>NC_142848.1:10005000-10641166 GCF_061612785.1 Hesperophylax consimilis
TTCCTTTCCTTCTAGGCAACGTTGTACACGTGCGAACTATGGGCAAACTTCAAAAAGAGTAGTATAGAAAGACTACGGGTCCAATACAACAACGCCTTCCGCACAATGTTTTGTCTCCCCAGATACTGCAACGCTTCCCGTATGTTCACGGAGGGGCGTGTTCGCGGATATGCAGCCCTTATTAGATCCAGGGTGGCAGGAATGAGGGAAAGGATAAGAAGCTCTGGAAATATCCTCACTATGGAAGCCCGCCTCACTCCATCCTCCAGCATTGACGCACACTGGAGAAAAATACTAGCGCCTAATATAGTCACGGCTCCCTAAAGGCTTCAACTTTCTATTATTCTATTATTTTATCTTTTTATTCTATTTAATTCTCAATTTATTCTGTTTTCTTTTCTTTGTTTTTCTGTTCTATCTTTTTGTTTTTGATTATATATTTTATTATATATCTATATGGAATGTGTGGGACTGCACTAACCTCCCCACATACCGGAATAAACACTTTATTATTATTACTATTATTATTAAACGTGGTATGACCACAGTTAAATAAAAACTAAAATATTTTAAATAATTCATTTATAATATTTAATTTTTTTTTTATTTATTTGTATTTTATGTAGTTATCAGAACTTTTTATTTATTTTTTTGCTGACCTCTTTCAGCCAGATTTTAATTTCTATCATTTTTCATCTGAGGGAAGGACGTTATGGAGTTTTATTGCGAAATAAATAAAATGTTTTGTCAGAATATGGTTTTCTAACTTGGAATGTTGTTTTTGTTATTTTGATTCGATCTAGTGTGATGGATACGTGAATGGATACGTGACGGATGCGTGAGGTATACGCGACATAACCATTTTAGCAGAAGGTAGCTTGCTCATAAACTAATAGATAATAAGAATATTTGACCTAAATTTGTGACTCTGGTGTGGTATTAAACGTAAAAATATTATTGACCACCAATAATATTATATTCTGCAGATGTATTAATGATAAATTACAATTTAAAGGAAAATGATTTTCAGACAACCTTGCAGTGTTCATCATCAGAGCATACGCCATAATCCAAACAACAAACAATTCAATTAAATCGTTCAAAGTTATAAATTCGTTGCTAGTTTCGCTGTTAATTTAAATTGACAGGTTCAAATGATGCCAATTAGAAGTCAAAGAAAGTGAAGTGTATCATTTTATTTTATACTATTTATAATTTTTTATACCATGCTCTGTGAAACGCATTAATAGCCTTCCAAATATTTCATTATTTGACATTTGTTACAGAAAATAAAATAAAGTGAAAATTATATAAATAAAGAATATTTAAATGTACGATGTTTTTTTTTTCTTTATTATTTTACTCTCCATAAATTGAACTTCATAGCTTGTGGTTAAGGGAGGAGTGTTGGAAATGTAAATGAAAATAATAGGTGGGTTATATGTCAACAATATTTAAGTTCAATAATACAGAATATAGACATAATATAAATGTACATTTAATAATTATCATTAGGTAAAACACATTCTTTTCATGTTACTTTTTAGTCACACGAAGAATTTGCATAAAGGTGTAAAACAAATTTATAATATTATTTATTTTATCAGACATCGAACAACTTAATTTCACTCATCCGGAGTTGAACCATTTCACTAAATAAATCAGCTCTATTTGAAGATAACAATCATATTACAGCCAAGTTATAATGACAAATTGTTGAAATAAATATATCTACAACATCGGAGCACATGTTTCCCAAATTTTGGATAAGTCTCCTAGGCGCAAAATAGTGCGACGTTGAAGAAAATTGCTACAATAATATGATAGGTACTATCTTGTATCCATCCTGCCTTTTTTTTTTGTTTATAGTGAATACCTCACAAGAGTCCCAACTGCTCCCGTCTTGAGCCAGTGAGACTATGGCATCCCCAATTGGGGGATGTTGTGAGGCTGAAGGTAAGTGGGGAAGGGAAAGAGGAAGGTGGGGAAGTACCTGGCTATTCAGATCTAGTCACTAAACACGGCTAAAGTCATTTGGAGCAACGTTTCAATTCTGAATGGTGGTCTTACACCAGGGCGATACTGGTAGTATATTCCACTCTGGAAAGTGCCGCAAATATACTACATATTATTTTAATTAATTAATTGTGAAATAACACAAATTAATCAAATAAAATTTATTTGCGCACGCCGGGTTCGAACCCGCGACCTTCGGAATGGCAGTCCAATGCGTTACCACTGGACTATGCCGGCCGTCAACTTGAATTGATTGATTAGGAAATCAATAATAAAAAATACTTGCACACGACCTCTAGCTTTCCAGTCGAGAACATAAAGTTTAAAAATGATATTATACCTAAGAACATTTTTCACAGCTTATAAGTTTCTGTAAAATGGAGTATTTTTATCAAACCGATAGGAATTCACATCTTGATAATAATTGCTATAAGTTGATCCGAAGCAATTTATCTTTCGGAATACATTTCGTTAGGGGAATTTCAGACCTCGCCCTTGGAGTGAGCAGTGTTTCTGAGTTTCTCAATTTAAAAGGAATCTCCCAAATCGTGGATAAGGCCAACTAATGATATCGCCAGACAGTAATAGAGTGACAAAGTTAGAACTGGTCTCAGCCTTCGCTTCTTGCCTTTCCTTTTATTCGCCTTGAATCTTCGAAGCTTTGCAGTCTAGCAGCTCGAAGCTTTGGCATCAACTGATTGAAAGTTGCCCCAGAAAGCTCATTATGGTTCTCTCAAAGGAGTAATTTATTCAAGGCATTTTTCAAGTTGTAGAAAAGTTCTCATCGCTCATTAGAGATCGATCTAAAGGTTCATCGCTACTGATTGGTAATGATTTATTTTGAAGTCAACCTTTAAATGTTCTGCGAGAGAATGTACCGAGTTTTCTACTTAAACTTCACACAGGAGGCCTTAAAATAGTTTTTCTGGGGCATAAGTCATCTTTGATGATGCCACGTGGAAAAAAGAAAGATTTGAACCTGGGTCTTGAAGAGACCCATTTTATAGGAAAAGATATATACCGACAAATCATCCCACAGATAAAATGATTAATCAAGGTTATTAAAAACCAAACTTTTGAGCGCGCATTTAACTTGGCACCCGGTCAACATAATTGGTAAAGCTAGATAGTTATTTTGAGCACATTTTAAAGAATACAATAACAACATTATCATCTCTCCTCTACATTTTAAATACAACACTCACAACAAGTTAACGCGTATCACAATCATTATTGAAGGACTCCAGACCTGTTGACTCTTATCGTTCCTGCATCTTCCATCAAATACCTGTCCCTGTCTGACAATATGGAGAACCTACATCAATGATATTGGAACATTTTATTTCACATTACAAGTCTGTTAAAAAAAACCGGTGCAGTGAACATATTCCAGTGCTTTTAATTTGAGTCTATTACGGAATCTCGTGCAGTGATAACCAGCATTATTCCTCAAAGCCATAATACCGATATAACCCTTAAATGCATACTGTTGTAAAACTGCAACATACCGTTCAAACCACCTTTAACTCTTTGGTGTATACTTAATGCATGCCGTTTTAGAATTATCAAGTTCACGGTAATATATTTTATCGAGTGGCATCACCTTTTTTTTCTTTCGCGAATGTCAAATGTCACTTTTTCTTCAACAAAGTGAAGATTCTCGAAAATTGGTTGGAGGCTAGAATTACAGTTTGGTTTTGCTGTTATTATTTTGATTTTCTTAGGTAAGTAGATACAATAATACAATACTTATATGTAATAACTCGTATTTTTCCGGTACACTTATTAGTTTTGAGAATTTTTTTTGGGTTTTTTTTTTTTTTTCATACGTAAATTGTTCATATTAACATGGTGTTGTAAATTTGCAACAATTTTTTTTTAATCAAATATCATTAAAAAATTAAATAAAATAAATTCTTTATATTTCCTTGCATATGCATGTAAATATCTACAAAATATATTTTTTTACAGAAAATTAAATAAATCATGCATTTAAGGGTTAAAAGACCAAGGGTAAATCAGAATCATTTTCAAATTCTAACATTGAAATATTGTCAAATATTAAAAAATGTCCCCAATAAACCACATACGGATTCGCATACAATATTTCGACTAATTTTATTTTCCTAAAATAACTTCGCAATTTCAGGAAAAAATATTAAAATATTCAAAATTTAGATATTCCTACTTATAGTAGGCGTTGATTGATTGATTTGTTATCCATCACAAGGCCGTGGGTTGTTATTCTCCTCATAGCACATAATAATGTAGGTATTTGGGAAATTATAAATATTATTCCATATTTTTTGGCCAACAGTCTTTTGCCTAAATATTAAGTCGTTAATAAATATTACTGCCTTTGTTTGGTTTAAAAGTAGATAAAAAAAATTGCTTACATTAGGATAAGAACGGATTTAAGTAACCGTTTAATTGTTTCGCTATTTCTTGAGCGTTTTTGAGGTGATATTCCGGGAATCTGCGCTAATAAAAATACCCGTGGATTATTGTTAATCAATCTTCCTGCCGACGGGAAAGCTGGAACGCTGAAGAAATGGATAGAATTCAATTAAAAGAAACGGGTCGATTTTCAATTTCAGGAAACCATTCCCTTCTCCGGGAAATCCTGAAACCTACTACAAGATTGCTTAATCTTGGTCAGGAAAACAATTTCAATTCAATTTCAACGTTTAAAAATTCTCCTTTTCTATTCGGAAGCTCGATGGCTTTATTTCCTCCAGAAAAAAACATACTGTTTCTGTATCTTTGCGCTGCAAGAAGATTCCCATCCATTATTCAGGGCCACAATGCCCCGGTGAACCAAACAACCGACCGACCGACCCACTCCTCTATTTACAGGAATATTTCTTCGATTCCTGGCATCCTGTGCGCTCCGCAATCTTGATCCCTATATAAACCTCCCTAATTTTCCATGAAACAAATTAAACACTAAAAGTTGAAAACGGAACAGCAGACAATATCCTGTTAAATGTTAGTACTTTCAGAATATATAAGAATACGTGTTCATGCACCTGCGTTTATTCTGTTAATATGTAATGACGAAATGCGAAAATATAATGATTTTTATAAACTCGTGTTCCGGTGTCGCGTAAATTCCTTTTTACTAAAAGTTCAACATGAAAACTATCAATTCATTCCTTTGAGGCCTGAAATCTAATTTTTTAAAAGATTTCATAAAATTGAAGAGATTTTTGATAAATTAGCCACACTTTATATCACTTAGTTCTCTCAGCGTTTCATGAATGTTTACTATATAAATTAGGTATTAATATTAATATAATTTAGAAATCCGAATTGATTTAAATTTCGATAAATTTGAATTAATACTGTCTACGACTGACTAACCTACATGTTTAATGTAAAATTTAAAATCGGAAAAATCATTTTATTAACGATGTCGTAAATCAACCCCGGTGTTTACTGACTTCTGAATAGAATACTCACCTACCCAACCCCTTTCAAAATAATGAGCTGATAAAAAAATCTTGCGATATTTTCAAGTCAATAGAGTGTATTTATCGGACAATTTCACAATAAACATCCATGAGTACATCCGCTACAAGTGGGTAATTGCGTAGGCAGGTACTATTTTTGCTTCAAAAAAAACCATTTGCTTTATCCAAATAAAACTTTTGTAACAACATTCATCAGTACCTCATAGTGGTGACGATCATATTATTTTTCCATCCATCATAAAAAAATTTACACACATAAAATGGCAAGCAATTTTCTTTTATTGGTGCAAATATTTATATAAGCATTTCAAGCTTTGCACTTAACTTCTTACTAAACTTTGTTGGCAAATTTGTGAAAGAAAACTTGTCAGAATTATGTCGATAGCAAGTTGATTTTCCTCTGATATGCGAAATGAATTGACGCTTAACCTTTTGGTACTGACAACGCCTTGGGACGGGATAGTTTCCTAGTCTCAAGTGTATCCTCATTATCATCCACCATAACTTTCAAAGTTGACCTGTGTATGCATGCTACAATCTAGGATGGTTGAAATTATCGGCGCGTCTGACTCAACGAGCAAATAATAAGGTAACATTCAACATCACTGTATCCCCATGTCGTATTATTTGAACCCTGGGCGTGGGCGTCATATACAATGAAGTACAAACAACTCCAAGATTGCTAACTTTAAACTAAATCTGGGATCAAGTTCCCAGTTCCCATACAGCGCGGAGTTATAGTGTTGCAGACTTCCAGGCCACGTCTCCACGAGTATTGTTGGAAAACCACTCTTGGTTCAAGACTTTTGACAAAGCATTTGATGCCACTGGCAGAGTTTGCTTCTTTGTCCTTTCTTCTCTTCGGGGTTCTGTGTTCTTCCATTCGTATTCACAAAGATATAAGTTAATAAATAACGTCACTAATTAACTACAGTGTTATAAACAGGAGAATATTAATTTTACATGCTATTTAAATTAATTCTGATTAATTTTTTAATACTATTTATTAAGTGTTCACGAGAAATTTAGTCAACTAATTTATTTTAAACGAATTGATCATAAATCAATCCCAAATCCAATAATTTCGGTAAAAAAGTAGCTAAACTATATCTGCTCTTGCCAGTTGGTTTTTTGAATTTAATACCAAAGAGGAATCAATTCAATTTTATTTTACTTTAATAATCATTTTCATTAAATAGTGGTTCACACACGACCTCCGTGGTTAAAGGGTAAGGTTATCGACAAGCAAGCTAAAGGTCGTGGGTTCAAATTCCAGCGTGCGCAAGTATACATTTTATGCTATTAATTTGAAATGATTTATTAATAATGCGTTTTTAATATTATACCAAATATTATATTTGAAGCAATTTTCGGAATAAAAAGGAAAAATCCTAGGAATATTTGCAGTTTAACTTATTCATTGATGATGTGGAATCGAGGTTATTTACTAGCCCCTTGTACATATTGCCTTTGAAGACATTCAACTTTTCAAATTGAAAGTCTCATTTATCAAACTATTACGACAAAAATATGATAGGGCAAGTGTTGAGAATAATTGTATTTATACAAAGAGTCGTACTTGGTGGTAGATACTCTCAGTAACGCCTTGGTGAAAATCGTGAAAGGCCACCATTCGGCATCGAAGCGTGGCTTTAAATGGCTTTAGCCGTATTTGGTGACGATATTTTAATAGCTTGGTACTTTTCCACCTTCCCCTCCGTATACTCAAACAGCCCAAACTCTTTTCATCACGGATGAAAAGAGTTTGGGAAGAATTTTCACTTGTATCAAGTGGAATAATATAACATAAATTAATCGAAATAGCGCGAATTTCAGTATGGAATTCTAACAAGTATTTTTTTTAACATCAACTCCACGCAGGAGGGCGTGACTCTGAAGTAGGCTCTTTTTGAGAAGATAAGGTTGTGAAAATGGGTCTTGAAGAGGCCCATATTGTAGGAGGGAGGAAATACAAAATTATTTTCACAGCCGAACTGTTGAACTCAAGAACGAGGCGTAGATACGATCCATTCTCGTGAGAAAAATAAACAATAATCAAACAAAAGTTCAACCAAACCAATAATTTTAACTAAAGTCTTTTTAAAAGTCCTTTAAGTAAAGGGTTTTTTCAAGTATTCTGGAGCTCCAGAACAGAGGTGGCTGACAAATTCAACAATGGTTAAAAGTTATTATTTTTTTTGGTAAACTAATGTTTAAGACAAGACTTTTTTTTAGCACAAAGAGAAACAATTATTTTACACGCAATAATTATTCGCCTGAAACACTCATCCACATCGAAAAATCTCCTGATAAAAGATACATGACGTTGTTAAAAGTTTGTAATGATGATGTATTCGACGTATGTAGTGGTGTGTCTTCTACCCTTCACTTCCACGTCATACGTTCTCCTCACACACCTTTCTTCGGTCATTACATAGCCTAATTTTTTCATGCATAAGTATTTGTTACACTTGATGCGCGCCATGTTGTCATCGGGCGTCCCTGGCTTTTTCTACTTATCACTGCTATTATATCGTTACTCTATGTTGACTGTTGTTACTGTGACTCTATATGTCGTTCCAGTGCAAAGATAATGCGTTTTATTCTACCATTCACTACTCTATCCCACATTGTTACCTACTGTTAAAAGAACCCATTATTTATTTATTTCACATATACGGCACAACATGTACCATTCACATACTAATTTAAAGAGAATAGTACATCAACATAAGGAATGGAACAATATAAATGTAAGTATAATGGTATAATCATTAAATAGTAAGTAAGGTTAAAAGTATGAAAAAACAAAGAGATATAAATATAATATAAGTAGCAATCTGTAGTATAGTAATAAATCAAAATAAGAAATTATATGTGATAATATACAATAAAGTAGTATAAGGAAGAATGAAGTGCTTATAAAATGTCTAAAAGGCATTAAGAGTTTGTAAAAAATAAAATAAAAGATATTAGAAAGGTATATACTTTTAGAAAATGAAAGGAATAAAATATATACTACTATAATATGAAAAGGAAACAAAAATAATAAATTACGTAAATCTACCGGGAGAATCGCGTGTATAATAATAATGTGCGACACTGCTTGACAGTCCGATAAAGTTTTACATAGTACCTATGATGACTATGATATATAATGCACTGATATCAGCTTCTACCTATCGAGTACTAGTAGTTTTTAATCTGAAGTACATAATCATTATGATGGTATGGTATTAATCGACAATTTTTGTTTTATGCATCTGTTATATGATAATAGACAATCAGCGTGATCGGTGTTGGAATATTCATTGCCTAATTTGTGCAAGCGATGGATTATTGAATTTTGTTCTGCGTTAGTTCCAGTATTGTTGCAATAATAAGGTGACTTGAGTCTAGTTGGTCTACAGGGAACATGGTAATTTATCAACGAAGTTAATTCAGGGGAGTCAAACCAGTGATTATTGAAAATATGTCTATATAAATCTATTTTAAAAGTTCTAATCGTAAATAAAAGAAAAACCGACCAATGGAATTTTAGTGATGAAATTAATCTTTGATTTTATAACTCATACAAATAAGTAGATATCACATATCAATATATTGACGTTATTTGCCTGATGTGGAGGGGGAGGGAGGTTCAATTTATTACCTCAGGGATCTCAAGTGCAATGGAATAAAAATTAAAATGCATGGAATTCAATATGCGACGCATACACAATATGCAAATATTATGACAGAGAGTGAGGTGGTCATTGATCACAATGATCATGGTGCTGCATAGGGTCTTACAGAGTATCTTTGAACATGATAAAAAATCGGTCCAGCGGTATCGTACTGTAAAAAAACGAGCATTTATTTAAATATTAATTATTATTATTTATTTGGTACAATATTTTTGACATTTCAAAGTTTTCCAGTAATATTTAAATACTGAAGACAATATTAGTGATTTTTTCAAACGAAAATCTGAAACAGAAAAATCAGAAAAGGAAACGGTCACATCTGGGACTCGAACCCAGGACCCTTGTCTTTCCGGGACAATGCTCTACCAACTGCGCTAATGGGACCCTATCCTATTCGGTCACTTTTAACTGTATCATACTTCGAATAAGAACTACCAACGTTGTCTTCATTTTTTCACCGCACATTTTTATTGGCAACTATCTTTATGTATGAACGCAAGATTCAACCCGAACTAAATGCAATCCTAGACAGCGTCTTATAGATAAACCTATCTTATTGTTTTTATTTTTAATGTGCGACATCTATTGACTTTTTCTGCAAGTCTAGAAAATGAATTATTATTTTTCGGAATAACTTATTGAGTAAAACCTCAAATTATAATATTTAAATACTGAAGACAATATAAGTGATTTTTTCAAACGAAAATCTGAAACAGAAAAATCAGAAAAGGAAACGGTCACATCTGGGACTCGAACCCAGGACCCTTGTCTTTCCGGGACAATGCTCTACCAACTGCGCTAATGGGACCCTATCCTATTCGGTCACTTTTAACTGTATCATACTTCGAATAAGAACGACCAACGTTGTCTTCATTTTTTCACCGCACATTTTTATTGGCAACTATCTTTATGTATGATCGCAAGATTCAACCCGAACTAAATGCAATCCTAGACAGCGTCTTATAGATAAACCTATCTTATTGTTTTTATTTTTAATGTGCGACATCTATTGACTTTTTCTGCAAGTCTAGAAAATGAATTATTATTTTTCGGAATAACTTATTGAGTAAAACCTCAAATTATAATATTTAAATACTGAAGACAATATTAGTGATTTTTTTCAAACGAAAATCTGAAACAGAAAAATCAGAAAAGGAAACGGTCACATCTGGGACTCGAACCCAGGACCCTTGTCTTTCCGGGACAATGCTCTACCAACTGCGCTAATGGGACCCTATCCTATTCGGTCACTTTTAACTGTATCATACTTCGAATAAGAACTACCAACGTTGTCTTCATTTTTTCACCGCACATTTTTATTGGCAACTATCTTTATGTATGATCGCAAGATTCAACCCGAACTAAATGCAATCCTAGACAGCGTCTTATAGATAAACCTATCTTATTGTTTTTATTTTTAATGTGCGACATCTATTGACTTTTTCTGCAAGTCTAGAAAATGAATTATTATTTTTCGGAATAACTTATTGAGTAAAACCTCAAATTATAATATTTAAATACTGAAGACAATATTAGTGATTTTTTCAAACGAAAATCTGAAACAGAAAAATCAGAAAAGGAAACGGTCACATCTGGGACTCGAACCCAGGACCCTTGTCTTTCCGGGACAATGCTCTACCAACTGCGCTAATGGGACCCTATCCTATTCGGTCACTTTTAACTGTATCATACTTCGAATAAGAACTACCAACGTTGTCTTCATTTTTTCACCGCACATTTTTATTGGCAACTATCTTTATGTATGATCGCAAGATTCAACCCGAACTAAATGCAATCCTAGACAGCGTCTTATAGATAAACCTATCTTATTGTTTTTATTTTTAATGTGCGACATCTATTGACTTTTTCTGCAAGTCTAGAAAATGAATTATTATTTTTCGGAATAACTTATTGAGTAAAACCTCAAATTATAATATTTAAATACTGAAGACAATATTAGTGATTTTTTCAAACGAAAATCTGAAACAGAAAAATCAGAAAAGGAAACGGTCACATCTGGGACTCGAACCCAGGACCCTTGTCTTTCCGGGACAATGCTCTACCAACTGCGCTAATGGGACCCTATTCTATTCGGTCACTTTTAACTGTATCATACTTCGAATAAGAACTACCAACGTTGTCTTCATTTTTTCACCGCACATTTTTATTGGCAACTATCTTTATGTATGATCGCAAGATTCAACCCGAACTAAATGCAATCCTAGACAGCG
Organism: Hesperophylax consimilis; assembly: GCF_061612785.1. Taxonomy (NCBI): domain Eukaryota; kingdom Metazoa; phylum Arthropoda; class Insecta; order Trichoptera; family Limnephilidae; genus Hesperophylax; species Hesperophylax consimilis. The sequence goes on from NC_142848.1 coordinate 10,016,407, forward strand.
TCTTATAGATAAACCTATCTTATTGTTTTTATTTTTAATGTGCGACATCTATTGACTTTTTCTGCAAGTCTAGAAAATGAATTATTATTTTTCGGAATAACTTATTGAGTAAAACCTCAAATTATAATATTTAAATACTGAAGACAATATTAGTGATTTTTTCAAACGAAAATCTGAAACAGAAAAATCAGAAAAGGAAACGGTCACATCTGGGACTCGAACCCAAGACCCTTGTCTTTCCGGGACAATGCTCTACCAACTGCGCTAATGGGACCCTATCCTATTCGGTCACTTTTAACTGTATCATACTTCGAATAAGAACTACCAACGTTGTCTTCATTTTTTCACCGCACATTTTTATTGGCAACTATCTTTATGTATGATCGCAAGATTCAACCCGAACTAAATGCAATCCTAGACAGCGTCTTATAGATAAACCTATCTTATTGTTTTTATTTTTAATGTGCGACATCTATTGACTTTTTCTGCAAGTCTAGAAAATGAATTATTATTTTTCGGAATAACTTATTGAGTAAAACCTCAAATTATAATATTTAAATACTGAAGACAATATTAGTGATTTTTTCAAACGAAAATCTGAAACAGAAAAATCAGAAAAGGAAACGGTCACATCTGGGACTCGAACCCAGGACCCTTGTCTTTCCGGGACAATGCTCTACCAACTGCGCTAATAGATAGATAACATAGATAACATAATAGATGCAACAGCGTCTTATAGATAGGTTTATCTATAAGACGCTGTCTAGGATTGCATTTAGTTCGGGTTGAATCTTGCGATCATACATAAAGATAGTTGCCAATAAAAATGTGCGGTGAAAAAATGAAGACAACGTTGGTAGTTCTTATTCGAAGTATGATACAGTTAAAAGTGACCGAATAGGATAGGGTCCCATTAGCGCAGTTGGTAGAGCATTGTCCCGGAAAGACAAGGGTCCTGGGTTCGAGTCCCAGATGTGACCGTTTCCTTTTCTGATTTTTCTGTTTCAGATTTTCGTTTGAAAAAATCACTAATATTGTCTTCAGTAAATAAATATTATAATTTGAGGTTTTACTCAATAAGTTATTCCGAAAAATAATAATTCATTTTCTAGACTTGCAGAAAAAGTCAATAGATGTCGCACATTAAAAATAAAAACAATAAGATAGGTTTATCTATAAGACGCTGTCTAGGATTGCATTTAGTTCGGGTTGAATCTTGCGATCATACATAAAGATAGTTGCCAATAAAAATGTGCGGTGAAAAAATGAAGACAACGTTGGTAGTTCTTATTCGAAGTATGATACAGTTAAAAGTGACCGAATAGGATAGGGTCCCATTAGCGCAGTTGGTAGAGCATTGTCCCGGAAAGACAAGGGTCCTGGGTTCGAGTCCCAGATGTGACCGTTTCCTTTTCTGATTTTTCTGTTTCAGATTTTCGTTTGAAAAAATCACTAATATTGTCTTCAGTATTTAAATATTATAATTTGAGGTTTTACTCAATAAGTTATTCCGAAAAATAATAATTCATTTTCTAGACTTGCAGAAAAAGTCAATAGATGTCGCACATTAAAAATAAAAACAATAAGATAGGTTTATCTATAAGACGCTGTCTAGGATTGCATTTAGTTCGGGTTGAATCTTGCGATCATACATAAAGATAGTTGCCAATAAAAATGTGCGGTGAAAAAATGAAGACAACGTTGGTAGTTCTTATTCGAAGTATGATACAGTTAAAAGTGACCGAATAGGATAGGGTCCCATTAGCGCAGTTGGTAGAGCATTGTCCCGGAAAGACAAGGGTCCTGGGTTCGAGTCCCAGATGTGACCGTTTCCTTTTCTGATTTTTCTGTTTCAGATTTTCGTTTGAAAAAATCACTAATATTGTCTTCAGTATTTAAATATTATAATTTGAGGTTTTACTCAATAAGTTATTCCGAAAAATAATAATTCATTTTCTAGACTTGCAGAAAAAGTCAATAGATGTCGCACATTAAAAATAAAAACAATAAGATAGGTTTATCTATAAGACGCTGTCTAGGATTGCATTTAGTTCGGGTTGAATCTTGCGATCATACATAAAGATAGTTGCCAATAAAAATGTGCGGTGAAAAAATGAAGACAACGTTGGTAGTTCTTATTCGAAGTATGATACAGTTAAAAGTGACCGAATAGGATAGGGTCCCATTAGCGCAGTTGGTAGAGCATTGTCCCGGAAAGACAAGGGTCCTGGGTTCGAGTCCCAGATGTGACCGTTTCCTTTTCTGATTTTTCTGTTTCAGATTTTCGTTTGAAAAAATCACTAATATTGTCTTCAGTAAATAAATATTATAATTTGAGGTTTTACTCAATAAGTTATTCCGAAAAATAATAATTCATTTTCTAGACTTGCAGAAAAAGTCAATAGATGTCGCACATTAAAAATAAAAACAATAAGATAGGTTTATCTATAAGACGCTGTCTAGGATTGCATTTAGTTCGGGTTGAATCTTGCGATCATACATAAAGATAGTTGCCAATAAAAATGTGCGGTGAAAAAATGAAGACAACGTTGGTAGTTCTTATTCGAAGTATGATACAGTTAAAAGTGACCGAATAGGATAGGGTCCCATTAGCGCAGTTGGTAGAGCATTGTCCCGGAAAGACAAGGGTCCTGGGTTCGAGTCCCAGATGTGACCGTTTCCTTTTCTGATTTTTCTGTTTCAGATTTTCGTTTGAAAAAATCACTAATATTGTCTTCAGTATTTAAATATTATAATTTGAGGTTTTACTCAATAAGTTATTCCGAAAAATAATAATTCATTTTCTAGACTTGCAGAAAAAGTCAATAGATGTCGCACATTAAAAATAAAAACAATAAGATAGGTTTATCTATAAGACGCTGTCTAGGATTGCATTTAGTTCGGGTTGAATCTTGCGATCATACATAAAGATAGTTGCCAATAAAAATGTGCGGTGAAAAAATGAAGACAACGTTGGTAGTTCTTATTCGAAGTATGATACAGTTAAAAGTGACCGAATAGGATAGGGTCCCATTAGCGCAGTTGGTAGAGCATTGTCCCGGAAAGACAAGGGTCTTGGGTTCGAGTCCCAGATGTGACCGTTTCCTTTTCTGATTTTTCTGTTTCAGATTTTCGTTTGAAAAAATCACTAATATTGTCTTCAGTATTTAAATATTATAATTTGAGGTTTTACTCAATAAGTTATTCCGAAAAATAATAATTCATTTTCTAGACTTGCAGAAAAAGTCAATAGATGTCGCACATTAAAAATAAAAACAATAAGATAGGTTTATCTATAAGACGCTGTCTAGGATTGCATTTAGTTCGGGTTGAATCTTGCGATCATACATAAAGATAGTTGCCAATAAAAATGTGCGGTGAAAAAATGAAGACAACGTTGGTAGTTCTTATTCGAAGTATGATACAGTTAAAAGTGACCGAATAGGATAGGGTCCCATTAGCGCAGTTGGTAGAGCATTGTCCCGGAAAGACAAGGGTCCTGGGTTCGAGTCCCAGATGTGACCGTTTCCTTTTCTGATTTTTCTGTTTCAGATTTTCGTTTGAAAAAATCACTAATATTGTCTTCAGTATTTAAATATTATAATTTGAGGTTTTACTCAATAAGTTATTCCGAAAAATAATAATTTTCCAGTAATGTTGGCCTCACTGGGTGGCTTGCCCGTGCTGAGCCTTTATTTTATAATATGAAAATATAATCTACCTTACATAATACATTTAAAGAGAAAATAATACATTTAAAATATAATCTTGTGTGTTTGTGAGTGATGTGTTATATTGGTTTTGTGTGTTATGTGTAGGTTATATTTTTAATTTATGCTATGAAATTTTGGTAATATTGTCTTTTTTGTTCTTTAATCTATATTGTAATTTTGTGTGTGAATTTATTTCTATTTTCCTCAATTTTAATTTCAAGTTTTACACTGTTGAATGCTTTTATAGCATGGTATTGGTAGTGTCAATAAATTTGTGATCAATAAAGAAAGGCGTTGGTTTATTGATTACCTCTAACGGATTTGTTGTATTGAACCTCTGTCACTACGTGATACTAGTATAGATTTCATTTTTCGAATGTATTTTACAAACAACTTCAATTTTGTATGAAAATCACGAATTTTGAATAAAATGCGACCGGTGAATGGATTTTGGACATTGTGGTAATGCCGGACACTTCCAGAAACTTATTAATTTTTTGAATTTGGTATCAAGAAAACACTCCATTGTCTTACAAGCTTTCTGGCATTACTGTAAGCAGATATTTTGTAGAAGAAGGAACATGATTAGGAATACCTACACACAATTAAGTTGAGGTAATCTTGTATGAACCTTACTCCACGTACTCCACTTAAATTATAATCACAAATTTTATTTTATTCTTAAGAGTGCTTATATATTATACACTTCTTAAAATTTTGCCACGCAACTTGTCACTCATACTCGTACCTTTGTTTGAAAGAAAGTTTCCCTCGCCCCTTGACGGCTGGCGTCTGTCAAGTTGGCATGCCGAAAGTAATAAGGGATATACAGTCATTTCACATAATTCCGCGGGAATACTTACTGTTATCATGAACTTGTTCTGTTTCCTCGTGAAGCAATATCAATGTTAACTCAGAATGACGCACAATTTGGCACTAAAATTGCCACTTTACGTTCTCGGAGCCGCCTCGAGAGTTGAAATTTAATTTCCTAGAAAACGTAAATAACGTGTTACAAAGTGGTGAAACGGAACGAGCAACAGCATTTTTCCTTTCTTCTCTGACCATTAGCGGGTAATGGAAAAAGTCAAACAGAGCATAATAATAATTAATCTTGCTCGCATAATTCTTTTACATTTACCGCCTTAATGAGTGGAAACGTGCGGTTTTAAGTCTAAACATAAATACATACTGCCTATGCGCCTATAGGCCTACTAATGACAATGGCGGAATTATTCTATGCCCTTTCCATTAAATTGTATAATTAATCTGTTATTCAGAATTTCATGGCCTTTTTACATCATTTAAAACTGTTTTGGTCTCTGACCCGTATTTTTATTACGCTGTTTTTTGTAACGGCATTACAGCGTAATAAGAATTTGTGGTGTTTTGTTAGCTTTGCAAAAGCACATTAATTGCCACGTCATTAATTTCGTTACGTTAAATGAATATCTTTGCGCATTCCTGGAACATAATGGGCATTAAATGAAATGTAAATAGCCCGAAGGAAGATATCGGATTTAGATTACTGATAATATTGTTTTCCCAGTAATGTTTATCGGAATCTTCTCTGTAATAATTGTAATCCCGGGAGAGCGTAACGAAATGGGTAGTTAATCTGTCAAGGTATTTACAGATTTAGCTTTTGTACACTTATAAAAATTACATTTTTTCCAGTAGTGGCTTCCTAATGAAAAGTGGACTTAAGTTGGGTATTCGATATGTGCGGGACGTCTTAACATTGACAGCGGCGGAGAGACAAAGTGACCCTCGTCACGCGCGTGACAGCAACAGATGCCCGCAGGAAGTGTTCCTTATCCTTCTGTCTTTTTGTCCTCCTGGTCCCCATCTCCTTAAACACTACTTGCTGGCTTGGTCAAGTATTATTTAAAAGCCCCGCAGTCCCCGCTAGTATCTAATGTTCTCAACCATCGACACACGCGTGCGGACACGTGCATATGTGGTTCAGCACGGATACACGATCACACGGGTTTGCGGGAAACGCGCAACGTATGTGTAAGTTTGTATACCAACATGTATGTGCATGTATACGTGGGCATGGATTTTAGCTCCTCATATAATGTAGGCAGTAGTTGTTAATCCATCAGTGTTTTGGGAGATGAATCCGGGAAACGTGTCAAAGTTTGCCGTTGATTTATTTTGTTTTCAAATCATTCAATTATACATCAGATGCCAATAGCACCTGCCGTATGGTAATGTACATGTGCTATTTTATTTGAAATAGCAAATGAAAAATAAGACTAAAATAACGCTGAACTAAGATTTCAATAGTTAATCAACTTTTCCCAATAGACAGGATATATACAGACAATGTATAGCAAATGGACAAAGAAAGGAGTGTAAGGAGAATATATGACGCAAATGTGAATGGCAGAAGAAGTCAGGGACACCCGAGGAAGATATGGCACGATCAAGTGAACCAGATATTATAAGTCGGGCCATGCCAAGAGTCAGAATAATAGAAGAGTATGTATGAATGTGAATGAGGCAAGGAATGTGTGCCAATACCGAGCTGTTTGGCGGTCCATCGTATCTACCTACAAGTGTGGGGAAACAGCGTGATGGTTGGTTATAGCAGATACATAGTTAATTTTAAAAATGCACATGTATTGGGATTTGTTTATTTTACGACACTATCAAAGAATTTTGTACGTAATGCTGACAATTAAAAGACAAAAAATCAATTCTCTTGTTGACAGAAAACTACATTTCTTTGGTACAAAAATAACATACTATCGGAAAAACTAATATTTTTACATTCCGAACTGTCGTCCTTAAATTTAGGAATGACGAAGTTTTAATTTGGGAGACGGGTGCACCTATCCTCCAGCTGCGTGCTGTGCCAGGTCGGTAGAGGCTGGTTTGGGAATACACTTAGACCTCTCCAACTGATAGCCTGGCAGTGCAACGAGAAGGAAAGATCATACGCCCGTCACTCCTGAACACGATGATCCCTAGATTCCTACTCATCCCTCATACCCTCTACCTACCCAGAACTCCCTCTCCTCCCTTTCACACAACTTCACTATCAAAAATTTTTGTACGTAAAGCTGACAATTAAAAGACAAAAACCCACTAAAACGACAAAAACTACTATTCTTTCGAACAAAAATTGCATACCCTTGGGGATTTTTTTCCATTTCGAACTGTTGTCGTCCTTAAATTCAGTAATCTATTAAGTACTTAAATACAAAAAATACACATTAGCTTTTCGTTTCTCTTTGCCAATATCATTCTCGGAATATGGGTTTTTATTTATTAATTTGTCATCGATAGACAATCATTCAAGCTCGGAGAGTACTTGTTTTGAAACAACCTACAAGAAATTATTGTACGCAAAAAACTATTATTTGTCTTTTATTTACAACTAAAAGTTTTGAAACAACACATGCCTTAGTTTTTGTAAGACAGCTACCCCCTTATAATAAATTAAAATACTAAATACATTTTGTTCTGAATATTCAATTACTTTAAAGGAAAGGCTACAAAGATAGGCCAGTTTCCAATGTGATTGGGTTCTTGCACTGAGTTTGCTTGGCGTGTCTTGGAATAACTTAACCATCTCTGGGGTTGATGGATATTTGAAAACGAATAAAAAATTACAAAATAATATTTGATTAATATCTGATGCTTATATTTAGTCAACTGAACGCTTATTTCTACATTAATTAAAACTTATGTTTTTGTCTTAAAATTGAACAGTTATTTTAATATTAAATATTTGTAACAGAACGTTAAAATTAAATGCAATAACGTTTTTGTTTCATTTAATAAAATGTAATAATCTGTAATCTGACGTATTATTACGTCATTAGTATTATTACACTGGCGTCTGGACGGTTTTGTCTCTCCGATTGGTCGAATTCAAATCGTATGTTACGAGTAAATTCCGCATTGGGGGTCTGCAGGCAAAAAACGACCACCCTGTCCCTCAATTTTAACCAACCGTAAGGTTCATTTCAGTTTGCACGCGACCGGAATCTCAAAAAATAGACTTTAAAATTAAGACCCGATTTCAAACTGTAATAGGATCGCCTCATTTAATACGAGATTTCTTACAAAACATTAATTGTGCTCATATAATTTTTGAAAAATATCGAAGAAAATATGTTTTAGAAAGTTAATAATCCATTGGATTAATTACATTACAATGAGAATTGTCCACAATTATGTGATAATGTGTGATCTTTGTAAAAAATCACGCGTTCTGAGGTTCTTGAAAATGGCCGACACGCACGCCAGCTATAGTTTCCCTGATGGCCGACAGAGCGCACCTCTGGTGGTATAAGAATGGACCAAATGCCTGGCGCGAATATTTTAATATGCAGCTAACAATACGCGTAGTTATTCAGAATTACTTGACCATTAACAATTTTTTTTTGGAATTTTGTAAATTTTAGAATTTAGAAAACATGTCAATATAAAATCAGATATAATTAATAAGCAAAAAAAAAATTATAAACCTTATTTTAAATATTTTCCCACTTAACTTGGCTTTCCCGTCTAACGATATTGTAATTCCTAATTCTGATAAACCCCGCCCACTCTTACCCCTCCCCCCTCCTTCCACTTCTTCTTTCGTATTGTAATCTATGTTTAATTTTTGACTTCGGTATATAGATACTTACTCCTGATGAGGTGAACTTTGTTCATGAAACATGTAGTGGTTGTATGTAATAAAGTATGCAAACAATGTTATTTGTGTTTTAGTAAAATAAAGTTTACTTAGATTACATTATTTTATCTATTTCCGTTGTATATCAATATGTACGCAATAAAATGTAAACATTATATTTTAATTATCCATTATTTTAGTCTTCATTGTTATAACTTCAAACTTTATTAGGTTCAGTAACAGTTGTAGGTAAAGAATAACCATCAGTTGGAGTAAAATTAACACATTTTAATTAAAGCAACTGCTAATCTCATCGCACAATTACGCTTCTTTTATTCATAAACACGGGTACAATTCATCGTTATGTAATAATCTATTATTTCAGTCAACTTTGTTATAACTATCTTTAATTGTTGTGACAAACTATACGATATTGATTTACCTTATAGACATTGACGGTTGTAACACATATTCGAGCACTGCAAGTCTCCTATGAGCAAATTATATTATATACGGCAACAGTAAATATCAGTTGTAGACATGTAGTGAGTAACAGTATTTCATTTGAAATAATCCATCACAAATACGTAAAATTATTTCATTTATTCAAACAACTGTCATTTTTATTTTTCCTAAATTGATTATTTTACTATCCATTAACTCCTTCCTGTTCCATCTTTTAACAATATATACTCACCTTCTCTCTGTGAATGACCTAATATCTATCTATTAAATGTAACTGTTGTTGGGATCACTTAAACTGGGCGAAGCCCAACCAAGTGCCGCCCGCCGGGCCTAGTAGTAAAAAACCCGCGGAGCGGGTTTTTAACTGCTAGTCTATAATATTATAACGCTAGCGTCTGGACGATGTAGACCCTCTGATTGGTCAAATTAAAATTGTATGTTTCGGGTAAATTCCGCATAAATCCTTCACGCAAAATATCACGAATTCTAGGGTTCTTTGAAAATGTCAATCCCTCCTTTACCGGCCGCTGGAGTAGTTTCCCTACTGGCCGACAGAAGGCACCTCTGGCGGCATAAAAGCTTATAATTTAATTTGAAATAATCCATTACAAATACAAACAATTTCTTCTATTCAAACTACCAAACTACTGTTTTAATAGGCATTTAAAAAGAAAACAAACATTTGATTCAACTTAATGACAATTAACAACAACTCTTTGCATTTACAATTTTTTCAATAAAAAAACATGAAACACAATCAGAAGCTAGAAACGCTTCGTTGATTGTAAAATTAGCCAACAAAATTTCTAAATCTGGCATGTACTTATGTGTATAATAAAACAATAATTTTGCCAAGTATATATATTTATATAATATATCTTAATTTACCTTTAACCATTTAGGAAATTGTTTTTATGTTAGGTTAAGTTAGATAAGGTTAGGTTAGGTGAGGTTAGGTTAGGTTGGGTTATTATAGGTTAGGTTGTTTTTAGGTTAGGTTAAGTTAGGTTAGGTTAGATTAGGTGAGGTTAGGTTAGGTTGGGTTATTATAGGTTAGGTTGGGTAACGATAGGTAAGGTTGGGTTATTATAGATTATTTTAGGTTGGGTTATTAAATGTTATATTAGGTTGGGTTATGATAGTTCCAGGTAAGGTTAGTTTGGGTTATTATAGGTAAGGTTGGTTTAGGTTAGGTTAGGTTAGGAAAGGTAAGGTTAAGTTGGTTACTAGGTAAGGTTGGGTTACGATTGGTTAGGTTGGGTTATTATAGATTACTTTAGGTTGGGTTATTAAATGTTAGATTAGGAAAGATTAAATGAGGTTAGGTTGGGTTATTAATGGTTAGGTTAAGTTGGGTTATGATAGGTTTGGTTAGGTTTGGTTGGGTTATTATAGGTTAACTGTGTATAGTTGTGTATAAGGCTAAGGTAAGTTTAGGTTATTATAGGTTAGGTTAGGTTGGGTTATTATAGGTTAGATTGGGTTATGATTATGGTTAGTTTAGGTTGGGTTATTATAGGTTAGGTTAGGTTATTATAGGTTAGGTTAAGTTAGGTTGGCTTATTATACGTTAACTGTGTATAAATGTTTTATTTACTATTATAATTTGTACATATACCTTAATTAATAATTTAATATTATAGTGAATAATGTAATTTTAAACAATAACATCGACTGAATCGAACTTCTGTCCCAAATAAATTTTAACATATATTTGAGACGTCTCACGACATACAGCGCTATTCCATGCAAAATCACAAAACAAATGTACCATTTAAATCCACAATCAACCGTGCTCTTCATACATTCAATAATATTTGTCTGAAATGTAATAAAATTAAATTAAATGAAATAGGGGCATCATCTCAATAAAACAAACTTATCAATACATTTATAAACACTCTCACACATATACACATTTACGCATTTACATCTAAAGTTTAAAAAAATATTATTCAAGTTGAAAGAAAATTACATTTACACTTATTTAACAGTTAACAATAATAATAAATACATTTTTTAATTAACATTACACATAAATACATAACATAACAATATTATTCACTTTCAGTATTTTGCTGATTATTTAAAAATATACCAGCCCTTTTTTCTTTTTTAATGTTGTCTGGGAGGCAATTATATATGTTGCCCCTCCCATAACCAGTGGATTGCTTACAATAGTATTAATGGTGTTTAAATGTATTATCGTGTTTCCGTGTAATGTGTGTGTACTTGGGACGTCTTAATGAATTCTGTATTTGTAAATATGAGTTTATTATTTATTTTGTATTTGATGGGAAATTAATTATATTCTTATAGTTTTCTTAATGTTAACAGTTTTGTTTCCATTTATATTTTTTGTGGATATTCTGGGTTTGAAATGAAATAGCTTTTTGATTGTTTTGTTTTGTGTAACATGTAGTTTATTTATATATGTTTTATAGACGTTTCCACAGATTTGAATCAAGTAGTTTAAATGTGAATGTACGAGGCTGTAATTTAGACTTTTTAAATTTTATTTGTTAACAGATATGATAACCGGCTAAAAAGGTTTTTTAAGGGAGGGTGAATTTATTTTTAATATCTTGAATATGCTGTAAATGTTAAGTTATTATCATTGCAAAGCCGAAAATATATTATCTTATATAGGTACCTAACATTGTTGAAATTTTTTATGTGAAACCTTAAGGCGATGCCATACGTCGTGTAATATTTAGCCGCTATCAATAGCACCCCTTACGTAGATGGCAATAAGGTTTAAATTCCCGCTTAACACCATCCGCCTGTTTTTATTTATGCAAGAAAAAAAACGTGGCCAAAAAGTGCCTTTTATTTTATTTTGTAGATGTTCTGGAATAAATATTAAATTTTTTTTTAACCTAATTTTCCACATTATACAATAAAATCATAACGGAAAATGGGTTCGTAAGTAGGAGATTTTGAACTTTAAATCAGTTTTCATAGGCATTATAATTTTTTTTTCTGGGCTTATAAAGAGACTTATATAAAAAATACTCTATTATTTCAAAGGCCATAATGTATTCTACTCGCAGTATTTAATTAATGCATCTGAAAAATTTTCAGGCGACCAAATTTTCAAACTAAAAACACATGATTTTGCATTACTACGTAGTGCATCGCCATAAATAATAATACATGTAGATTAGTGATGTATTTCGAGCCATCCAATAATAAAATTATAACAAGAAAACCGTGTTTGTTTTATTCCGTTCTTCCTTTTTAAAAATTACCAAGCCATGCTTATTTTTAAAATCCACTACTGTTGTAGGGCTGAAGCGCAAAAAAAATAACACTGAAGTTAATACTTCGTCGTTTGGAGGCGATACTTTCTTTTGGTAAACGCTTAAAATGTCAACTGCGCAAAAACATTCTCCGAACAATATTCCAATAAGCGAATTCTTGTGGAACCCGCACAGGGAGACTGAGAGGCCACTGCTACTAGTTACAGTATACTTGCCCGCACGAAGTATTGGGAACTGGGACTACAGACTAAAAGTTTCAACGTATTGTATTCTTTAGCGCTATATTATGTGCCGCGTGGTATATCTACCGCTACGTGCTATATTACGTACTATTTGGTGTAATAGGTACATAGCTACAGCATGGTATCATATATCTACCGCGTGGTATATCTAATTCGTGATATATCTACCGCGTGCTGTATCTGCTGTGCGCTGAGTGTTTTTCTGTTTTATATTCTGCAATGCGGAGATAAGACATAAATTTAAATAAAAAATTGTATGTATTAAGAGAGGAATTTATGTTATAAACATTATCACGCTCTAAAAAACTAATGTTTAGTTATGGCTACTTGTAAATTATCACAAACATAAAAATAATAGTATTCGGATGATTTGTATAGCGCCGTTTTTTTAAAAATCAGCTTAAGGGCGATGTACAAATATTTTTGTCCGAGTCTCTATCCTAATACTACAAATAATTTATCAGAATGCTTCCACCAGTTCATCAAAAATAAAATAAAACTTTTTAATAATTATGTACAATATAAAATGAGCATGATGTTGCTTAAAGATTTACTTATTATTAAAACGAAGAACACTTTGATTTTTAACAAGCAATAATTAACCAAAAACAAACACTGAATATTATTTTTAAAAGCGATAGTTGTAGGAGCAATACTTAAATGCTTATTACAAGAGCTACCTACAATCTTTAATCGGTTTATAAAAACTTTTGCTTTAATTGGTCACATAGAAGCGTAGATCAATTGAATTTATAAATTTCAACGGTTTTAATTTTAGAATTCTAGGTTTTAATCTGTGAAATTATGAAGACAGCGATTGTTATGATATTATTAATTTCGCAATCACTCTTGAGTATTATTATCTATCGATTAAATTTTAGATCGTGTATAGTTTCTAGATAATGGAGAGGTGACTTTGTTCTTTTGAATGTACGAAAATTCAAAAATTCATTACGTTGGATGTTTGCGGACTCAACAGCAATTTCGTAAGGAGTCTTTTCCGACCAAAGCTCTACCGTCAAAGCTACGCTGTTTGCTCTACTGCAGAAAAAGCTTTCTACGTTACTAAGAACATCAGCCAATCAGGTGGCACAAAATTTGAAGTCTGCAGGGAAACGAATTCATTCTTGTTAACTTCAGCTTTCCTTCTATATGCCATATTGTATAAAAATGAGTTCCAATGTAAAAAGTGCGTTTATCTACTAAAAACTATATCAGTATTATAGGTACTAGTTGTTCGTAACATTTTTTTTTTTAATTTTCATGCAAATCTAATGACCTCGTTATAGCCCCTTTACTGTTTATTGAAACTAGCTGATGTACCTGGCGTTTTTCGGGATAAAGCAAAGTTTTTTTTATTTCAGAAGTAGAAAATTATATTTCTCATATTTTCTGACGGTCTTACTAATAACGCGGTGAAATTTTTATTCAATTTATAAACGACCGTGTGTGTGAAAGCTTTACTAATAGAAACGTAAAAAAGAAAATGACATAAAATAGTTCATAAAACGATACATAGGGTATAAAGATATTGCTAATTTATATATATTTCTTCATTTTGAAGTAATCTTCATTTAAAAACGAATGCTATTTCAAAAATTAAATAAAATTACCTATTAGATTTTATATTATAAATATGCTTAAATACTTAAAAAGTGCAATATTTTAATTTCAAAAGTTGCGAAAAACGATTACCACAAACATTTTTGATCAAAAGGTTGCAAAATTTCAAAGAAATCAAATTAAAAAAAAAACAGTCGTTTTATTTATGGAGCTTACAAAAACACGATCACCTTATTTTTTTCCAAAACTTAACTTTCACATTCTTTATACACTGTGTAATAAAAACACCGTTTAACGAATGTGAAGTGTTTTTTTTAGTAAGGCTGTTAGTGTGCAAAATTTTACAAGTGGACCCGGCAATGCTTTGCCATTGCTACTATATTTCTCGGGCATCTCCGACTTCTTCCACCATTCAATACTGTATATTGCAATGTTACTGTTAAAAAACTACATTATATCGACTCTAATTCGACTCCGTATCTCATTTCGGTTCAGAGACATTGCGTTAAGTATTCCCCGGGAGTCCCCAACTTCTTCTAACATTGAAACTACTCCCTAAACATTTCTGGTACTAGTTACCACTAGCTTAGAAATTTTCAGCGATATCAAACATAAGTAGGCTGAATATTTTAATACAAAATAAGAAAGATAGATTGTATTTTCTTATGATTCCGCATGTCAAACAAGTTGTTAAAAACATCCATGAATTACTTTAACCAGCGATTACATTAAGCTAAGCAGAAACATGGATAGCATTTTGGTGTCTGTTGACTTGTTTTATTATTTGAATTCACTTAAAAACATTTAAAAAATCGGTTAGTATTGGACAGTAAGGGTAAGGGTTTAGGGTGGGGGGATGGGCGGTTACAAGACTTATTCCTAATTATTTGTTTGAATTTAAAATAAATAAAAATTTAAAAAATAAACCGCAAAAATTCTTACATGTTTACTCCAAATAATGTTAGAAATCGGTGCTTAGAGTTAAAAATTGCTGGAAAGTCCTTTAACTCCCTCTATGTTATTTACTGTAAATATTGTACTGTAAATTGTGCGCCTTTTGGAATAAAGTTCAGAAAGCGTTTTAATTTTAAAATTATATAACGACGATTTGAGAAACTAATGAACTTATTAATGTCGATCACTTTTGTCAATTTTCATTTCAATTTCATATCTTTGAAGATGAAGCAATTGCGAGCTGGAACATCAGAGTTTAGTAAAATAAACAAAAGTTTCGCCCATCTCCGAGTGAAACTGGAAGCGGATCTTCTTTAGCGTTTGATACCACATCCGTACCAGGCTTAACCCGAGGTAAGGAATTTCCGGCTAAAAGCGCGGACCGGATGTGCTTTCAAAAGAAATCACTTAAAGAGAACAAAGCTACCGCAGTAAAGCTCACTTGGAAATTTAATTCCTTTCGTCCTTATTCTTTTACTGCCATGAATTCAAGAAATAAAGCTAATTTCCCATATTAATGTTTGAACATAATGATATAGAAATAATGTTGTTCCTTGTAGACAAAAATTAGTTTACGTCGAGAAATCAAATATAATAACAGTCTTTAATTTTCCTGATAAACTAATGTTTATGAGACAAGGTTTTTATGCCTATCACAAAATAAAACATATTATTTTAAAGCATTGATTATTAGTCTGAAACAAATATATAAATTGAAAAAATCTACAAATGCCGCGAACTGGAAAAAAACTCCAATTAACAATAATTGTTGAATGAACTATACTAGTATATATTGAATAATTTGGCGGGTTTTGAATAAGCCGATGTAGCGCAATTGGTGCTTATAAATTTCACTAAGAACGCCAACAAAACCTTTTATTCATATAGCTGTGGTCACAATCTGGAAACAATTGAATCGATCAAAGATTTAGGAATTATATTCAACAACAAACTAACGTTCAACCAACATATTGAATACATTGTCAATAATCATAATACGGACATGTGTCTAGTGTGATAGTCGAAAAGCATGTAAAAACTGTATTCAAATATATTTTATGAAAAAAAAAATGAAAAAAAAGTCTGTCCAAAGAAAATTTACTCGGATTTTGTCTTATATATCAGGTGTCTACCATCTACTATACGGTTACGAACAAACACTTAAATATTTCAAATTAGAGAGTCTAGTTAAAAGACGAAACATAAATGACCTCTTTATGCTTTAGAAAATTGCCAATAATCAAGTAGATAGTAAAATAGTCCATCTAATCAAGTTAAACACCAGGCCCATATTCACCAGAAACCTTAACATATTTTGGACCGAAATTTTTACCAATAACACTGGTTATTTTAATCCTATGTCTAGAATGTCTCGATCATACAACGATGTTGGTAAAACACATGCTTGCATAGATATTTTCGTAAATAATATAACTTGTTTCATGAGATATCTCCACGATTTCTGTACCAAAAAAAATTAAAAACAAATATTGTTTGTTGTTTTGATGGTTTGATATTTTCTATTATATACCTAATTAAAACATATTTTTAAAATCATTATGTCTTGTAATCTCTGTAATTTTAGTCTTTTAATAAAAAAATAATGATATTGTTTTGATAGTGAATGTGCACATGTGATGCTGCAGATACATTAATGTAAGGACATTTATATTTGTATGTAAATTTATTTTATACTCTGCAAGAATGTACTTTAAATGTCCTGTTTAAGTCTGAAATAAAAAATATTAAAAAAATATTCATAAGGTATGTTTGCTATTTTATATAGAACGATAGAAACAAATAATCTATCAAAGAAGCTTACTAGTTAAATTCTTGTGGGTTGAAAACAATAATTATAGTTTTATCAAATAATACTAATAGTTGCACTTTGCTACAACTGATTACCGAACATTACTGTATGCTTTAACACGTTCACGGGCAGTGAGTCACCTTACTTTGGCACTATTTTTTTTTGTATTAGATTTTTGCGATTGCTCTAGCATTTCCGTCATGATACGTACCAACACCATCAAGTGCGACGCGAATGCTCTAGCAGACGCCTTCTTAAGCATTTGTGTCATATCCCATCACAAATATTGCAAATATAACAAATTATAACGGACGAATGCTCAAGCATTCGTGCCACAAACTATCACATATTTTGTGATACTATATGGCGCGGATGCTATGGCATAAGACTGTTAAAGCATTCGCGTCGTACTACATCACCTAGAGGGGTATGCAGTGTGGCAAATATCATAGCAGACGACATAATTTAAAGATGTTTATTGAACCAGCGTAACGTTATCTTAAATATAAAATAAAAGACAGGTACTGAAAGTTTTGTAGTTTTAGTTTCATCTTTAAGAAATATGTTTTTTGACAAAGGTCAATTAAACGCTTTAACTGTAGCAGCTATAGGGTTTTTTTAAGCTAAAACTAAACATTATCTATATATCTCTTGAAACAAATACTTATATAATTTTTAGTATCAAAATCAGGTTTAGGTTATAATTAAGTACTTAGTTCAGAACAATTATAGAACAATTTTATCCTTCTGTCTCTTCTGCGAAGCTTAGATCCAAGTGCCATGTCTCAAAGCATCCTGGGCAAAGAGGAGGATGATCATGGCATCCCTTGCAACGGTAGCTAGTCTGCTTTGTGGTCTTGTTTTTAGTACAAACGCGACATTTTAAGAAGACTTTTGAACGATTTGTTGTTTCAGAAACAGGTATAAGTTCAGGCCAATGCCCAAATTGATTATTGGCAGCTGACCTCCCGGCTCTCAGACCACGTCTGTTTGATGTTGTTTTTATTTTGCCAAGAAAGGTTTTCACCTCGTTCAATGTGGAACTTTTTACTTGTAAAAAAGATCTTATGACACTTTCTCGGAAGTTCAATGGGCTTGAATTTGGGTTACAATATTTTATGAATAAATAGAATGCGTTCCAAACCATCATGTCAAAAAAATGGAAGAACACTTTTTTGTACCAGCGGATCGTTTTCTTCGGTGACGAGTAGTACGACATCATCTGATCAGATATGTAAACCCCTGACATGCGGTTATTGTAGTCGACGACTTCTACAGGTTTTGTTTTTGCCTGCCCATATCTATTTCGGGAAACGACTAGACGCGGATGATGTTTTGTGGTGATCATGTGTACGACCTGTTTGTCTTTCCATATAGATGCGTACACACGACCCTTCCGCTGCCAGAAATGCTGACCTTTTAAAACATTTTTAGCGAACAGTCGTTTCGGATTTTCTTTGCGATCTTTCCGTAAAGTTCCTGTAGTGTGCGTCTTTCGCTGCAGCAGTTTCTGAGATAGGGATAAACTATTATAATAATTATCCATATATAGATTATGCCCTTTGTCTAGGTAGGGGTTCATAAGGGACATAACCAAGTGCTCCAACTTAGATGTAGGTACACCACTGTTTTTGGAAGCGGTCGGAAGCAGTTGTTTCCCTTTGTATATTTTATAGTTGAAAATATACCCATCGGCTGTTGTCAGTACATAGAACTTTATGCCATACCTTGCCTTTTTTGATTTAATATACTGCCTGAAAGACAGTCTTCCACGGAATGCCAACAAAGATTCGTCTAAAAACAGCTCTTGGCCAGGCTTGTTCACATTTTTAAAGTTGATTTTTACTGCTTTTGCAAAATGTCTGACTTTTTCCATACCTTTGGAATTTAATTCTGATATGCATAAACAACGCAACAGCTGATCAAATCGTCTGCATGATATAATGAATGGAAAGATGGGATGAAAGTAAAGCGAATCCGTTTGCGCAAAAAGACTTCTGATATGTGGCGCATCAATTTGGCCCCGTAACATGCACAATGCCATGAAATTTTTCAGTTCTGTTGAGTCTGTTGGTTTGAATGAAAGTCGACGAGATCCTCGTGTATGTGGCCTATTTGAGTTACACAAAGATTCATCGTATGCATTTATGCACGTCACCATATGCTGCACCAGTTCATCAGTAAAGAATAGATTAAATAATAGACTTACTGGCGTTGTATTTTCGTCAAGATGAACTGTTGCTCCTGCATTCGCTTCGTCAAATTCGAATTGCGAAATTGGTGCAGTGTCATTTTGCCACGAACTCTCACTGATAGTTGGTGATCTGTTTTGCCTATTGCTAGATATATTTGATGATGGTATGTCTGGTCCTGGTGGCAAAGGTGCCGTTGTGATTGACACAGGTTGTAGGGTAACAATTTCATTGATCGACTCTTAGGATTGTGGGGAAGCTGATGCTATACTTTTTGATGACGATGAAGAATCAGACAGCATTCCTTCATCTTCAGCAGGGTTGTAGTTGCCATCGGACCCAAATTCTCCGTCAGCATCACTGAAAGCATCATGTTTTTCTTCAAATGACGGTAGAAGATCTTTTGCTATACCTTGAGGTCTTCTTTGGCTTCCCTCTCGTTCATCAGAGGAGTTTTCAGATTCTTTAATACTGGGAGCCGAAGAATCATCTGAAATTTCTTCAAACAACCTCGTGATTCGCTCTGATTCTGAAATTTTGACAGCTCGAGGACGTATTTTGGGTGGCATCTGTAAATGTAAATGATGCGAATTAGGTATTTGTTTCGACTTATCTAGCATTATTACCTAGTTAGTCTAACGTCAAACTAATGAAATACATTGTAAATAGCATCATAATAACGAAAGAAATCATGAAAATAATTGTACTTACGATGTTTGTAATATTTTGGCATGAAACTAAAATGCACAACGCACTAATGACCACTACGTGCGGCAGTGACCGCTACACTGAATAGATCTCAATACATTTGACACATGTCATGCTATTGCATACGCCACCACGCGGGGTACGCCGGGCGAGCTGTAGGGGAAGGGGTAAACACTGTTTTATCTTTGTGTGCAGAAAAGGTCTCATGTGACAGTAAGCGATCTGTGGTTGTGTCAGCAGTGACAGTAAGAAATAGACTACCTATATTTTATAAGGATAAAGCAACTGCTCAAGCATATCTGACAAAAAACTCAATAAACTTCGAATGCTATAGCATCCGCGACATAATTAAACTATCCAATGCGAATGCTATAGCATGCTCGTCCGGGAACGTGTTTATATGTTGATTTATCCGAAATAGTGTTAAATAACAAATATTTCACAATTTTCACACTAATCCGTAAAATGACGGCAATGGAGCATGTTTTTGTGTTGTATAATTTATTACCTTTAAATTAATTTTAAAACACTCATAGCTTTTCAGAAT
This sequence comes from Hesperophylax consimilis, assembly GCF_061612785.1. Taxonomy (NCBI): domain Eukaryota; kingdom Metazoa; phylum Arthropoda; class Insecta; order Trichoptera; family Limnephilidae; genus Hesperophylax; species Hesperophylax consimilis. The sequence continues at coordinate 10,036,500 of NC_142848.1, forward strand.
CAAAAGACATGTCACGCTATCTAAAGCCTAGACGGTCCAAAGCGTATAAAATATAATTGCAATGTACCCAATTATCTCGAAAGTTTGTTCCGCCACTGAATCAAAATTTATTTGAATCTTAAACTCAATGATTCAACATAATTATTCAGGGTTTAAGATGAGATATGAATGCCGAAAGTATATTACATAATTTACTCGTGACGCTAAAAATCAAACGTAACCTTCTACATCGAAAAAATAACAGAATAAATCGCCTTTTTCGTTTGATAAGTTAATTTAACCACTAAGATAAAAATATGCTTTTTAACTATCGCACCTTACGCACGCAATTTCAGGAGTGTTTTATAAAAGAAAATCTTTAATTAGTGAGAAATTTCAGATATTTGTTAGGAGATAGCTACGTTTGATTTGTAAAGCCTGACTTGATATATTTAAAAAAATATATAAAAGGTACATGTTATTATTTGTAAGTGATATTGTTTATGTTGACGTAGTCAACAGCAAAAAACTTCTAAGTATTTCACTGCATAATTCCAATAAACATAAACAACAGTATTTACAAATAATTATATTATACTTATATGTTCCTAAACAAATATGTTTTCCATCGCAAATCACTCAATTTGAGAAGAAACCTTGAAAAATGTTACAAATATAGATATAACCGGTATTTGCAAAAAACTACAATACCGGAAAACTTTAATGAAAAAAAAACAAGTCAAAATTATAGCAATTATTTTATAAGCAATAATTATTAGCCTGAAACACTCATCCACATTGAACTCATCTCCTGATAAAAGAAATACGACGCCAACGGGACATGAACCCGTGTCCTTTCGATTTCCGGTCGACAGCTCTGACCACTGAGCTATGGCGGCTTATCTCTTATCCGCGAAATAATTCAATATATTCTAGTGTTTCATTCAACAATTACTGCTTGTTATATTTTTTCATCTGAAAACAACCAACTTTTTTTTATATGAGTGCTATGCCTTTGTGCTATGCATAAAAAATCTTGTCTTAAACATTAGTTTACCAAAAAAAATAATAATCAAAATTGTAGATTCTCATTCAAACTATGAACTCAAAAAATGAACGAATTTTCTGTCACCTTTAAACAAACTAAAACATTCCTGATTAGCAATAAGAAAGGTGGCGGAATGAAAGAAGGAGCCAAGTCAAATAAGTAATGGCCTATTTGAACGTCGGTAAATGATTACTTTGATTCTTCTAATGTTTTCTGTGAAAATATCGATTCCTTCCGAATATTACGTCCTCCAAGTCTGTTTCATTAATCCTCATGACCTATAACAGAACCTAATGACCAATGAATGTAATTTCCTAAGGGAAATGGAAAATTTACTCTAGCCCTTCCCCACCCCTCCCACCTGGACCCACCCTGAACCAATCAGTGAATTATTAACACTGGAATATTGACACTGTCGTTTAATCGAGGGAGATATTTTTTTCGACAGGTTAATGGTTCCAAGAGTTACCGAAATATATGGTTACGACTTCACGTATTTACCTGTTATTTCAAACGCACGGGTTAAATATTCATCTGTTTGAATATTTCGATAAACGTTCAATGAAGTGTTTGATTACGATTCATTTGGAAGTTCTATATTAAAGATTCACCATTGATCAATTTTCGCTTTGAAAATTAAACATTTTTTAAATTTAAACCAATATCAAAGTTGAAAGCCAATCAGCTTTGAATATGGCATTACAAATTAACAACCGAATTAATCTCACTGAAAACTGAAATATTAAAAAAACTCGCTTAATTTATTATTAATAGTATTTTCAATTTTACAAGAGAGTTTTTGTCTTTCACGCTTGTTTACTTGTGCTGTAAGTGTATTGTAATTATTTTTAAAGAGGAACACTTAAAAAATTACAAAAATCTAAGTAGATACTCGGAGAAGAGTAAAAATAAAAAAAAAACGTCAACGTCATTTTCCCAAATACATTTATTAGTCCAGTCAGTGGGGAGTTTTACCTTGCAAAAGGTTAGGTAGTAGCGATTTTGATATATGTTGCTAAGATTCTGACTCTAAGGAAAAAAAAAAGTTTTCGACCTTGGGAGGGTCGAGCTCGACCCGCCATCTTGGATTGAAGGTGCCAAAATTTGTTTTTTTTCAAAATAATTGTGAAGTGGTCGGTTTTACAACCAAATTAAATATAATAAAAAAAACCTACATTTTAAGTAGCAAATTTTTTTTTGTAAGTCTAATAGGTAACTAGTTACAGTGGCGGAAATGTGAATATTTTTCTAAAAAATGATGAAATTCCCAACTTAGTAATTTTTTCGGCTTATTCAATACATAATTATAATAATTTTCTTAACTCATTTCCACACCACCATGAGGTCGAGAACATGGCGCATTTTTTATTGTGGTATCCCCAGTAGGTCTACTCACAGATATACCAGCGATGGTAGATTTAGAAATTATGTTACATTACTATGAATTATGTTACTATAAATTATGTTACATAATAACAGTCTTCGTCATCAATGTCATCATCTAACTCATTGCCTGTGATACTGAGATTCTGGGCTTCCATTGACAAAATCTCTTCTTCTTCGTCCTCGACATCGATGTGAACCTCTGGCGAATTTCGGCATGTTTGACCATTACAGCACCCACATACAATAGAACACTTCAATCCAGCTTTCCTGCAGCTACGTGCAACGCCGCATCCTTTTTTACAATTGCATGAAATAAATTTTTATAAAGTCTCGGGTGCTGGTTTCTTTTTCATTCTTACTGGAACAAGCCCGTTGGTGTCACGTTTCCAGCCCCAGTTTTCTGATTTTTTCGGATTCCATACCATTTTTGGACTTGATGGTACGTTCTAAATGCATGGCACCGTGCATCGTCGTTTGTTGGTGGCAAAGAGGCAAGATTGAATTTGTTTTTTGTTGTCGACTTTGCAAAACGTTTGTAGCGGACTTCTTCCAAGGTTTCCTTATCTATGTCACCCCCGTACAAAGCAACAAGAAAGCGTGTTCCTGCAACTGCTACGTCTTCTGGTGTTGCATCATGTTGTTTGAAGATTCCTATCATGGCATTGAGTCTTGTGTCGTTTTGCACAAGCAAACAAAATTTTGTTTTTTCCTTGGTTGAAGAAGGACGATGTTGTATCGCAGCCGCTAAAGGCATGAAGAAACAGAATATTTTCAGCCGCCTCTTTGTATTTCACACTATTCGCGGAATACAGTCTTTCAAAAGTTTTGCCTTTCCCGGGTTTGCGAAGATATATACTACTTTTGGGTGGTGCTAATGCTGTCAGCAGAACTAGGAGATCAACGTCTTTGCCAATAATGAAAACCGCGTCATATGATGAACACAAGGAAATCGCAGTATTGACAATCAACTCATCAGCATCTTCTTCAGCCTGCTTTACTGTAAAATCATCCTGTACAAATTGCTTTGTAAGCATCGAAAGCAGACGGATTTTGTTATTTTTATGGCTAAAAATCGTTCTTGTGAAACTTGAACTGGCATTGTTTCATCAAAAAGAACATCTGCAGACATGTACTTCTTCGATTGGCGAAGTCTTTCTGCGGTTTTCGTATTTTTTTCACCATCATCAAGCGGATATCCATTGAAAACAATGACTGCATGTGATCCATAGTGATTTCTTACATGGTGAACGTACTTCTCGCAAATTGACCCAAAATAATCATTCCGATTCCATACAACTTTATGTAAAAGATATTCTCCATCCACAACATTAATATTGCTACCTTCAAGTTGCACGCCTTCTAGAAATTGTTCGAAAACACCATAAAATGATGATTTCGTACCTTTGCGCATTCCTTCTTCAGTGAAAAGCGACAAAGGAAATGGGGCGAGTTCGAATTTAAGGAAGCTTAAGACTAGGATCCCACTATAACAAATCAACGTCATCGAGCACACGGATGATGCTATATAAGTATATTGTAACGTAGAAATACGTTAAAATGATAAATATGTTCGTACAAAATTTATCAAGAAAACTGAAGTTTTACAATTTTTTGTCAAAATTTTCTTCTTTCATCCACTGTAACTCGTTACCTATTAGACTTACGAAAAAAACTTTCTACAAGAAATGTGGGTAATTTAGTCTTTAAGTTTGCCTTCAAAAATTTGGTTGTAAATTCAACCACTTCATAATTATTTTGTAAAAACCAAATTTTGGCACCTTTAATCCAAGATGGCAGGTCGAGCTCGACCCCCCCAAGGTCGAAAACTTTTTTTTCTTCTTTAGAGTCCCAATCTTTACAACATATGTGAAAATCGCTACTACCTAACCTTTTGCAAGGTGGAGCCCTTTTTTATCCCCCACTGACTGGACTATATCTGCTATTATTAAAGGCTTTTCTGTACTTCAGTACCTTATCAGTCGCACTTTTGTAATCAAATATGGCCTGACTTAATTAAGTTGATGGCCCCTATGATTAATTGGTTACTATCTTTGGCAACAAATCTGGAGGTCGCAAGTTCAAATTCCAGAGTGCGGAAGTAAATTAAAATAATAAATAATATTGTATATTTTCGTAACATTCCAGAGTAGTAGATATTTCGAGTAAAGCCCTAGTGACAGATCACCATTCAAAACCAAAATATCGCTTGAAATGGCTTCAGCCGTGATGGTGACCAGAACAACCAGGTACCTACATACTTTCTCTACGCCCCGATATTTTCTCTCCTCACTACCTCCATTCAGCTTCTTACCAACAATTTGAGATATCACTAGCCCCAGGCAGTTGGGAACAGTTGGTCTCTTGGATGGTACTCGCATAAAAATATGCATTTAACATTATTTGAAAACCGAAAAATATCTTCGATTTTACTTTAAAATAGACGTTAATGTGGAATACTACTGTACAATAAGTGAGAAAAATAATTTATGACATCAAAAAAGTAATTTTGAATCGGACCTCTAACAATAACAGTTCTTATGTAGATGGTGAGAAGGTTTAAAATCCACTTTAAACCAGACGCCTGTTTGGATTGAGACAAGAAAAAAACATAGCCAAAAATTACCTTTTATCTTAATTTTTAAAATTTCAGGCACAAATATTAAATTTTTTTACCATAATCTTCTGAAGAACTTAATTTGCCACACTTTACAATAAAACCATAACTGAAAAGGGATTGGTATTGTTCGAAAGTAGGATATTTTTAACTTAAAAGCAGTTTTTATAAGCCTGCTATTTTTTTTGGGCTTATATAATGTTTTATCTAAAAAGTTACTCCAACGTTTTTAAGATGAAGATATTTTCTACTTGCAGTATTTAATTAAAGCATTTAAAATATTTTTAAGCGATCAAATATTTAAAAAAAAAAAATTTGATTATTTGACAGTGACTAGATCAGTATTACATAAGGGTAATTCAAAAATTAGGCAGTTATCACAATAAAAAAATTACATCAAACCAAATAACACCAAATTTAAGAAATTAATGCAATCCTCGGATTTGCTTTTGACGTTTCTAGTTAATAACTTTTCGGCAAAAATCCCTTAAAAATGATCATTTCATGAAATTCAGATGATATTGGAATTAAATTATCGTGTTCAAACTGTTCGATTATAAAAACAAAAAATGTACTTCTATTAACTTATAATTTTAACTGTTTTTGTTTTTAAAAAGAAAAAAAAATAATGCCCATATGATATAAATTTGGAATAAAAGGTCTTTGATTTTTTTAGTATGGCTACATCAATGTTACCGATATTGCCTTCGATTGTGTCAGGGTTTCATATGGAAATCTTTGTTTTTCTTTATTTAGGATAGTTTAATGTTTTTAAAGTTATATTTTTTATGGCCATATCGATTTTCGTATTAAAGAAAAATAGTACACATACTGTAACACTGTATTGAAAGGCTTGAAAAAGAATACCCACAAACTGGGGGTGAAACTTTTCCCAAAATTTGGACAACCTAAGAAAAGGTGAAAAGTAACAATTAGATTATATTTCATTAAAGAAGATGATAATACTGATGAAAAATGAAAGAGAAAAGACACAAAAAATACAAAGGTAACAGGAAATTGAACCCTGGATCTTTGTGGTACAGGAAATTTATGAGATTTTTTTTTCTTTATTCAGTGCATTGTTCATTACAGTCATTAAGAATGTTTACACCACTAAGCTAGGCACATACCCGTGCTGTGGTGGTTATATGTTATGTTTTTTTAAATAACTTAATGAGTAAAACCCCATTTTATATATTCAAATTATGAAAATAATATTGGCGAATTTTTAAACGAAAATTTGGAACAGAAAAATCAGAAAAAGATACGGTCACCTCTGGGACATGAACCCAGGTCCCTCGATTTGCCGGGGCGTTGCTCTATATAAGATTATATACTTTAAACCACTTTATCGATGTCTCTTCACAGTTAATAAGGTAAACTAGTTTTATTTTTTTTGTTCTCAACCTTCATTAGGGCAGTAAAAATAATAGTTAACCTTTCCTCATCTGTGATGTGTATTTCTACACATTGCTTCTAATAACTCTATAAATATTATAAATTTTGGGTTCAGATTTTAGGTATTCCTCCATTATACATTTATGCACCGAATTAAAAAATAATATTTTAGATAGTTTTCAAATTTATTTAAAAATCAGAGATCTTTGTTAAAAATCGGAAACAAATACACCAATACAATCAACCGTGTGATACTAATACGCGAAGAGTGTGCGAGGAAATGACACGCTATTGATATCCCGCTTTAATTTTCTATGCGGGAACATGAGACATCCACACGTCTGCAGTTGTATTTTGATTTAGACCATCGATACCTACCGACCGCACGACTGTGTTTGTGCCAGCCGCCAGCCGCTAGCCAGTCGGCCGCAAACCGTCGTTAGATGTGGCCCCTCGCACGTTTCCTTAGAATCTGCCGATGGTTTTTTCATGTTTTCAGCAATTAAATTACAATTATTATAACTTTTGAAATAAAATATATTAAACATAAGCGATTAGCTATGAAAATTCATATTTTTCCGAAATTAAATCGCTTATTTTGAAATGTGTATTGACTTCACAAAACCGGAATGCGTGGATTTTTTTAGCACAGTAAGGGAAAGGTTAAGGAAATAGTGTTAGAACAAGAAAATTGACAGTTTTTAAATAAGAAAAAAATTAGGAATTAAAGGAAAACGACACAAACGTTTTTAAATAAAAAAGTAAGAAAATGTTCTCCAAATTTAAATATTCTAGGTTTACATTCAATTTTAAAATTTTGAAGGTACATAGTATGGTAAACTTTTCATCGCAAAGAGAAAGTTTGGTGTTTTTGAAATAGTTTATATCATGTGTGTAACTATAAAGGGGGTGACGGATAACGCTGTCAATTCAAAGCGTCTTAATTCCACATTGCTCGCCATTCAATCCCATATAGACTTGCCATATCTAAAAAGATGAAGTGTTAAAAGTGTGAGCATTTCGAAAATGTGCGCTGTTAAAGATCTATCTTCGAAGATCTGCTAGAAAGGCTATATTTGAAAAGTATGCTACCCTTTCTCCTACCTACGGCAGGAGAGGGGGTCAGAACAATTTATACTTTCATCTTTCAAAGTGACAGATCTCATACAAAGAAATGATATTCCGCGGCAGTCTCCCGATTTGATCTGCCTCCTCTCCTTAGTAAGATTATAGCATAGTGTGTCACCCCAACATATGTATACATATGTATAATTACGTATACACCTTGCCCTATTATGCGCGAAAGAGTTTTACGAGGACGTAAGGGCCTGTGAATAGTGTGAATTGGTGGCAGATATTGCACAACATGACTAAAAAGCTATTGACGTTTCATGGCAAACAACGCTACTACGTGACGCAAGGATAAATAATCAAATAGTATTTGTGCATGACTGTAAAACTCTCATTTATAGGATAGATAGGTACTAAGAACACTAGATACTTGTCATTGTCAAAAACAAATATTGTTATAACCGAACTATCAATGGCAACAAAATGTCAAAGTTCCGTAAAAAAATTACGTTAACATATAAACAGATGGGAGCATAATAGGGAAATATTACGTTAAAACTGTTTTGATGGTTTTGCTTTCATTTAGTAGAAGAGAAATTGATTCGCATGTCTAATTTTGTAAAATTACGTTGAAGCTATTATGAGTTTAACGTTTTAACTCTCAACACGCGAACACACCAAAACGTTCTTACCCGCCCCCAAACCCGCTCCCGGTTTTGTACTTATGAAGGTACTCCTAGTTTTGAACACGCAAATTTTAGAAAACTAGCTACTTTGTTGGAATTCTTCAGCTAGACCCTGTGGGCACCTTTTGAAAGGCTAAATTTTTGTTTGTCGAATCTTGCTGTCTTATCTTATGACACGTTTAATGTTCAAGAAGATCAAATTCAAATCTACCTGTCTCTTACTCCGAATGTTTTTAAATGAGTTATTTGTGAAATCCACTCGAGAGATTTGTGCCATATATATAATAATGCTTAAAATATATACATATTTACATTTACCATACTATTTAATTAGTACAAATCCTTAAAATATTAATATGGACACATATGAAACAACTTACTGAATTCACTTCGATTTCACCATTTTTTTTATTATTTTTTGTTTTATTTTTTTTTTATTATTTTTTTTTTTTAAATAAGCCGGCATAGCTGAGTGGTTCAGAGTACCTGACCGGACATTAGAAGGTACTGGTTCAATTCCCGTTGGAGGCATTTATTTTTACTCGGGAGATATTTTCAATTTTTATTGATGAAGGCGACTAATTATTTGTTATCCTTTATGCTATGCATAAAACGTTGTCTTATAAACATTAGTTTATCATTAACAAAAAAATGATACTTTTATTAGCATTTAAATATTTTGTTTAACTTTTACAAATTGATTTTTGTTAAAGTGTTTTTCGCTCATAAGATCCAGATGTTAACGTTTATGGATACGATATAAAATAAACACACAAAACTGTGGAGATATTTTCCTTTCAAAATGCGAGATAGTGATAAATAGTAGCTGCTAATTTTCAACCCCCTGAAGTGTAATTCGTGCCATTACGATATTATTACTTCACAAAGTACCATCAACTGCAAAATTTTCCTAAAATCTTCTCAAAATTACGACAGGATATTCGAAAACGTTAAATTCTTTTTCGTTTGGTACAACAGGGTGACTATAATTCACCTTCCCACCCGGAGCGCACCTTCCGTATGCAATTTAAATGTCAAAACGCGTTGAATAATGGACATATTATAATATGCGCCGGTTCCTTCTGCGTCTTCATTCCAGATTCTTCTTCTTTCTCTCTATTAAATGTTCTTCTTACTTTTGCAGCGAGCGACGTTAGGTAAGAAATTTGGCAGCTTTTTCACACAAATTTTATGCTTTATTCTCTGTTTTATACTGCGAAGTTAATGTTATACAAAATTTAAATAATTTACTTTATCATCGTGGGGAAAAATTATATTTCCGTGGCACAGAATTTAACAACTGAAGTAATAATGTTTTTCCGTAAAAAAAAAATATTGGGGTTTGTAATGATATAGTAAAATATTATGAAGTAATCAACACAAAAATGTGTCAAAATAATATAGTTTTCGTCTTTTTTTTACAAAGGAACTGTATAACGTATAACCTCCAGCTTTTAGTAGCAAATTTATTAATCATTGGATAATGTACCACGATTCCTAAATTTTTCGAGACTTATTTATTAATCTTCACATAATGTACCATTATGACTAACTTTTCTGTATGTAATTTATTAATCGCCGCAGAATGAACCATGATAACAAGCTTTTTCGTGTCTTATTTGTGGTACCATGATTTCTTATTTTTCGGAGTCTTATCAATTAATCATCGCATAGTGTACCATGATAACTAACTTTTTCGAGTCTTATTTATTGATCATCGCATAGCTTACAGTGATTACTAAGTTTTCGTGAATTATTCATTAATCTTCGCATAATTAACAAAGAAAACTTACTTTTTCGTGTCTTATTTATTAATGATCTCATAATATAGCATGATTACTAACTTTCTGTATCTTATTTATTAATTGCCGCATAATAATGTACAATGATTACTAGTTTTTTCATGTCTTTATTAATTTAAGGAAAAAACACAGATACAGACAGTAATGAAAAGATAATTTTGTAAAACAATAACTTGAAAATTTGCCTGCATACTAACTATTTCTCACAGATTGATTTATTTATTAATCGTCGCATAATGTCTCGTGATTTATTACTTTTCAGGGTCTTATTTATTAATAATAATGTACCATGATTATTAACTTTTTTGTGTTCACATATTGTCAATATCAACTTTATTACGTTTTATAACAACAAAGAGGTATGATAACCTTGCGACCTTTCCATGCAACCCTCTCTGCCCTATTAACATAAAAAAATGTTTTTAATTCAAAAAATTGTATGATAAAGTTCCCAGAATACCCTTCTATAGTAAAGATGACAGAGTAATGAAATTTCGGGATAAATACTTAATTTTGTTACCTGGAATTTTAATTTCCATACAATGCCTTCGCTGATGAGGGTTGGCAGAAGTTTTAACAACACACGTTTCAATTACCTAACGGTTTCGACATGAAAGCGACTATTAACAATTTTACGAGTTTTTAAGTTTATTTGAAAATTTTACACCTGGGTCGGGAAACACCGCACGTAAATAAAAGTGAAGGGATACACGCGCAGGCCATTTCTTTCAAGTGGTTATCGGAATGAAAATCTCTGTATTTATATGGGTAAAACACATTCAACAACAAAACTTTGGGCATAAAAAGTATTATTCGAAATTATCGTATAGGTACTTACCAACAAATTAAAAGAACTTTAGCAGACCTTAGTGCGAGTATTAGCTTTTTGTTGACATCGTCAAATTTGACAAGAATTGCCAAAAGTTCGAGAAGTAAATAACAGTTTTATCACTTATGGATCACTCTCCGAATTTAACGCACCTTACCTCCGGACACCCTGTATTATATTCATTTCATTACTTATCATCTCAGTACGCAAGTAAACTTATCTTAATCTTATCTAAAAAACGTTTTTTTACAAACTTTGAACTTATGAACGAGTACCTACAACTACATTTTTTAATTAATTGGATGAGCTGATGAGTAAATCTTCGATTTGTAATATGTCACCATTCAGGCTTATTTGTTCGCTTATAGGGTCAACTCATACGGTCTCGCAAAAAACGTTGTGTCTCTCTCACTATTATAATAATAATAATAATAATAATATCTTTATTTAGGAAAGTTTACATATTACAACTATACATACATATTAAGGTGTACATTAATTTGTAACTTTTATATTTAAGGTTATAAATTTAACAAAAATTAAGAACTATTTATACAAACATAATATTTTGAAGGTAAATAGAAAATAAAAGCACAGTTGTGGTTTCTCAAATACCGCCTCACTAGGCTAGCCTGTGTTGAGGCAGAATTATTTGTGTTAGTTCCTAATACCATTGAACATACCTATACTTGTATTAAGAAGTATTCGCTCAATAATGTGGTGGTAATGTGGTGACTTCAATAACTGCAAATTTGTGGTGAAAACTATATTGTGTGTAAAACTATATTTATATTGTGGTGAAAACCATAATCTAAACGGTGTTAGAAAGATAAAACACGAAGCTTTTTATTGATGTTTTTTATTTTTATTTTTATTTATAGGCTCGCATCACATAATTTAGTAATTTATATATAGTAATTTACATTTATACATGGTTATAGTGATGTTTCTAATTAAAGGTGAGCACAAAATTCATCTCAATATTCTTTGTGTAATAGTAATTGGTTAGTTACAATAATAATAAATTTAATTACAAGAATGTGTATAAAAACAAGGAGGATCTAAATCAATTATTAGGAAGAAAGATGCATACATACTTACGAATATATTATACATATACATGCACTCATCTAAATACACATATACATACATATATACACATATATTTTTACACACATACATAGATACATACATACATACAAAAGCATAAAAATTTATATACGAACCCACACATAAGCATATATGCATAGTTGTGTACACTGTTCGCATATTGTATGCAAACATGTGCACACACATGCACGCACAAATACATATATTGCAGAGCTTATGCATAAGTAGGTGATTGGAAAATAAATTGAAATAATAAAATTGCTCTAAGTGAAGAGATCATCAGGTATAAGTATGTGTAAGTTCTTTCTAAAGGTATTAATTGAGTTCAAAAATATATCTTAATCTAAAAGATTGCAGTATCTAGTACACAATCGACTCAATCTCGATCTTAGTTTGAAATAACTTTTATTACTACGACAAGTATCGATCCAAAAGATTACAGGGTTTCTTGTGGATTTCGTTCTTATATTAAGGTTAATTTGATTAATTAAATATGAATCATACACATTGATAATGATTTTAAACAGAGAGATTATATTTGATATGTTTCTTCTTTTGGCGAGTGAGACTTCTTTAAAGTTAGTAAGTCTTTCAGCATAGTTGCTAAGATTCCTATGTTACTCCAGATTTGTAAGCTAGTATTCTTATTTTTTTTTGAACGGACACCACTTTCCTGCTATGAATTGCATAATGTGGTGACCAAATCATAGAGCCGTACCCTAAGATGCTTCTTACATATGAGTAGTACAAGATTCTGAAGCTACTGATGTTCTTAAATGATTTAGTGATTCTAGTGATGAAACCGAGCATTCTATTAGCCTGATTGAAAATGTTTTGGTAATGGTTTCTGAAGGTTAGCTTCGAGTCAAGTAAGATTCCCAGAACTCTAATGGAGTCTAATCGTTTTAGGATTTCATCACAGATCGTGTAAGGGAAATCAATTTTACGGGCATTTCTCGTGAACGAGATGATACGACATTTGCTAATATTTAATTCCATGGCATTATCTATACATCATTGACACAATGTGGGTAGGTCTTTTTGCAAAGTTTCGCAGTATTCTTGTGAGTTCACGGAATGAAAAATTTTAAATCATCCGCATTTAATAAAAATTTACAAAAATATTAGGCCGCTAGATCATTTATGAATATAATAAAGAGTAGTGGTCCTAAATGACATTCTTGAGGGACATCAGATGTGACAAGTTTGGGAAAGGACTAATAACTATTAACTTGTACATATTGACTCCTGTGAGAGATATAAGATATAATCTATCTCAAGAGGTTGCCGTGGAAACCTGTTCTTCTTAGTTTGTGGATCAGAAGATGATGACTGACATTATCGAATGCCTTTTGGAAATCAGTATAGACTGCATCTATTTGTGTTCTTTTGTTAAAATTGGTACTTAAATCTACTTATTAGATTAAATTTGTGGTAGTAGATCTTTTGCGTACGAATCCATGCTGAACAGAACTTAAAATATGTTTGAAATGTCTAAAAATGCTTTTATAGATTAAAGATTCGATAATTTTCCCAAAATATGAGAGTATACTTATTGGGCAATAATTAGAGATGTCGCTTTTATTCCCAGATTTGAAGATACGTGCTATTTTCCAAAAATCAGGAAAAACACCCTCTTTAAGAGATTTACGAAATATAACATTTAGAGGATAAACAAGAGACTTAGCACAGTTTGATATAAAAAATGGAGGAATGGTATCTGAACCTGGAGCTTTGTTTGAGTTTTGTGATTTCATAGCGTTGAATATTTCAGTCCTTGAAGTTTACAACATAAGGATTGAATTATGCACCTTTATGAAACCAAATTTTCCGACCGCATAATAAAAAGCTTGTAAGGCTTTTGAATTTTTTAATAATATTTTTTTATATATTTTGAAAAATGAAGTAACATTAACATTTGTGATTCATTTGTCTAATGAATGAAGTGTGTTTTATACATTTTTTCGTTATTAGTAATTTTATTTACAAAAAAACGGTGTCCCGGCAAGGTAAAGGTTTTGGGTTCGAGTCCTAGATGTGACCGTAAATTTTTCTGATTTTTCTGTTTCAAATATTCGTTTAGAAATTGCTAATATTGTGTTCAATAATTAGAGAAAATATTTTTATTTTGTGTAACAACTAACAAAAATTAAATTAACGAGTAAAGACGGATTTTAGATCTTTGTGAACATCAGAATGACATGTTCAAAATAAAATCTCTGTTCTTCATACTTATGTTGGTATATTTTAACAGAATACGCGTAGAAAAAATATCATTTTTACTGATAGCTCTCCGAGTTTCTAAAAGGCATTGCCTTGGGGTAGACTTTTGTGATAGTATTTCTGGAGTGCGCGAAACCTACGCAGTTTGTATTCGCCCCCAAAAACACATCACCCCAACTTAGATGGCCCCTCCACGTCGCTAAAAACCCATTGATTTTTCAAACTTTGATTTTTTTCAAAGACTCTTTCCTAAGATTGCCTGTGACTGTATACATTTGTTCCAAGGCTATGATAAATATATTTCCTTTGACGAAGTACTTCATGAAAATGATTTATAATTCTCATGACTGAAAAATATTGATCGATTTTTTGGGATGATAAGCTGCAGAAAACTGTCCGGAGTGTGACTGGTGATGCCCAAAAGTTGCATGTTATGAGGCTAAATGAAGTAGATCAGCGAAGGAGACGGGAAGATTGGGAAGTACCTGGCTTATCAGATTTGGTCACCAAATACGGTAAAAACCATGAGTATCATAAAACGAATATAAAAACGTGTTATTTTTGTTTATTTTATTAGACCAGATCACGGATTCACGGCTGAAGTCATTTCCAACAAAATTGACGGTTTTTAACCAGTTTGATACTAAAAACACAATCCCTTTTTGACCAACTGCCAAGGGTTCAATTTTCCTGGATGACAGTACAAGGTGGTATGAAACGTTAGCTAAAGGAGGAGGCTGCAAGCTTAAAATGCCAAAAATCAACAATCATATATAACTTCGTAGTATGTTTGCATTAAACACCTGATAATGGGAGAGAGCACCCGGAATGACAAAATCTAAAGTACTCATAAACTGACCAAATCTTAGACGAACCAGGCAACTACTTATCTTGTACGTAATTGATAACGGGACACTGTCACATCAGGAGAGCGTCTACAGCTGTTGGAAATGAAAGGGGATGAAGAGATGCCTATTTACGTTTGGTGCCAATATCCCCTCCTGTACAGACTCCTAACACCTGGAAAGACATATTGTGGAACTCCATTGACAACCCTGGGGAAGTTCGTCAAAGAGACTAGGTTAATATCAAAATAATGAGGGAAAATGGGGGATTTCGGACAATGAACCCATGACCTGAGAGCTCACCGGAAATACGTGAAATGTAAACCGTAAAAATCTTTTGGTACCTACATACGCGAATGTTCATTATTTTGTCAAATTTTATTTACCGACCTACAAAAATGTTCATCAGATTAAAATAATGTGCCATGTCCCTGTGGAAACATAATGCCGCCTGTACTAAAACTGGATCTTGCATTCCCCCCTCATCCTGTAGTTTATCTTCCCTTTAAGGTGAATCTAATATTTCAGCACGGCGTTTCACCTCCGCTCATGTTTACCGGATAGGCTTCCTTGTCATTGCGGAGGTAACGCGTGAGCTGATTGATTAAAAATGCCTATCTTTTAGAGGTTTTGCATTATGCGCCTCATTTCTTCCCCATACGAAAAATGTGTGCGGTTAAAGGTTCATTATTTCTCTCTAAAAGGAAGCCTAACCCAGTGTTTTCCATAGTTTTTTCTGATTGTTTTCTATTAACCTCAGGCTTTTGTATATTGATGATAAGTTTGTTTAAATATGAGTCCGAAAATTGGAATAATTTATAAATAGTAAAAAAAAACGATTAAATGGGATATTTCTGAACGTTCCCGAGAACTAATAAGTGTATTTGGAAGGTGACAATATACGCTATCCAATTTTACCATCAGAAAAAACGAACCTTTTAAAGAATCAAACATAAATACATTTTAATTCTTGTGTGGTTAACTTCTAGATTAGAACATAAACCAAGGTATGATCTGAGATTTTCACGGCCGAAAGTATTATAGTGATTTGTTTTTGGGGTATTATGCCGTGTTGCGCTATCTCCTTCTTTAGCTAACGTTTCTGACAGCATTGCAGTGTCAATCATCAGGGCATAATTACACATCTGCCCTGATGATGGACACTGCAATGCTATCCAAAACGTTGGCTAAAGAAGAAGGAAGCGCAACACGGCATAATACCCCAAAAACAAATGACTATAATAAACCAAGATGTTTTCTCTTTCTAACAACGCTTAGATCATATTATTTCTAACCATGACAGTAAGGAAAATACTACGATTTCTATAAAATCATATGAGCTGTTCCCAAAAGTGAAAAAATTGAATCTACGGATAATAATGGGAGTTGTTTTTTCGCAAATTAGCGTGATTAAATTAATATTTTTGTTTTATTTTATCTTGTTTGTTATATGGGATGATCAAGGGATTTAAATACTTGAGTCGATCGAGTAAAATTAACAAAAGTGTATGTATGAGACGATATTTTATGAAAGCAAACGAATCAAGCTGCCTACTCCTTCGGCAAAACACGGCGTGATCGTTAATTATCTGTTCATTATAAGTAGGAACCGTATTTAGCGAATATACAAATTTGAATTATAAAAATCTATTTAAGAAAGGATTTTCTCTAGGTTTAGTTCTGCAAACAGATTTCCGATTTTCGGCGTAGTTTCAATCATAGACTTGTTGCAATTTTAGGAGTTCGCTCTTAGGTGTGTTTGTGCAACGTAACAATTTAACCATTCTTTATGGTTGCTTATGATCAAAAACAACGAGAATGTTATTAGATGTTTCAATTGTTTTTCTTGATAATTACTAAAAGTTTATAAAGAGATCCTTCGTCAAAAACAATCAATACAATCATGTTTAAAAAATCTGTTATCTCTTTTAAACAATATAATTTTATAGTATTCCAACCATAATACTCAAGTGCTTCTTGTGTCGTAAATATTATTAATATTCCCATCTGCATGCGATCCTAACCTACATGCAACCAACCTACCTTCACTAAATATAACAGAGTTGCACGTGATTTACTAACTGAGCCAGCACGATTCTTCTGAGCCGGCCATAAAAACTATTCCAAATACATAATTTAATATTTTTTCAGAAAGACGAATTTCTACATTCACATGTTACGAATAACCTGAAGATAAGCGAATCCCTTATTTATGTGAATACCGCATAAGAGCCAACTGCCCAAGCTGTCTGGAGCTAATGGGACTATGACATCCCCTATTTTGAAAATAACGGTATTGGGGAGAGAAGGGAGACGGGAAAAAAGAAAAATGGGACGTACCAGCTAAAAAAATTTGGTCCCCAAACCCGACTAAAGCCATTTTAAGCAATGTTTCAATTCTGCATGGTGTACACCAGGGCAATACTTAGAATCTTCCACTCTCAAACGAGCAAAAAGTCCCACCTGCTCCCATCCGTCTAGAGCCAGTTAGACTATGGCATCTACCATCGGGGGATGTTGTCAGATTAAAAGTTTTGGGGACGGAAAGGAGATGAGAGAGGAAAGGAGGATTACCAGGCTATTCAATCAATATATTTTCAACACGGCTAAAGCCAGACATTTTGACACATTTTTTGTGTGCTACTTACACTTACCCACTCATACAATAAAAGTGTAGATATATAATTGTAAGTATACATACCCGAGCCGAACTGAACCTCAACTTATGGGAAAGGAAGGAAGCAACCTCAAATATCGCGAAACGCCGCTTGTAGTTGCTTAGTTCCTTTCCCGTAATTCGCGGCTCGGTTTGCGTTTAAGTTCGCAAATGTATACGTACCATCAGATGAAATTTTATTTAATGCGAACGCTGTAGTAATGTCTTCCGACTCCATCACAAGAAAAGATATTTTTATAAAAGCTCTAATAATAAAATATTGATGGGTATCCCCATAGGAAATAAATAAATCATTTTTTCCTTTCCTGGTCAGTCGGGAGGTTATTGCTTTGACGAATCCCTTACAGACGATCCTTTACGATATAAACCATCATTCAAAAAAATAAGAGTTGTTAAAAATAGATGACATTATATTCATCTATGCTGCTTAGGTACGATCTTTATTCTCACGAAAAAATAAATAAAGTAGGTAGGTACATGATAAAGTCATTAGTTATCAAAATTGAGAGATTCCTCAGTGGCTTCTTCTTTGTATAAATACATCTCTTTGAATTTTCGAGTTTGTTTTCGTGAAGGAATTAATGCAAATCTTAGAAGTTTCTGGTGGAGCTGAAACTCGGGAGATGGAGTTTGTTACTAGTTGTCGACGACAACAAGTCTATCTGCTAGTATCTAAAGAGTAGATTATCTGCCGAGTAGTCTAGTGGTGCAGGGCAATGGAACTCGGGCACACCTGCTAAGTCATCAAATGTAGCAAGCCACCATGGAAGGGGTGTTGGTTATCCAATAAATGGTTCTCAGGGCGGCGATACACACATCCTTCTCCCAAATTTTTTTTTCAAGTTGAGTTCTTCCCTGGGTAGAAGATTCAATCCTCAGTCAAACAATTTGGTTTGGTTTTATATACGTATATATTTATTTTTTTAAGTTTTAAAAATATTTTTGTAGAAATCAGTCAAATTTTTGTAAACAATAATAAAACAACAATATTGTTTGGAACCACAATTTATTTTTAAAAATTTTTTTTAATACCGATTGGTTTCGCTTAACACAAACATCTTCATTGTATAAAATTAAACTGTCAGTTCAGGGTATAAAATTAAATTTTATACCCTGGAGATGCTTGTATTAAGCGAAACTGGTCGGTACTAAAAAAAATTAAAATAAATAAATCGTTGCTACAAAACCAAGTTTTTGTTTTATTTCAATTGAAATTTAAAAAGTTTACAGCACTTACGAGCCAGACCTTGGAAGAAGCTTCAATACTCAGTAAAAAAAATATATGTGTTTTTTTTAAATACTAATTAAAATATATAGTATTTTTTCGTAGCCAACAATATACATTGTTACTCCAAAATAGAGCTACGAGATCTACACAATATATAATAATATTATGAATAAATAAATAATTTACATTATTTCTTTTAGCGCAGCTAAGTGATTTCGGTTTCTATTTCGGATCTCCCTTTGTTTTGAATCCAGCTTTTTATTTATGATAAATTTATTAATATTGCTGTGAGTTTTGAATGAGAGTGGGATTTTGCTGTAGAGTTTAGTACCACATTATAGGAAGCTGGGTAGGTTTCGACTTGTTTCTAATATACCTGTTGTTGTTATTGCTTGTATTTTGTTTTTATGAATGTAAAGAAGTATTAGAACAGAATTATTTAATTAATATTGATATAATGTTGAAGATTTCGTCAGCACTTATTTAGTCAGTTAGAGCTAGCTCTAATAGGGATTTTTATTTTATTTTTCAATTGTGCCTTTTGGGGTTTTAATTAGTGGTTTTAAGATAGTGTTATTTGCACTGAGCCATCTAGATCTCGATTAAAAGGTACTATATTATTATGTTTTGCAAGTTGTTATGAGGTAGAAAAAATACACTAAAAATAGGTTTACTTTTTTTAACATCCTCTCGGTTTTTATAAAGTACGGTAGATTTAATCAATATCTTAAAAACTGCCAAAACCTGAAGTGAAGCACATGGGCTGGGTGGTGGGAATGGGGGCTAAAGGCGTCATTCATAAATGAAAAGATTGATGGCTCATCCCCAAGGAAGTCTTGGAAGTTAAGGGCCATTAAGGATTACAAACTGGCTAAGATGCTATATTAAAACACTCCCAGGAAATTAATAAACTCAAAAAGTGCGATAAAAATAATGGAAGCTATTGTATTATGTCGTAAAACTGAAAAAAACCTTACGTGATAATATAATTAATGCAAGGCTGATGTAAGCGTAATAAGTAAGATTAAGAAAGGTATGCTCACATGGTTTGGGCATTTAGAGAGAACGAATAAATAAAGGAGTGAAAGGAGAATATATCAAAAGACACAAGGGTGTAAGCGACAATTTTTTCAAAAATTAGTCAAATATACAGTTTTCATCAGACAAAAATTGATATGAAAACTGTATGGTTAACTCATTTTTGACTAAACTGTCACTTCCGCCCTTTTGCTTTTTCGCGTTGATATAACACAAATGTGAATTGTAGAAGAAGTAGGGGTATATCCGAGAAAAACATGGCACGATCGAGTGAATCAGATAATGGCGTCGGGCCATGTCAAGAGTCAGAATAATAGAAGAGTATGTAGGTATGAGACGATGTATGAATTAGACGGTGAGTAGGTAAGGAATGATTTAGTTTTTTTTTAAATTTTATTCCAAGCAGGTGAAGTTAGACATGTGTGATGTCTGTACGAATGTGGATGAGTGCAAGCGAGATGGAATGCTTGAAAGATCTAATAAAAGGCGATGCACGTTAGTTGTGTGCCTCTTTTGTTACAAGCAGCTCCCCAATAAATATCATTACAAGATCACGTATCTTTATTGTGTACGACCTTCACCCGCTACAATAATACTCAGTCTCTACACCACATCGGCATAGAGCTACATTTGGCATACATTAGAGCATGTCATTCGCCATCGTTATAATACTCCAGTTTTTTTTTATTTTTTATTTATTTATTTATTTTTTTTTTTATGGGAAACAAACAGTTATACAAATATATTTTCATACAAATCATTTTGCAAGTTGCATAAACCAGTAAAGTTTCCACAGAAGATTCATTTTATATATAAGTAGAAAAACATATGAATATAAATAATACAATACAATATAAATACTAACTAGTAAAAAAGGAAAATCTCCAAAAAAATAAAAATAAAAAGACTACAGATTCAACCCATACAAAAACAATACACACACTAACACTACTTCTACTAAGTTTCCCGCAACGATCGAACGCCACTCTCTTAGGAATGCTATGAATCCTGCGAGGCTCGTATTGAACACATCGATATTTGTGCATAATCTATTAAAGGTGCTACAGCTTCTTCTTATAAATACATTTTCAAGATAATTAGTACCTATTGCTCTTAGGAATATAAATCTCTATCTGGAATGTTCCAGAGTAACTTTGTCTGCGATATTTCTTATATCAAAGATTATTGTTGATTATGGTATGGTTGAACAAAAGCTTTGACCATTTTTCTCTCACGGCCCGTTTATTTAATTAAATTTTTTGCTTAATTTTTATTTTATTTTTTCTCGTTTTTATTTGAATACCGCACAAGAATCCCAATTATTGGAGTATGTTGTGAGACTGTAGGGTAGGGAGAGAGGAAATACATGTGGAAGAAGAAGCCTAGGAAGTACCTGGATATTCAGATCTGGTCACTAAACAATCTCCATAAAGTCAAGTTGCTTGAAATTGCAGCCCTAATTGGGTGGTAACTCCATCTACGGCTAAATACTACCACGAAATACTACGATTTTAGCCATTTCAACTAGGGCAATATACTCGTACATACTCAGAGAATATACGACTCTGGAACGGGCTGCAAGTATACGACCTCCGGATTCGTAGCCGAGCACCCTATCTCTAGACCACGGAGTTCATCCAATTAGAGAACTAATTAAAAATAAATATCTTATATTATAATGTGAGTATGTGGGTTTTTATTATTATTATTAAATACTTCAAATTTGTTGTCTTTTCCAAGAAAACTCAAATTAAAGTATAATTAATAAGGACATAATAATAATTTTCGGGTTAATTCAAAAAGTGCTCAAGTTTTTTTTTACTGTCACCTTTTTTACATTGGCTCCACACAGGAAGTCATCTTTGGGGATGCCGTTTTGAGGGTATTTTCAGGGAAAGGACGTAGAGGAAGTTTTGGGAAGGAAAAATGTATGAGGTTGCGGTAGGAATCTGGGGGTCAATGTGTCCAGGAGTGAAGGACGTATGAATTCATTCCTCTCACTGCGGTGCAAGGCGATGGGTCGAGAGAGTCTGGCTAGAGAAATCAAAGGGTCTTCCTCAACTAGTCTCTCCTGGTTCGCCTCACTACTCAGCATGTGGGTAAATCCATCCGCTTCCAAAGCCTACACAAAACTCACCCCACGAATCCGGGTATCCCTAACAAGTCACCAAACATAGCAATCCTTTTGGAGTGACCTATGGCAGCCTTACCTTTTATAAAATATTAGCTTTTTGAGATAAGCGAAGTAATACCAAACTCGAAATAATCAAAAAATTAAAAAAATGAAAGTATTTTAAATGATAACATGTTTATTGGTTATAAGAGTTAAAAAGTAGAACAAGAGAATAACAGTTCTTTGCCGAGCAAAGATCGTACTGTATTCAAGAAAATACGATACTATTAGTAAAGAACAATTTAATGAACGATAGCTTCTGTTCAAAACAATCCTACAAAACCTCTGCAAAATAAGAACTCATTATTTCGCTTTCTGTGATCTATTTTGTTATTCGCTTTGTCAGCAAGCTTACTGTGAAGCACCTCACCGTAACCGACGTGCTGTCTCTTCAGTATTTTGCATTGCGGCTTTTTATTTGCATTCTTCCCTAATCGTAAAGTCCTTCCCTATAGCAAAAAGCTAATTTCAAAGTTGGATCTCGGCGTAATGTAATAATAGACCAAATGTAACTGAATTCACTCGAGTTCTTTAATTAACAATTAACGAGGTTTTTAACTGTTCTTCTGAAAAACTATTAGAGTTTTGGATTAAAAATGATTCGCTTGGTCTTTTCACAAAATCACTGTAAAAAATAAATTATTCTAAAGTTTTATCAAGAAAATTGTTTTAATACAGCAGTAAGTTCTTTTCTACTTAAAGAAACTGTTATTTTACTCGGATAACCAACGTTTTTTTCACTTGGCTTTAGTTCTGAATATTAATTTTATCTCATCTGAGTTTTATCTGAGTTTACGAAACTGAATCCTTAACTATAACTGAAATGGTATTCAGCGATATTTTAAAATTTGTAAAATGAAGGAGATGAAAAATTATATAATTGTATAATAATAATGGAGCACGATTTGTACCATTTGGCCTTTCAACAATAATGTTTTTGAATGCTTTCTTATAATATCTGAAATATTGGGAATCCTTCCTAGTTGGACAGTCAAAATCATAAAATGTAATCAATATTATATTATAAAAAAATAAATAAGTATGTACGAGTATATGCTTATGATTTAAAAGTATTTTGACTTATTAAACTAATGATTTATGGTTGTGTTTTTAAAATTCTTTGATAAAAAGACAACCAAATTGCACCACTGAACTCAAGAAAATATTGAAAAAATGGATTGTATATAAACATTTTGTGTATTGATATTGTTAATGAATACAAGTATATATTGATTGTACGCATGTTATTATAGAGATATGACTATGAGTGTGTTTAAGTAATGTTATGTGACTTTGAGTTTGTGTAAGCCTATGGATATGTTGACAGTGATCTATCCGTCAATGTATTTTGTACACTTGTATTGTAGTACTTTAAATGTGATTCTTCTGTATCTGTTTTGTAAATTGTGGCTTCTAGTTATGTGTACTTCAGTGCGATAATTAATTTAAAAAAAATTAAAATTGACTTGCTGAAAAACTGTTTTGACATTGTAGCTGGTACTTATAATGTAGAATAAAAAAAAGTAGATACCATGAATAAAAAGCAATAAAATGTGTAATTTTTGAAATATTTTGCACCCCTATTTGAAAACGTGTAATTTACAGACAGTCCGATCATTAATAATTCGTCTAAATTTTATAACAAAACGACGATTAAACTTTGGCAATAATATTAATTATGATTTATACTCTCAATACGAAACTTTCAATTTGAGAAGGGCGTATTCTACGAAAATTACTTAATGTAAGTTAAATTAACCCTGTCTATTATTCGTTACCAATACATTATATTACATAAATAATGTGACTTTGATTTTATTTCCATTGTCAAGACACCGCGGCTGAATAATTCAGCATCATCTGTTAAACTGGAATAATTATTAATGTAGATTCGTTTGATGAGCATTCCCCTCAGATAGTTTCCAAATAAATATTCTGATAGGTATAATCCGAATTGACTTAGGGGTAGCAAAAATACCGAGAAATGAAAAAAAAAAACCGGTAAATCTGAAAAATGTTGAGTTATTCCGATGTACCAAAAGGTATTATTTTTAAAGGAGTATAAAAATGAAAATGATTGTTTATGAATACCGTACAAGAGTTACAATAGTTTGGTGCCAGTAGAATTATGGCAACCGCAATTATTGGGGTGATTTGTGATTTCTAATTCACTGGGGGGGAAATATAAGCAAGATAAAGGTTAGTAAATATCTGGCTGTTCTGATATTGCCAATTCAAGCAACGTTTCTATTATGAATGGTAGTATTTCACCCGGGCGACATTAAGGATGGGTTGTTGCACAGAATTTCAACAATCCATCAAGTTTCAAAGTTGATTTTCAAGATCTGTGAAGGTTCTATTACTATCTTCAGTTTTATGGAACAACTGACAAAAAAAGATGTAATAACAAATATTAAATAGACTAATTTTGATGAATTGTTCAAATTCTATGAAACAACCCATCCTTAGGATATCTAAAATTCTGATAAAGCTCCCCTACTTGTTGACTGAATTTGTTAAATTAAATGCTAGAAACTTACCAATAAGAACAATATAGGATGTAACCTATAAGCTATATCATTTGTACTTTGTATTTTTGTGCAGTAAATAATTTTTTTAAATTTGAATTTGAACTCATACCCCCTGCCCGCAACGGACTCCTGATATTTATCACGGATCGAATATTTAGATTATCAAAATTATGTTGTAAATTTATTCTCCTTCATATATTTTTTTCATTTTTCATATACCTATGGTACCTACACAAAATATGTATATATAAATATGTATATATATATATGGGACGTGTGGGATTGCACTAACCTCCCCGCATCCTGGAATAAAATTATAATTATTATTATAAATAATATGTGTATCCGGGAGAAAGTGCGCAAACTTCGAGACATAATGGGAGAAGTAAAAAAATTATTCATCACTTTTTTCAAAATTTCATTTTGAAAACAAAAACAAACAATTCAACTTTGGTACTTGAAAACTTCCTTAATACGTTGAAGTTTAGAAAAAAAGTTATTGACTTGTACTTTCATGTAGAATCACCTCCTAAAGTTTGTGCTCCATACCCCGGACACCCTGTGTAGTAATTATAATAATAATAGTAGTTAACTAACTGTAATCTATTTAACTTATAATGTTTTTATTCCATATTTACCGGTAAACCGGAATTGCTAACCCTATCTTGGAAAATAACATATAACCTACACACCCGTACTGCGCATTGACATGAATTCCGGCAATTAACACGCCCATTTAATAATATTCATATTTCTAATTTGTCAGTATTCTGCGCGGCATAAAATGGTAATAAATACAATATTCATGTATAATGTTAGGTACCATTAGAATATTCACTAATTTTGTAAAAGAATTAAGATATGTATCAATGCAGTCTTTCGAACAACGTAAATGGTATGTTATTTTTGATAATATCTCTGAGATTGCTTTTTTAAAATACACAATATATTCAACGATTTTTCATGAGATATCGCTATTGAACTTATTTCTAGGGTAAATAGGTTTACAAAAAATCGTTTAGTTTTTAAACCTTTTCTGTGGAATATGTAGTTTTGTAGCGGTGTGTTCAATTTGGAAAGTATTATTGTATTTTGCACGAATTCTTTTGGAACATTCTCATTTTTTTATCATTCAATCCAATCTTTCTGATTTTGCTGCTGGATATAGGTTATTTTAAGTGAATATTTTTTTAGACAGCTCCGAGCATGTCTTCTTATATTATGTCGATAAAAACATTTTCTTTACTCTGTTTTAAAAAAATATTTCAATGTTTTGTTGACTGACTAAATAACGGTAACAACAAAGCTCTCGACTCGCAATCCGGAGGTCGCGGCTTCAAATCCTGGCATGCGCAAGCGAATTTTACGTAATAAACTTGTATTTTTTCATAATTTACCTCAACAAAATAATATAAAATATATATGCCGCACGTTCCAGATTTCAAAATAATAATTATAACACCAAAGCACAACTATGATGATAAACCATAAAAAGAAAATAAAGATAGTGACTACTGTTGGAGCCGAAACTGCTTCGGATAAAACAGCCTCAGATGAACATGAATTATGGATTGTAAATGAATTTTAAAAAAGGAATGAAAATTAATTATGTTTGTTGGAATTGAGTGGTCAGTAGGTGTAGGTGTAAGGAACAAAATGGAGACCAATCACTTACCACGAAGCAGCACACAACGCAAAATAATTTAAAAGAGTTTACAATAGAATACAATTTAAAACCATACCGAATACATTCCTCAAATAGGTAATATATTAACGGACTGTTGTTATAATTTTAAACCCAATTTAAAATAAAGCAATAACTTACTAAACACCACTTTTATATTTTTATACTAAATTCCTACCGGGTTTTGCTTCAACCGTAGCTTCGTCGGGGCAGGATAATACTGTACTAAAATCTAAATGTCACACTACAAATTATCTGCTTCACATGAAAAAAATTACATCTCTTCTTTGTGCGTAAATAGTTTTGCTTACCAAAAGCCTAGCCATAGTCGTTTTGGACTGTTTGAATATAAACTATAAATGTTTTAAAAAGGGACGAAGAAGTAAAAAAAAAAGTTCGTGGTCAAAAAGATTAAATGACAAATAAGTTATTCTATATAAATCCGTTCTGCCTCAATTAATATAATGTGATATTGATGGTTTAAATGTGTAATGGAATGTTAATATTATTATCGGTATTGATCATAACATTTTCTAACAGAATGTGAATATTAGTAGGCAATCTACGAGTTTTTTCTGGATCTATATTTAAACCATAAAGCCCAGCTGAACGATCGGAAGAAAGCTCCTTTGAGATCCTGAAAAGCTCCCGACAATAGGAGAATCCTCTTAGTCAATATTGTTGACTGAAAACACAACAATAACAGGCAAAAGTTACCACAACACACCAACAGCCTTGACCAAGAGATTTTATTATTTTGACAGTTGTTTATTTGAGTAAAAATCTACTGGTCTTTCAGTAAAGCTAAACTTGTTTTTTCCACGAAACAATTAATATAATTCATCAGTTATTAATAAGTTGTCCTCTCCTAACCACAAGCGTCAGCTTTTGTAGAAGAGTGTATAAAATATACCTAATATTGTAATACTTTGTAAAAATATATATATATATATATATATATATATATAAATAAATAAAAATAAAAATCTAACTGAGTAAATATGAGGGTTTACAATTTTCTTAGCAATTTACAAAACAAAGATAAATAAAAACTATTTATTTCAGTTTTACCCTTAGATATAACTGACGTATAAGTAAAGTCGACACGTAAATATTACCAACACATACAACATTACTTAATAAATATGGTTTTAGCCGAGGTCGGGGTATGCCTACTGTAGGAATTTTTTGTATTAAAACCACTTGTTCTTATAGGCACTCTAAGCTTAATTTTAATGATGGCTTCATTCATATATATTTTTTTTCTTGCGAAAGCTATCCCGATGAGCTACAAGACACATTGTAGTACGAGAGAAACTTACAATACATGAAGGGAGTTAATATGTACAATTTTATATTTGTATTTTGATGTAAGTATCAATTTAATATTCAAAGTATGTGAACTATAAATTTAATAACCAAAACAGAACAAAAATAGAAAAATAATTAAAATTATAAGTTTCACATACAAAATAGTACAACAATAGAAAACGGAGGTTAAATAGAACAAACAAGAAAAAAAACAGGAAACAAATAGGGTTATCGTCGCTCAGCGAGAGCATACATATCCCTGCCATACACATCAACATAAACGATGTTATAAGTAAAATCAAATCCTTAGACAAAAACAAAAAGGCTGGACCTGATAATGTACATCCCAATATCCTGATAAATTGCATTACTTCACTGGCTGAGCCGATTTTTCTATTGTTTAATCAATCCCTTGACACAGGGTGCTTCCCTGATATTTGGAAACGTTGTTATCTAACTCCTATATTTAAAAAGGGTAATAAAAGCGATGTTACTAACTATAGACCAATATGTAAGCTATCTGTAATTCCTAAACTTTTTGAAAAACTATTATTTGATAAAATTTCACCATGTATTAACCATCTCATTGTTCCGAATCAACACGGATTTTTGTCAGGTAGATCAACTCTGACAAATCTCTCGTTATATGAAAACTATATATCAAATGCATTAGCTATCAGAACTCAAGTCGATTCCATATATACGGACTTTATCAAGGCCTTTGACAAAGTATGCCATAAAATTCTCCTGATCAAACTACGTAAGCTCGGTATTGGCGGAAAACTTTTAGAATGGTTTGCTAGCTATCTAACTAATAGAGTTTTACTTGTAAAAATCAATTTGTTCATTTCCAATCAATTTATAGCTACCAGTGGTGTACCACAGGGGTCTCATTTAGGCCCAATATTATTTTTACTGTTCATAAATGATATTGTAAATATATTTGATGAAGATATTAATACGTTACTTTTCGCAGATGATTTAAAAATATTTAAAATAATCAAAAGTGCTGAAGATTGTATCTGTCTACAAAATAATTTGAACAGGTTAATTAATTGGTGTTCTCTTAACAAACTTCATCTGAACATAAATAAGTGTTATTCAATTAAATTTTACAGAATAAATCAACCAATTATTCATTCATATAAACTCAATAACTCAATCCTTACCTCTGTCGAAGAAATTAATGACCTGGGGATAACTTTCGACTCTAAATTAAACTTCATATCGCATATAAATAATATTAATAATAAAGGAATGAAAATGCTAGGCTTCATTCTTCGAAATTCCAGAGGTTTCAAGAATATTTCAACATTAAAAATTTTGTATACATCCCTGGTTCGTAGTCAAGTCGAATATAACTCCTCGATCTGGTCCCCCCACTACAAATTACATTCAGATTCAATCGAAAAAATTCAACATAAATTCCTAAGACACATTAATTTTAAACTCGGTATTCCCATTGAAAATATAAATTATAATTACTTGATGAAAAATCTAAATTTATTAAAACTCTCAGATCGAAGAATTATATCCGACTTAATATTTATGTTCAAAATTGTAAATGGTAGTATAGACAGTCCTGATTTAATTAACCTCATTGAATTTCATATACCCACGAGAGCTACTCGTTCTAAAATTTTGTTTAAATGCAACAATATCAAGACTGAGTATTCCAAACACTCGCTTGTACCTAGGTTGCATGAAGTTAGTAATAGATACGCAGATGTGGCAGATCTATTTAACTGCACGCAAGGTAGGTACAAGAGGGCTATGCTATCAAATCTTTTCAATCAATATTAATTTAATCTAATTCTACCTTATTTGCACTATACAAACTTATGTACTTGTATCTCTTGTTTACTTACTTACCTACTTACTCTCTAATGTCATTTCACAATCAAATGCCACATATATTTGTAATTCTTTTTTTTAAATATTTTAACTGTGACATGTTATCATTGTTTATGGTATATTTATACCGTTGACATTAAATAAATAAATAAATAAGCACACAGCCAAGGTAGGCACTTACAAAAAGGTACTTACCCACTAAAAAATTGGTAAAAATAGATTATGCTCGATTACAAATACAGGGGATAGAAAAAGAAATATAAAGAAAAAGAAAATCAACCAGACAAAACACAACACGGCAAGAATTAGTATTTTCGTTATTTAAAAAATATTCTGTACTAGCGTTTAAATATTCTTTTAAAGCATCACTTTCATTTTTTTATATGCTGGCTGCTTTTGTACATATCTGGAAGAGAGTTATAGAGTGAGTGAGTTATATAACTTCAGAGCGAGCCGCTGTTGTGTAACTTGTCGACGAACCTTACAGTTTTCGCTTTGAACCTCGGTGTCTCCGGGGAGGCTTATCGCCGATCGTTCATGAATCTTTGTGAACTGAAACCTGCCTGCTGACGGTCAACACCTGAACACAGCGGCCAAATTGTCGGAGACAGGATCTTTTGATGCATTATATTCGCATACTATGGGTAAAGGGTAAACGATGTTCTTGATCCTCAGAGCTGTAATTTTAAGCAATGAACAACAAGCAATAACAAGTGATTTGAGGGATGTAGAGTAAAGAATTATAGAGCCATGCTTTCTTTTGATATTTTCCTAGATTGGCTATCAACCATAACATTTTTACTAAAAGGGAGTTTGTCTGGTTCTCAACCCGTTTTTAAAATAACGATTTTCTTATCAAATGTGCCAATTATTTTTTTTACAAATATTTTAATTGCGCCTACGCAAATGAGCTAGCAATATTTAGAATTTAGACGGACAAGGGCGAAATTCCCATTCCTAATAATGTTATATAGGCTTTATGATAATGGTTGCTTTCTCTTAGTCATTTTCGTTACAGGTAGCTTGAACTTCTAACGAAATACTTAAACTGACGGCCGGCATAGTCCAGTGGTAACGCATTGGACTGCCATTCCGAAGGTCGCGGGTTCGAACCCGGCGTGCGCAAATAAATTTTATTTGATTAATTTGTGTTATTTCACAATTAATTAATTAAAATTAAAATAATATATAGTATATTTGCGGCACGTTCCAGAGTGGAAGATACTACCAGTATCGCCCTGGTGTAAGACCACCATTCAGAATTGAAACGTTGCTCCAAATGGCTTTAGCCGTGTTTAGTGACTAGATCTGAATAGCCAGGTACTTCCCCACCTTCCTCTTTCCCTTCCCCACTTACCTTCAGCCTCACAACATCCCCCAATTGGGGATGCCATAGTCTCACTGGCTCCAGACGGGAGCAGTTGGGACTCTTGTGAGGTATTCACTATAAAAAAAAAAAAACAACTTTATTGTTTTTCCACCTGCATATAAAAAAATCCTTCCTACAGCCCATTCCTTAACGCGCCTTAGAACGTTGCTTGGTTATATGGTATTTCAATCTTTACACGCAAGCTGTGGTTCAATGTTCAAATTTCAGAAAGAGGGAGAAAAGGCCAAGATTCATGTTTACTACATTTTTATCCCGCATTGACAGAGCAATGATCCAAGTCTGGGATATTTCTGCCCTTCTTTTGACGTCGGAGACGTACAATTTCTAGAAAAGACCATGAACACCTGATATGAAAGCATTTATTTTCTCATCCAATCGTATATACGCTACAAACGAGACTAACAAACGCGGGTTCTTTTTGGGCATCCACGAATCATATTCTTGTAAGTAGATATGTATTGATAATTTCTCAGCATCTCATAAACTACTATTTTTGTTAGTACCTTGTTAATATTTTTGGTAGTAGGTAGTTAGTTATTTTCTTGATAAATGGATAAAAATTATTAAAGAAGATATTTTTGTAGATGAGTACTGTAAGGTTATCAGTTATAAGCGTTGATAAAGTCCAATATTTTGGACAACGCCGGTAGCTAACAAGTAACATCGAGCGGATCATGTTAACCTCGCACATAGTATATACTTCTGGATTTGTTAAAAGTGCAGACAGAAACACTATAATATGTATAGTCACGGCCTCCGTGATCTGAGGTTTGGTTCTCGATTACAAATTTTTAGGATGCGGGTTCAAAGTATATTGTTTGTGTTTTTTCACTATTAATTCATTAAAAAAATAAATCTGTAAAAAAAATTTTTTTCAAATATAAAAATTTATAATTATTTTATTTCATTCATTTTATGTGCATAGGGCTTTTACCCATGTATATGTGGAATAGTTACGACATGATGAATAATTTAAAACATGAGAAATTAATAATAAAAACTAAAATTACAATAGACAAAAAATACATACATGAAATAAAAATACACCAGATAAGTTAACAAAAAGACAACCAATGGTTCAAGAATAGGGTTGGAAAAGGTTTTTAATATGATCCACAAAATTCACAAGTTATCGTTAAACATTTCAATAATACCTTAGTATTAATTTCAAAGAAATTCGTACATGTCTGCATGCGAATGCGTGTTTGCCACCAGTTGATGCAATACATTGCTCTCGGTAACGAGTCTATCTGCCAAATTTCACCTGAGTCAGGAAGTGCGAGATTTAAAAATATCTAAATTCAAATAGACGAATTTAAAAATAATTTTCACATTAGCGTTGCTTTAAATGGCATTTGGCGTGTTTGATGCGTCCTTGAGGTTATTTGTCACGAAAATAATCCAATCATTTTTATTAAATCCGAAAAGCCAGGCGTTTCCTCACCACCTCTTTCTGATCTCCTTCCCCTCCCCACTCACTTCAGCCGCACAACATACCCCAATTGGGAATGCCCATTGTCTCACTGACTTCAGTCGGATGACAACAGATGGGATTGTTATGCCGTATTCACGAATGTAAAAAAGATCTTATTACGAAGATGTTGATTTGATCACTCCAGAAGGACGAAAATACTGAAAATATAAATTGCTTCCATTGTGAAACCATTCAAAATCTCAGTCACCCACTGCGATCATAATTACTACAATTACTATCATAAATAAACCAATCACATTACTATGTTACTAGGTACAACACGATTTATTGAGTCTAACCACCTTCAACATTCCAACTAGAACTACTTAATTGAAAATCATTTTAAATTGCAACAATAATATCAGGCCATTTAGGTACTCGCTCGTGCATTGCATGCAGTTGGCAACACTTTCGCAGAAATTGTAGATGTGTTCAACCCCAGGTAATATAGTAACAAGAAAGCTATAACTAATAACACATATTAGTAATAATTACAATAAAGGTTAACATAATACTTATCTTCTGCGTGGGTGATTTGTAATTTTTAAATAAAAATCTACTTTTGATTACCGTTCTACTGAATTATTATGTACATGTTTGTAAAAGCCCGTATAGGCGTATAATAACAAATACGAATTTCAATTTTGAGAAGTGGTTGATACGTCGTTTGTCGTATGTATTATTATTTAGCGACTAGTTCTGATATTTAGTGACTACTCAATCCCCCCCTTTCAAATATCAATCTCTTCTCCACACTCTTCAGGCACACACCATAATAACCGGCCAGTGGGATTTGACAGTGAAAAAATCACTCATTTATAATAATTATCAAACACACTAATTTCGTCATTAAATATTTGTGCGTAATGTTATGCGCAAAATTATTTAAATTAAAAAAAAATCAAATCAGAATGTGAAAACCGAGAGATAAAGTAGCTAGGTATGTATATACATTATTTTATATGGTAATTCTGTATTTGAAATATATGCATTTGCATTTTCTTTGTTTAAATTTTTGACAGATCAAGGAACCATATACCATAATGTTACTGTTAAAAAAAATTACATTGCCTCGACTTTTTCAACTCCGCATCTCATTCCTATATTCATATTGCTTTAAGTATTCCTCATGCGCAACACTCTTGGCAGTAATAAAAACAAACTTTGAAAATTTCTGCGATATCCGTCGACTACTTTTTGAGTTTTGCAAACGGTTCCATGATAACTCAACACAGTGACAATTCAACATACTTTTAAAAAGTGATATAAAGTCATTAGAAACTATGAAAAAATTATTTTCTTAACCTAACCTAACCTAAACTAACCTAACCTAACCTAACTTAGTCTTACCTACATAACCCAGTTGATAACGTTTTTTTTCATCACTTTCCATGACTTTATATAACATTTTAAAGATGCGATGAGTTATAATTGTGATGATTTATCCGGTTACCATGGTATATAGTAGTGAATGGTGTAAGAAGTCCAAGACCTCTGAGAAAAACATTAGCAATAGCGAATCATTGAGGGGTCCTCTAGTATTTTACAAATTTAATAGCAATTATAATATCCCGTGATTTTTAAACATATGCGGGAAGCTATGCAAAAATACAAAACCATTTTTCATATTTTTGTAAGGCTTTTTCTTATTCAGAAGCTTAATTTGCAAATCTAATAATATATGAAACGGTATTGGTGAAAGGGCTGCTTGAAGGGTAGATAGGTACGAGCTGTAAGTATCACCACCTCACATAAGTGTTACGAAGATCTGTCATGAACCCGTCAAACTAAATCACGGAATAAAAACGGGTCCTCCAGGCTTTACATCAATGGTTTTTCTCAAACCCCCCAGCGACCGGAACCTTTTTTGAACTGCGACAAGTTAGGACAAATTTTGTTAAATATGCGTTTCTTACATTAATAAATTAATTAAATTAATTAAATTCCGAACTTATGTAGAATAAAGAAGAAAACTCGAAAAGCCTTTCATGTAACATTGAATGGAGACAAATGGTTCACTGACATTGTATTTTTTGGTTCTCGATTTTTTTGCACGCCATCTGTATTGCCTGAAATTATATATTTCCATCTCATTTGAATTTCGTAATCATGGTGAAACACAGTTTTGTAAGGAAAAAAATAATGATGTATCATAATTTATTTCTCGGTTGTGTGCAAGAAACTAAATTTAATGTTCATAAATAATTAATTCATGTATAAATGCTTTAAAAATAGTAAATCTATTTATTTCTGGTAGCTGCAGGGTTAATAATGTTATCCAAGGCCTCCAGTATCCTTTGTCGATTCAAATACGCTCCTAGCTATGACAGATCGTTCGAGCAAAATAGTATTAGAAACCTCATCGAAATGTTACCAGCATAACCAGCTCACAAACCAAACAGCAAGCCGAGAGTGAACGATTTCGACAAGGTTGCGAAAATTACTTGGCAGATTACTCCACAAACGTGCCAACCAAAAGTGCCAGGCTTCACTTTACCTCTTCTACAATCGCGTCATCACTTTGTACGTTAGACGTTTTCTTATCATTACCATTTGAACAGCGGGAAGGATTGACACTCCATTTTGCGCCAGATTAAGGAAGATTTTGCCCAGATAGCGAATAGGGTAGCAAGTATTGTGGAACCATGACCATACACTACCCCACACATGGACATGGGGTAGGCAGTAATCATATTGTGGCCTCCTTTGCTTTGTAAGCAGTGCTTTTGTAAGCCCAATGAATTCGTTTCTAGGAACGCGATGGATATCAAATGATTTGATGAACGATGATAGTAAAATAAGGACCTTCAAAAACATTTAGATGAAGTTATTATGTTAATCTTAAGTTTATATCTATATTATTTAAGTTAGAAGTAATCAACTGTTTGCCAGGACCTAAAAAATATGAAAATATTTTTTATTTTTTTTAATTTTATTTAGGAAGCAAACAGTCGTCCAGTAAAAAATTATAACAATAAACATTCATATGTTCTAGACCAATTAAGTTCCATTGAGTTAAATGTTGATTTAGAATTTTTTACCTACACAACATATTAAATGGCAAAAAAATAAACATTATAAAGAAATACATAAAATTAAAAACAAATAGAAAAAATACAACTTTTTGCATAGCTTTACTATTCACTACGGGTAAGGTAATGTTACAAATTGTCACCATTAGGAAAGGAATAGAACCAATTGAGCATTATTATGCAGAAATTAGCCTGTCACAAAAAGTACTTTTGTTTAAAGATTATATAATCAATTCTACACAACACATAGAATGTTTTCTACTTCAAAAGTTGTAAATAATATATACATTCCTATTTCTCACAACTTTTAAATCGATTTAAATGTAGATTTTTAGAGATATTGGTGTTTTTTTAGGCCTGGCTGTTTTCTGTAGAATACATTTTAGAGAATGTAAGCTCTGTAATCAACCGCATGACCTTACTATGTGGAATATACGTTCTACAGAAAATAGCCAGATCTACCAAAACACTAAAGATATATATATATATCAGAGATGTGCTTTATTTCAAATAAATCCATTTCAAATGGAAATGCAAAATGCAAAATGGGTATTTTCCATTTTGCATTTTAAATGCTTTTCTAAAAACCATTTTGCATTTTGCATTTTAAATGCTTTTCTCAATGCATTTTCCATTTTAAATGCTTTTTTGCAACATTCTTCCTACTTTCTCCACTCATCTTTTTTGCATAAGCCCCAAATATGAGTCGGTCCTTAACCTCGCTATGAGAGATAATTTACATTTGTCAAGTTGCTCCCTGGTAGAAGCCCTGACAATTGAGTGATACCATTACAAAAAATAGTGATTCAAAAACTGAACATGGGGCCATGACGCTGTAATATTAAATGTTAGATAGCAGTTTCTATGTTTTTACGTTGGCAACATTAGTCCCGCGCAAATTTTTTGTGGTTTCATAATCTGTAGTCGTGGTGTTTTTGGATTTACCATCTTGTAATATGTTTGTTCTACATTGATGTCCATTATTAAATGACAAAATTGTTTAAAAATTCTGAGAAACCTGAGAAACCATTTTGCATTTTCAATGCATTTTGAAAATAGGTATTTTGCATTTTGCATTTGAAATGCTTTTCTAAAAACCATTTTGCATTTTGCATTTTCAAATGGAAAAGTTTTGACCCATTTCCATTTTGCATTTCAAATGGTTTTGGGTACCCATTTTGCACATCTCTGATATATATATATATATATATATTTTTTTTTTAAAAGAAAGACAAACATTCCCGGGTTACGAATAACCTGACAATATTTGAAAATCTCCTACTACCACCACAGAAAGCTGAAAATGTTGCTTGTGTTGTGATGGAGGACTTAGCCGGCCGAGGAATTGAACACGCTACGCCTGAGTAGAACCCAATCGCGATGTCAACTCGGCCACCGACCGGTTATTACAATTGTCGCGAACTTTTTCTGCTGTCATTGTTTGAATATTTGGTATTTTTTTTTAAATTGACCAGTTGGCTGTTTACTCGTAAATATGTGAGAAATAGCCATATTCAAAGAATTTTGAGTGCCGTGGTCGCTTTCTGAACAGTTTTAAATGGGGTTTTTCGGGATCAAATAATATTTTGGATTAAAAAATGAAAGTGGTCTCGCTGCTTTTAGTGGATTAATTAACCTTATTCTGTTGATGGCAACAATATCATTTTCTTTTTAAAAATAAAGACTGGCTGCTTTATGCAAAGCAGCATTCAATTATTTAATCGAGTATTTTTCTTCCGCGTAAATAGCACAAGTGTCCTGCTACCAGGTGGCAATGAGCCTGAGCAAACAATAAAATATTACATATAAAAATAAAAAAAATAAATGTTCAAAGTTCTTCACCAATCGCTTTGAAATTTTGACACAATGTTGCATTCGAATACGCGTGTGTTTTATACATACATTATATAGATGTCACCTGTGACCTGGGCGTAAAAGCAACACGCGCTATTGTTTGTCTATCTGCACACACAGACTGAGCCACAGCAACGCGTGTCGGGGTACAGCTAGTGATAAATAAATAAGCATTGGCACAAAATGAGAACATGCAAAATGACATAGATAATTCAGATCTAGTCACTAAATGTAGAAAATGTCATTTATGGAACCGAATCATTCCGAACCGTTATTCTTAATCAAAAGTGAAATTGAGAGTGTGAACAAACATATTTTTAACAACATCATAGGAAGGAAAGCAAATTTTGAGCAGTGTGTCCAGGAATGAGTGATTTATGAATCTATCCTTCTGCTGCGGTGCAAGGCAATGTATTAAGAGATACCAGTTGGAGAGGTCAAAGGGTCTCCCAAAGCCAACCTTTCCCGATCTGGAACGCCACGTATATTGTCAGTAGGCGTACCCTGAACACTCTTCACCTGATGAACCCGGGCACCACTGCTAAATCACCAAACGTAGCGAACCATGGTTCCGGGTTTCCGGGCGGCGGTACCCAAAACAACTTGCAAAAATCGCATGCAAAATTGCTTGAATGTTTACATGTGCTCGCCGGATTTTGAAACTTTGATGTTAGGATTAATATTACAGTGAAGATTGTCTGTTACGAACCGACAAAAAATAAATACATTTCTGTAAGCGGAAGTTCTGAAGATATAAAAATGTTTGTACCAAAAATATCAGACAAAAAATGGTCATTAATATTTTTCATGTCCTTTAATCCTGATATAAGTGTCCTTTGGCGAGGATCGCAAGGAGCAACGTTTCCACTGCGTTAGTATGGCTGCTATCCGCTACCCTGCGCACCCGGCAATTCCGACGTCGCACACATCAATAAGTCGTCGTAGAGGCGCTTTTTCGGGTGTTTCCGCTGGCGCTCGGCTATCTCCGTCGATCCGCTAGAGACGGCACAATTCGGACGCCCAGTTCGTTCGTGGCTACAGCTCGTAGCGTTTCGCGTAGGGCGCCTACGACAAAACTAAGCCGCTACTATTTATGAGTGGCCATTAGTTTTATCAGTAAGTAGACGTCTAGAAACATTGACAGTGATGGCTTTCCAGTGAATCGTGATTATTTTGCGCAATTCACCAACATATTAAATCATTGCTGCAAATTATAAATCGAGGAAACATAACAATTTTCAAAGAGGTTATGTCGTCCTCAAAAATGATTAAGAACATTTTGCTTATAAATTAAGTATGATAATGTGACGGTCTTTAATTCTGAAAACGGTTTAATTGTTCTATAAAGCTTAAGATATGCCTAAGTTGTATAGATAGTGACATAAAGGTAATTTAATCGCTGTTTATCTAATAATCGCAGTGTTCTTCATAAGAGAAAAACAAAGAAAGTAATTTCATTACTTTAAAACTTGTAACATTATAAAATTCGTTGAAATAGCATAAATAATAGCTAAATCAGCGAAAATATAAAAATAAGTGACATGTTTATCGAGTGCCACTTTG
The DNA here is from genome assembly GCF_061612785.1 of Hesperophylax consimilis. Classification (NCBI taxonomy): domain Eukaryota; kingdom Metazoa; phylum Arthropoda; class Insecta; order Trichoptera; family Limnephilidae; genus Hesperophylax; species Hesperophylax consimilis. The sequence continues at coordinate 10,075,300 of NC_142848.1, forward strand.
TTGTTGAATCAAAATGTTTCACAATATAATAAGACCAATTGCAGGATACCCACAGCATACGAAATAAGGTAAGAAATATATGAAAAACTTAATTATTATTAAACCCCAAATGTGTAAAGTGAACCTCGGATCACCATTTTAAATGCCAAAATTTGTTTCTTAATTATGTTGTTAAGGTTGAAAATAACGCTCACTCGAAGATACTACAAATTTGACTAATCGACAAATAACACGCAGTAAGCCGTTAATTGCTTTTTAAATTTTGTTCTACTCGCAGTGGGACCTTTGGCTCCCCTCCAAAACATGACACAAGCATTTATTGAGATTTTGAGATGCTGAGGCGTGAGCTTGATTGAAATATATGATTACGGTTGCTAACTAATAGTTATAAATTTGAAAATAATATTAAAAATTAAAACATGTAGAAATTCCTTACCATTATTCGTCAATAATTGCACAAAATATATATACACTTTCCGTCTTAAATTCTTTAACATATAAGTTTCAAGCCAAAATAAGATTTACTGGTATAGCCACTTAGAGCATATCAGCCAAATATTAAAGCAATGTGTGCTCAGCGTCTACGCAAATTGGACGTCTTTATGCTGACTCTAATGATAAACCCTCGCTTCATTTCTCAGTATTTGAATAGTTCCTGGAAATGCGATGGTATTGTTGCGCTACAATACCGTGCTTACTGTTTTATTATTTATGAAATGCTCTCGGAAAACGGATGAAGGTTGTTACAAAGCTAAAGTAAATTCCTCCAACTCTTCAAAGAAAACATACTTATTGACAATTACAATGACAGTTACAGCCATCAAATTAATTTATAGAAAAGACAGATAATATTTTAACCGGTAGATAGAGATATTCCATCGGAGAAACGAATGAATAAAGAAGCAAATAAGGACTAAGACTTTTTTTATATTAGATTCATGTTTCTAAACGATTTCTAGTACCGTTATTGACCTTCAGGATCACTAAGAGTGGAGAAATTTATAATTCACCATGGAAAAGGGTGTCACGATTTCCAACAAATGAGGCAATGACTAAAGAAGAAAAATTTGAAAGAATTTTTGAGACCTCGAGACATATTCGGTACTTCAACCCGCCCTGGTATTGGGTACCGCCACCCCGGGAGCCAATTATTGGATAAAATAAATTAAGTGGTTCTCTACGTTTGGTGATTAATTAGGGGTGCCCGGGTTCATCGAGTGAGATGTGTTCGGGATCCACCTGCCCAGCAGCTGCGTGCATGATCGAGAAAGGCGTGTTTGAATAGACCCTTTGGGCTTTGACCTCTCCAACTGATCCCTCGAATCGTCACCTTGCGCCGCAGCGGGGGGATATATTCATTCGTCTGTCACTCCTGGACACACTGATCCCTAGATTCCTACCTACCCCTTACACTCTTTTTCTTCCCAAAACATCCTCTTCTTCCTTTCCTCAAAAAGACCCCCACCCAGCATCCCCAAAGATGATATGCCCGGAGGGAAATTATTTTCTCAGCCTCCGTGGTCAGGAGTAAGGCTCTCGAATCACAAGCCGGAGGACGCAGGTTTAAATCCCGGCGTGGCAAGTCAATTTTATTTGATTAAATTGGGTCATTTCCCAATTTACTCATATATATTATATTTGCAGCACGTTCCAGAGTGGAAGATACTCTGTATCGCCCTGGTGTAAGACCAAAATTCAAAATTGAATCGTTGATCTAAAGAGCCAGGTACTTCCCAACCTTCATATTACCTATCTTCTTCAAATTCCAATAACCTTCAACCTCACAACATAGCCCATTGCATTGGGGATGCAACAGTCTCACTAGCTCCTAAACGATTGGAAGCAGTTGGGACTAACTTGTGCGGTTAAATCAAATGAGGAAGATCCTTGCTTTTCAGACCTGATATCCGAATACGGCTAAAGCCATTTCAAGCAACGTTTTGATTTTGAATAATAGTGATAAACGTACTATTTTTAAGCCAATGTGTTGCACCATTATAATTTATAAATATAAGTTAATAGACTAGCTCCTCAAGTAGATCCGAGAATATTTCTCTAATAATTGTATAATTAAGGCCTCAACTCTCAGTGCTACTAGGCAATATTAGTTTGGTTTCCACAAAAGTTGGTTTTCTTGAAGGTGAATTGAATGCCTACAGGAACATTTCACCTAATCATTCCAAAAATGTATCAACTACCAACATCGAAACGGAACAACTAACAGGAATTTGCGAAACTTTGAATGAAATGGACGAGAGAAAATCGCGATCTAAAAATGTAATAATGTTCAATGTTCCTGAAAGCTCGGGTAATTCTCAAACTGCAACAATGAGTGAAGATCTGAATAATGTCAAGAATATTCTTAACAATGTTGATAATGTAGATACCTCGCTAATTAAAGTGTATCGATTGGGTAAGAAGGACACTAATAAAACACGCCCCATCAAGGTCGAACTGTCCGATAAATATCAAGCCAGAACTGTTCTACAGAAAAAAGGAATACCGTATGGAAATGTAATTATCAAGACCAAGAACGACTTAACAATGCTTCAACGGCAAGAAGTACAAAACTTGTGGAAGGAGCTGGAAGATCGAAAAAGCAAGGGAGAAAATAATTTAATTATCAAATATATCAACAATAGACCCAAAATTATAATAAATATACCAAAAAACTTATAACCGCGCCACGTTACATCTTCTACCAGAACGTCAGGGGACTTCGGACTAAACTCAGTGACTTTAGAAATAATGCACCCACCATCACACAGGACATCATCTTACTCTCTGAGACCTGGCTGGAACCATCGATATACTCAGCGGAGCTCGGTCTACCTAACCACAGTATCTACCGAGTTGACCGAAATCGGAACACCAGCTCCAAATCAAGAGGAGGAGGCGTCCTGATAGCAGTAAATAAAAAAATTTCATCGAAATTATTAAAAAACAAAAACAATGATGTTGAGCAAATTTTTGTAATGTTAAACGATAAATCCAAAAAAACTATCATCGGATGTGTATATATTCCACCAAATTCTAATATAATAATGTATAAAAATCACTGTGAAGATGTCGAGCTACTCAAATCTAACCACCCTAATCACAATATTATAATTTGCGGTGATTATAACCTACCTAATTGTAAATTTAATGATTTGGATTACTTACCATTAACGGCGTGCGAGAGAGAAATCTTAGACATGTCGAACTATTTAGGTCTATTTCAATGTAACAATGTGCTGAATTGTAGTAATCGGACACTTGATTTAATTTTTTCTACTGATGAGGGTATAAAAGTCTATGAGTCAGCCGAATCCTTTGACCCAATTGATAGTCACCACCCTCCACTTACAATACTAGTACCTATTACAATAGAGTGTGACCCTCTAATTAAAAATTGTAGTCGTAATTTCATTAATGCTAATTACCAGGACATTAATCATGCACTTAACAAAGTAAATTGGTCTGTTCTCAAGGAAGGTGATCTCAACTATAGCGTAGAACTATTTTACTCTCAACTGAATAGTATCATTTCCGACACAATTCCTCTAATTCATCATAAAGTACGAAAGTATCCGATATGGTTCAGCAAAGAATTAATTCAGTTAATTGTTATTAAAAAAGAAACACATAAAAAATATAAAGAACACAGAACAATTCCCAACTATACGGCATTCAACAATATTAGAAGAGATTGCAAAAAAATGACAAAAAGATGTTATAAAAATTACATTAATTCGGTTGAGAACACGATACTTCATGATGTAAAATACTTTTGGAAATACACAAAATCAATGAAAAACAATGATGCTGGTATTTCTGGTAATATACGTTACAGACAAAATAGCTCCAGTAAAATTTATGTAATTGTTAACATGTTTGCTGATTACTTTAAGGACGTGTATGAACCTGATATTCCAGATGACTTAATTCCTTACTTCAATTCGGATATAAATTTACACTTATCGCAAATACACATTGATATTGAAGACATTATAGTCTGTATTAAATCACTTGAACCCAAAACGAGCTCGGGACCTGATAAGATTCCTTCCATCTTACTTAAGAATTGTGTCCAAAGTTTATCTGTTCCGCTTAATATACTGTTCAACAAGTCACTCTCCACAGGACACTTTCCACAAATATGGAAACTTAGCTACCTAACTCCTGTATTTAAAAGTGGTGATAAATCCTTTGTTGAAAATTATCGACCTATCTGTATTCAATCGTTTATACCTAAACTTTTTGAGAAATTGATTCTTAAGAAAATCAGCTTCTTTGTAAACTCTTGTATCGCAACTTGTCAACACGGCTTTATCTCCGGCAGATCAACTTTGACTAACCTAACATTATATGAAAATTTTATTTCCAATGCACTTGCCAACAAACAACAAGTTGATTCTTTATATACCGACTTCAGTAAGGCGTTTGATAAGGTCTGTCATAAAATCCTCATTAATAAACTTTTGAAACTCGGCATTAATGGAAACCTTTTATCTTGGTTTAAGAGTTACCTACTTAGGCGTCAGTTAACTGTCTGTATTAATGATCACTTATCCTACATGTTCGAAGCTACCAGTGGCGTACCCCAGGGTTCGCATCTTGGTCCTTTACTTTTTAATTTATTCATTAACGACGTAACAAACATATTCACCCGTGTTCTCATTCTAATGTTCGCTGATGATATGAAGATATATAGAATTATTGACAATATCGAGGACTGTCTAACACTTCAATCTAATATTAATAGCTTTTACGATTGGTGTCTTAAAAACAAATTAACTCTTAATGTAAAAAAATGTCAACTTATGAGATTCCACAGAAAAAAAAACCCATTTTTGTTCACCTACTTTCTCAATAATCACACCTTATTATCTGTGGATGAAATAAGAGACCTTGGTATAACATTTGACACTAAATTAACATTCATTAAACACATTAATAATATAACCAGTAAAGCAATGCAAATGTTAGGATTTGTCTTACGGATTTCAAAGGATTTTAAAAATTTAAAAACTGTCAAATTACTTTACACTTCACTTGTTAGAAGCCAACTAGAATTTAACACCACCATTTGGAGTCCTTACTACAGTGTACATGAGAATTCCCTTGAGCGAGTCCAACATAAATTTTTACGTTATATTAATTTTAAATTGGGAATATTCGTCGAAAACATTAATTACCCCTCTCTGTTACAATTATTGGGACTCGATACATTAAAAGAAAGAAGAATTTGTTTTGACCTATTTTATTTATTTAAAATCGTTACCAACCTGTTGAACTCCCCTGAACTTCTTTCGTTAATATGTTTCCATGTACCTAGTCGATCAGTTCGTTTCAAATTACCCTATCATTGCAACAATACAGGATCTAACGCTGAACTCAATTCCATAATAAATCGCCTACATGTACTTGGTAATAAATATGTTTTGGATGAATCTATAAACATTACTAGCTTAACCTCATACAAACACTATTTAATTAAAACTGTATGTCAGCGCTTCTCAGATTGATTATAATCAAATATAGTTTTAAAGTATTAATTTATCCGGGATTTATTGTATATGAATTGTTTATATATTTATATATATATATATAAATATATAAACAATTGTTGTATTGTATTTATAATAACTATTTCTATTGTTCTCTTTTATGTATTTTATATTTATATTTTTTTATCTATGTATATTCTGTATTAATATGTAAAACAAATGTTATTTTTTTGTAAAAGCCGCTATAATCGGCGTTAATAAATAATAAATAAATAAATAATAAATAAATAAATAAATAATTAAATTATTTAATGTATAATGTTATGTAACACAATACTAATTGATATATTTTCTTTATAATTTCAATAAAAAAAGTATTTGATACCGAACCATAAGAAGTAGAGGCATCTTAAAGAGGCCTCATTTCAGCCTTAACCACTGGAGTGATCGGTGACTTATTTACACATATTATATTATTTAATTAATACCATTTCTCAAAATATAAATACCAAAACATATGCAACTACGTCCTTCGGTTTAAAGCCAATGGAGATTCTAGATTTCGAGAGCCTCCTAGATTTCGCCGCTTATTTTATATTTTTAGAATATACAAATATGGCACAACATGACGTTTTTGCAAAATGGTAAAATATGCCAAAAAATCAATCCAGTAATTTTAAATAGTCAGAATCAAATGCTAATAAAGAATTGAGGTGTGCTAAAGCAAAAAAAAAATTACCGCAAAGTTTTTCTCCGTCCAACAGACAAAGGGCAGCTTTATTTTTATAAAGTTGCGATATTCATTTCATTAGGACTTGAAAAAATATTGCGGAAAATCGAGGAAACCTTTATTCATTTGCTTGCTTTACCTAACATCGTAAATTAAAATTCCGCATTGTTCAATGAACAAAAAAAACATAATTAGTAATTCCTTAAAACTGTGCTACTCAAACTCCACGAACCCCCACGGCTCCAACACAGGAATGAGAATTATAAAAATAAACGCTTTAACTTTAAAAACGTTCAAAAAGGTTATTTCATCGGAACGCGAAAAGATTTGTTTAGTTTGATTAATTAATTTAGCAAATTAATTATTAAATAATAATTTTTTTTTGAATAATAGGAAGAAATGATTTGTTTTAGAAATGGAATTTGGTTTGAACTGAACGCAATAGTGAACATTTTTTAAAGTTACATTTCGTAATTTATTATTGTCTAACCAATCGCGTCTCCTTGCGATTACCTAAAAACGTAATCTTGGACAAATCCTGCAAATCGATATTTTTACTGTAAAGGGGTAAACTCTCTCCATCTTTTTTTATATAATCGTAAGCCTTCCTTATAGAGCAATAACAATTCTTTATAAAAAAGAACTTTTAATTTTAGTACGTATCTGCGAAGGTTAGCTAAAGCACAATAATAATTTTGCTTTTCGAATAAGCTGAGAAAATTGTATGATTTTTTTTCAATTGAATGTTGACCCTGAGTGCTAAATTTCCCACTAGATGGCGTCGAGACATATTATATCTACATTTGTTGGTGAAATATTTTGAATCCTTTATGCTATGCGTAAAAACCCTGTCTTGAAAAACGTTACTTTATCATTAAAAAAAGAATAATATTTGACAAGTCAAAATATTTCACCAACAAATGTAGATATAATATGTCTCGACGCCATCTAGTGGGAAATTTAGCACTAACAAAGCCTTTCCTACAAAAATAAAGTTGGTTGTTCAGATGAAAAAAATATAATAAGCGGTAATTGTTGATAGAGGTATTAATACATATTGAATTATTTGGCGTGTTGGAAATAAACCGACATAGCTCAGTGGTTCAGAACACCTGACCGGATATCAGAAGGTACTGTTCAATTCCCGTTGGCGGCATGTATTTTTACTCAGGAGATATTTTCAATTTGTATTGATATTTTCAGGCGACTAATTATTGCTCATAATTATTTTTATTTCAATTTGTATTTTATTTCATGCGATTAATTGTTTGCTTATAATTACTGTTTTTTGTAATTTTTTTACTTATATTGTTGTCTTTTACTGAATCGAGAAAATATCTCAGAAATTATAAAATTATTTTGTGCATAAAGCTCAGGAATAGGTTTTTTTACTGTTTACACAACTAACTACGACAATAAATAACGAAGACTATTTGTGTCAATTAAAACCTTCGAAAAATCAAAACGCCTAACAGAATAATTGTTTTACGATGGAAATGTATCCTATGTATTATTTTCTAATGTATACCGACAAATGCTAAGTAAGAATGTTTCGGATTGTGATTTAAATATGACGGGAACAGAAGCTTATCATTTTGTGTTGGATAACACATTTTACAAGTTTATAGCCCGATAATCTGGAAACAAGATGCTTTTAATTGTTTTGGGTAAAATGAGGCTTTGAAATGTAGTGGGTACCTTTTATATACAATTATTTTTATTCAATTTGTTATTGCTACTTATCGTTAATATCAATTTGGGAGGCGATTATGGGTTCTGTCGCTTTGTAAACAGTTTTTTGGATAACAAATATCTTTTCCGTAGGTCACTCCAAGTGGATTGCTACCTTTGGTGACTTTGGTAACAGAGGTGTCCGAGTTCATTAGGTGATGTTTGTCTAGGTTTTATCAGTGGATGCGGATACGTACGTCCACCTACTGCGTGGTCACCCGTATTGAACGGTGGTGACCCGGAGAAACTAGTTGCGAGAGACCTTTTGACCTCTTCAGCAGGACTCTCTCAAACCAACGCCTTTCACTACAGTGGGAGAGATGGATTCATATGTACGAAAAACAATGACCCCCAGACCCTACCCACCCCTCTTAGCTTTTTCGTGCCTAAAACCACATCTCATTTCTTTATTTCGGCAGACCCTCCTCACATCATCTCCAAAGATGACACAGGCAAATAATTTCTCCCCGGGCCACCTCTGTGGAGCTAAATTTAAAAAAAATAGATGTTTACATCGTTTACGCCTTTAAATCGCTTTTATTAATGGTATTCGGGATTTTACTGATGGCAATTAATTATTCCATGGTCCCTTCCCCCTCTCTCCACTTCCTCCCCCGGAGCGACAGTTCACAATCAGTCATCGTGGAGTACAGTTAATATATTATTCATCTGTAAACCGCATTTAATTACAAAGCATTAAATTATTAGATGTTAACATTTTTGACGCCTTTAAAGGCGAATCGCTTTTACTATCGGGATTCGGGATTTTTCTGATGGCAATGAATTATTCCATGGTTCCTTCCCTCTCTCTCTACTTCCTCCCCCGGAGCGACATGTGACAGTTCACAATCAGTCACCGTGGAGTACAGTTAATGTATTATTCATCTTTAAACCGTATTTGTTTACGTAACATTAAATTATTTCTGATTGGAATCAATTAAAAACATACTGACCGTAGGAGGAATCACACACCATTTCACCTTTACGCACTGTTAGTACTTCACCTCTCACAGATAATTTTTTGCCGATAGCGATCTCGATAAAACACAGAATACAACACTCATATAGATTTCAATCATTTTATCATTTACTGAACCTTCATATGTAATTAATGTGTAAAATTCTCTATAATCATATAATGTGTTGGTGTTTAACTTCTCCTTGGAAACTATGAATAATAAAATATTAAACTTTTTTTTTTGCAATATATTAGGATTTATTATAACTTACTTATTTTTTTATTTTTTTTATTTAAAGAAAGCAAGACAAAAATATATATTACAGTAAATAATAAAATAAAATACAGAAAAAAACAGAAAAGTTTCAATAAACTACTTTTCAGTAGTTTGTCGATGGCAACTTTTCACATAAAAAATATTTAAAAAAGATAAAACTTATTTTACTTAATGACAACAATGATAACAATAAAAAATAACAATTTTTTTTAAATATAAAAACAATCACACAACAGTGATAGTATCTACCTATAGTTTGTATTAGACTCTAATACAAACTATTTCTTTCAGCGAGCCAATTTTTCAACATAATATTTGTTTTTACATTTGTACATTTTTTTATTTCAGCAGGTAACATATTTTAGCAACTAGGTATCATGTAGTCCAGTGTTCTTTGTCCATATTTGTTTAAATGCTTAGGTACAATTAGTCCTTCATTTATCGTAAAACGAGTATTGTAAGTGTGGTCCAGTCTATTTATGTATATAGGGCTATTCATAGCTGAAATATAATTTTATACCACAGAATTGATCTTACTGAGAAAATTTTAAAATTCTGATAAAGGTATGGAACATTATGTCTTTGTTTGTATAAACTTTTATGAGCTAATAATTTAACTAGTGAATTTTGAACTAATTGAACATGGTTTATATTTGTTTTACATGAAAGTCCCCAAGCTGTGATTCCATACCTTATAATAGATTCAGCTAGTGATAAATAAAATATTCTAAGTGTACGTATTGGAACATAGAATTTTAATTGATATAATCTATTAACAATAGATCTCAGACGTTCACAGACTTTATTTATTTGTAAGTCCTATTTATCAAGAATATATATCGTTTGAAGAATAAGCTAGTACTAATAAATCCGAATAACACATTATACAGAACAAGACACAGAACATAAAAAAAGGTAACGGTCGCAACTGGGAATCGAACCCAGGATTTCTGTCGAGGCAACGAAGAAATTTATGTAAAGAAAAATATAAATGTTTGTTTATTCAAAATCTTAAATCTCCAAAAGTTCTTCATCAATTGCTTTGAAATTTTGACACAACATTTCATTGGAATACGCATGTATTTTAATATACCATTATTATATAGATGACACTTGTGTCAAGTAAAAACATGATTTTTCTTTATACAGCGCCATCTGTTGGACGTAAAAACAAACACGCGCTATTGTTTCTCTATCTGCACAGACAGACTTTTTTTATTTTTATATTAACTCTACACAGGAGGCCCTGAAGAAAATAATTTCCCTCAGGGCCTATGTCAACTTCGGGGATGCTGTGTGGAGGGTCTTTTTGTGGAGAGGAAGGAGTGAACATGGGTCTTGAAGAGTCCCATGTTGTAGGAGGGAGGAAACACAGAGGCCGGCAGTTCGTTCCAAAGCCGAGCTGTTGAACTTAAGAATGAATCGTAAAAGCGACCCGTTCTCATGTGACAAATGTCAAACGTGTACAAATGTTGGGCGCGCGTTTGTCGTGTATCCCGACTACGCACCGGTGCGGAAGGGATCAATGACGCTAGTTCCTCAGGGCATCTTCCATTGTAATACCGATAGAACAAGGACAGCATACCTACCTGACGCCTGTGCTCTAAAGATTGCAGTCCGTTTGTTAAGATTGGGGAATCTATCAGAGGACCGCCCGTTTCTGCACAGAGTCAAGGGTTTTTTTTCAGGTATTTTGGGGCTCCGGACCAGAGATGGCTGCCAAATTCGACAGTAGGGCGCACTTGCGATTTGTACAGGATCAGCAGTTGTGTATTATTAAAGTATCTGCGGGCCCTGTACAGTACGCCCAGCTTCTGAGAGGCCAACTTTACTCTGGCTTCGATGGAGGCCCCGTACCTGAGCTGGTCACTTATAGTTATACCAAGCATATCAATGGAAGGCCTGTTCGGAAGATTGCTTCCGTTGAAGGAGACTAGATTATCATTTGGATCCCTTTAAGACGTAATCAGACAGGATTGGGTCTTTGAAACATTAAATTCGACTAGATTATTTTTACCCCAGGAGGAAATACTCTCGAGATAACCGTCCATTCTCTGCTTCAAAGCTCTCCGAGCCGTTGGGGTTTGTGTGCCCTTTGGGGGCTTTGCAAACAAAAAGCTATCATGAACTGTACTGTCTAATGAATCGGTGCACATGTCAAAAGGTCATTGATGTGCAACAAAAACAAATTCGGAGACAGAACCGATCTCTGTTGGACGCCAGCATTTATAGAGTGCGAGGAAGAAGTGAAACCGTCAGCAACCGCCTGAATCGACCTATCGCTTAAAAAGTCAGCAATCCACGTACACAGGGATGCGGGAAGTCCGTAAGAAGGCAATTTGTTGACAAGTCCTCGGTGCCAGACCCGGTCAAAGGCCTTGGATATGTCTAGTGCCACCGTTTGGGTCTCACCGTGACGTTCCAGGCACCGCCCCCAAACATGCGTCACATACGCGAGAAGATCACCGCGCGAGTGGTTCCGCCGGAATCCGTATTGACAGTCGTTGATAATTTTGTTCTTCTCGAAGTATGTGAGCAGTTTGTCGTTGATCACATGTTCCATCACTTTGGACAGAATTGATGTTATCGTTAGTTGGCCGGGTTGGAGCGGTCACATTTCTTGGGAATAGGGTGAATGACCGCTTTTTTCCAACCAGAGGGCCCAGTGCCACACTTCAGGGACATTTTGAAGAGCTTTGTCAAAACTGGAACTATTTCCGCAGCACATCTCTGCAATACCAGGGCAGGTATTCCATCAGGTTCACTAGCTTTGTTAACATCGAGCCCCCGTATAACGTGGAGTACATCCCGATGCCGGATCCTCAGCTTTTTCATATAGAAGCCGCAGTGAGGAACCGACGGCGGAACAGCACCCCCGTCATCGAGGGTCGAGTTTTCCGCAAATATTTTCCCTAATAGGTTAGCCTTTTCGGTGGCGGTGTTTGCTAGTGAGCCGTCAGGTCTGGTAAGAGGTGGCAAACTGGGTTTGCAAAAATTCCAACCTATTGAGCCCGCAAGCGACCAGAATGCTCTTCTGCCATGCGGGCAGGCAGCCAGTTTTTTGTTGATCTGCAGGTCGTGTTCAAATTTTGACCTATTAATGATTTTCTTACATTCCTTTTCCGATTAGTGGTATGCTGATCTGCTTTCGGGCGTTCGAGATGTGTTGAAGGCTCGGTAAGCCGCGTTTTTTCGTCGAACTGTTTCGGAGCATTGTCGACTGAACCACGGCTTTGAGCCCACACCAGTTTATTTAGTTGTCGATTGTATGAAGCCATCCATCAGCAACATAAATAATAAGACACAGCAATATAAATAATAAATTACATCTCTCTGATTATATCAACCTTTATTAAAATACCTAGAAGAACAGGAAAACTTTCTATCTACGTGAGAGTGGTGACTGCATTCATGTTAGCAAAGCATTTTTATGATACGGATGTCGAAATAATTTAGAGAATTCAATTAATTGCATTCCTGAAATTAAATTATGAATTTTTAAATTATGAACAAGGTTTTTTTTAGCTTTCACATTTGCAAACATACTACCGGTGATGTATTTAGGCCTGTCAAAATAAAACTCCCATATTCTGTCGTTTATCATCTAGGGACAAAAACGACAAAAATATGACGTAATAGTTTGTAACTCAATTCAAAACGTGCTGGCGTGGTTTTAATATGTTTGCCTTGGAGACTAGTGAATATGTCCACAATAAATACACAGAGTTTGTTACAATTTTACAGCAGAAATCATATTACATAAACAGAAGCTGGCGCCTAAAAATCACTGGCAAAAAATGATAAAAAAAAACCTTGCAATCTGAGCTCAAGTAGGATTATTTCTATATTATAATAAAACAAATAAAAAACAAAAAAAAATAAAAACTCTTTTTCGCATCAAACAATTTCATTGCGGCTACACCTCAGGTAGGGTGTACGGTACATTGGCCTTTTAAAAAATTTCTAACAACCAACTAGGGGTAGGTACTCGGTTGTCATGTTGACGTTCCGGGACCATCTTAATACGTTCTCAGCTTTTTTCCGCCTGGAAATGGTTTTATTTTTTTCAGTTACTTTAAATAATTCCTTCGTAACCAAGCATATCACAAGAATTTTTTTTTGTAGTGTAGATCATACATAATTTAGATTTGATGAATAATTAAGCAACCATCTTAAGACATTTGAACGTTGCAACTGCATAAAAACAAAATGACGCTGAATGGCTATTTGATGACAAAGTTATATTTGAATTTCTGCTAAACAAAACTGGGCCTCAGTATTTTATTCGGGATTCAAACTTTGAACCTCAATCAAGCTTAGTTTCACACCAACGGTAGATATAATGTTGCTGTTCCGAGGGAACGTTCACATTGATGGAAAAATGATAGATGAATCTACGCAGTCGCCAAGTTTTATTTATAATTACACGATGATGCAGTTCATTTTCTTTTGACTATCACACTAGGCTAACACCCGTGTTGTGATTGTGATGTAAGCCAAAAGATAGTAGCTATAACTTTTATGACGACAAAAATTTCTCAATTATATTAGTTTCTCAGAGATTTGGCGTTTGAGCTACGCTTGTAATTATTACGTTTAGAAAAAGTGACTAAGTCACAGTACAGTAATAAAATAACAGTTTCATCGCTGTCCTTTTTTAATATCCCTTCCAATCGCTGGTTTTATTTAATGTTTTTTAAGTCTAAATGAAGTTCTAAAATTAATTAAGAACGTAAATTAAGGTTGCTTCTATTTCGACATGCCTATTTTAAATACGACCTTATTGTATAAACGGGGCTTTTCATCTCGCGTTCGAGTTTTAAAGCAATAACAATAATAAATAGGTCGCTATTTCGTGTTGCTCAAATATTCACACAAGCGTGGCACGAATGGCCGGACTAGAATTTATATCTTAATACCTCGCACCTTATTGCCATGCGTGACGGGGCGATACTTACTTTTGACCTTTAGGTATAATATGTGTTTGAATGTATTTATTATATCATAATATTATTCCTAACGACGAAACATTATTATTACGTAAATCATTCTAACGAGGGCTGCGTTAACATATAAACATCATGGTATCTTCACTGAAGAAATTGAATGGTATAGTGCGAAATGTGGTATTAGCATTTTACGAAAATTGTAGGAAATCAAAATAATATGCTAATATTATGTACGTTGACTGGTACTTGATGCGGAATATAGAATTACATATTTTAGAAGACATGTCTTTATTTTGTTCTCGTCAATCGCGGAGGTAGGATTCTAAAATTAATTTGATTAATTTATTAATCAATCATTGATCATTAATTCCTACGCCGATGTATTTTTCTTAATATATAATCTATAAAAACCAACTACGAAAACCGTGGGTTTCTATGCCTCATATCCAGTTTTCTCGGTAAGTGACTTCTTGGAACTATTATTTCCAAAATTTCGCCCACATTTCTACGAGGTGTTAGGTTTATTACAGAGTAAACTAAAACAAGTTTCATGTTACTTACATACATTAAATCACGTAAGTAAAAATAAACATTTTTGATTTGACATTTTTCCGACACATTGATTGAATCGAATAATGATTTGTTTTGAAATAAATGTTATGTGTGACATATGTCTGTCATGTTGACAAGTCTGTCGGCACTTTAAAAGACACAGATAATTGTTTCTTTCGCTTTCATAATATTATTTGTATTTCTTCGTGGTATTATATATTTTATGTTGCTTCGTTTCAATATGTTTTTATTTATTCATTGTAAAATATTTGAACCTTTAAAGAAATATAACTTTTTTCGAAAGCTTATTCAAAATACAATAACCATTAATTATTGTATAAAATATAATATGGATAAGCACCAGGGGTAAATGTATTATTCAAATTAAATAATGTGTACAATAAATTAATTTGGTTTAAGATATTAGGGTGATACTGTGAGCTACTACAGCTGGGCGCAATTAATAAAGTGTCTCCTATGTTTTATTTTTATAAAATAATGTATGTGTGATGTAACCAACATGAATTATTTTAAAATAAAATGTAATATTTTTATGATGGGAGCTTTTGTCTGACAACCCTAAATATATTTACCACAGACGTTCACTCAGCGCGCACATGTTTGTTATTGCGGTGGGTATAAAATTAAATACTGTAAACTAAATAGTTTAATAGTTTTGCAAAAAAGTAAGCGCAACTTTTTCGCAGAATTCTGAATTTCCAATAACGTTTACTAATGCAACTGGCGATTCGCGTGCCATTGTAAAATAGACTAGTTATTCGTAAACAGAATTTATTTTCGAAGTCTTAAGAGTGATAGTACAATGCGAGTTACCTGTAAGCTGTCGGATTCATTTATTGATCAGTTTTTCAAAGCGCGACGCCCTTGCCGCCTCTCCTCTCCTTGCAACTTAGTTTGTTACCCTCACCTTTATCGGCATGTCTACGGAAAGTATGAAATTATTGGTAGGTACTATTTTAAAATTACGAATTTAAAATTCAAAATAAAACCGAGTTCTATTCAGTTCAATGAACCTGAGCTACAGATACAACCAAAATTAGTATTTTTAACTAGACCCATGAAAAAAACACGAGATAGTCAGAATTCTTGAAAAAATAATTTTCTTTTAATATTATTAGTAGGTGCTTACATAATTACCTACTTCATTGCTAGTCTAAATATTACACAAAACCGATTCCAATTTTTAAAATTACACATAATCGAAGCAAATTTTAATTCATTTAACTATATTTCATGCTGTACTATTATTTAGGGATATTAGTACAACATGAAATATAGTTAAATGTAGTTAAATTAAATTTTAGTTCATTTAACTATATTTCATGCTGTACTAATATTTAGTATTTTGATGATAATAGTATAATAATAAGGTCATTATAATAATAGCTATTACAAAAACTAGTACCTGTTCAATATGTTAACTTTATTTTATCATTCTCTGAATTATTTATTAAAGAATTCTTACCTGCTCGTTAAAAATGAAGGAAAAGTAATTCAGTTTTCAATTTTACTCACGTTAAAAAACCAGACAGACGTAAAATAATCAAATTACGAATTTAAAATAAGTGTTATTTTTTTCTTTTAACCATCGTTATTCTACTTAAAATACAATATCCAACCACAAAAAATATTCTTTTGTACCTTTAAAAGTAATGAATATTCATCCACACGTATGGAGCAGAGTTTCTGCATCGAGGTCCATAAAAATTGAAAATAAATTGAATATCCGCGAGCGCAATATTTTTTCATAGCCAGTGAAATAGGGAAGCAAGCGGTAAAGTGAAACATTTACCAGAGGATTGATTTTGTCAGAAATTTGGTAAAATGCATAGCTTACAGTTTAAGGGGCATTTTTTACAAGAAGTGTAAAAGCATTAAACGTACGTTAGAAATGTATGGCTAGCGAACCACGATGAAGTTATGATTCGATATCTGACTGATAAATACCAACCCTAAAATAGTATTATAAAAGGAAATGAATTTTAAATTAGTCGTTCTTATAAAGAAACAGGTAACTATATGTATTTTTTATGTCAACTGTCTTGAGAAAGGAGAACTATGGCATCTCCAATAGCGGTATGTTGTGATGCTTAAAATTGAGGGGAGTGGGAGGAGATGGGAAAAGGGGAGGTGGAAGAGTACTTGGCTCTTCAGATCTTGTCACCAAATACGGTTAAAGCCATTTCAAGCAACGTTTCAATTCTGAATGGTGGTTTTACACCACGGCGATAAGTAAATTGTGAAACAGCACAAATTCATCTAATATAATTTAATGGCGCACGCCCAGATTTGTACCCGTGACCGTCAGCCTGCTAGTCGAGAGTCTTTTTCATCGACTAAGGAGACTGTCAATTTATCGAGTGCGAAGGATATTATGATTTTGAACTCAATAGTAAATGAACGAAGGTGATAGTAAATGAATATTATATGATGTGCAAATGAATATGGACAGATTTAAAAAAAGTTGGGGATGCTCACTATGCATTAGGGTGGATCGATTTTTTGTTTTTATGTTTTTCTTAGCAGCGGGGTGTGGAATGGATGCTCTATGGGGATACCTTTAAAAGTCATTATGACAGCATTAAGATATTTCGAGTGCAAGTACTGCCCCAAGTCGATTCAAATTTTTAAAAAATAGCGTGAAACTAGAAAAAGAAGGGTTTAATCTTTGCTCAATAAAAGTAGTTAAAATATAAAAAAAATTAACTTTTCATTTACTAATAATATTATCTACTAATCAAGAATCAATAAAAGTACCATTGCTACACAAAAAAATCACAAACACTGTTTAAAAATATAGTCAAAAATCATAAAAGTTATTGTATTTTATAGTCCTTCTTTGAATTCAATACTGGCATTATACGAAAAGATTCTATACTTATTTTGTATACACCCTTCACGTCTTTCAGGGCCGCAAACAGCAGAACATGATGCCGTTACCACTTTGATGCATCTTTCCGTGGCTTGCGTGTGACAGGGCATCAATCGGAACTTACACAAAATGTTGGATTCGATAATTTCGTGGTCTGCAATGGCATCAATTATTGTCTCGCTAGATATCATTTTTGTAAGAGGTGCTTCTGATGTTTTTTCCCAGTAGATCAAGTCAATATAGTCTTCTGCGTTGAAATTAAAAGTGGGTAGCTTAAATACTCTTATTGGAGAGAACCCCAACGTTCTTGGATACTTAGAATCCATCTGAGAGCCAACTTTCTAATGTCTGTCTTCGTTCGTCGTTTAACATACTAATAAATATATTTTCGATTGGCCAAAATACCCTTTGCGTTGAATTATGGGATCTACCACCTTTTTCAAATGCTCTGGAAGGTAACGAGACAATTTTATGGTTTCGTGGAGGTGTCTCGCCGGTTGAAGTCTGCTCTTGGTTGTCTTAAAGGCTGTGTTTTTATTTTAAACCACATCGGAGCATACACTCTTAGCACAAATTCAGTCAATATCACCTGATTTCTGTTGGATTCTTGGTTGATGTGTAAAGTCGGAGAATAGTATTGGCTGTTGTTAACCAACGCGAATGACAGATTTTACCCGGATTTCTTTTCGTTAAGTTTTCATTACATTGTCCTTCGGCGATTGCTCGGCACATTTCCAATAAATAAAGCTGGTCTGTGCTAAGGTCGTCACGGGATTTTGTAATTTCATAAGTAAGGTTCATAGGTAAGTTGCATTCTATTGCTTGAAATTCTATCACAGGAAGATGTTCACAGTTCTTGAGTAACTTTCCTAGTTGGCCGCTAAAGCTTCTAGGACCTGTTGTCGTTCCATCAAGGTATTCGAAAAGGTGCCTCAAACTTAACTCATTAGTATGTAACTGACAGACCAACCACTAAAGTGGACGATGGAGTTTTCCTTCAACAAGTCGAATAATGCCAGACTTAGTTCCATTATTAACTGCTGTTCCGTCACATCCGATAGCCACGATGCACGCTAAATCAATGGATTTTGCCACAAAATATGCAAACAATTTGTGAGCTATTGTTTTAGCATCACCGAACTTAACGCCCATGTGGCCAATGTATTGTGAGCTAGGTTCTTTCAAAGACTGATATGTTCTTCTATCACAACTTTTCTGCGTCCATCCTCCATGATTAATGTTTTATCTTTTGGCCGTCAAACGATATGCAAATGCACAAATCAAAATGGGGCTGGTTGATGGCAGTCAGTGTGGTCCTAGTTTTGGCACGAGCACTTCGAATCTTATTACGATCGATCACGTTTGTTAGATTATCTGTTCACTAATCACTAATCCAATATTTTGCAATGTAGCGCAGACGATGGCAGCACCTGCCTGATCAGAAATACTGTATCGATCCAATGTTCTGGATACAACAGATAGTCCACTGTCTGTGGGATTTATAACATAAGAAGAAGGAGTAGATGAAGCAAAGTAATGTTGGTCAGTTGGAAGATCAACGTTAGTAAAATTTGAAACTGTACTGCGAGATATGGAAGGTTGATCTAAAGATGCGCGGTGCGCGAGCGAGGCGCGAGAAAGTGGACTCGGCAATTTGTCAAATTTTCGCGGAAAACTAAATATTATCACATTTTTTTAATATTATTAAATAAGGCGCGGCAATTTTTATTCATTATGAAATGTAAAAGTAAAAATTAAAGTATTAATGTTGACACAAAACTGTTTTATAAAGGGACAATTTTTTACCAGATTTTAAATAATTCAACTGCTTTGGGGCAGTACTTGCTATCAAAATTTTAAATTGATATTTTGTATGCTTAATTGTATGTACCTAGAGCATCTATTCCGCACCCCGCGAAAACTAATTTATAAAAAATAAAAAATTCCATACAATGGCGATCCACCCTACTATGCATGCCAAGCCAAACAAATTGAACTATCGAATCGGGTTATGTTACAAATTTGAATGAAAAATGAATAAGTAGAAGAAGTGAGTACTAGGAGATAATTGTATGTATGATGTTTAAGCCGCTTTACAAGTTATAGGTTTTCCATACTCCTGCCGTGTTTGGTACGTGTTTAGAAACAACACGAACATTTACAGATTTGTTTAAAGCGGTAGGTAAGTTTTTAACACTTAACTTCGTACTCTAAACATGAAACAGCAATAAATTACACTGTCGTGTTTCATTTACGATATAAAGACGTATCAAATTTTGAAACTTCGGCAAGTGATTTCCCGGTTGAATAAACTACAATCAGATCTTTGATAGGCCGCTTAGATGTTAGAAAATCGTTCCGGTCGAAGTAGTAAAGTTCACGTCTTTCCTGCTGCCGAAGTTGTTATTTTTATTCCGTCGAACAAATAAGCGATTTCCACTTGAAATTCAATTACATTTAGACGCCCGAAGGCTGAGGCTTTACATCGCACGGTTGGCTTATAAGGCTTCGATTGTAAGACAGGGTGAAACACGCCGTGTCGGGATCATCTTAATCCCTTCTCTTCTACTGAACCAGGACCTACCCCCGATTGTAGCCTTAGAGTAAGCCAGCTTAATGCGGCAATAGCCCATGTGTGGAAGGCAGAACTAACTACTGAAGCAAATCTGCCTCTCTATGCTCAGTGCTCACCTTCTGATAATTATTTCAGGTGGGTTTGTTGTGTTAGGCAGAGCACTTTGTAGATTAGTCATTGCGTAACAAACTATTTCAAAGCCGTGAGGTGAGAGGTGAGAGTTTAAGGACAAATCTATGAGGCGAAGAACCTAAGAGTCAAACATCTAATAATTTATTGAAAGCTGAGGAATGTACGTTGTACAGACAGAAATGAGTACATCCCTTCCTACGAAAGACTAACAGCTTAGGAAGGAACACAAATAAGGATGTCTACGTACCTATTATTCCAATCGGTATATATGTCTTCTTCAAATAACTTATTACTTAGCGCTTCTGTTGATGAAGAATCCTGCGTTTTTTCTATATTATTTATATAGGAAATGAAGGAATGTTTTGAATCGGAAAGTTTTCACTTAATAACCGTCATTGATTTGTCCAATATCATTGTACGAGCTTATCATTTGAATAATACGGTGCGAAAGGGGGATGGGGATGGAGTGTTGTTTTTCGAAATCTAATGTAGGCAGTGATTTTCCTCTTGTTTTGAATGTCAACTGTGCGAAATCGTTAAATACAAAATAAATCTGTAGATTTATCCAGCAACAAAAAAAACACAGACAATATAAGGAAATATTTGTTAATTTCTTCTTAAAATGTGTATGAATGTGAATGAAACGAAGAGTGTGTTTCCAGGACAGAGTTGTGTGGCGGACTACCCTCTCAAATAAGGGAATCTATTTGAAAGGGTCTATTCTGACTATAATAAACCTTGATTTTCACTTCGTTCGCCAGGGTACATGTTTCCAATTATTTTCCGTATTATAAACTTTTACATAATATGAATGTTTCACAAAAATATAGGTATTACCTACGTATTTAATGAAGATTTTTACTTGGTTGGCTTCAAATATTGCAAATGTAAGAACTCAGGCGTAAATAAGTAAAAACACAATTTTATTTAATTTATTAATAGAATTTTATGGAGAAGAAAATATCATAAATCAGTTTGGTAAATCAGAAATCAGAGACATTTTCCCCTCCGACAGATTGTTCAAAATTGGTCGGTCCATATAAATTGGAAATTATTCTATTTTCTACCGAGACGTCTGTATTACATGTCTCTTCATGTATCGATTCCTTTGTGAAGTCTGTTGACTCGAGTTCACCTCCAGATGTATTTAGGTACCCACCGTTGCCCGGATAAAAAAAAAATCGTCGTAAACAAGTGAAGGGTCCTGACTGAACTCATCAGTGAAATATTCATGTCTGGGCGAATTTCAGGGCACAATTTATGGGCGCCACTCAACTTTTCCCAAAATGATATATTTTCCGTATCACGTGCCGTTATGTTTAGCGTATGCGCAACCATACAGGGTGATACAAAAAAGCCTTTGTGCCACCCTATACCGGGTAGACGTAAAATTCCGCACACTCCGTGGCCAGGCCGGGGGCGCAATGCGAAGCGGTGGATTTATCACTTTTATTTTACCCCGAAATGAACCAATGAAATTGTAAAAAAGCTCCGAGTGA
Organism: Hesperophylax consimilis; assembly: GCF_061612785.1. Taxonomy (NCBI): domain Eukaryota; kingdom Metazoa; phylum Arthropoda; class Insecta; order Trichoptera; family Limnephilidae; genus Hesperophylax; species Hesperophylax consimilis. Next base: position 10,097,088 of record NC_142848.1, read on the forward strand.
TGAAAATTTGTTTTGTGTAAATTTGTATTACATTAGTGGGAACAAATTATATCACATATTTTCTCATAAGGCAGTGTTGTTTGGTGTATATTCAAACAACAATGTGTAGGTAGTCTTGAAATAGTACAACTTTATTACGTAAATATTTTGTGACTCAGGAAAGAGGTTTCTATTGAATATAATATTTTTATTCACACAAGAATATTTTATCCTTAAGGCAAAGCACTACGTATTAATGCAAAATCGGGTATTTTTAATTTGAAAATTGGGTCACTTAGAAATATACTAGATAGTTTAATTAATTACTGCGAGTAGAACACATCTTGGTCTATGTATAAAATATAACTCGATTATTTATTAGCCTAAAAAACTAAGGTATCCGTCTTATAAAAAATGATTTGAAGTTTCTCCTAATTCAAACCCATTTGCTCTTATGGTTTTGTGGTATATTTTGGAAAATTAAATTGTTTAGAAAATGACTGTTCAACATTGAAATATTTGTGCATGAACTTCAAAATAAATAGAATAATTTTGGCCATTTTTTAAAATCAAAACAAGTTGCTAGTGTTTTAGTGTAATTAAAACCTTATAGCCATCTAGATAAGATGTGTTATTGGTAGCGGCTCTATTTCAATTGTTAAGCGACGTGGTGCATCGCCTAAACAAAAATATTTACGACGATGGAAACTTTATTTTTTTAATCTTAGTTATATATATTTTTAAATTTAAGCCTTTTTTCGGAAATCAATTAGTATCGCCTAAGGCATTTAATGGTGAGATGAAGACAAGAAAAAACATATATACAGACGTTTGCATAGCTCAAGGGATTTTTCTTATATTCTTCACGCCAAATTTAGAAGTCGTTAATCGAAAATCTGTTACGTTACAGTAATCGTACAGCACTACTATATAATAAGAAACTCCGCCGTGGAGATTAAACAAATAGTGGCCTCTTTTGAAAGAAGATATGCATTATTTTCTTAAGCTGTCATGAAACGTCTAAGGATTATTTGGAAAGCATTAGCCGCAAATAAACGATGCTATAATAGACGATTTTTTTTTTAAGAGTTAAGTATCGAGAATAATGTGGTAAATAATAGAGTAAGTACTCTCTATCCATCGCCTTGTAGCGCGGTGGGAGGAGTGAATTCATACGTTTTTCCTTCCCAGAACTTTCTCTCTCTGGAAAAACTCTCCGCACAGCATCTTCAAAGATGATACGGGCCCCACGGGAAATTATTTTTCTCTAGGACTCCTGTATGGAGATAGTGTAAAAAAATCGTTGGTTGAAGTTTTCTTGTGATAAAGTGATAGCACATAAAGTTAGTGTAAATCTTTTTCATCTAACAACAGTTAAAAAAAACCATTTGAAAATATGTGTTGTTATTTTCCACGACTTAAGTGTATCTTCATAGGTAGAAGGTATATACGACTGGGAGGGTTAATTTGTAAAAACTTACTCCTTTGAAAAGTTTCGGATGTGGACGTGAGCAAAGTGTAAATCGGTTTTTAAGTTTTTTTACCCCAATTTTTGTTACATTCGTAATGTTCCGCAAAAGTTTCAAACTTTCCTCATTCCGATGCCGAAATGGAAGCCTTTTGATGTAAGGAAGGGAAAGAAGGTATCTCTCAGTTCCTTTAAAAAATATTTTTTTGAGTTGACTTCATTCCGAAATAAAGTTAATTCTCAAATTATTTGAAGGTTCATGGTAGACGAGAATTTAATTTTTATATCAGATAAAACTTAATTGGTGTACTTACGTTATTTATCCTATTTTCTGTTGATAAAATTAAATAACAACCAAAATTTAATGTAATACAATATAATATTCCAAATTGTACGGAACGGAAGTAATTGCAATCAAGAATGTTTCAACATAAGGTCCAACTTTCAAAATTGAATATCTTGGTAACAGGGCGTCCGAGAGTAAAGTTAACTAACTTTGGGAAGAGATTCTATATGATGGTAGGAGAAAAAAACCTTTTTACAATACCTACTAAAATTCCTTAGTATAAGATACAAACTTACCCGATAAATTGCGGAAAACAAGAGTGGCAAGGTTGTAAATGGCCCGTATCCATTGAAACCGCAGGAAAACAATAACAGACCGAGAATTTGACGTTTAAAATATGTTACAATATCGTATGTTGAAAACCAAACCCAATAAAATAACTGCACTTTAATTAAAAAAAATTAGTTACACTTTTTGCGATAGTATTATTTAACTATTTATCCTTAACTAACGACATTGCTTTTGACTATTTAAAAAAAATTCAAAATAAATGATAATATTTTAAATACTAAAAAAGATTTTCGATTAAATTAAAATCATGAAAAAAGATCTACACTTTCTTTTTAAGCCCCATCTAGAATATTTATTTTTTTATTTTTTTTATTACCTTGTTTTTTCACTATTTTCCAAGAATCTGTTTTATTTCGGACTTTTACACGAGGACGCGTTGATTTGATGTCATCTGCAGTACGAAACCGTTCATTGTTAAAAAATATTATAATGAAAATAACTTTTTGCTAAATATATTTTTTTGATTATTTTCATGCATTTTACGCTCGTAATATGTATCTTCAAACAAACCCATCATTTATGGTAAGGCAAATACTACGATTTGACCCTAAGTGTGAATATAAAATATCGAATCATAAATTAGGAGATCTTCATTAGAATATTATTGAGAATTATTGAGAATTTAATATCTTCATTAATATCTAAATATTCCATAATATTTTAAATAACATTCGTACCTAGTTTAGTAGGGGTAGATTTTTAAAACTAAAAAAATACATGCATCATTTACAGACCATTCTGTGCAACAAACTAGTTACGCTGTAATCGCCAATCGTCAGTCAAGATTCAGAATCGAGGAGTTTTGCCCGTTATTGGCCCGAATTCCCTAATTTCTATTGAAAAAGTCGCATTATTGTCGAAATTTATTAGAAATCAATGACTTTATTTATGAAATTGTTTAGATTATGACTACTGAAACATGATGAATCCCCCCTGAATATTACTAAAACAAATTACATAAGATTATATCATACATACAAATATCCTTTAATAATCAAAACAAATTGGGGGACCCTACTGACCCCTTTCGGATCTTTCGTGATTTTTTTCTTTTCGGGACGAAAAGGTTAAAATAAAGATAAACATCCCCGGGTTACGATTAACCTGAAAATATTTTAAAATCTCCTACTATCTACAAGGTAAGCGGAAATATTGCTTGTGTTGTGATGGAAGACTTCGCCAGCCAAGGAATTGAACACACTATGTCTGAATGGGACCCAAACGCGATGCCAACTCAGCTACCGACCGGTGTGATTGAATGAATGTGATTACCTACATTTGTGCTATTGGAGATGATTAAAAATAGTAAAAGCAAACTTTGTTCCCTTGATATAACTCGTACAATCAAATAAAATTATTTTGCACGACATCATCGGAAATTTTATCAAATAAACTCACGCACGCTTTTCAGAACTTTACATTTCTTTGCAATATATTTCTGAAAATAGCTTAACTCAGCGAAAATAAGGAATAAAAAACGCATTTTCAGTACTAAATAAATAAATTATCTAAAGCGTCATGTAAAAAAAACTTCACATGTGTGTTTAGTTTATTCCGAGAACGGATTAAAATATCTTTTAAATGGAGTATGAGGTTGGCACGTTTATAAAATATTTCTAAATGTGTGCTTATATGTATTATAACGCAGAGAATTCATAGAATGCAAGATGTCAAAGTGGAAATTTTAGAATGGTGTGAGTTAAATATTAATTATTGTTGTAAAGAGTGTTAAGGTTCGTACTTGACTTACTACAACTAATGATTCCTGACATTATTTGAAGTAAAATATGCAAATGAAATTTTGGTCTCCTTTGATATTTTTGATATAAATGATTTTCTTAAACAAAAACATAGAAAATTATTAGGAATTGGACAGATAGGGTAAATGCAAAGGGTTTTGCGTTACTCGGCTGAGTGGCCAGCGACGACATGTGGAAGAATTTTTAAAAACTGCTTTTGAATTTATTTTTTTAAATATTTTGAAAATTATCAAAAAAGTCAACGGAGACCAAAATTTAATGAACATTGTTTACTCCATATAACGTCAGAAATCACTGGTTAAATTAAAGCAAGTAGATACGTCACTAACTTAATACCCAGTATATTACCATTATGATATTGTGATAATGATACAATATCAAAACATGGAAATGATCATGATATTTCTTATGGAAAATTTACAAAATTGTTTGGCATTGCAGTAATCACACGTTTGCTTTTATCACATCGGTGATGAAAATACTGTTTGTTTTAGCTGCGTTAAATTTCACGTAGAAAGTATTTAGTTTTTTCGTGGATAGCACTCAATTATCACATCCGTAGGTACCTAGCTAACTAAAGTCGGTGAGTCATATGGCATCTAAATTGTGGTACATAGTGATGATGAAAGGAGTAAGGTTGGGATGAATAAGATGCAGAGGAAGGTTGGGAAGTACTTGACTGTTCAGATGTAGTCACCAAATATGGCTAAAGTCATTTCAAGCAACTTTTCGATTCTGAATGGCGCTCTTTCAAAAGATTATATACCACTCAAACAAAGAGTGAATTTAATATACTTCAGATATGTTGATTAAAACAAAAATTCAAATGATTTTTTTTTAAATTAGTGTAAAACTTTTTTTATTAATTTTATTTTGGACGGTAGCTTACAAGAGCTAGCCGCACTTCTATGAGTTTATCAAATCAGAAAATTCAACTGCACTGAATTCCTTATGCTAAAAGGGTAATTATTCTACTGTACCTACACCTACATCGTTAGTCGTTTAAGCACACATTGTTCGCCGAATAATTACTGCCATTGTACTCACATTATAAATACATAGCGGTAGCTTACAGGTTTCACTCGAGTCGTACATCGTAAAGATATTTATAATTGAGTTTTAGCCAGGGTAGCAATGTGTAGACAAGTACCTCCTGTGATGAACTAAAAAAGGTTTTCACGGCGGCAACAAAAACAGTAAATTTCATTAAAATAAACTTTTCATTCGTACCTAATTGAAATCACTGGTGCCTCGTTAGTAAACTAAATATATTTTATCAGAAGAATAAGTTTCGGTATAATTACCATGTTCTGGAGATAAAGTTATTAATAAGTACCTAATTATAGTCGAGAGTTCGGCAGGTAGAATGCTAAACTATCAATCGGTTAAGTGGCGCTCGATTCGCACAACGGGTTAGGTTCAATTAAAATGCGAGTTAGGCTTAATTAAAAGTCCAGAACATAAAGATATTGAAAAGCAATCTGTAGCGAATTCAAAGAAAACTGTTGTTGTCGATTTATGTAACACTTTTCAACGGCTAGGCCTCAGATCGGCCAATGAGATTATCTGTTGAATAAAGAATTTCAAGAAAGAAAATAAATTTGACATTAAAACACACTAAGCTTTTCTGTGGTTTGTAGGTTATTTTTACGGTATCCTTTCAAAAATAAAAAAAGTATTTTAAACAGATTTAGCTACGCGCCACTTGAATATTACGAGCCATTTGCAGCGCAACCTAGAACATTAAAAAAATGCAGTACTGGTCACACGGAACTGGAAGCATCGCAACTTGCAAGCGGCTCTAACCACCCGATTGCTTTTGGTAATATAAATGCGCCAATTTAAATGCCTCCGATTGCTTTATTGAAAAAATTTTTAAATTATCTCGTGATCTCAAAGCCTGCAAACAAACGAAACAAACGGTAAAATACAGGTTAACCTATTGGCTATATAGCATCATAACAAGTTTGTATGACTCCATGTAAAAATTCTATGTTATGTTTTTTTAATGTCGGCGAAAAATTTAAAAAAATTATCGTCTGGATATCTCGAGCAATCGAGGCAAAATTATTTATCGCGTGGTCGCTCCGGTGGCTAAAAGGCACCGCTCTGCTGCCGAGATCCACTCGCAACTCAGGCCTTTGGTCCAGCCTCCACCTAAACTGTGTTGAGGACACGAAGAAACTACACTGTGTACATAATAACGACACGGTGATCCATCATAACCTCTTTCATTGTCAGTACCTGCAATTACCCACATAGGTATTCCACCATTACACAAAAGATGTAAATAAAAGAAATAACTCTTTGATTAAAATTGTTAAGCTTTAAATTCGATTGTTCTAAATTCTTGCAACCAAGCAATCTGTACCAACCTAAACAAACGAACATCTCTTTCCAATTATTTTGCATTTCTCAATACAATCTTTATACAGCCTTTGCGGAATTTTGACAATTATTTTAACTTGTCAAACTTCAAACCTCTGATGTGCGAACTAATTCCACCTTGTCGTTTATAAATTAATTTTTTTATTATTAACCTTGACTTGGTGGATATTGGCAGATCTATAATTTTCACTATAATTTCTCTAAAACATATGTTCTGCGTAGGATGTAAAAGTCCTTATGTGTTTAAATACGACAAATACATTTAGCAATTCAACTTATTGACGTTCTACCATTGCTTAAATGATATAACTCTTGCCGGGATGCCATACATACAAAACAAAGCTCCCCGTATGGTAATTATCTATTTGAAGCACTTTATTTACTTATACTTCAAAATCCAGCAACGTTCCCATATACAAACATACACATTAAATAAGAGGCATTGTTCTAATATACCAACATACAAATTAAACTCAGAACATTCATCGTCACGTTCTAACGGGGATGATTTCCTTTGGCTGATTACGCTGGATGTTTGGCTAAGATAAGTAGGGAGTAGGCAGTACGTACCTACCCACAATACCTACCACCCACAGCCGTAAACGGGATGTTTTAGCGACGACGGAAATATCATATCCAGGAAGCTAGTCTGGAAAAATCATGAATTTTAGCTTTGGGTTTATCTGCGAGATATGCCATGTTATAATTATATTACACTCTTATGATTGCGAAGTGAATGTTTCATCGAATATACAAAATCGTATATTTTATATGCTAAGATACTACTGTTCAAACCTTGACTTCAAAGACAACTATAGTATACATGGTATCTAGCAGGGTAGATCGAAAAAACCCAATATAAAAATGATATTGACGAAAATCGTCATTTATACAAAACATTTTGTCTTGCACAATACTTAACCAAAATACTATTATGTACAAAATTGTTGTGAACAAATCTCATGGGTGCTGCTTGCTGCTTGCTACTCAGGCAGCAAGTAAATTCCCGAAACTTGCAGCTCTTCCTCTCTAGCACCACTAGTACGTTTTGTATTAATCTAAGAAAGATGACGAAAGGTCCTATAGGTGCGTTATGAATATCAGCACCTATGGGACTTTCCGTCATGTTTGGGATTCATTTCGGACTCGCTCTTGGGCAGTACGAGTATAATCCGGACGGATGGATATTTTTAGCAAGGAATTTAAATAGCACATTGTTAATTTAGTAAAATTTGTCTTATGTTCATATTTTTCATGGGAGATTACTGCACAAACGCACTTTAGAAAAAAAAACGCTACTGTTCCGAGGTCAGAAACTGCGTAATCTTAAAGCGTCAATTAAAACACTTTTTTTAATTTACACTATTTTATATCGATGCAAATAGAATAGGCGCTTCATATTTTCGATATATTATATGGAGTAGTTTGGGCGATGACAGTTTGATGGCGCCCCACCCCCTTTTTATGGAAATACCGCACAAAAGTCCCAACTGATCCCAACTATCTGTAGCCAATGAGATATAACATCCCCAATTATGGTGTATTGTGAGGATGAAGGTAGCGGGGAGGGGAATGAGATGGGGTAGTACTTGGATATTCAGATGTGATCACCATACACAAGTCTTACACTAGGGCAATACTGAGAGTATCTTCTACTCTGGAACGTGTCGAAAGTATACTAAATATTATTTTTAATGGATAGTGTGTGAAATAAAGAAAATTCTCAAATAATTTTTTTTTCGCACAACGGGATTGGAACCCGCGACCTTCGAATTGCAAGTTGAGGGCCTTACCCTTTGACCACAGAAGCCGTCATGTTAACAATCTACTGATACCAGCTAATGTTTAGATATTTAAATATCTTATGGTAAGGAACATCCTGTATCCGAGCCCACGCCATATTCAAAGTCAAAGAGACAGGCTGTCATCGTTTCCCCTTTCGAAATCATATACGCTTGCGTGACTCATTAGGCGGAGATGAGATTGATGACAATGCAAGATCATGCTAAACAGCCTCATTCCATTCTGTCCTCCGCACCCCTGGAGATGACAGGTGAGATGGGGCACTCTCACCTCTCTGCCCTCTATATCTACTCTCTACTTGGCTCTTTCTGCTCTACTTGTCATTTTAACCTTCTCCAGGGGAGCAAAACTTATTGAACGTTCACAAATAAGAGAAATCTTGTTGCTTACTTGTGAAATTAAACCCTGGGTTACAAACCTTCGTCGATTTGACTCGTTAAAAAATGTTGACAAATACAAACGACGCAACAGTTATTACAGAAAAAACTTTTATATTCTAATTTGTTTTTTAATCAAAATAATTACAAAATAATAAAACTGTTCAACAGTAAGTACCCTACAGGAAAAATAATAATTATTGTTACCAAATATAACGGTCGTCCGAAATAAACATTAAGAAGGAATAAAAATAAAATAATTGATAAAAAATACATTTGTTATAATATCGGTATATAAATAAATGTAAGATTTTCTGCAGTTCATGTTTTGCATTATTGCTCCGAATTTGTCAATCTGCCACTGCGTGAAAAAGTGCGCCAAACTATAATTCAAGGACGTCCGGGTAGTGGCAATATGTTGTATATCCAAAACGTTAGTTTTGAAACTTAAAACTTTTGCTAAACATTCGGTTGCTTACCTCGTAAACTAAGAGTATTAACAATTTCAATTTTGATGAAAGGTTAAACTGACCTTTCATATTAAATGCTGTTAAGAATGTACAAAGATGTTATATTTAACGTCATTATTCATGATGTATTTGTTTACATTTTTTATCATTAAAAATTAGTTCTAAAACAAATCTTTAAACAAATTTTACATTGCTTGCGAAGAAAATAACAAAATTTCCAAAAAGCTTCTAGTTCATTTATCTCACAACTAGTTTTTATACTTCTCGACACATCACGTGACGCGCGCTTGGCGCAGATAGTTCCCGATATGAGAGGTCAAATAATACGTGGTAGGCCAAATACATTGCGTTGTAATGGCAAAATGGCTTATTTGTGGGGATATCCTGGCAGAATGCTATTTTTTAAGTAGCAAAGTTCTGTCATTACAGAATTGTTCTTTTTTTGTAGTATTATTTTGAATTTAATTTTTGGAATAAATTAATGATAATTAATGTTGTAAAGATAGCAGCCAAAAAAATATGCGTTTAGAAAAAAAGATAATATTCGTAGTTCTTATTCGAAGTATAATATAGTCAAATATGACCATAAGAAATAGGGTCGGATTAGCTCAGCTGGTAGAGCAGCGCCCCGGAAAGGCGAAGGTCCTAGGCTCAAGTCCTATAAGCGACGGTATCTTTTTCAATTTTTTCTGTTTCAAATGTTCGTTTGAGAATCGCTTATATTGTCTACATAAATTAAATAAAAGTTTGTAAGATGTAACATGACAAATGGAATTGATTGAGCGCTGTGCTGTCAAAATGATGTATCTAAAAAAACGGCATTGTCATAACCCGGACGAGATGCCAAAACACAGAAAAACAAAAATTTAAAAAAAAAATCTGTAATAAACATAAAAATGGAAATACATAATTACAATAATAAGAAAAAATAACTTTGTTTTTAATAACACTTTATACACCTAATCAGGAAAAGAAAAAGATCACTCTCTAAAAAAATCCTCGGGTAAACTCGTAGTTGTGCTGCACATAAATAGGATAGGTTTACGTTTGAACAATCTAGAAGCTCTGGAAATAAATAAATCCCTAAAAATAAATAAAACTAAAAAAAAATATTTTTTAAATACCCCAATTTTAAACATATTTCCCTTCCCTCCACCTACTTTTACCCCTTTCTCCCCTTCGCCAACCCCAATTAATTATAAATTAGGAATTCGAAAATCTTAATTATACCTTTTTAATGGACTTACTAAACTTGACCGACTTATCATCAAGGCGCAAAATGCCTGATTTACTTTGTCGTTTCAAAATAGCAAATGGCAGATTAGATGACATGGATTTAACGAACCTTATTACTTTTCGCTTACCCACGCGTAAGACAAGACAGAATGCTGTCTACAATGTTTCAAAGTCTGCTTATAATTATTTGGAAAATTCGCCCATTCAGAGGCAACACAGACTAGACAATAATTATAGATCAATCGATGTTTACCGGAACCACTCACTGACCTAACTAAAAAAACAATATATTAAAACATTTGTAACTGATCCATAAAAATTCTTTGTTCTTACACGCCCACTTTCTCTTTATATAGTTTTTTTATGATGCATAAAACCCCCAATCGGGCGTAATAGATTACAATTTTGCTTTACAACAAACTGTTATTGTTTATTCCTGTTCTTAATGTTAAGCTGTTCTTAATGTTCTATATTATACCCAATCTGGCATTATAAAGGTTTGCTAAATACTTAAATACTTGACAATTAATATTTTAAATTTATTTGGCTGGTATCAAAATTGTTAATAAATACGGTTCCGCTACTACGGTCATAGTACCTTAAGTAACTATCTCGTACTCTAAGGATAGGTCGTTTCGCAAAAATTGAACAATTCATCAAATATCAACATTCATTTACTGGTTTTGTGATAGTCCTATTCAAGTTCTGTTATTACAGTATTATAGGCTAATTGCTTGATAGAACTAAAATATAACTAGTATTTTACCTGCTTATATTATCAGTACTCGGCCTATTATGTTATGTAATATAAACAAATTATTGTACTCCCGATCAACTCACCTTAAACATTGTATACCTACCTGTAAAAGCCTTCAAGGCGTAAGTAAATAAATAAACACTAAATTCTCATTAACTCACCAGCAGTAAGCTCGTAAATAAATAAATAAAAAATAATTCATCATTCGTGATTCGGCGTTGTTGATTCGACGTAGTTTTGTACTTGATGCTTTTTTTTCAAGAACAACGTAGTATTTTTATTGATCAGGTTTATTTATAGATAAACCAACTTGGTAAACCAACCAAGTTATTTGTATGGTAAAACCACGAATTACTAAAATTACAAATGAAGAGATCCGAATGGAATGCAGATCCAGTACAAGCGTAGTTAATAAGGAATCCCAATTTATTGACGGGATGCTGCTTGCACAGTTTTGGCACGTACGTTGGATGGATGTTGAAAGAAGTATAAGAAGAATATATAAGTAGATAAAATAAGAAGTTCCGTACATCCGATGTAGATATGGTACGATCAGGTCAGTCAACTTCTTATAGTTCAATTAATATAGAGGAAGGTTTGATCTATTTAAAAAAATAGCTGACTCCAAAAGAAGTATTAACATAATATGGATTATGGACAAGGAATAATATAGATACAATACGTAAAGGGTGTCCGAAACTTTTTTCGAAATTCCAACTTTTTAAAGTTATTTTTAAATAAATATTATCTATGGAAATTTTGGGAATATTTTGCAAATACAGTGAATAACGCTTATGTTATATTTTCTTCTAGATACTGCTTTATAATTTTCGCTTGTCATATTTTAAAAACATGACTTAATTTATATTTCTTCGACCTTCTAAATATAGACCTTATCCATAGACCTTAAATCGGGGTACCCATTAAGGTCACATTCTTTATGATTATTTATAAAATATATAAATACGTATGTAGATATAAAGAAAGTGTCTGCGGGTTTATTTTTTATAAAAATCTACAGTTTTAGGCAGACATTGATGAAATTTTGCACAAATGATCTTCAAAACAAGAGGGTCAATTTTAGATTTCGAAAAACCAATCTCATACTCTTTTCCCAGCCCTTGAAGCAAAATTTGATGCTTCTCGGAAAATTCAGTTGGTTATTTTGTAATATTATTATGTCAAATGTAAGCTTCTGAGACAACGTATCACCGTGGAGAACCTTTGTGTAAGTCAGTCAAATGTTTAAATATAACCAAACCTAAACTAACTCAACTAAAGTAATTAGAATAATGATCATTAAAAATTTTCATGGCCAAGAATTGTACCCCGATCAAATACTAACGCAAATAATCTGACCATTACACCATCATCTGTTTTAAAAAGTTGGCAGCATAAATTCATTGACTGATCGGTGGCTGAGTTAACATCGCGTTTGGGTCCCTCCACGGCATCGTGTGTTAAATTCCTCGGCTCGATAAGTCCTCCATCAAGATACAAGCAACAACTTCAGCTAACTGCGGTAGTGGTAGGAGATTTTCAAATATTGTCAGGTTATTTATAACCCGAGAATGTTTGTCTTTCTCAAAAAAAAATTAAATCGTTTACTGAAAATATAAGAATTTTAATTTTGTGTTCATACAAGGTAGATTCTTTGTTTTATGACACTATTTAAAAAAAAAACGTAACTTAGTAAACATCACTTTAAGTTTTAAAAAATAGTGTTTTCTAAGTTATTGTTTTATTTAAAATTATTATTTCTTTTAATTTTAGACTCTTACATAAGCACTATTCATATATATTTTTTTAATAATGCCTCGTTTTGTATTGTACATATTTTGGTCTCCTTTAAATATCTGTTCACGGCTCGTTTCAGTTTTTGATCAAATTATGATCAGGTTACAGCATAAATCAAAACCGTTGTAATATGTATGACTGCTGATCCCCATTATATCAAAAATTGAAACCGGACGAGAATTCACTTTAGATTTGTCATCTTAAGGGATGATGTGTATATTGTAAAGGGTTTTTAAAGGAAAAGAAGGAGAAAAAGTTCTGGGAAAGAAAAGGCATGAGGGATGAGTAGGAATGTGGGGTCAGTGTGTCCAGGAGTAACGGACGTATAAATCTATCCCTCCAAGACGTGTCGAGAGATTCCGGCTGGAGAGGTCAAAAAACCTCTATCAACCAGTCTCATCACGCAGATGGTGACAAACATCACCCCCATGAACCCAGGTACCCCTGTAAAGTCACTGAACGTAGCGAACCACTTGGAGTGATCTACAGTAAAGGTGTTGGTAATCCAATAAATAGTTTCCGAGACAGTGGTTTCCATTCCCGCTGCTTAAATTGTTTATGCTGAAATCGTTATTCGTGTGGTTTAAAATAAAGAAACTTGTAAAATAATATGGTAGTAATAGTCTGACGAGGGGTTTATAATCCCACATAAACATTTAACAAGGGTTACTGATCGTCTTCAAAGCAAAAACCTGAAGAAAATGACTACCGCAAAATACTACCCTTATTCAAGTAATGTTCAATTTTACAAATAATCGTTTTTTTGTTGACGTTATTGACATAAAAAAATAAATTTTACGAATACATAAATTATAATGCGAACACGCAACCAACCAAAGAACAACACAGTTTATTTACCTTGGGCTCTGTTCGCTGGAATCGAAAAGTTATTTTTAACGTTTTGAAGTCGTTGGGAATTATACAATAATTTGTAAAGAAATTTGAGGAAAATGTTTTAAAAAAAAACATGACAAATTTACCTACGTAATATTATTATTAAAAAATGGTTTTGAGTAAAGGAATTGTTTTCAAAAATGCCGATAAAGCAATAAGCCCATTTTAAGAGAATTTGAACAAAATTTTAATTAAATTGCTCAAGACGTGTACGTTTTATCCCGATAAAGAAATCTTCGGCTTTGAAACTTGTTGATCGTCTTTATTAAATAGATTTTTTTTATAAATTAATCAAAAAAAAATCTTTCAAATCAGTTAAGTTCACTTCCAAAAAATTGTTTAAGCACTGTGCGTCTACACCGTTTTAAAAATAAAGAATTTCACATTAAAAACAACAACAAAAATGTAATTTTTATAACCTGACATTAAATCTAAATTTATTATCAAATTTATTCATTTGTGTGTTATGTATTTATAATTTGTATCTGTTTTAGGCGCAAACGTAATATAATTCGTACGATGAACATGTATCGTTCGTACGGTTGAAGGTATTTTACTATCAATATTTAAAATTATTTATATCCAAATATTAACTGTTATAAATGAGTTCAGTTTCCTGGGTGTTAAAGGATTTCGTGAAAATATTATTTATCCATGAATAGGTTCACTAGTAGCAATTCTTTATGAGGATCAGAAGGCACGCATCGCGTCTTAGTACGGCTTAATCCAAATGGAAAAATAACAAAAATGAATCATAATATACCCGACTTATCAGGCCAATAATCAGAAGGTAGTCAAATTTTATTACCGCCGGATTTTTTTGCCGCTGTGGTTGCTTACTCATTGGCCTTGTGCTTTGGTGGATTTAAATATCACGCTTGAAAAAATAAAAAATACTCATTTCTCCGTTTTAATTATTTACATAAAACGACCTTCATACAATCTGGTGACAGCGAGATACCAATCGTGGAAATAATTTTGATTGACGTTCTGTGAAGTATCATTATTTTACAAATTTTCGAAAAAATTTTATTCAAGTTTGTTTAATTTAAGTTAAATTTTTGAAAGAGTTGTATACCATGATATTATAGAGAGAAATTCATAAAATGGGTAGTTATTTACGTATAAAATTATGTTGACCGGTGGCAAGATAATGTACCAAAACCACTGGATACAAAATGTGTAATGTAAAATATTTTTTTAAATGTGTACAAAATAGTATACAAAAACCACTGGATACCTACAGAATAATATAATATGTACAAAATAGTGTGGAAAAATCACTGGATACTACTTATTAATATAATGTTTACAGTGAGTATTGATTTTTTGATTGATTGAATGAAGTTTTAGTCATTTCCAACGAATTAAATATTAGAAATCTTTTGTTTAAAAAAAACTGTTTGAAACTTTTGGCGTACTACGCATCTTTTATTCGTGTGACTAACCCCTGAGGATCTGGAGTCCTGCAATCGCAGTGTTGAACAATTGTACCCATGTACTCGTACATCACAAAGCTCTGCAATTGCAGTGTCGACCTTATGCATTCATTTTGCCTTTGGATATTACTTCTACGGGGTTTGTTAAACACAAATATTACAATGTCACTTTATCAAGAATGGGATAGTTTTTATGGTGGCCTTATCAATTTTGTATATATTGAATATTCTTGCCGGTTCCTCCGGGCTAAATTGGTAGATACTTCTATATTTTTGTTAGATGTCGAAGAGACTAGTGACTTCCATCTATATCTTATACAAAATGTCTCATATTATTTGAAGTCTTATTGTTTATTTTTATAGTCTTAACTTTTATTTTTAAAACTTTGCCTCTGGACATTTGGAAATCGGGTCATTTTCTCGATTTTCTTTAGAAGGAAAGAAAAATAAAGTTTTGTAACAAAAGTGAAACATGATTTTACAAAATTTTGTACTAATTTTTATAAATAATAAGAGAAACACATTATTTGCATTCAAGCAAATTCCGAAAAAGAGGCAATCAATATTCAATTCGAACAGTAATTATCACTGCATTATGTTAGTTTTACACGAGCGCTAGGCTCTTATATTATATTAATGCTCAGCCTGTTTCACGATATTCCCCCATACATAAGTGTGCCTGGTCTTTAAGGGAATCATTTCGTCTCACTTTTCAGAACAGATAGGTGTACATTCACGACCCCATTCTAAATACAAAATAAAACCTTTTCAAAACCGTTCAAGGTGAAAGGACTTAGAGCTAGGCTCCGTCCTTATTATCAAAAAGTGGTCATCCCGAGATAGGCTCGAGGCGGGACTAAACGGTTCCTCCTCCTTCCCACCTCCCCAACTTCCCCTATTTACATTCCAAGCGAAGGGGAAACCGATTAACCTTAGGGCGCTAAGGCTACTTCTTTGCTAAATAATGGGTGTTGTAGTCCCAAGCCCAGAGGGCTTTAGTTTATCAAAATAGCGTGAAGATATTGCGATGATGTGAAGATAGATTTACGGCACGTGGCAAATGATTAAGCTTGACTCACATCGGAATTAAGGAACATTAATCATTTAGATAAGTGATACGAAAACCAATCTTTTTTACAACCAGACTAGAATAATACGACTCAAATATAACCAATCTAGGTCCGTAATTCGTAATGTTTTTGAATTTTCGATTTTTGGTAGTAAGTAGCTAGATATTGTATTCCATTATTTTCTGTTTGGACTGCCAGCGGTCCCTACATTTTAAATCCAGTATCTTCTCCAGCAGTAAGAAAGAAATCAGCGGCGATGCAATTACGATTTGTTTGCTGGACGGACATGTTCAATTGTCTGGCCACCTCTCCTACTACAGTTCAGGGGTACGTGTCAGAACATAGACACGATTCCGTTCTTATCTAATACAATGAAAATGTTGGACCCATCATTTAAAGCTCGCGTTTCATGTTTTGACAGTGTTCTTTCCGTTACTTTTCGGCGAATTATCTTTAACAAAATGTAAGCGTACGTTATATTGTTAATACTGCAATCTGTCTTTAGAAATGTCATTCGTTCTACTCGGTCAATGCATTTTTAGGCCCGATGGAAACTTTCGATGACTTCAGGCTCCATAAATGTATTCACGACATTTATGTACGTTATTTTCTAATCAGTTAATATACTCATATAACAGCAAAAATATGTAGTTCCAACAGTATTTGGTAATAATATAAAATTTTCACGGACCGAACCATTTTTTGTGATTAATTTTTGGGATATTATGTCGTGTTGCGCTACTTCATTCTTTAGCCAACTTTTGGATTGCATTACAGAGTACATCATTATTTCTTACAATCAAACTGATTGATCAGTTTTGTAGGATGTGTAAGATATAATATTGTAAGATATAATATTGTAAGATATTATATTGTAAGATATAATATTGTAAGATATAATATTGTACAAATAAAAAAAACTGAATAATAACATTAAAAAAAAAAATCAGGACAGATGTGTAATCGAAGATTGTGTTGAAGTATGTGCCTATGTATGTAGATGCGTGTTGCTAACTCTAATCCTCTACGACCTGGTATTACAGAATAATTTTAAAATGTTCTCTGCGTTTAGTTTTAGTATAGCTGTCAATTATCGAATACCAAAAACTATTGAGCTTAGCCCCGTCGTTTTTACTGATATGAGAGGGATTTATATGAATTTCAGTTGACTCTGTAATAATTAAGCGTGCTTTATGTGTTTTGGATTTTCCAAGGACTTCAGGAACAAATCCAAAGTAATCACAGGTTTCAGTTTAGTACATTTTTTTCAAATGTAAGTCTTAGAATAAATTAACCAATAGAAATTGCCACGCGTAAGTTTTGAAATTCTACATTCGACAACATCTTAACAAGGTACAACTAGTTATAAATAAATTAAAGTTTTCCATGAAATATTTTCATAAGTATACGTCTACTTACGAGAATGTTTGAAAGAAAGCTCGAAATAAATACTAAAACAAGTTTTAGAACTATGCCTTCAGAATATTTTCACAAATTCGCAGGTTCAAGTGCTCCACGAAAAGATTGACATTTTGAAAGGTCATGTCGCTAACGCATGTTAGTTTTTATTTTTAGCGAAAACCGTAAAAAAAATATTTTTCTCGTCCTAAATATTTGAAATTCAGAAAGCTGAAATGTTATGCTGTGCTAAAGCAGTAAATCTCTTGAATGGTGACCTCAAGCGTTATGAAATTCGTACAGTTTTTGTTCACTGAAAATTTTAAACCATCGCGACTTCACAACATACATATCCAATTGTTTATTTTGTGTTCAATAGAATATATTTTTATGTGAACCACACTAGAGTTGCAACTGCTCCCAACCATCTGAAGCCAGTGAGATGATGGCATCTCCAATTGGGGTATGTTGTGAGGCTTAAAGCAGAGGGGAGGGGAAGGAAATGTGGAAAAGGATGGTGGAGAAGTATCTGGCTATTCAGATCTGGTCACCCATGACCTCCAGCTATCTAATCAAGAGCTTTACTCCTCATCCACGTAGGCCGTCTAATGCATCTGATGGAACTCACGGAAGTGGAAAGTGGATTTAAACTGAACCTTTGTTATTATCACGTTAGTATGGAACTCAAATAATAACATAATCCTTTTATTATTTCGATTTGACAGCTGGTAATGCTCATGCGAAAAATGGCGGAGTATAAATGTATTGGGTTTTCCAATAAGAAGTGTTATTTTGAATAGCCCGCTATTTCGGTAGATGTTACTTTTAAAGCTGTCATTTTTTTACATTTGACAATTAAAACCATTTTATTAATAAAAATGGAACGATAGACGCTTAAACAACGCATTAAAATTATTAAAATTCACTTGAGTGAATCGAATGCAAATCATCTTGAGTGATGTGGCCCATTTTCACCTCGGTGGCTTCGTCAACAAGCAAAATTGTCGCATCTAGGGCTCGGAAAACCCAAGATTTATTGTTAAAAAACCTCTTTATTCTCAATGTGTGACTGTTTGGTGCGGTTTATGGTCCGGCGGAGTCATTGGACCTTACTTTTTCGATAATGAGGCTGGAGCAACAGTTACGGTGAATGGATTGCGCTATCGAGAGATGATTAATGATTTTTTATGGCCGAAATTGTATTGATCTGGAGAACATTTAATTTTAACAAAACGGCGCTACGTGCCACACAAGCAACGAAACCATTGATCTTTTACAATTGAATATCAAAATAACACTTCTTATTGGAAAATCCTGTACAATTTAATACGGCTACCCTCACTGGACACGGAAGACGCAAATAAATTTACGAGCAGACGAAATGCAAATCGCTCGCGTTTGAACAGGACTTCACATTGCTCAGTAAATAAACATACACTAAATAAAATCTGATTAAAAACGGGATTGCAGGCCATTTCCTATGAAACTTTTAGTACGCTCCTAGTATATCGAAAGCGGTGTTTATGCACCTGCATTTATCCAATATCATATACAATGTCGAAATGCGAAAGTAATATAATTTTGATGAAAACGTTTTTCGACATCGCGATAACACGTTTGTATTTTACTAAAAGTTTATTAGGAAACCTATCAATTCAATCGTCCTTATTCATTTCCTGTCCAAGTCCTGCAATCCCGTTTTTAACCAGATTACATATAATTGGAGAGATTCTTAATATATTAGAAAAAAATTTAGTTCGTGTAGAAAAAAGAAAAAAATAAGTGCCAACTTGTAATGATCTGCCCTTTCTACTTCAAACTTTTCCTTCTCTTCTTTCTACGATACATTTTCCTTAAGTCCCGTAGGTAACTTTTCCATAAGGCTTTGGTTATATATATATCCGGGGTAGGAAGGTCCTCCCTGCCGTCTTTTCTTTATTACACACCCCGTCAAGTGTGTACATCCTAGTTTGTCTACGTGACGTACGACCTTGAACGTACTCATTTCACGTGACGGTTCAGTATAAAAAGGCTTCACCGAACGTTGTGTTGGGTTTTTGTTTCTCGGTTTAGAAACCTAGTTATTTATGTTTTGTGTGGTATCCCTTGGTTCTTTTGAGATAGAGTGAGTTGAATCCATTACCGCTGTTTTTCAAAACCATTTTATAAACCTTATCTTCTAAGTCGCCTGCTCACCCCCCCCTAGCTACTCGATTCTACCTATCGTAGGGTAATGTGAATATAATAAAGTGTTAGATTTTATATATGTGATATACATACGATAAATTTATGGTGTTAGTTGTCGGCGCCATCCATGTTTATATTTTGGGAGGGGAAGGAGAGGAAAGGAAATGAATTTTTTTCAAGTTAAGATTGGCTCCTCCGCTTACCAAACAAAACTGATGGATGATAATTTGAGCAAGACGATCGATATCTGCGTGTCTGGATATCACAACCGGCCGGGTCTCCCCTTGTTCCAAATCGGCAACCTTCACGCCAGAATAAAGAGAACCAGGTCTCTTCACCAATTTCAGAATTGCCCCAATCTCAAACACCTCCAGGATAAACTACTTTACTGAGTGTAGAAGGGGAAAACCATAACATCCCTTTATCACGAATCTAGTCGCGAAAATGTGACACGTAAGGTCCTAAGTTACGTGCCACCTCTAGAAAACGTTGTAACTCCCACGTCGTCGGGGATTTACATCCCTTTCTAGGTCAATACACATATAACACACGACGATCTTGTCGACATTCTGCCTGCTTATTAACGATAGGTTGTGTGCCTACCCATTCAGCCAATTATCATGTGAGATATATGTAAGGTCTACTCGATATGCCAAATTTGGGATGAGGACTGTCTGTATTTTAATATTTGGTTCCAGTATTTATTTTATGAGGTCACTAGCATCCTCGTGTATTAGGTATGGGTAACTTCTACTGAATACCTATCCTCTCAGGTAAGGTATAAACGGATAATTGGTTTGATTTTTTGCATTTAATTTAAAGAGGCTGCCTACCTCTCGAAAGATACCTGTTGAGAAAAGTTGTTCGGTTGGTAGTTTTATTTCGGAGATTACCATCTCCCTCTTTCGACTTTAGATTTGTTTTTGTGCATCCCAATTCGTAACTTAGAAAGTCAAACAATAGATGAAAAGTATTAAATTAGAAGGTCAAATAACAGAAGAAAAGTTTTCATTTTGTTCCGTCTGGTTGTATCCGATCGCTTTCAATTTGGGACGGCATACGCTAGCAAAACTTCCCCTTTGACTGACTGTACTCCGCGCCTCTCGGCCTATATATGAAAAGGTCGTTGACTCGTCTCTCGCTCACAGCTGATTGACAATGCGTCTAGCGTATCCCTTCTTATGGGAAGATTATTTGGGTTGCAGGCGTTGCAAACTCGGTTCCTGTACCTCGGTTGTATCCTATTATTAAAAGGGTCCTCTGAAATTTAATAAATAATATAAAAAAACTCACCCTGTTAGTCACCTCCAAATCCTCGTGTGAAACTTACCTGGTTACACTATATAGCTAAATCACTTTAATTTTCGACCTCCTCCCTACGCTTATAAAAGGGTAATTTAATATTCCTGTAAATAAAATTGTACCTCCCTAATCTGTTAGGATTCGAACCCACAGTTAATAATCCATTTGATTCTCTGGTTTTCGGTCTCCGTGGATAGAATGCCATCTCGCCAAATCAATAACTTAGCCCGATTAAACACTTCCTGCCTTTAAGTACATTCACTCTATTTTAAAACGCAATCAATATTTTTATTATTTTCATGTTTTTAAGACAAGCAATCTAGTTCGAACTGTATACGAAATCACGTTTAAATCAACACAACTTTATAACACAATCGCGATTGCACAACACCTGGCGCCCCTGAGGTGGGTTTTTACAAAACGGCGCTCTACAAATTATCCAATTATTATTATTGTCATTATTATTAATTGTTTTCCCACTGAGTCGAATCACTTTCACTTCACACAAACACCGGATCAATAATCTTTCACTTTAATTCAATATTCCGCAATATTCTCTAATACCATTTGAATTCAATAATTAACTGCAATTTCAAACAACACTTCTGATTTGTATCCCTTTCTCGGGGCTGTCAATCCACCCAAGTTCAAAACTCGACTGTCCTCCGGTCTCTCCTTTCCCGTGGGAATCTGTTTACTCAAGGCCTGTCTGTCAATAAATCTTCCGTCGTTGTTTAAACAAAAAATTTTTAGAGCACGTTATTTATTATTTATCGTTTATTTTTGTGGATGTCCAAAACATCACAAACTGAACATGAATTTATGGAACCCGTTATGATATAGTCAATGAACCAAACCATAATAGTTTATGAACATATTTGTATTTACCTTTTACCCATTCTTATTTGTTATTTACTTGCATATTTAGCTTACATATTATTATAATAGATTAATATTAATATTACTTACATTTTCCTTTTGTTACTATTTTTGTTATTATCATTTTGTTATTATTATGTATTTAAACATCCATGTTTATAAATTTTTGGGCACCATGCCTGTTTTATGTACTTAAATAAAAATAAATAAATAAAATAATAAAATAAACCTCATTGCAATGAACATAAATACAAAAAAATAAAAAACGTTTAATTTAATTTATTTATTTATGTCTATTCTTGAATACACATTTTACAAATGATTACAGTGGTTTTTATTGTTGTACAGAGAAAAAAAGTACAGAAAAATGGTATAAAAATAAAGAACATAGTTTGATATAGGTAAAACTGTGTGTGGGTGATATTGTATGTTACGTGAACACCTCACTAGGAGAACCTGTGTTATGAGGTGTTGTAATGTTTTCACCCTCCCTCAACGTTTTCGTTACGTTTGATTTGCAACTCTCGCGGTTTATCAACCCTTCAATCTTAACGAATTAATATGTCACGTTGTGTCAATTTTTTGTTTCGACAGGGATTAATTCATTGAAGGATCCTTTTAATTGGTTGTGGTAACTTTGGTTCTTTTTAGATGAGGCGTGTTACATTCTGTATGGTTTGAAAATAAGACAATGACCGACTACCCTGATTTTAACTACCTTTTCCTACCTTGTTTGCTCGTCCAAACGTTTCCGGATGCTGCAGTCGATAAAGTGCTAATATAATGAGACAATTAATTACAAGTACATGAAATTCGCTATAGACAATTCAATTCAAGATGCACAAAATTCTAAGTTAATGATTTGACTAGGGATTGTTAGTTTGTGAGTTATTTCTATGAGTAGGTATTTTCGGGAATAGCTAGAGACAAAACATGTGTTGCTTTCGATTGGTCTCCGTCCAAATCCCATCCATCAACGTGACCAGCTCGAGAGCAGCCAAGTTGATGGTCCAATCCCAACACCTCCAGAAATGAATTGAATATCGCTCAGCGACAGATGAAATAATGACATGTTTTGCCTCCTGCCGGAGGGTGATGAAGGTGGAATGTGGGTCCTTGGTGGTAACTGTTGATGTTGATGCTGATGATGAATGATGAAGATTCATCTTATACCGTTAGGTACAAGGAGCTGCTCCGGTCCGGTGGCATGATAGCCTGGTGTCAGGAACCATTTGGGTCACGTGGGTAGCGCGAGGTTTAGGTCGCGTCAACCTCCCCCAAATCGATGATGAGTTGAGCTTCGCCAGTATGCCGAAAATTAGGAGTCCACTCTACTAACCTCAAACATAAACGTATACTGAAGTGGTTTGCATCAGCAACGTCAGGAGTTCGGGAGTCCCGTGAACACCCCTCTGGTTTACGCTCGTAAGAATAATGATGAATTCAGCTTCAGTTTGTTCGACTTCGCCTCTGCAGTCACGCTACTCCAAATAGCTTCCGGCTCCAGTCTATACAGCTTCTCGTTCCAGTAGAGGTAGTGACACATATTTATCATATGTACAATACAGAACATACTTCAAGTCTTTCGTCCACACTCAAAATAGTCATGTCAATATTTAATTTGGATGAGGGCGTCCATCCGACATAACGAATGTTTCCTAGACGGGAGATTTTACCCCACTTCAAAGTCATGGTCATTCGCTCTATCGTTTGTTACCCTCCGTTCGCTTCAAATATCAAAGAATGGTAGAAATTGATATCCTCGACTTCCGGCGCTAAGGATCAGGGATACTGGAATCATCAGGTCGTGAATCTGAAATCATCCGATCTCCGTCAGCTCAAACGGTTTCAGTCGGAGTCAATTTCCAACCTAATTCTGGATGACTTCTCCTCCTATAGTGGGGTAAGTACTTATTGAATTTAACAGGAAGGACGTCAGAAATCGCCGAAACAACTTCATATTCGTCACGATCCCTTCGTTCTGTCAGCGAGAAAATCCTCTCCATACGCCAGACAAGAATAGCATAGCCCTTATCCGCTTTGTTCCTTCGTCTACCAGCTAACTCAAGTAGGAAAGCCCATTAGCAATTTTCGTTCCCTTCGATTTGAACTCCGTGAAAGCGTCCTCTCACCAGCTGAAAATACTCGAAACAGGGGTCCATTCAGGGTGACTATCTAAAGCTGGTCCGCCAACACCTTCGACAGAAACCGGTGCTTTTTACGGGAATAACTCAACCACACCAATAGCAGGGGAAAAATCCGGCGCTGCTATACTAAAATAGACGTTATCTCGGTATCCAGGGTTATCGACTTTGCTTACACAAAAGTCCCTATTAGGCAAGCCAAATTACAAATTTCGTTCCCTTCGCTTTTGTCGCTTTGGTAAGATAGGACAGCCTACGGAAAATTCGTATACTTCGTCCCCGTCAAACCTATGAAAAATTAAAATCTCGCTTGATAGAATAGGAATGCCAGACAGATGCACTCTCTCGGCGACTAGCCTCGATCCGCTGCGTTATTCCGATTCAAAAATGAATTAAAAGAGTGATGTTTGAATAAGTTATATTTAATTAAATATATTTTATAAAATCCGTATAACCTAATCGTTAAATATTATTACTGGAGAATTTTTAAATCATTTTAAATTGCAGAAAAAAAATTGTCTAACTCATAAACAATGTCTATTGTCGAATGATCTAAAGCGGCTTCAGGGTAACCGCTCTTCGTCCCTTTTTTAATAGCCAAGACCCGGTCACTTCAGTGCAATAGGTGATTTATGGCCTCCCTTGCTAACAGGTCCGGACCATTGTCCCAAGTTCTTCCGTTCAAGACTTCAACATAATTACCTATAGTACTCAAGTTAAATACCCCTACTTCAAAATACAATTGGATTATTTGGTTTACATTAGGGAAATAAGTGTTAATAATTAGATTATAATAGACTTACCGATACATCTTAGTGTCAACAATCCAAATAATTATAAAAAAACAAACACAGTCACATGCAGTAAGATACTCATGCTGTTAGAAAACCGCACCTTCTACACTAAATGATTTTAGCCGTGTTCGCGTCCCGACGATTAATTCTTGTTGACGCGCTTCCTAGTTTTTACTAACTCGACTATCTTAAAACGCTGACCGATCCTGATTATTCCTGACCGTCTCCCAGACCTTGAAACTCTGACCCCCTTGACTGTATTTCCCGCCTCCCAACGTTTTCAAACTGACTATCTTGAACCGCTTTTTCTAACCACCGACTATCGACTTCCTTCTTCCGTTCTTCAACGCTGACTGTCCCGACCGTCTCCCCGCGCTTTCAAATCCAGACTCCCCCTCCCCAAACCAACCCCCCCCAAATCACCATATTATGCGATTTCTAATTTATGTTCTTTTGAATTCTGAATGCTTTTTGTTTTCAAAAGACAGAAATGCACTAAAGGAACACATCAATTATGAGCCCTTAGAACCCGTCACATTAATTTAAATCGTTTGAAAACCAATAAATTGTTACTTCTCGAGTAAAATGTCTAATTCTTTGTTCAAAGGATGAAACTTGACTACCCCCAGTCCAGTGGCGTGTTGGCCCACCAGTTTTTAGCCTCTTTTCAAATTACCAACCTAATTCTAGAATGTAGTAAATAATTATGATGTGATAGTTTTATTTTTTTTTAATCTTCTTGCGAGATTTTAATTTAATTAGGCAAATTCCAAACTCGTCCTGTTAAAATGTTATTTACCTCGCTATTCATAATTATAATTCGTCTGAATCCTTAGAAAATTACGTAACTATATTTAACGGCGTATTTCATACTTAGAAAGCCACTTAGTAGCATTGCTCAACCTAGTTGAATTGTTTCTTATCGATCTCGCTAGGTTTTTTTTTCCTATCCACCCTACTCTGGCAAATCCATTACTACCCCACTGAATAAAATCTAAGAATTCAAACGACCATCACGGAGGTCTGCGACGATACAGTGCATGTTCCTATTTTTTTTTTCTCTACCCTAATAAATCTAAGCACTTGTTTCTAAAGCAGCTTTAAGGCCAACATCTGGTAAACTCCTACTTCGTGAAATCAACTGAAAAATTCTTTCTAACCATAATAAATCAACAATAAAAAAAATTTATCCCAGGGCGAGTCCATCACAGTGTTAACGTGTTTGTGATTAAGTGTGACAGGTATTTATGTGTTGTAGTAGAAAGTTAATTTTTTTTTTCACAGACATAATTTATTGAAACATGAAAACTCACATTTATATGAGAGTGTATGTATTTTTGGATAATTTTTGAAGAACGTGTAAAATATTTAATTTTACTTATTATATTTTGGTTATGTTTGGTTTGGATTTATATATCTTTTGAATAAAGTGAATATCTAGATAAATATGCATTATATACATGGGTAGATACTTAAAATCGAAACAATTTACTGTGACTGAGCTTATCACCTTGTGGAAATCCTGACTTGTGAAAATATTATCTTAATGTAATAAATTATCCTCACTTTTTAAACTACGCGGTATTTATTTCAAAAAATGATAAAAGAGTTTCAACAACAAAGAAGTCCGATATCGTTTTAGTGGTTTTGAAAGATGTTATCGGAAGGAAACTAAATTTGAAGGAGAATAATTGGATGTTCTATAAATTCTATAAAGTATCGTTGTGTTTAGTGGGTTGAAAATACTGAAGATAATATGA
This sequence comes from Hesperophylax consimilis, assembly GCF_061612785.1. Taxonomy (NCBI): domain Eukaryota; kingdom Metazoa; phylum Arthropoda; class Insecta; order Trichoptera; family Limnephilidae; genus Hesperophylax; species Hesperophylax consimilis. Next base: position 10,123,627 of record NC_142848.1, read on the forward strand.
TTTATTGCAGCGCTTTCAAGTCGACTAAGGGGAAGTATTCCAAAGAAACAAAGAATTAATTTTGTCAGAAACTTCTAGAGCTTTTACATTCCCCTGAGAAACTGATAAGATTTAAGCGTTGATTATACACATACAGTGTGGCAAGTGCCTACAAACACATTTATTTTTTAAAAGACACAAAAAATAAAAATATAGCTCATAACTAGGAATCAAACCCATGATCTCTTGTATTACCGGGACGGGCGTCCTAACCAAGTTGAACACTGTGACTTATTTATTGAACGTCATATTTGTCGATCTCATATTTTGCAATTCAGAATTAACAATATTATCATCTTGTGAAGTTCAAAAGAAAAATTTGTTCCTGAATATTCATTTAGAATTTTTAAAAGTCAAGGAATCCCATAAAAATATTCTCGGATATGTTTATTCGAGACACTATTTAGGTTACACACCATTTTCATCAGAAACTTTGTTTCCATTTAAAAAGATAGATGTTAAAATTTTTTTTTAAATTAGTTGCAATATAATATTGTTAATTTAGACTTTGAAGTATGAGATCGATAAATATGACAAAAAATAATTATGAGCAATAATTAGTCGACTGAAAATATAAATACAAATTGAAAATATCTCCCGAGTAAAAATACATGCCGCCAACGAGAATTGAACCGTGCCTTCTGATATCCGGTCAGGTGCTCTGAACCACTGAGCTATGCCGGCTTATTTCCAACCCGCCAAATATTTCAATATGTACGAGTACCAGTACATCAATCAACAATTACTGCTTAATATATTTTTCTCTTCTAAACAACCATTTTTTTTGTAGTAAAGGCTTTGTTAGTGATAAATTTCCCACTAAATGGCATCGAGACATATTATATCTACATTTGTTGGTGAAATATTTTGACTTGTCAAATATTTTTTTTTTTTTTATGATAAACTAATGTTTACAATTATTTGTTATCCTTTATGCTGTGCATAAAACCTAGTGCTAAATATGACGTTTAATAAATGGTCCCAATGGTCATGTTGGTTAAGACGCCTAACCCGGTAAGACAAGAGATCTTGGGTTCGATTCCTAGTTGTGACCGTTATCTTTTTATTCTTCTGTGTCTTGTACTGTTTCATGATTCTTTTAGATTAAAAGTATTATCTTCTTCTTCAATGATGTATTAAAATGATGGGTATAACCTTCAAATTAAGTATAAAATAAAAAAAATTGGTTCCTTAATATAAATTTCATTCCATTTTGAACAATATTACACTTGACAGAGTCTAGCGGAAGTTCGGTTTTTGGCATTCCATCTGCCTGAAAATTTGTTTATGTGTTCATTTTCCAGCTTCGAAAAACTACAGCATCCGCCTCATTATAAAAAGCAAACATTACTCTGACCAGATGACTAACTTTGACTAGATGGTTAACTTTAACCGAGCCTTTCAATATAACGGAACATAACTGTATGAAGGAAGTTTGATAAAAGGACTGTCATTGAAATAATTCGTTGCTTTATCACTTAATATTAAATATACTTATTAGGGGAGTTTTCAACACTTCTTTGATTCTTTCAAGATTTCAATAAGTTTGCTATCGTAGATAATTACAATTAAATGCTTAATGGACACAGCTTCATTCTGTTTCAGTCTATGAGTTATTTTGTCGATTTATTGATATACAGATGAGTTCTCGACCTATGATCGGCAACCCTCGGGCAACAATCGGAACCGTTCGGGACCCAACAGTGAAAGCACCGCCATCTTTGACTAACTCTCAAAACTATCCTAACTAGATATTAATAACTGTGCCAAATAAAAAACATTACAATTCGGTATTTGATATTTAAAAACAATGTTACTTAACATGATTGTTTATAATTAAGCAAGTAGGTATTTAAGCACCTACTTATAATATCGTAATTATTTTTTGTTTCGACGTAAGAGAAAATTTAAAGAAATATTTTTTTGGACGCTAGGAATCACAGAAATACAAGTTTTATCACAATTTTTAAGTACGCCAGAAATAGGTCGCTAAGGGATTCTTTTCAAAATATTTCAAATATTGTGTTTTAAGTTCAATGTGCCCGACAAAAATAAATAATTATCGATACAACTTGAAAGTATTGTATTATTTAATTAAAACTTCACAGAGAGTATAATATTAATTTAGTTTTATGCAGTAGGTAGTAATGATGGTGAACTTACCGTGTACTATTTCCGTGATGAGGCTCTCTCATTTTACGGACCAGGGGTTACGATTAGTGTGTTTGTGGGTGAGGTTGAGTAATGGGTACACGGAGAAAAAATATTATCGATAATTTATTAACCTGTTTGGGTCCCGGGTATCACATATGAATCACGCCGTTTTATGCTCAAAAATATTTCCTACTCATTATTGACAGTAAAGACTCCCATATTATTTACCATTAGCATCCATACTAATTCGAAATTAGTTTGAGTGAACTATTATAGTTTAAACCTAGAGGTGAGAATAGTTGAAAAAAGTTATCAAAATGTTTAGAAAAATGTTTCTGGGTTCATTCATTCTTCACATTATTGGTAATCCGATTAAAAACGGGATTACAGACCTTAACAAATGAATTCATAGGTTTCCTGATAAACTTTTTGTAAATAACGAATATATTATCACGATTTCAAAACACGTAGGTATTCACGAAAATCCGAATATTGTCGCATTTCCTCTCGGTAAAGGCAAATGCAAGTGCATTATGAAATTATTAAGGGCGAGTTGTTTCGGAAAAAATCACGTGTGAGAAAGTCATCACAACGTCAATCCACTCAATTTTCCATAAATTGGGTTGTTTCATCGTCCGTCAAGAGAAAATTCAACGAAATATTCATGAAAATGTGATCAGCCGAAATCGGCCGGTTAACGCGATCCGCCATTTTGAAAAAGATTGACGCATGCGCGAACGTCACAATTGCGGTCTGACATATCGTATGTGCCAATTACTGGTGATAACGACCCTCACTATTTTGGCAAATAACGCAAAGAAAACCCAACGATTAAAATTTATGAAGTTAAAGGTTTTGTGGGAAGAAGTTTAGATACCTTTTCTACATAAAATATTGTCGAAATTCGTTTTTATATCGTTGGTTTCCGTGATTTAAAATGACGAAAAAACTGGTAAAAATATTGAAAAACTACAAGTTTGTTTCTTTTGTCGACCAATATATCACAAATTATGACCAACATAGTAGCCAGGTGGCCTGGAGATACCCATCTTTTTAATAGTAGCAGCATCAAAGTAAGGTTGGAATGCGGTGAGTTTGGAGATGAAGTGATTGTTGGAGATGGTGGTTATGGAATAAAGCCATATTTACTAACACCCTTAAGGAATTCCGTTTCTCGAGAACAACATTTATATAAAGAAAGTCAGATCAGGACCAGAAATGTTGTTGAAAGAACTTTTGGAGTTGTTAAAAGATGGCTTCCAGTCCTTTCTTCATAAATTAAAATGCAGGTAGGTACAAGGGATCATTGTAACAAGATCAACCACCTGTATTCATAGACCCCTTGGACGAGGTTAACGATGTACTGGTGCAAGCACCAATCTTTAACAGGGGAGATGACCACGTTCGTCAAACCCTCATTAACTCATATTTTGCCAGATTGATGGACTAATAAATAGTAAAATACTACCCAGCACAAAAAGCCCTATCTTACCTCCTTCTGTACCATTAAGTCTGTCGTCCCACGTGTCGGTAAGGAATCCACATAAGCCGAGTGCTGTAAAACCCTGCATTGCAAGAGAGGTTCCACAGTAGACCGCCTTATAAACTGTTTTCTTACTTTACTTCTCTGTGCAGAACTCGGTTTATATTGATTCTTTACCAACCCATGGGGCAACACTTTCTGCAACATCTTCCGCCTGGAGACTCGAACACATGTGTACAATCTCTTGGTACATGAGCGAAGATAATAAAAGTCTTTTGAATTTCAAAACAATAATGTCTTTATTCAAAAATAGCTGTACCCCGCCACGTGTTGCTGTGGCTCAGTCTGTTTTACCTGTAACAGGTGTCATCTAAATAATGTAGGTATATAAAAACACACGCATATTTGAATGCAACATTGTGTCTAAATTTCAAAGCAATCAATGAAGAACTTTCAGAGATTTTCAACAAACGACCATTTACATATATTCAGAGATAGATAGTTAACATGTACTAAATAATTAATGTAATGATAAATCTTCTATTTATTTTATACTTTAATGTTTATAAACTTAGTAAATTACTTTGTTTATTAATAGAGAATACATACCTACTATTAGAAATGTTTTGAACAACTATCTCACATATATTATGTAATATGCATTGGATCGTTATTGAATGTGAATAGCTTAAGTGTAACTGCATACTCCTACAAAATTTCATAAAATAAATAGAGTACCAAGATGTAGTATATTCTTTTATTTGTATTTTACATAAGTGAGGAACAAAATATATCAAAATAATATAACAAATTAAAATAAAAGAGAAAATAAGTAAGGCACCTACCTACACTGTAGAAATTGAAAAAAAATTAATAAATCGGAAGGTTGCAGGTTCAATTTCCATCAGCGGCATTTATTTTTTCTCAGAGTTTATTTATTTTTAAATATGTATGGGTGTTTCAGACTAATATTTACTGATTATAATAATTTGTTAATATAAATTCAGTAAAAAATAAGAAAATAAAGGTTTAAAATAATATTTATGGTATTTTCCAATTATGTTCTAAATCCTGTATTAACAATTAGTTAATGTTAATTAAGTATTAATCTTAAGTGTACCGTACCATACCGTCTACAGTACCATACTTATCTACCAGGTAACTATGGTACTGTATATTATCTCCATATATAGTTAGTAATAACATAGATCATTCTAGAAATGTATTACATAGTAAATCACATCAAGGTCGCTGTAGCGACTTGATTAGCGATTGTGATTATTTATTTTTTATTAATGCCCTGAAAAAAGTAAAATTATACCAGAATACTCTCTCGGAAGAAAGAATAATTTACAGCAAAAATACATACTTATACAATGGGAAAGAAACATTTAAGAACATAATATAATGGACTAGTTAATTGTGTGCGAATGCATTCATTCATCTTTTTCTAACAATAATTGACAATAATTGAAAAACATTAGAAAGAACACAAAAGATTATACGGCCCATAAAGTAAAGGTCACACAGCATTAAAAATATGCATAATATAAAAACCTGGACATGCCGTGCATAATATTGCATAAAATGCATTTTTTTAAATTTACAGTTTTAAAAGGAAAGAAAAGAAAAATGCGGTCTTACTGGAGTACCCCGTCGTAAGTACACAATGTACATTTGTTAGTATTATCATGTAATATAATGTAGGTAATTGTGAAGCCAGAAAATACTTCATAAGAATTGTGTACATAAAAAAGAGAAAAATTATTAAAATTAATATTAGTACATTAAAGAATTCACCCAGTAGATAGTGAACAGAGGGGAATAAACTGCTTTCATCTCAGTTTAGTTTTAGCATGACTCCGATATTACTCGTTCTTGTCTCAATAATCCAATTTTTTTTAAAACCGGAAATCGGTATGTATAATAGGGGGCGCTTCTGTCAAAAGGGTTGGATTTGGATGCTTCAACAACATGAGAATACATTAACTAATCAGATTATTATCTTAAATAAAGCAACGATAGTGAAATACAAATATTTTGTACTAAAATCTACTAATAGTTTGTTTGAAAACTTGTATTAAGTCAGTCAACAAATTCGTTTACATTTAAAGGAGATGAAATTGCCCTTAGGATTGAGGTTTCTGGGGCGCTGCTATCAAAACGGTTGGATTTGGATGCATTAACAACATAAGAATACATTAATTAATCAGATTAATTTCTTAAATAAAGCAACGATAATGTAAAATAATTGCTTTACACTACACTCTACTAACATCTTATATAAAATCATTCGACAAATTCGCTTACATTTAAAAGGAGAGGAAATAGGTTTTTAGATCGTTGGTTCTGGGGCGCTGCTGTCAAAGGGGTAGGAGTTGGAAGCTTAAAAAAATGTGAAAATGCATTAATTAACCAGATTATCTTAAATGAAGAACTAATATAAAACTAGGAAACATTGTAGTAATTTTTTTATAAATTTAATTTAGATTAAATTTGATAATATTATTATTAAGTTCTGCAAGTGTTTTAGTTTTTTATTATTGTGACAGCTGTTTCGGCTTACAAGGCCATTTTGTAGTAATAGTTAGTAAACTGCAGTCAACACCATAATAAACCTCAGCTATGGCGCTAACCAAACTCCCACCTTCTTCCACCACCAGCTAGCTCCTGCAGCACCAAAGTGCTGATGTCATCGTCAAACACGCTAGGGAGTCCGTCAATCGAAGTAGCCACTATGCTCCGCATAAAATTTGTGTCCACCGCTAGTCCTCTCCTGAATTTCTCTGCTACCGTCCTTGAAGCATTATTAAAAGTCAATTAATAAACATATATACCTGCATGAATTAAACAAAGCATCAGGGCAACGAATTACTAAATATAACAGTTCATTTAACAGCATTATGGCGTTAAGATTAATACCAATTAAGAAATATATTCCAACCTGCCTTGCCCGACGCTTCATATTTTCAAACCGAGCTCGGAGCTGTTTGACAGAATCCATCGCCATTGAAATCGGATATAAGAGTAAGCCATGTCGCCTCTCGTTGTTTGAAGATGACTGCGTCGGTCTTTTTATTGGTGAGAATATGGCTATTCTTCCTCACCAACATTGCATTGTTTCCTGAAAACACATTTCATATTTATAAGTAACAAGATCGTACAAGGAATTGCTGATCTCCTGTAATTGCTGAAACCTGTCTCATTGCACAGAAACACCGGGTAATATTACAAGCGATAATTATATAGAGGTATCGCAAATGTTTTCATTATGATCGTTTATGTTGTTTAGAAGACGAAACTCTACATAATATTATCAAGCTTTACATGGGGATTTAGGAAAACAAAATGCCTCACGTACCTATACGGTTACAAACATGTGTATTATTTATTCATAAAGTTCATATTTATTATGGAAAAAGGGTATAATTTACAATACTTACAGTAAGTTTGGATCCATTTTAAGTTTTCAACATTTGAGACAATAAACAATCACAAAATACAGGCAGTCTAACAACGCGACGGCGGGAAAAAGTTTTGACAGATTGATAAAAATACGAGGTGTTGCCAGCGTAAAAATAATTCCTGTCTCGCAAAAAAATTATTCTCTGCAATAATTGCCCGATTCGGCGGGGAACACTGGAACGGATTATTCAAATATAACGGAAGCTTTTTCGGAGTTGAAACAACCCAATTTGTATTTGAATAAAATCGACGTGAAGATTTTATTACATTTGAATAGAACTCGGGAATCTGAATAATTGTTCAGCTTTTCCGAAACAACTCGCCCTAAGTAAGCAAGATAATGAAATTTATTGTAGATTTATTGTTTTTTTTTAGCAGGAATAAGAGAATGGATTGAATAATTAAATAATAATATCTATTTTTAATGAAAGGTGTTACTTTATTTAGTGTCTTTACATGAGCTTAATTTAATGCTGTTCGCGAGCGCGCGATTCGATCCAGAATGACTCACATCAATGCACAAGCATTGCCGAGGATTACCGAATCGCGCTCGACCCACACACCTGCACAGTTTCTACCTAAGCGTGCATCCACACATTCGCCTACAGAAACATGCAGAACTCAGTTCACCTTAATAATTTTTAGAGGTAGGTCAATTTTATATGTGTTATCTTTTTTGATGAAAAAATGTTTAAAATATTAGTTTTGCTGATTGGGTTTTTGCGCTGTCATGTGTTACAAATACGTTTGTTATGTTAATTCTGAAATGCCGGTTTGTTATAATTGATTTGATTCACTGAATTTATACGTTAAAATCATAATTTTAATTTGCATAGTTTCCGTGTTTTATCAGGTGGGTAATACAAAACATAGTTTCTTTGATAAGGAATAATTATCCTGCAAAAATTGTATAGTATTTATTGGTTTAATTTTCGATACAATTGGATAATAAATGTTTGATTCTGGAACAAAATATCGTGTTCTTTATTAAAACATATTTTTGTTCGTGCTTTAGATTTACTTTACATTCTCGAATAAAATATTATTATTAGTATTTAGAATTCAATTTATATATAAAGCTCATTTACTTTATGTCTATTTAATAAAGCTGGCGATTGTGGAATAGATTCAAATTTCACACTAAATTCAAAACAAAAAAATTCTTTTTTCAGAACTTTAATTTAAAAATTATTTAGTTACCTTAACGAGTGACAATCCCTCAACATGAAACAACCATTAAATTACTTGCGCAAAAGCTGTTAAACTGATTTCTATGTAAAAATTGACTATAAACAACGTAAAGTCACAAAGTGAAAAACTATACTGGGTTGAACACTCGTAAAATTTTTATCACTCTAAATTACGTCAAGGAATTTGGTTGTTTGAAAATGGTGTTGAGTTTTTTACGAGCAATTATGGGCGAACAAAATTTCAATAATCTCATAAAACGCGGGCACAACCACATACACGTATACGCACCCTCTCATAAAACGCGGGCACAACCACACATACGTACACACACCCTCTCCTGAAACGCACACACTCACAGACTTACACCTACTGAGTTAGGTCCGAATTTACCCTAGAAATCGCCGATAACCAATGCAAACATATTTTGTTAAAATTTTAAAATTAATACATTTTTATTCTTACATTTGCAAAATGGTTAGGTTAAAACAATTTCAAATTTAATCATCATCATCAAAATTTTTTAATTCATTTGTATGTGCTTCGTGCGTAACAATGTGTTTCAATGAACTCTATTTTGCTATGAATTTAATGTTATTTTTTAAAATTGGAACAGATTTGTCAAGAAATAAGAATATTCTTTGATTTTTCATATTTGTGCGTGGACTAATAAATATTACAAATTATTGATTTTGTATAGTAATTATCACCATTTAAATGTCTTCAAAGACACGTTTCTTACGTTGGGAATTATACTAATTGAATTTATTGGAAACATTATGGATTTTCAAAAAATTAATACATTTGTGAAATTTCGTTTATAATTTTTTAGCAATCTAATATCTAACTAACTAACTAACCATCACGCCGTTTCACCGAAGGGGTAGGCAGAGGCGACGGACCGCCAAACAACTCAGTCTTGGCACACACTTCTTACCTCATTCACATTCATACATCGTCTCAAACATACTCTTCTATTATTCTGACTCTTGACATGGCCCGACTCGAGTACCTATTCACTTGATCGTGCCGTGTCTTCCTCGGGCGTCCCCGACTTATGCTACCATTCGCATTTGCATCATATATGCTCCTTACACCCATATCTTCGCTCATTCGCTCCACATGTCCAAACCATTTAAGCGTTCCTTTCTTAATCTTACTCATTACGCTTACATCAGCCTTGCACTCTTTGCGGATTTCCAAATTCTTCACACGATCAAACATGGGTTTACCACACATACGCCTCAGGGATCTCATTTACTTTTCTACTTTCATCCTTTCTTTGCCAGTTCCATGCCTCACTTCCATACATCAAGGTAGGTACCAGCCAAAGATATTAGAAGAACGAGATGTGCTATGAGCAGTTCATACTGTGTGGAATTTTTTGGCCCAGTGTCGCCGGTTTTGTTCACCAATACTACTGCACACCTTCGCTTACACTAAGGTATCCGCACTAATACATAGAACAGATTTCTGTGCGTGCACGTCCCGATAGTATTCAAAGTACCCTAATTAGGTAGTACTCCGCCTACGGTCCGGCGGCCAACATAGCATATCTCGTTCTTCTAATATCTTTGGTACCAACACTCCGTTGTGGACTGCTAACTTCGCTTCTTTGGACAATTGTTAGCGCCAACTGCGTTCAGTCCTTCATTAACGGAATTACCTGCATTTATCCTTCTTTCAATATCTCTGTCAGCCTTCCCATCTCTCGTAAACATACTTACTAATCTATATTCTTTAACCTTACAGCCTAATTCGTAAAACCCATAATGTATGTTCTTCAAAATCATTTTATTACATATTTAAATACCCAACACTTACATAACAATCTAATGTCTTTGTATCACAAGATCTCTGTATTTTAAGAGAATTTCTTGAACTTCACATAAAATGAAAATATTTAATTTCATCGATGCATCAATAAGATTTTAATACTTCGTAAAGCCCAAGATATTTATTAAAATGGAAATTATGCAACTCTTAGTTAGACAGGCGTACAAAAAAACACGAAAACTCAGACTGTAAACACAAGCTTTAGGAAAATACACCACAAAAATATCATGCAATAAAACATTCAATAATCTTTCACAAGGCTCACAAAATGAGGGCAACTAAAAGCATTTCGCTTACAAAATTTAAAGATTAAAGAACAAAAAAGGTAATGTATATACAACCGTACTTCATAATATATACATTATATATGTACAACCGTACCTCAAAATATATACAAAAAAGGCAATGTATATATAACCGTACCTCATAATATTTACGTAATACATGAGTATAACCACAATACAACCTTCATTATATACACAACCGTACCTCATAATCCATAATATGATTTTTTTATTAAATTTTAAAATGAGGGCCACAGCACGGGTAAAGCACCCAATGAGGCCCACATGATCAAAAAATGTTGTATTACAGTTTTTTCTAAAATAAAATAATAAATAGTTTTATCATCGATTTTCCTAAAGCATCCTTTTGAAAAATCCCTTTTAACCTTCTTTAAAATCCGGGTCTGCACGTTACCTACATAGGTTACTGGTACCTATATTCAATGATTTAACTTCAGTAATGTTAGCGTTGTACGGCCGGGTATTAAGTACTAGGTAGGATACTGCTTTTAGCTTAAATAAAGTGGCGTTTTTGGCTAACGTTAGGCTATTAACGCATATTAGGGGAGGTCAAGGCTGTTTGGCGTTGGGTTTAATGACTAGGTAATGGGACTGGTTGATGTTTAGTCGACGGGTAAAGGAGGTCCTTTCTCATACGGTGGGAAGTTATCGAAGCAGGGTTATTAATTAATTAGTGGTAATTAATCGCATTTAACCTATAATGCGTAAGCGCACGCACACGTTGAGTGCCGATATTTTGATATTCATAACAATCATAACAAATAACTTAAGATGTTTCAGATATGATTTGAGATTTCCACTACCAAAAGTATTAAAAAAATATATTTTTGGGATATTAAGCCATGTAGCTCAATACGACATGATACATTAAAAATAAAATACTATGAAGAAAAAAATTTAAAATAAAATAGGTATATTGGTTACTTTTTGGTTTTTCGTTAAAATTTTCTGACGGAAAGTTTACCAAGGACTCGATATGAAATTCAAAATTATGCATTTTATAGTCCAGAATTGCTTGCATTGATAAGCTTTAAAATTCCACTACGTAATCTTAGAAGTCAGTATTCATTTCGGTACAGAAGTTCTGGTAATAACTACCATTTGTTTTCCTCATTGCCCAGAATACAGATAGAGGGAAATAATTATACCAAGTCGGTAGATATGTTGATTTTATCACTTAACTAATACGAAATATTATTATTGAAGCAGTTTTGTAATGTGTAGTTAGTATGTCCTTCATTAATATATTACTTTTATTATTCTTTTGTAAAATCCCCTAAAAAGAGAATAATAAATTTATAAAAAAATAAATTGGGTAGCTTACAAATTTCGCAAAATTTACGTAGTAAAGAAAACTGCCCCGTTGTCTGGTTTTGCTATAATTTTCCTTGATGCACCATTAGGTACTAATAGGTTTATTCGTTACCTATACTGCTAGAGCAAACGTACTATCCATTCAAACCTCGTTCTTAACAGAAATGATCGTTTTCAACGCCTTAGAAAAAATACTTCTAGGCAAAAATCAACTTCTAGACCATCCACTTATATTGAATGAGGTTAATTTGTACGTACCTAAGAAGTAAACTCGGGTAAGATCCCATGCGTTTATTTAAACACCGAAAGTGAAAACTTCTGCCTATCGACAAAGCAACGTAACTGTTTAACGTTTCTGCCTTGACCATTGACACTTTTAACATAACATAAAGACAGCTTGGCAACTATCTTTTAACGTATGTTGCAAAATGACCCTTTATACTCAATATTTTGATCTTCTCAGTAATATATTGGTGTAATACCCATTTTATTGAGACCAAATATAAATAAATAAATAAATAGAAAAAAAACAATCTTCTTATGTTTATCAGTTGATTCCATAATATTTAATAAAAACTTGAGGAAACTTTGAAACGTTGAAAATGCGATGTGATGTTTTACCTATGTTTAAAAGAAATATATTTTAAACAACTATTGGATTGTGAATTTACCTTGTGAATTTATTTAATTTTATTTTTGTAAGTCACTGCACGGGAATAGAATTTTTTTATTATGCACGTTATTTTTCAATATATTTTGAGCTGAGGACAATATTCTACGTCACTAGTCAACAGTCGTTTTAATCTTTATTAAAAGAGAGAAAAAAACTTCTTTACTAACAATAATGTACTGTACACTACTGTACAGGGCCCGCAGATACTTTAATAGTACACAACTGCTGACCCTGTACAAATCGCAAGTGCGCCCTACTGTCGAATTTGGCAGCCATCTCTGGACCGGAGCACATAAATACCTGAAAAAAACCCTTGACTCTGTGCAAAAACGGGCGGTCCGTTTGATAGATTCCCCAATCTTAACAAACGGACTGCAATCTTTAGAGCACAGGCGTCAGGTAGGTATGCTGTCCTTGTTCTATCGGTATTACAGTGGAAGATGCTCTGAGGAACTAGCGTCATTGATCCCTTCCGCACCGGTGCGTAGTCGGCATACACGCCAAACACGCGCCCAACATTTGTACACGGTTCACATTTGTCACATGAGAACGGGTCGCTTCTACCATTCGTTCTTAAGTTCAACAGCTCGGCTGTGGAACGAACTGCCGGCCTCTGTGTTTCCTCCCTCCTACAACGTGGGACTCTTCAAGACCCATGTTCACTCCTTCCTCTCCACAAATAGACCCTCCACACAGCATCCCCAAAGATGACATAGGCCCTGAGGGAAATTATTTTCTACAGGACCTCCTGTGTGGAGTTAATATAAAAATAAATAAAAAAACATGATAGTATAAAGTTTGCTGAGAATCGAAATCTAGACGACTGGATGTGATTTCAACCTTTTGAACCAAACGTTACTTAAAAGTTGACGTCCTCTGTGTTCAATGGATAAGACCAAAGATATTAGAAGAACGAGATATGCTATGTTGGCCGCCGGACCGTAGCCGGAGTACTACCTAATTAGGGTACTTTGAACGGTATCGGGACGTGTACGCACAAAAATCTGTTCTATGTATTAGTGCGGATACCTTAGCGCAAGCGAAGGTGTGCAGTAGTATTGGTGAACAAAACCGGCGACACTCGGCAAAACAATTCCACTCAGTACGAACTGCTCATAGCACATCTCGTTCTTCTAATATCTTTGGATAAGACTCTCCAATCGCAGAGTTTGCGGGCTCAAATTCCTATGTTTGCAAATAAACTTTACTAACCTTACTCTTTCTCATCTTCTTCCCCTCCCTCCCCATACCTTAAATTTAACAACACAGACCATAATTGATATGGGATGCCATAGTCTCTCTGGCTCTATACGGATGGAAACAGTTGGTACTCTTGTTCGGTATTTAAATATAAAACAATAATAAACTCCTCTTCTGTTATTCTCGATTGTGGAGAGATAAATAATATATTATATTAGCCAGAAAGACCAGACTATGTTTCCGCTTCCGCTCAGTCCGCTCGGTTCCGCTGTAAAATACATAAAACAACATGCGTGTAGCAAAAAAAAAAGAACGCCGCAGCGGACTGGCGCACGTCGGAACAGTCGGCAATTCGATGTTATTTTTGCAAACGTTTTGCGATTTATTTTGGAAACCTTACGGGACGGAACGGAAATATACACACAAAACGGCGAAGGGTGGTTGGCGGAATTTCCCCGAAGTTCTCCAGCTATTTCAGTATTTCCACAATAACAAAAAGCATGCCAAACATTGAATTATCAGAATTTGATTACAAATTTAAATATTTGTCGAAGAAGGAAATTAAGCTTTTTTCACTTCCTTCTAAGAACCCTCTACGTGTCTTTTGATTTGTTATAAATATGTTAATTATTTTCAGAAAAACTTGTTGACATTGCTTGGTTTGTGAAGCTTAGAAGACATGGCTTATAAATACTTTACTACATAGAAGGAACAAAATATAATTTCGTCATCAAGAGTGGCACAAATACACTGTGGCATCATTTTAATTATATGAAAATTAAATACTTTAAATACACCTCTTTTAATTAATATTATAATAAATTATTATTTTAGAAAGCAATCAATTTGTGATTTGTCATAAATAATGAAAAAAACATTTATTTTGTGTAAAACGACGAGTTTTAAATTAATTTTCTTACCGATTGATTTCGCTTTGCTCAAACATTATTAGGGTAATGCAAAATATTAAATTGGATAGTTAATTTTATTTACGTAAATTAGTTAAATTAATTAAATGTATTAATGTGTACCCTTATGAGCAAAGCGAAACCTGTCGGTAAATAAATTAATTTAGGACTAGTGGTTTTAAAAAAAAGAATTGTTTTATTTTTTTAATTAACAGTGGTGTATACAAAAGTCTTCCATTTACATATGAATAAAATATTTTTTTACTAATTTACACTATCCTTCAAAAACATACAGAAAAAATTAAATAGTTAAAGCTTATAAAAATAATCAAATGAAGTAAAATTTACAAAGAGAAAACAAAATTAAAACTAATAACTATTTTAAAAATGTTAATTCCTTTTTGTTAGTTTTTTCGGTGCTTTCAATAAAATCTACTACCTATATACCAACATCAATATACATGTAACCTACAGTAAATACTATGATGAATTAATCCAAAACCGGACACTGCCCGCACCACTAATTTTTAGTTGCAGATACTTAGGCAATATAGGCAACTATATGGCTGCCACGTAATTAGGAAATAAAGCATCTATAAAGTGAACTTCTATCACGTAAAAAAACATGTTTGCATGGATGCCATTTTGGACAAGCCTATAGTATATTACTGAGATATGTGGTTATAGACATAAGTTGTTCCAAGAAATCTAATACCTAATCTATGTAGAGGGAAAAAGTTGATAGTATGTATAATTGCAACTTAACAGCAAATGTCAAATTATGAGGTTTTATCGAATAAAGAATCCAATATTTTTTGATTTCCATTAACAATATGTCGTTAGTATCTGTCTCGGAAATTAATGACTTGGGTATTTGGTTTGACACGAAACTTCTATCAAGCATATTGATATAATAACCAATAAAGCTTTGAACATTTTGGGATATACTTTAAGGGTATCTAGTGATTTCAATAATGTCATTACTGTAAAAACATTATATATGTCACTAGTAAGGAGTCATGTAGAATACAATTCCACGGTTTGGTCACCAAATTATGAGGTTCATTCGATGCGATTGAAAGAATCCAAAATAAATTTTTAAGATATATAAATTTTAAAACGGGCATTCTTAGAGAAAACCTAAACGTACTTTGTTCATTAAATTTAATAAAATTATCTGATCGTAGAATTATTTCCGATTTAACCTGTTTGTATAAAATCATTAATTCAATATTTGATACCCTTGATTTATTATATGTAATCTCTTTTCATACTCCAAGCAGGTCGGTTACAAGACAGCACCTACCATATTATTGTAGCAATTCTATATTAACGTCCCAATTTCACACTCCTATGCGACGGATTCAACACTTCAACAGCTAGGAAACAAATACTACGATGTTGTTGATATATTTAGTACATCAATTTCAATATATAAGCATACCCTTATAACATAAAAAAATAAAACATATACACGCAACACAAAAAAAGATATAAAACACGCAACACGCACAAACACATATATCATTATAAATACCGATTTACAT
The DNA here is from genome assembly GCF_061612785.1 of Hesperophylax consimilis. Taxonomy (NCBI): domain Eukaryota; kingdom Metazoa; phylum Arthropoda; class Insecta; order Trichoptera; family Limnephilidae; genus Hesperophylax; species Hesperophylax consimilis. The sequence continues at coordinate 10,139,739 of NC_142848.1, forward strand.
TCTCTTTTGATATTTTTCTTTTATTTTTAATCTTTATTTATATTTTAAATTTATCTTTATTTTAATGTTGTTTTTCTTTTATTTTTAAATGTATAAATTCTTAAATTATAAAATGGGGGCCTCAGCACGGGTAAACAACCCTATTGAAGTTTTTTTCATCAAGTAGTGGAATATTTTAATAAAGGTATTTTATTTGATTTCACTAACATATAATAATTTTGTCAACTGAAACAGAAAAAAGTATTTTGGATTTTTTATGTTTTGTGCCTGCATGCTGTGTACCTAGATCAAGTTCAGTGATATTTGGACTTAATATTTATTTTTCTGCCATTGTTTTAAATAGTCGTTTCCTGCACTATTTTCGTGTATAATTTCGTAAATATTTTTTTATATAATATTTGTATGTAAAAGCCTTAATAGGCTTGAAATAAATAAATAAATAATGTTACTGAAAATGATCACTTAAAACATAATACTTTGTATCAGTAATGAGAGTTAGTCAAACTGTTATTATCGCATTTAATATATATAAATATATCTTTTTTATTTTATTCGTAATGTATATATATTTTTTTAATATTTAAAATAAATGTTGTGTTTTGTAGGTCAGCATTGGACGGGGGCGGGCTCGGCCCCAGGAGCGCTATGGGCCCCGCCGCCGTGCTGCTATCCGTGTGCTCGGCTCTGCTCTCGCTGGGCCTCGCCTCGAGACTAGGTGAGCAAACAAACAACAAACCTTTTTCACGTTTTAATTCCTAATGTCATTAGCAAGTAACAATATCTTGACATTATCAAAGCTATTGATAATGTCGTCAATGAACATACCGAATAGAAACGGGCCCAGGTGACGATCTTGCGGTATTCCTTTAATTAAATTTTAGCATTAATATGGTTTTTGTTTTCTAACTGTAACATAATCCCTATGCGCAGTTTAATTTTCTAATTCTCACAATAATATTTGTTTAAAATAATGTTATAATATATTTTTTCTTTAATATTGATGGGACATCTAAATCTCATCTCTGGCATTATCATATATCTGAGTCTACTTGAATATAAACGTTTATTGGAAATTTTCTGTATTTTTTTCGTTCTTACATTATTGACGCTAAAAAATCGAAGAAACTTTGTTTTTTAAAAGGATGAAAAAATATGACAATACTTCAAATAAGCTGACAGTATTCGAACTCCTCCTGTTTCCATCATTATAAGTGGAAAGTTATACTCGTGCAATGATGCAACTCAGACGTCTGTGTGATATCCAGACTCCTAGACACTAACTGGTTGCTATGAATCACATTTCCTCTTTTCCGGCATTTATAAAATGTCAATACATGAATTTAATTTAATGAGTTACAGCTAGATACCTATAATAATATTTTGAAGTACCCTTTGAGATCATTAGCAGAAGTCAGATAAAAAAGAGAAATAACAACAGCAGTCACCTACAAATCGAGCTTTTCAAAAGCGATTTTAGGACAATGCTCGCATTCAGACTAATAACTAAAAGCCATTCTAAATTTAACCACTTTGGCAATGATCGATTATACAAACTCCTCGTTTTTACATATCAAATAACCCTGATCCCATTTACCACAAAAAAATTATTAATAAATGATGTCTATTACCTTCTTGTCAAGTTCAGACATGGTTTGTGTTATGATTTATTAATACCCATCAAATTTAAACAAACGGGTATTAAAATAATATCTTATTACAGATATTGTACGACTAATTACATTTCAAACTGTTAGTGAATAATTATTACCTCTCTACAGTGAGGAATATTGAATGTCGATAATGATAATACTAGTTGCATTCGTGGTAGCCGGACTATTGTTTGTCTATATTCCGATTAGGTCAATCATTACTTGTCAATTATCCACATGACATGTCTCTCTTGATTGGATCACGAGTACCAAGTCATTTCAATCCGTATCAATGTTATATACTTGTACCCATTTAAATAATATACATAGACGAGGTATACTCCATTAAAAGGCCACTATCCCGGACACTTATTTCAATAAATATTATACGGAAGGTTTTATTTACATATTTGAATGATAAAAGTTAATAAATTAACTTAAATAGCTGACAAAGAATCTTTAAGTAGATACTTTATTATTACTTTTCTCTTGGCCTGGTTAAAAGCGTTACTGTAAACTCATAATATCAATTATAGCTAAATCGTGGATTAGATAACAGTGTTTTATTCGTTTTTGTTTTATTATTTTATTTAAGTTTTTCATCTAGCAGGACAATACAGATTACAAAGTTTCAGTCTGCTATATTGCAGGATAGCTATTGGTAGCGCCAATACGCAATACACATTATACATCAATTTACACATACATCTCATACACATATATACAAACATGTTACCACTGTACTGAGGGAGTATTGTTGTCGTTTGGTCCTACCTTACTATATATTCCTGCACATTTATGTGCCCTTTGCATTGTGTTACAATAACTCGTGAAGTGTGTTACAATAACTCGAGAAGTCTGTTTCAATAACCCTAACCGCTCACAATAAAACCGCATCCGCGCGAGATCTCATCTCGCTGACCTTATGACATTATCATCCGCGCCAATATCGTGCAAGCCGCTTCGTGTTCAGTGACATTGTTGTGAGGAGAAAAGACTGGAAGAAGCGAGTGTCCTTTCCTAATGGTGAGTCCTTCCTTTATGCGTACAACAAATATTGTCTTATATGCAGTGGTCGTTGCTCAAACATCCAAGGTCCTTCGACAAACATTTCTTACACTATTAAAAACATACCATAACATCTTACACACCAGCCATATATACCTACAGTTGAAGAGAAAAAAATCAAAAATAAAAATGAAAAAAACATGTTAGGTAAGTAACTAATGATAACATAAAATAAAAAAAGAAGTATAAAAGAATTTAAAATTAAATAAAAGAATTGCACAGCAAATTAATGTCGTTTTTTGACTTCTTTGTCCTGTCAGTCGTTGGCTAGTCGGTAACGAAGTAAAGCGGCAAATGAGTGCACCCTTCCTTCAGCGAAGAAAGGGTGCACTCATCGGAGAACTGCAGAACTTTGGTAGTTGCATAATTTGCCTGTATTAATGCACACCCTCAACTTGTCCCATTAGACACTTATTATGCCTACCCTCAGATGTATACAGGGCAGTCTAGTATATCTTAAAGAGTAATTTTCTTACATCGTCACTACATTGGCAGAACGGTATTGAGAGCACTCCGGCCGGCATATAAATTGCTTTTGTCATTCCATATCTTCTATATCCTTCATGTCTTCTGTAAGGATTGATTATGCAAATATTACAATAGCGTTCCGCATTGAACTAGTTAGACGTAATGATTTATTATTTATTATTCCTAAATCTATTATGAAATTTGTATACGAGGGTTAGTATGTAAACAGTTTTGGGGGGGGAATGTATTTCCCCATCTAACTTACACCTCTCCTTATCGCGAATGCTATTGTGTTACTGCGTGGTTTTATGGACGATTAGGATATTTAATTATTTTGAATTCTAATATCTGTCCGTCGTAATTATGCATGGTGATTTTGAAGAACATTTACAATATCTGATGGAGTTGAAAAATAACCTTCCCGTACAACACCATCAGAAATTTTTGCTTGGAAAAAAATAGCAAGGTAAAAAAACATAGGAAAGTTGATACTGAGTGAACGTGGCGAATTCTTGATCTTTACATATTGTTACGGTTTATAGATACCTACCCTTATTTAAATTCATACCCATTCAAGCAAACCTACATATTATTAAAAAAAATAGGCCTTGGTAGACTGAATATAGTAGAAATTAAATTTTGAAGAAAATAAGCAATTGTAAATCTTATAAAAAGTCGGAGATGCTGGTAGAAAACATGACCAATCAATTGAATTAATACTCGAGCCTGGTAAATAATCTGTGAAGAAATATACGTGAGACATTACTCATGTTAATCTTAAATTTTGGAATTGAATGATGATCTATAATCAGGAAATGATACTTATGCTTCGTCTGCCCAATATGTACTCAAATCTTGTGTTTTCAGAGAAACGAGACTTGGAGCACGGCGGGCCCGACTGGCGCCAGCTGTGGTACAACGGAATGCCGGACGCACAGCGCTCCGAGCCGCCGCCTTCAAACAACACGCTGCTGAATATCACAGCACAGCTGGGCGCCACAGCCTTCCTGCACTGTCCTGTCACGGGAGTCGGGGAGAGAGGGGTGAGTCACTCATATATGTTGTTCAAATGATCCTAGAACACGGTAGGCCAAAACAGCACTAGCCGTGGTACAGGGTGATTGGTCAATAACTACTGTCAAAGTCTTGCACTGTTTAGTCAAGAGGGTTATAGAGAGAGGATTAAGTCATCCGAATTTGTTGTTCATGTTATTGTTGCTAAAATATGGCCGGTTTGACAGGCCCTAGTGGTAAAAGAGTGGGCTTAGGAACAGCGCTGTCACATAGCAAGATGCTGCTCAAAGTTAAAAGCACAGCTGGATGTAGTGGCCGTACAAACATGTCTATAGCATGGTTGAATTGGTGGAACCGGTAATAAGCACCAATTTGAGCTTTTGGTCAAATTAAAATGCTCTAATTTCCATGCTATTTCAATGGATAAAATTCCTACTGCCAATTAATGGTTTGTACATATATAATGGGCGAGAGAATATTATTACGATTTAATAATATGCGAGTAATGGTGATGTGGCTTTGTATGAAGTTACATGCACCGCTCTGACCGCAGCAACTCTCCCACAGCGTACAACTTCCATTTCCTCCGAGCTAAACCTTACAACTTGCTCAATTTACTGCATTAAGTTTTTAACATTTTCCTTTATGGGTTACTCAGAACCTGAACCTCAAAACACCTGCTCATTAAAAAAATTGTCTTTTATTATTATGATCGTGTATGTATAAATTTATTTTTTGTTTCATCGTACAATTTTATTTTATATTACATGCCTTGTTTGGTAAAATTTCTGAACACATGTAAATATTTGACTAACTCAACACAGTATTTAAACCTAAATAAGAATTTTAGGTCCATTTGGATCCAACAAAAAAATAAAAGCATAATTTTTCCCAAGCTTCTGACTTTAGGTTATCACGTTCCTGGATATCGATTCTCTAATCCAGACCGCTCGCAATCGTCGTCGAAAGTACATACATTGGTCGACATTCTTATTCTTGAGTCTCGTGAAAGGTACATAATTACACACGCCAGGTACTAATTACATATCACACCACTCGTTGTTCTAGTAGAATGACTTCATCGAGAATTGAGGCCCTAGATGACGTTTACTGCGGCGGGTCCCGGAAGTTTGACACTTGCGTTTCTCCAATAAAAATGTGGTGAAAATTTCATTCAATTGCAATATCAATTGATATTGAATATTGACCTTGTGTGTGAAAATATTACTAATTGAAATTTAAAATAGAAACTGACATAAAATAGTTCATGGATAGATACATAAGATTTCGCCAATAAACAATTAGATAATGTTAATTAAGTGTTGATCTCAAGTGACATACCTTTTTAAATTTATTAATCATTTAAATTTGTACAGCGCCCTTGAGGTTATTTTGCACAAAAACGGCGCTATACAAGTTATCCAATTGTTATTATTATTATACATTGCTTAGCCAGTTAAAGCGGGTTGTTTATCTGTATTTGTGTATAAATTTGAAATATTTATTTATTTTAATATCAACGGTATAAAATATACCATATACTGTAAATTATGAATAGTGACATCAGAAAATATACGATTAACAGAAACTCTAGATGCATATAAAAAGTTCGAGATACAAGTACATGCAAAACTTATAGGTAGACTAGGTTAGATTAGTATTGATTGAAATATATGATAGTATAGATACACGATATAATATATTACAATAGCTAAAATGTATGCATTTATTTTCAGGTTTTGGTTGAAAGTAGGTAAGTGCCAATCAAGCTGTTGGTTCACCGTATTGAATATTATTACTGACCCAAGTTTCCTCAGTTCCCCCAGGCAGTTCATTTTATATACATATTTATTTGACTTTTTACGTAAGTATGAGTAGACTTACATTTTATTGGTCATGATTTAAAAGATATGATATTAAAGCCTTTTTGTACCTAGCTTCTGTGCAGTTAAGCAGATCCGCTACATCTGCGTACCTATTACTAATTAATTTCTCAGCGAATTTCTGAATTTTTCCAAGTTATTTTAAATTTTCCATATATTTCTTCATTTTAAAGATGTCATCATAACAAATACTGTTTTAAAAAGCAGATATAATAATCTCTTAGATTTTTGATAAATACTTTTTTTAATTTCAAACGTGAAAAAAATTGTTAGTCAAAACATAAAAAAAAACAGGGAATTAAAAACTCAAAGAACAGTGTTTTTATGGATTTTGAAAAAAACACTGTCACTTTACTTTTTATTTCGCTTATATAATCAAAAATTATAATAATAATACTAACAGAATATAATAATTAATAATAATATAATATAATAATAATTATCAGACATTTTGGATTAATCTGTCATTAATATAAACGTTGTATTTATCGCCACATATACATGATAATTGTGTTCTTAAACGACATTGACGAAGAAACTATATGATTCACAATATGACTTTTTAATGGATTAAAACTGGTAAAAATAACACAAATAATCTGTATAAAAAAAAATTATAATGTTAGATTGCTTAAAGTCTCCGAAAGTTCTATCACCGTTTGCTTTGAAATTGTGAAACAATGTTGTATTCGAATACGCGTTATTTTTATATGTATATTTTCCATTGATGTCACATAGGTGACAGGTAATTGAAAAACAGCGACATCTGCTGGACAAAAAAGCAAAACGCACTATTCTTTCTCTATCTGCACAGACAGATTGAGCTACAGCAACGCATGGTGGGGTACAGCTAGTCCATATATTTAAAACAAAAATGTAAATGTTTGTTTGTTTAAAATCTTATATCTCCGAAAGTTCTTAATGGTTGCTTTGACATTGTGACAAAATTTTGCATTCGAATTCGCGCGTGTTTTTTATGTCTATTTTATATAGATGTCACCTGTGACAGGTAAACAACACGTTCTTTTGAAAAACAGCGCAATTTTTTGGACGTAAAAGCAACACGCGCTATTGTTTCGCTATCTGCATAGATATACTGAGCCACAGCAACGAGTTGCAGGTTACAGCTATTAGTATTTATATTGAATTATACTAATATAATAGTGAATTGGTCATTAGAAGAGAAATTATTGATAACAACATGATTTTAATCACTTACGACAAACCAACACAGTCATTCGCGGGGAAACTGAGGTGCATGGTGCTAATGCATAAAAGTAGCGCATGCGCTTATGTCTGAAAATACAATACTTTATTAGTAATAATTCTAAATAAACAGTGAAATATATTTGTACAATGTGTAACTAAAACACCGTTTAGTGAGTTTTATTAGTAAGATCGTTAAAGTTTAATTGATGTTAAGATACGCTTGGCTGTCGGGTCCAAATGAACCCACGATACCAGTTACGTTAGTTTTTGTGTTTTGTTTATCTTCGTCTATTTTATATTTTTAGGACTTTTCAGGAAAAATATACAGTATACACCAATGACAAGATACTGTTGTTTGGTCAAAATGCAAATATTGAGCTCGTAGTTGATTGAATGTTTCCTCGGATTTATTTTAGGGGAGGCTTCAAACAGTAAAAAACGTATAAAAAGGGGAAACATCGAGACAAATATATTCAAATTAAATATTTTTCCAATTTTTACGACTTAAGTTTAGGCTGTAATTTTTCAACACACATGTTATAAATAAATTCTCATTTTTGTTTAAGGGAAAAACGTGGAACCCAGTAGATTTGAACATACTTTGTTGTTTCTTATTTTTGTAACATAAATAAAATGTGTTTCAAAAGATATTGTTAATTAAGGATGTTGATAAATAAAAGTTTATTTATCTTATAAAAGAAGCAAATTTTATTACTTTACCAAAAAGTACTAGAATAACATTGATTAAAATAATATAATAAACGGTTTAAAAAATTTTTCCTCTTTGTTTTATATCTGACCGTAACCGGTTTCAACCTGTTAAGGCTATCATCAGACTGGTACAAATATTTCTTAACCTACGACTTACATAATACATTACAGTTGGGGGAGGGGGTAACAGGGGACGTCATACAGTGGGTTAATTAAAAAGTACAATGTATTTTGATGTTTGGTCTATTTGGACCCATGATTCCACATATTATGTTTGTCAGAATGATGTAAGATTCCGGTAAAGGGTTAAAAACATCTACCCCAGGTTAATCAATGGTGAACATTGTTGCTGTACAAGGTCAACAAATTAAATACGGTTGACCTGTCATTAGTAAATATTTTTACAGGTTTTTTCCAAAAAATTGGAAATAATACGATAAAATGGCTTATATAAATATATTTTCTCATTTCATAAATAGTGGAAGAGAGCGAAATCTAAGAAAATAATGTTTTTTTCTCTATTAATTGTTTCTCATTTTGAGGAAAATGGCATCATCCACTTTAAAAACTCAACTAAAGATGTTCCCAAGGAGAAGACAATGTGTTGTTCTGTTCGATTTATATAGAATCGTATTTTGACCGTAACTCATCCACATTATAATTATTATTAGTGTTGGTATGTTTATTTTTTGGAAATATTGTTGGTTCTTATTTTTTCAGGTTTTTTTAATATTTCGAACTTGAAATACGATGACAGATGATACCTACATACAAAGAAAAGATTTCTAAAAACTGTTAAAAACTGACTGTAATTTCTCTTTTTTACAGCAAATATCATGGGTCAGGAGACGAGACTGGCACATCCTCTCGTCAGGAATGTTTACATACACGAACGATGAGCGGTTTCAGGTAAGAAAATATAAATTTCATATTTATTCCGGTAGCAAATAAGAAACTAATTTTTTGTAAGATCGGTCCAGCGGATCCAGATGATTCTGCAATAGTGGGAGAATTTTGTGTATAATTGTATGCAATATTAATGATGTCACATCGGTGCAGATAACAACGACATAAAAAAAAACAAATTAAACTATCAATTATTTTATAAGCAATAATTATTAGCCTGAAACACTCATCCACATTGAAAAATCTACTGATAAAAGATACATGACGCCAACGAGACTTGAACCCGTGTCTTTTCGATTTCCGGTCGATAGCTCTGACCACTGAGCTATGGCGGCTTATCTCTTATCCGCGAAATAATTCAATATATACTAGTGTTTCATTCAACAATTACTGCTTGTTACATTTTTAACAAATTAAACTGCTTTTATGTTTCACTAACATTAGGCGTCGCGTCGGTTAGTAATATGTTCACTGATTAAGTAAATCTATTTCAATTTTGATTTTGTTTTTTAATTGAATGAATAAATAAATGAATTTTAAAAATGGAATATATAAAGTGGAAATTAACCCACTTCCCGACTACCGATCGATCAAAAACTCAGCAGATAGATTTGTTGTCGATGACAATGCATTCTATCAACTTTTGGTGGCACTCACGCGTATTTCTCTGAAATTATCTAACATTATAAAAACATACAGTTGGTGACGAAATAAATCTCGGACCATCCAATTAGGATTTGTCTTAAGTGATAGCGCAGTTCACTCGTTTTAGTCAGTCCACAGCAGTTAATAACCTGTCCCTGGAAAGGAAGGTTCAATACTCAATCAAACCAAAAAAAGTATTATATATCTATTAGCAAAAATTGATGTAGGTACCGTAGTAAAAACCTTTTTTTGTATTGCTTTAAAAATTATTTAAATTCAATAAAATATTCTTTGGTGAATCTTTTGTAAAGTTTGTACTGAACATCAAACAAGTGTGGAAGACAAAAACTAATAAAATAATTGAAATTAGATTCTTTTTCTACGTTACCAAAATACTTATTTTTTATTTTTTTTATACTTTATTTATTTTCATTTCTTTACATATATTATTCATAATAATAGACAGTAAAAAATAACATAATATATATTACCAAAATTGTATACACAAGTAATGAAAACACACTAAGGCACTGCCTGAGTGTGGGTAATATAAAACCATTACTATATTTCAAGTACCTAAGTATAATATATATAAGTAGAAAAAGTTTTTTTTTGTTTATAGTTATTATAAAAGGAAAGAGAAAACATTATGTACAATAGTTTATAAAGTTTCAGCAAGTGAGCTGTAGAAAGGATCAATAAATTTATATAAAAAGCGTTTCAATATCTGCGTCATTCAGCCATAATTTTACCTCCTTAACATATTCTATTGTTTTATTTATCATTTGAGTTTGTAGTGGTAGAAGGTTAAATGTACGAGGACCAATGAAACTGCTATGTGTCTGCATTAATTTAGTATTTGTTTGGGGGTTGTAAAATGTATTATTTGTTCTTTTGCTTATTCTGTTTTCATTTATTTTGAAATTATTTTTGTTTTACAATAAATATTTCATTGTTTGTAATATAAATAATTTACGAATGCTAAATAATTTAGATTTTTTGTATAATAGGTCAGTCGAGAATGTTTTATTTTTGTTATATATGACTTTAATTATGTGTTTTTGAATTATTTGTAGGGGCTTAATAAATGTATCAGGTGCACCACCCCATCCTATTATGCCATAAGTGATTGCAGATTGCACCAGAGAGAAGTAGATCATTTACAATTTTTCAGCGTTTAAAATTTCATTGAGTCTATAAGGTACATCTTTACTTTAAGGTACCTCTTTACGTTAAAAAATATGGTCAATTAGATTTTGAGATATCTTAATTCTACTATCCGCTCAAAGCCAGTGAGAGCAAACAAGACTAACGGCGCGTTCAATACTGTAAAGGTAGCTAAATACTGTCTGCATTATATTATTTTGAAGTAGAACTCAAAATAAATATCGTTGACAAAAGCACAACAAAGACTTCACAAACTTGTAATTGAATAATTTAACACTTGAATTAATGTCAAAGAAACTTATTGTAGAGATCACATTTTCAACGAGTTTTATTTTTGTTCTCATTCATCTTCCTTTATCTTTTGATGTGAATTTGAAATCGAAAAACTTTAAATGGAGAAAAGTTATAAAATGAATCATTATATCAAATAAGCGTTGCGAAAACATGAAATTTTATGAGAACTCGAATTTCTCAGCCATCGTTTAATTATCATTTCCGGGGCAGACTTCTCGTGCATAGAAATACTTCCCTAGAAATACCATAACTATTTACACTTGCCAAATATCGTTCAATTTTCTACAGTGGAGACCGGATGCCTTAGGTCAATTTATAGCTTCTGTATTTTAACTTCAATTGATAGTCACCATTTAAAATAATAATACAAGCTTTTTACGTAGCGGGACTATGCGCCGATGTACACTTTTTATCTGGCTATTCCAATAAGGGTTATTGCCATTTGACAATACGGTCATTAAGAAAAGTTACCAAACAGTTTGACAATGTCTTCAGAGGGCGAAACAACTGTCACGCGTAATGATAGTTACACAGAAGAAATTTTTGAAAAATAAACTTTTTTTTTGTAAATTTAGTAATAATAGTATTAACGATATAAAAGTAAGCTTAAAAATAAAATGAAGTTCTTCAAATTAAACTTGATAACAATAAATAAAAAAAATCACTATTTACTGAAGGAAATATTATCGGCTAATATGTTTTTCAGTGGAAGTAAGTCATTAACGGACTGATCAAACTGTTTTCATAAACATTGAATAAATAAATGTGGATAGCGCATAGGTTGTGTTCCGAGACACAAGTGTGAGGCGGTTTATCCTAGCCCTCGAAAAAGCGCGATGATTAGTTAGTTAGTTACACTGATTTATTTTTGGGGTATTATGCCGTATCGTACACACTTCTGATACAAGAGCCTTATCCACTGGATCGACTGTATATATATATATATATATATTGTAGCAGTTCACTTTTGCCCCGCTACCGTTTAAAAAAACTATCCAAAGGCCGCCTTCATTTATGGTACTCGTACTTTATGGGTTTTCTAGAAGAAAGCACAAGAGATAATTCCCAAAAGCCAGTACCAATCGGACAGCTTTACAGTGAGGTCGCGCCGACAGGAAGAGATACGGGCAACTGCTCCAGTCGACATATTTTACGGGAGACGCTGATGGCGGACATAGCTAGTTGTATGTAATCGCTGGTCATCATGTCCATCTGATAAATTTGTACAGTTCTTTCCTAAGAGCTGTATGACGCCCATTTCATTTGAATAAGGTCAGACATCAATCTTATACACAATGTCACACTTTTTTCTATTATTGCTACTTTAAAATTCCTCCCGTGCGATCATTTTTTCGATTTGCCGCTCACCCCTTGAGATCATGCTAATCATGTTATTTGAGAGTCTCTAGCTCTATTTGTTTTGAATAAATGTAAATTAATCATCGTACCTCTTTTATTCAATAACAAAACAATCCTCCTTGTCTTAAACTAATCATGATACAATGGCCCTAGAGTGGTTGAATTTTACGTGAGTTTATTGCATTACACTGGCGACCAAACGAGTCTATATTATTATTAACCAAATTGTGCAGTTACAATATATATTATTTAATACCATAAATTTAATACTGTATTATTTAATTAGTACCATTCCTCAAAATATTAAATTACAATGAATCTACCTCGATTTCGTCGTAGATCCCATATTTATATGTTCTATAATTTTGGCACATTATGACAAGCGGTCTCTCAAAACGTTTGTTTAATACGGCAAATTATGCCAAAAAATCACTCTGGTGAAAGTTTATAATAATCTAAAAAATACAAAAATTGGTAAAGTGGTTAGTGAATTGACAAAAAATACGAGTAGCAATTTTTTACTTGAAAAAAATGTTAGAATTTGTTTTTTGAAGATTCGTCGATCTCAGCACCATTGACACTTTCGTATATAATACATAATCATAATAATAATAATAAAAAAATTGTAGTGCGGCTTAGTTTCATTTCACTTCAAGTGCGATTCACTACTCGTATAACAAACATAAAAACGGTAATTTAGTAATAGTGGTCGTGTTCTTAAAATTATTCTTACATCTGTATACCCAATACAGATCTAATATTATAACACTAAATAAACTGTTTATACAAAGTGATAAGAAAACTAAGAATAACAATAATAGGAGGACAGGGCAGAACAAGAATATTAAAACTAAAAACATAATATACAACAGGAGGAAGTTTGTGGTCAGAAATGAGAATCTTCTGAGCAGACATTTTAAAGGGTAAAATTAGGCAACCGAAATCAAACAATTACCGGAAGTTTTAGAATATGGTTTATTATAAAATATCGAAAAGATGTTAAGATTTGTGAATGGTAAGATTTTTTAAATAATGTTGTTTTTAAATCCCGTTTAAATTCAGCCAAATTCTGGAGATTAGTAAGAGCTGAGGGAAGTCTATTTCAGATGAGCGGTCCAGTTACACGAAAAGAACGATCAAAGTATACGGCTAGATTTGACCTGGAAAGTTCAATTAGACGATTACTAACATCTAAATCTGCTGACCTTAGAGTAAACTGCCTATTATAATGATTACTTATGAAGCTTAGTTAAATTTGTTAAAAGTACTTAATTTAAAGCGAAGTGCGGGAGACATAAACTTCGCATTGGAGTATTTTTAAAGATACCTTGGTTTCACGAACTAATGTTTTTTTTAGTATACTGTTTAGTTAGACACTTTTACAAAAGATTTCACCTTACATCAATTTCAGCATTGCTCTGCTAGGTTATTATTCTAAAAACGAACATTCAAATTCTGTCCAGAAAAGTCTTACAATGGAGAGCGCTGCAAATCATTTTAACGAACTTTAGTTTGGTTATTTTAATGTCCGCTCTTCAGTGGTGAATATGCAATTGATGTCATAGTTTATTCAAGGCATTCTCGATCCCACTTAGTGCCAAAAATATGGTAATGTGGTTTGCGTTCAGCTCGTCAAAATGACACTCAGATTTCATGTTGGGGCAAGTCTATTCATTTGAAAGTCTGTGGTATTATAGTGATTTATTTCTGGAGTATTTGTTGCGCTACCTACTTTTTGAGACAATGTTTCGCACCGCATTAAAGGCTAAAGAAGAAGGGGGCGCAACACGGCATAATACCTGTTAGGAACCATGTAGGGCGTCAGTGTTAGACTTGAAGCTCTCCACGCTATGCGCTGATGCTAAGCATCACGTAGGGCTCCAGTGCCGGTTTTGGCAGGTCAGAGGTAGAATTCAAGAGAATCCATTTACTAAGCTCAGGGTAGGTCGGCAAATAATGTCTTTACACGGGGGACTTTCAACAATCTAGACTCCACTTCCCTCGTCAAATGAAACTCCTATAGGAATGATAAATGGGTATATTTACAGTCAACAGGTACATTGTATAACACACATGGGGACACAGTATACATCCTAAATTATTTCCTGGCTGATTGAATTGAACAATCTCTCTCGTATTTGCTGTGAATGGCAGGCATGTTTAACAGACATTAAAAGAAGGCACATAATGGGGCAAAGGTTAAGTAACACGCTTGCATGAGCCGTCCCGGGAGATGCAGGAGTTGGGAGACCATGGAGGTGTTATTCACAGTCATGGTGGAGAAGTAACCAAGGTGGTGCTCGTTCACACGCGCAAAACGTGCGCGTGCAATGCTTTAATAATGTTGCGGGCACTCCGCGTCCGAGACCGGTTTGTAGCAAACCTCACACACATGTTGTTGAGACCAAAGCTAGATTCAGAATGCTGGTCGCCGGCGGCTATAGAAAGCCGTTGGTGTTTGGCGTTGCTTGCGCAGTGGAATGTGCGCGTCATTCTGTGTTGCTAGGAACTACGTTTTTGGGGTTTTTAAAATGCGTTTGAGAGATCTGCTTCGTGACATACCTTTAACCATGAAAAACTCAAAACTTGTTCATGGTATTAGTTATGTTAATTTCTACACCACTGAAGCACTATGTTACTTTTTCAAACTGAAACAAAGTTCAGATATGTATCTCGAACCACATACATCCACGCAAATACTAGATTCAAATTGAGATTTAAGACGTAAAGCTTAAATATTTGTTTGACATATAATAGTGTAATGTGGTACCAAGCCTTTGAACCCTACATTGACATGGACGCTGTCGTTTATTTTAGCGTGGCAGGAATAACAATCCGACACTTATGGGGTTAATGAAGAAGTTTTCCAAGTTAAACTTTCTAATGGATATCAAGTCAACCTAACTCGAGTACACTGTCAAGTACAGACCTGAATTGGGGGGCGAAATTTCTGTCACCCTCGGAGCTATAATAATGTATGTTTCGTTCGCCAAAAGCACAAAACTTATTTCTAGCCATAAAAATAAATTGGTTTCACAGTTTGAAAAATCGGGCTATCGTTAGAAATGCTAGGAAGAAATTACAGCGATATATTTGGATTTTATCCTTAGGCGTAAATAAGTTCAAAGCTGGGCTTAACAAGAGGATACCGAAGCCACAAAAAGCTTTTGGTTTTAAAAGATTTCAATAAGTTTTCTGAATACTTGGAGGAACTGAAAAAAATGGATAAAGGTTAGGTACCTAATGTAGAACCCTAAAATAATTTAAATTTTATGGTAATAAACCTTTATGTAAAATTAGCGTTGTTTCTTGTGATATTCTTTGAATAATGATTATTTTGTAGATGTTTCTATTACGGACAAATTATTAGCATTCAATTATTTGGAAGATGCCAAATTTTACTTAAATTTGTATTTCTAGGATAATATATATATTCATTTGTTACATAATGCCTACAAAGAGGGAAATCCTTATAGCGAGAAAAAATCTACTGGAACTCTATACTATAGGTATATATATATAAACATATATTATACATCGGCCTAGACTAAACTATAATACACGAGTGACATTTTAACGAAATTAGCTGCGGTATTGTCGGACACTGCTCATCTTCACTTCACTCTTAACATACTCTGGTATCTCAGGTTAAAAAGGTCGGGTACTTCGTTAAACTCCCTGTACTTATAAGTAAAATAACAAATCCTTCGTTTAGTTTAAGAGCGATATCTGAGATGTGATATTTCCACCCTGCTCCATCAGCTTGAAGCGCGGTGTATAATATTACATCCCCCTGAAGATCGGAAGTCCCTATATCACAAGTTGGTTGGTCGGTCCTTAGGGAGGACGCTCATCTAACAGCGGACTGAGTGCTGAGTGTAGTACGTGGGCTCGTTAGCGGGTAATGGATCATAACACACTACCCTCACTGTAGGAATACACGGCATTATCAGCTCACAGCCGGGAGATGAGCGGCAAGATGTCACACGGTTCAGTGACGCAACACCATCTTAAATGCAAGGAAAAATAATTAATTTTACACTAAACTAAAACTAAATCAAGTGTGTTTAAAATGGTTTAAAAATTAATCTTTATTTAAATTAAATGAACGACGTTAAAACAATGACATCAATTTTTTAAAAATTTGACGTGTTCAACATTATAAAACTGTACTCAAAAAATGCAGTGCTCAATTTTAAAGAAAAATATGAATACCTTGCTGAATAACACACCTACACTACAAGGAGGAAATCCTCAAATCTACTAAACATTCCAAAATTAAGTACATCTTTCGGCCAGATGAACCACTATTTCCATGCTATAAAATTATACAATGCCCTTCCTATTGAAATGAAAAACACCATGGAAATAGAAAAGTATAAAAAAGACATCAAATTATGGCTAACCAAACATGAAGATGAGGAAATCATTAAATTTATGAAGTAACCCTAACGCAACCTACAGACAACAAACATAAATACTTTCTGCTCAATTTATTTTATATTTTGTGGGAACCAACAAATTAGAAGATGAGAAAATCATGATCAACAACATACAACAACCTACAGTCCGCCTCGGAACAGGAATACCTAGTGAAGAAGACTGAGAACAAACTACATCACTTTATATCTTTATGTTACTTAATATTGTATCTTTTTTACATTAATTTATATTGCCATTGAATAAAAAAAAATAAAAAAAATTATATGTAACATTTAATTTTCCTTTAAAAGAATCCTTCTCCCAATCTCTCGTTCAAATTTTTCGACTGTATAATATTATTTCTCCATGATCACTGGGGTAGCAATCTAACGGAAGTATTTAGCGATAACCCCCCGATCTTTACAAAACTTCTAAAATCTATTGTTTTCACTCGACTTCACTTTTCACATTCACATTGTTTCTTGTTATTTTTTATGTGTGGTTTGGTTTTACGTATTAATTATTGTCTTATTGTAACGTTCATTACCGTATTTGAATGTTAATACTTACTCTTTATTATTTATTTTTTAACGTTAACACCTCTCTGCTGTGTAAAAAAGTCTTACTCACCTACATACATATTTTTTAACATTCTGTATTTTGATCACAATTTTAGAGCTTGACTCAATCTTACCTCTATTTTATCGAAACAGTAATAATAATATTCAGGCAATATGATTCAGAAAAAATACAGAAAAGAAAAATTTAAAGGAACTGATATTGGGTTTATCCTTTTTCCGGACGGGTGCGTTAATCAACTCCCCCAGCTCAACGTTTTTTTTTTTTAACTGCTCCCAACGGTCTGAAGCCAGTGAGACTATGGAATCTCCAAATGTATATTATGAGGTTGAAGGGAAGTGTGGAGAGGAAGGATATGGGGAAGAGGAAGGTGGGGGAATAACTGGCTATTCAAATCTGATCACCAAACACAGCTGAATCCATTTCAAGCCACGTTTCAATTATGTATGATGGTCTTACACCAGGGCAATACTGAGAGTATCTTTCACTCTTGATCGTGCCGCAAGTATACTATATATTATTTTAAGCAAATGAATTGTGAAATAACACAAATTAATCAAATAAAATTTACTGTGCGCACGTCAGGATTTGAACCCGCGACCTTCGGATTTAAAGTCAAGAGCAGCCCCACCACGGGAGCCATGTTCTTATAATGAGGATTTTAAAAATTAACAAAATATTTCCTGACAATCATTGATAATGATTCAAGAATTTTTCATGAAAGGCCCATTTTCCTAAGTTTTCTAAGCGAATAAAAAATATTAAATTTTTATTGGAACAACTTTTCATTCACTTTTGAAGTATATAGCAATCAATTTAATAGAATTCGAAGATAATAAAACAAATCTTAAAGCAACACGAAACAGAACAAGACACAGAAAATGAAAAGATAACGGTCACAACTTGGAATCTAACCCAGGATCTTCTGTCTTACCAAGACAGCGTCTTAATATTATATTTTTAATTATTTTTATATCTTGTTCTGTTTCATGTTTTGTTTAGATTTTTAGTATTATCTTCTTTTTCAACAAAATATAGGTATTATTTTAATTTTTAAGATTTTTCGATAAAGGGTGATTAGTCGAAAACTAATTAAAAATTTTACGATCGAGTCACTAGTTTTATATCCCTGACTTAACATAATATTTTTATCCCCTCTAAGGTTATTATCCATCAATTACTGACACTGTATCATTAAATTATTATCATGTTCTCATGTTATGCCGTGGAGCCAATTCCAAAGTGAAAATTGTGCTTGATATTTTGTCAGTTGTCTAAATAACGGTTCCTGATAACGTAACGTTATTTCAGCGATACATTTTGAAACATAGAAAAATTATTAAAAACCAAACAAAATGCTATTTTTTTTTGTCTTACAATATAAAATATACAACTTCCTGAAGCCCAACGGAATCCAACAAATAGGTTAATTACAGAAAATTAATATATGTACATCATAGACATATGAATTAATTCCTATGTCTGTGATGTACATGTATTTTTTTACATTTCTATTTTACATAGTGTCTTACAAAACTGAGTAGTATTAAGTTTGATTGTAAGAAATCTCTCATATTTCCAATTTTTCAATATACAAAGGTAATATCATTATTTTTTTTCTAACAATTAACTTTTATTTATTCATTGATACGTTTTGTATTTTGATAATTAGATTAAGGTTTTTTTTATTTTTAATATTTCTTTTTATTTAGGAAGCAAACAGTCGTACAGTAAAAAATTACAACAATAAATATTCATATGTTCTAGACCAATTAAGTTCCATTGAGTTAAATGTTGATTTAGTATTTTTTACCTACACAACATATTAAATGGCAAAAAAATAAACATAATATAGAAATACATAAAATTAAAAACAAAAAGAAAAAATACAACTTTTCGCATAGCTATACTATACACTACGGGTGATAATAATGTAATTTTCACAACAACAAAAAAATCGAATAAAATAAAAGTATTTTAATTTATTAATTTATTAAGCTGATTTTTATATGATATCAAGTTATGGTTGAAAATGTCTACATCTCTAGAGGCATTGTGAGTTTCACAGATACGTACTATTACAGAGTTTTGCGCGTATTTGGATTTACAATGTGGTATTCTAAATAAATCGTTCGATCTGGTGTTTTGCTTGGGTTTTTGTTTTAATTACATAAATGTTTTTTTTCCGTGATGCACTATACTAAATTTTTCCATAATAAAAATATATACACTAAACAAAACTTATTACATGTATCGCCATCATTTCAATTCTTATTAAATAATAAAAAAAAATTCAGAGTGAATGAGTTTACCACACAAACTATAATTCGTGCCTGAATGGTCGTTCTGAAGTTTAGTCAACTATAAAAATGCCATCAAACGAAATGAAGTATTTCTATAATTATTATCTGTTTCTAAAATATAAATTTGAGCCTTTGAACCTTAAAATAAACCTTCTGAAAAAGCTCGCAAAAAGATATTATATCCGTAAAATGTCGAAGGTTAAAAAAACTCGGTCCGCTCCACATGTCCATTGACATGGAAAGACAAGCTTGGAAAACAGTTCGGACTAAATAAACCATCAACATTTGCATGCCTTCGACCGTTAGAATTAAATTTGTGTATAAAGCTGAATACATTTTGAAAAACGATCGATTACTTTCTGGCGAGGAAAGGGGTGGGGAACAGCCGGAAATGAATCAAATATTTCCGCGCTAATGTGTCGGGCGAGGAGGGGAATCTTCGCATGTTGGGCGGTGAGGGTGGGAGGGGGTGGAGGCACTTGACCACCGGAAATAATGGCTCAAACAGCCGGCGACGGTAGAAGGAAAACGACGAATTGAGTGCTAAATGATTCATTTAGTATATTTTGTCAACAGCTCTTGATTACTCGCCGATATTTACTTTATATTAACCTTTTTGCTTGTACTAAAGATGGCAATTGACTTTATCTAACTGCTTTAATCGACTACGTTTACCATAACTAGCCTAAATTTTTTTTATAAAATACTAGAGCATACCCGTGATAAATCACTACATTAAATTAAGTTAAAAATAAAAGTTTTTTTTATTTTAAAATAAATAAAATAAAAAAAACCGCGAATGAGAATCGAACAGAAAACATTTATTTGAAGGCATATGGTTTGATAATGCCTTCAGAGGGCAAAACAGTTGTCACGTGTAACAATAATTACACAGCAAAACTGTTTGTAAATTTTACAATAATATTGTTGAATATATAAAAGGAAAATTAAAATAGATTTCTACAAATCAAACTTGATTACAAAAAAAGTAACACAAAATAATTATTTTCAAATGGAACCATAAAAAAACTTCTTATAGACCAAAAAGAAATGTAAAAGGCGGTATGCAGTTCATGCACGTGTAACCATTTCAAAGATTAAATTTTTTTTAACCATTCAAAGAAATAGGTATATTAACGAAATAATGTAAAACATTGACAAGATATTTTCACCGCTGATAAGATACTTATAGATAACCCTATCTATAAGTATCTTATCATATCTTATCATATCAAGTATCTTATCAATGTACCCACATTGTATATCCCATTGTTTTAAAATATTAAACACGATTGTTAAAAATCTCTTAAAATCTTTTTGAAAAAGATAACCACAATCTTCCTTCAGAGAGTAAAGTCAAAGTTCTGTCTGGTAAATTAATTAAAGTGATCGTATCAGACAGAAACGCAAACGAACACGTATACATTTTACAAATTTCAATAGAGTTCGGCGAGAACCGTTCAAAAATGGCCTATTGTGGTTATTCACCTTCACGTACCTGACCACAGACACAAGCAGACTTAATACCACAACATTTATCACCTTTCAAGGGAACTGCGATTAATTAATTAAGCACCCCTCAAGTGCAAACCGCTAAGCTACAAAACATTTCATTCGATTTGAAAGAACAGAAATTAATAATGGACATCGCAGTGCATCAATAAATCATTGTTGGTCATAATATGCATGGCAGCCTCGGGGGTCAGGGCTCTGACTATATGCATTCTTCATGAAACGGGGCCTGCAATTTGGCTCAAACGCGAAATATGGCCACGGGGGAAATAATGGAATTATTTGCTGTGGCCGTCTCTACTGGAACGCTTCGGGGAAATTTCACAATTTTCCCACACGAGTCGAAACGATCCGGGAAAATGCTGCAATAGCAGCATTCTCATTTTGCACGTGATGGGCCAGATATACCTAATATTATTGATAAGATTATCAACCTAATTCTAACAGAAAAATTCAAGCATTGAATAAAGGTTCATAATCTTCTGCTCTATACTCTTATATGTCCATTCCACATATATTTCTTAACGTTGCCCTATAATAATAATAATAATAACGAGTCTATTCCGGAATGTGGATATTACAGTCATCATTTCAGAAAAAAAACTAATTAATATATTTATGATAACTTTATACTATCCATACTATTAAATATAATCATATTTAAATGAAATCCTCAGCAAGGGAGATCCCAGTGAGAATAGCATTGAATCTAATTGTTACAAAAAAATAAAATAATAATATAAGTTATTATTATTATTAAAATAATAAGAAGAAAGAGCCGACAAGATTTATATGGACCGCAAAGATGGGGAGAACAACTTTCTCTCTGTGCTGCGATGCACACTTGAGTCTGGACTGTGGTTGAATTCCATGATAAGGACGTTTTTGGAGTTGTTTGTCTTCTCTGTTAAGCCTGCGACCCGGGCTCTTATGAGAGCTGCAAAACCAGGTACTCTCCCTTACGTGAGCATGTTTGAAGCGCTTCAGTATCTGGGAGGGCCAAACATCATGCAGTAGGCGTTGTTATACTGCGCGCGCAGCCATTTCATGCTGCTCTTCTTAAAGTTGGCCTAAAGCTCGCATGTATAATATATAGTACACAATGAGAGGACTAGCATTATTTTTACACGTGGCCTGCAAAGCCGGAACCTTCTACTGAAGATATTAGACTTTATGCTGATCTCTCATATTTTCCGGTCGGTATCATCGTTGTCCGTCAGCTTATTGTTGATGATGTGCCCTAGATACTTTGTATCTTCTACTAATTTTAGAAGCATGCCCTTCAAGAGAGATGCTTTTCGGATCCTGTCTGTATTTGATGACCAACAGTGCTGTTTTTCTTTGGGTTATACAGAATGTCTGTTTTTAGTGAAAATTCTTCAAATATCTTTACCTTGTTCCTCCGATACCTTACTACCTAATATTGCAGTGTTTATCTTCACACCATCCAGCTACCTAAGCTTGTTTTCTTCTAATACGTCATACATTGTTCAACTTCTGCAAAGAATCTTGTTTGGCAGAACCATATCAATTTAAAAAAAAATCATTTTTACTAACGATTCTTCAAAAGATTGGCACGTAATGTAGATTCTACTGGTCGGTAGCTTAAAGCGATAAATTAAATGTAATGTGTAAAATATATATCTATTTTAAATTATTATAATGCTTTGGTAATATTCTACTTCTGGGAATAATTTTATTCGAACTCATTTGGAATACAATATCTTGATGTGCATTAGGTGAGTAGGTACGTTATAAATTTACATGTAAATTTCTACTAACATGAAAATTATTTTATCATTAACATATTTATCTATATTTTTTGTGAGTTTGTGGAGTTGTCTGAAACTAAACAAGTTTTTATTGACTATGTACCTACCCACACAATTATTTAATGAGTGGTTAATGTATTATATTTCATACCCAACAGAGTATCATTAGTTTCCTTAGATTATACCTCGTTCAGTAAATTATAGTGTCGCAGATAGGGGAATCATTCAGTGAGTTGATTTGCTAAAGTAATACGTGTTTTTTTTAACCAATGTTTCATCGTGTTGATATACCTATTTAGAACTGTGGTGATTTTACCAACTCTAGAATTAATTTACATATGAGAAGTAGGCACAATTCTTGGAAACAAAAAAACAATTAATTATTTATTTTGATAATCATTTGTCAACTCACTCATCAGGCATAATCTGTACAGCGAAATCATTTAATTTATTAGTAGGTACACAATTGTTAACTATGTACAGAAATCTCAAGTGCATGCCATGGTTCTACCGATATTACAGTGGAAGATGCTCCGTAGATTTTTTTTGTGAATACCTCAAAATAGTCCCGACTCTCCCAACCGTGAGTGGCCTTTGGCATCCCCAATTAGGGTATGTTATGAGGCTGAAGGTAGTGGGAAGGGAAGGGGGTGGGTAAGAAGAAGATGTAGAATTTCTTATCTATTCAGATCTGGTCACCAAACACGGCTAAAGCCATTTCAAGCAACGTTTCAATACTGAATGATGGTCTTACACCAGGGCGATACTGAGAGTATCTTCAACTGGATATCTTTATCTGGAACGTGCCCCAAGTATACTTTATATTATTTTGAGTAATTGTGAAATAAGACAAATTAATAAATAAAAATACTTGCGCGCGCTGGAATTCGAACCCGCGAACCAGCTTGCTAGTCGAGAGCCTCACCCCTCGAACTTGGAGGCTGTCGAACTAGCATCATTGATCGCTTTGACACCAGTGCAAAATCTCTACACAGTTAACATTTGTCACATGAGAACAGGGGGTTTATGCATCTCGTTCTTAAATTCAACAGCTCGGCTGTAGAATGATTTGCTGGCCTCTGTGTTTCCTCTTTTCTCGAGTCCCTGAGTCTCCTCTCATGACCACATAGCTTGCAATAAAAACCTCTCTACCACCATAGCCGCATAGCATCCCTAAAGATGACATAAGCCTCGAGGTAAAAATTACTTTCCCCAAGGGCCTCCTGCATTAAGTTAATGTAAAAAATGAGTCCTCAATATTCAGTTTTTAATAAAATTAATCATAAAAAACCTAACGCTTGCCTAAAGCCTTATCGTAAATGTATGTAGCTATTTTAATATGATTTTTTATGTATTGGATCCGTGAAATAACGTTTATATTCATAACCATGTTACTATTGATGGATATTGGAAAACATAGCGAATCAACCATCTATATAACAATGTTGGTCGATATCGATGGCATTGAAAAATTATGAAAATTTAATAATATGTAGATAATAACAGGGTGTTAAGGAACGTACTTGACTTACTTAAGCCAGTGATTACTGACATTATTTTGAGTAAAAAATGGAAATAAAATTTTGGTTTCCGGTGACTTTTGGTGTTTTTTTTTTCAAAATTTACAAAAATAATTAGTAAAAATCTTCAACATGTCTTCACTGGTCACTCAGACGAATGACCGCTCAACCCATCACATCGACCCTAGCCGTTGAATACCTTCTGATTTTCTATTTTTTTAAGGAAAAAAAGAAAAATTAATAAGTCACCGGAGACCAATATTTAATTTAAATTTTTTACTCCAAATAATGTGTGAATCACCGATTAAAGTGAGTGACGTACGCCCTTTAATACCCTGTTTATTAACATTTTTGGTTATATCAGATATGAGAAGCAAAGTTCTCCGACTTGCTTGCTTATTTTATCTATTAATATTTTCACCACGCTCCCAATATTGTGGGGGTAACATAATCTCATTGGCTTTGGCATGTGCAGTTCACAGGTTTGAACAAAGTATTTCTAAAAAAAACTGCGAAAACAAAAGCTCACAGTTAAACAGAGGATGAACGTGATGTTGTTTCCATTCACCCCCGATCTCTGTGTGTGCAGTGAACAATGCATCCAAAAATATTCTCGCTGTACTGCAATGGAGTTTACATGTTTGAAATCACAATGAAAACGATATCAATATGCTTTTCATGTCAGCAGCGAATTGAAATGGGATTGGAATTTATTGGATTTAAAAAAAAAGCATAGTAACATTTTACAAAATAAATATCGGATTAAATATTCAGATTTTTGATTGTTTATCATCCTGGAAAGCAACATTCAGAAGTGAAACGTTGCCTTTGAATAGCCAAATAATCTCAAAACTTCCACTCCTCCATGTCCTTCTCTTCCCAATGCATCCAGTCTTACAACCCATAGTTTAAGGATGCAATAGTCCCTCTGGCTCCAGTTTCTTTTAAATAAAGCGACACACAAATACACGTGTCACTAGACAATCCATGGATATACGTTTGAGGTCTATAATACCAGTTCATATAAAACTACTAATAAAAGTTTTCGTATTAATAATGTAAGCAGCGCAGACCCGTTAAAAATCACGAGAAACTGTCATTGGAGGATTTGTGAAACTGAAAGTATTTATAAAATATTTTCCTTTCAAAAAATAAACATTTTTTTAATTTTAGAAACGATCAGAAATTTTATTTTCTAATGAATAAAAAATGAATTTCTGATTGAAGATAGGTAGGTACCTATGTATGTACTTTATCGCATGTCTGAAAAATAAGTTTCAATTTTGAAAATGACACTTTAATTCAAAGTAAAGAGTTGAAGTTTCACCCGGGAATAATTCACGCAGGAATAACTAACACAAATAGCCGAAATGGTTATTTTTTATAATTAGATAGTTCACGAATTAATTCAGCAGAAACTCATTCAAATTAATCACTAAATAAATTGCATGCACTCTTTCTTTTATACATATATCTATACAGTTGCAAGTCCGCTAGAGATGTACGTTGTTTTATGTACTAATTAAAGTAATTATCCTCCAAGTTGTACTAAATGTTTAAACATAAATTACTACGAAAAAGCAAACAACTGTAGGGAATACTGCAAACTGTTTCAGCTGAAAAAAGATTAAGCTACGATGGAAAAATGAAAACAAGATCTGGGTGCATCCAGTATGCTGTGTGCAATATGCAGCACGGTCACTATTTACAGCGAGCGATGTTTGCAACTCTATTCATTATGTTGTTGGCAGATTATTCACCGTGCAATATATAAATAAGTATGTAGTTTTAATGCGGACTGTAATCAATATATGACACAGCTATTAGAGTAGCTGTCGTTAACAGTTAGAATTATAATAGAATTCTGATCAATATTATGAACTTGATTGACACAGCTTGGTTATTACTACACAAACTTCCGTAATAGACTCCAATTAATTTTTTTTCTTTATTTATTACATAACGTTTAGTTTGTTTTATTTTTAATACATTACAGTACATCGTGATACAATTGGGTGGAGGAATGCAGGAACATGTGTTAAAAGGAGATGCATACAGTTGTGTCAACAATACATATTTAGATAAATACACAATATTTTATATTTGTTATTATTCTTAGTTAGATTAAATAAGGATTTTTTAAAGAAGATACCATTTAGAAAATGTTTTTTCTGTCTTTTAAACAAAGACTGATAATGTACTAGAAAAACCGCGCGAGGATTTCAATAAGGATAAAAGATAGATTTGAACTTGACTTGTACAATATGATTTTTTAAATTTTCATCCAATTTTTCCACTGTTCTAAATAATATTTGTTAGTGGTGATCATTGTTACCATAAACTAGCAAAATTATATTGTTTTTATACTTGTAAAATAGATTGGAGAGCCAAGGCCTGTTTTCATGTTTCTCTTGAAAATACTGCTCTTTGTGTAAAGTTCAAGTTATCCTCTAATGGTCCCGGTATCTAAACCCAACGCTATTTTCCAAAAGATTCAAAAATAAATAAATTATGCGTTAATTTTTTTTTTCGTGCTGATAACATAAAGCCTTAATAAACTGATTGATATAATTGAAAACTGTTTTTAAGTTAAATTTATTGAATCTGCTTAATTGAATTGAAAATATTTTTTATTTTTTTTTGAAACCGCACTAGAATTTCAACTGCTCCCAACCGTCTGGAGCCAGTGATACTACGGCATCCCTAATCGGGGTATGTTGTAAGGATGAAGTTAGTGGGGAGGGAAATGAGATGGGGTAGAGGAAGGTGGAGAATCACTAAACTATTTGACAGTTTGATAATGCCTTCGGAGGGTTAAACAGCTGTCAAACGTAGTAATAATTATGCAGTAGAACTTGTTTTATGATAAACTGTTTTTTTGTTAATTAAAAAATAACACTATCGAATATATAAAAGAAAAACCAAAAAATAAAATGGAGTTTTACAAATGAATTTTGATAACAATAAATAAAGTACCTGACTATCCAGATCTGGTCACCAAACACGGCTAAAACAATTTTAAGCAGCGTTTAATTTCTGGGTGGTCTTACACCATGGCGATTCTGAGAGTATCACTTTGGAATGTGCCGCAAATATGTTATATAATATTATTTTAAATGAGTAAATCTCATAAAAACATAATTAATTCTAATCAAATTTATTTGCACACGCAGGGATTTGAACCCATAACCTCCGGCTTGCTAGTCGAGAGCCTTAACCCTCTCCACGGAGGCCGCCATATAGTCCATCTAATTACAGAGTTGTGCAATAGCTTTTATTTCTCACGCTGAGCCTACTTCAACTCCACGCAAAATCATTTTTTTATGAAATTATATTCTATCGCACAGGCTGAAAGTGATTTTATGGTGTATTCTATCGCCCAGGCTGAAAGTGATTTTATGGTGTATTCTATCGCACAGGCTGAAAGTGATTTTCTGATGTTGTACTCTATCGCACAGGCTGAAAGTGATTTTCTGATGTTGTATTCTATCGCACAGGCTGAAAGTGATTCTATGATGTATTCTATCGCACAGGCTGAAAGTGATTTTCCGATGTTGTATTCTATCGCACAGGCTGAAATTGATTTTTTGATGTATTCTATCGCACAGGCTGAAAATTATTTTCTGATTTTGTATTCTATCGCACAAGCTGAAAGTGATTCTCTGATATTGTATTCTATCGCACAAGCTGTAAGTGATGTTTTATTGTTGTGACCTGCAACCGGTAACAGTGGCAGTTAGGTTTTATCTACTTAATACAAGAACGGTATTAATTAAACATAGACACTGTCAATTTGCTAAAGGAAAATAATTACTTTGTTAGACTTAAAGTTTTTTGTGTGAAAGTGCTGAAATAAAATCGGTGATACACAAACATAATATTTTTTTCCACGTAAATATACTTTTATTTATTTTATGCACACACGAAAAATAATAAGTATTGCTAATTGATGAAGAATCTCTTCAAATTATTGGTAATCCAGTTTAAATCGAGACTAGGCCTTCCGAATGAATTAACAGGTTTCCTAAATAACTTTTGGTAAATTACGAATATATTATCTCGGCGTTCTTGAAAATCCGAACGTATTCGCATTTAGAGATGATATTACATAGGAGTTTATTATCAAATGCACCTTTTATAATATATTATGACAAAATTCTAAAATATTCAGAAAAAAGTAAAAGTTTTATAGTCAAACATACGATCAGCATACCGCCCACGAATGCATAAAAATCGATTTAATAATAATAATAGTAAAAATACAATTTATTCCAGAATGTATGCAGGGGTAGTGCAATGCAATACATTCCACATTTGAAATAATATATATAATTAGCTTAAGAAAAAAATAATTATAAAAAAAATGGGTAATTCCGACAGGCACGAAAAAGCGGAATTTAAGATAAAATATAAACACAAAAACGAATGTAAGTAGCCGTTTATCGAGGATATTTCGACATTCCCGTCTCCAGAGGGCCATCAGAGGGGACTCCATCCAAGCAACCATGGCAGTGATGATTTTGTTACTTGATTGGCGTAGTCTGCACCATAAGCTTCCCATGTGTTGGCGGAGAAACGCTCTTAAAGAGTGTACTTGTCCCTCCAGGAACATTTCCGTGGCGCTGCAGTATATCGGTAGGGGGAATAGTTGACGATAAGCATTATTGTAAGCGATTTTTAGCTTATGCCATTGGGATGCAGTGAATGATTTATTAAAAACGTTACGACTCACTGACTGGTTCTCTTTTTGCCTGTTAGGTTGTAGTACACGTCACTATGAAAAGTATAAAATAATTTTGTTGAATATAAATATTTTGAGAAAAGTAGCAAAATTAAAAACAACTTCTAGGTACAATAATTTTACCTTTTCTTTTCTAAGAACTCAAATTTAATAAATTTCAGTTTACTGTGAGCAGCGCGGTAAAAATATTAAGTAGTTGAAGTGATTTTGAGATATCGGTAGTATATCCGTAAATTAGATCAAATATAATTATACGTATAACTGTACCAGAGTCTGCGGATATCAGTAGATATTTCTATAAAAGTAGAAAGAAAGTGTAAATGATATTATTGCGTATTTGAATAATTTAAACTGATGCTTGAAATGCCTATTAGAGACTTCTTTATCCACATCGAACTACCGTTATTGGTGGCATCAACAGTACCTATACATTTTGCTTAACAATAATTCACTGATTGAAATCTTTATCGCAGTTCTCCGCCATCGCTTTGTGTGTCCCGCGACAAATTGCCTTAGCTAAATTGCTACCCGCGACAGACGACAGACTTGAATACAGCTGCAAGTATAATACTGTCTGTGGATACAACAGCTGCAGTAAGAATGAATTTCTTGACTTCCAATTCCAACTGTTTCCTAAGCGACATTCCTTCAGCTTAGTACCACTTAAGGGGATTGTTCGATTAGCCTAGAAAGTCGAGTACTCTCCGAGCTATTTCCTTTGTCGTTCACTGGGGCATGTGGCTGAAAACATAAACAAACTTCCAGGTTAAAAAAACTGCTTTAAACGTTGGGACATTTTTCAAAAGAAAGAAATACCGCGGTACAAATAATTAATTAGTTTTATTTTTTCATTGATGAACAAACAACCATATTATTATTTAGGAACAACATTTTTCTTAACTTATTTTGAAGGTTATATACATCAATGTAAAATATCATTGAAGAAGGAGATGATACTAATAAATCAAAACGAAACATAGAACAGAACAAGACACAAAAAAAATACGGTCGCAACTAGGAATCCGACTTAGGATATCTTGTCTTAATCACTCGACCATTGGGACATATTTACTAAACGTCAAAATATCCTGGTTGTGACCATTATCTTTTTTCATGTGTCTTGTTATGTTTTATGTTTCGTTTTGATTTATAAGTATCATCTTCTTCAATGATATTTTAAATTGATGGGTATAACCTTTGTAATAAGTTAATGAAAATGTTGTTCCTAAAATAACAATATTGTTGTTAGTTCATTTATGAAAAAAGAGAAACCAATTATTTATAGATTTAGATTTTTTAACTTGTCTTCAATAATATATTATTATTTGATATGCCTTTTCGGTCCTTAGAGATTTTTTAACGAAAGTAATATGATAAGTCTACCTATTTGCGCCCGTAATATATTTTACAGACACACACGTGTTTTATAATTTTTTTTTGCACATTTTCAGTAAAATTATAATGTTTGACTTTGTTGGAGACTTTATAAACTTACATAGTTACATTAAAAAGTGTTTACTATGCGCTTGTTTAATCAATGTTTTCATATAATGGTTGGGGTTTTCGTCACAAAACTGCCCTTGAGCCTTTAAATGTTGCACAAAAATTAATTTAAAAAATAATGTATATTAAAGGTTTTTTTTTCATTCGTCACAGTTATTATATAATGAAAGTAAAATTACATCAACTTCAATTCAAATTTACTGTAAAAAATAATGCTTGTCTAGTCATATTTCTACGTTGGGAAAAGTATATCCAAGCATATGCCAAGTTTGCAAAACGATTGAAAGAAGATAAAAA
The DNA here is from genome assembly GCF_061612785.1 of Hesperophylax consimilis. Classification (NCBI taxonomy): domain Eukaryota; kingdom Metazoa; phylum Arthropoda; class Insecta; order Trichoptera; family Limnephilidae; genus Hesperophylax; species Hesperophylax consimilis. The sequence goes on from NC_142848.1 coordinate 10,170,761, forward strand.
TGAAAAATTACCAGAATTATATATAATTATATACAAGCCAAAAGAAAAAAAGAACAAAGATGAAGTAAATTAAGAAGAAACAAAAACCTAAAATAAATAAAAACCTGATAAGCAGTGATCTCGTTAAAAATCAGTAATAACTGTTAAAATGTTTAGTTAATACAGCTTTATACTACAATGGAAGCATTTTACAAAGATCAGCTAACATGGCATTTGATTTATTATTATTTTTGTAATTATTATTTTGTTACAGATCCTTCACGGTGAGAGTTCAGAGGACTGGACCTTGCAGATAAAGTACGTCCAGAAGAGAGACAACGGGACCTACGAATGCCAGGTAAGCAAAAACGGAAGTTTGTTGAAGGATAACACTTCTCAGTTAACTGTTAGTTATTTCCAGAAGCATTCCTCAAACCAATCTCTGTTTTGTTGTTTGCTCGCCATCGCTTGTTATCCGCAGGGGATAAATCATCCCGCGTCGGCCGAAGGTGGTGTCGAATGATATCACAAACAAGCGAGATAGGTCAGATTTCACCGTGGTATTTGATTTTGTTCTGAAAATAAACATTGTGGAGATCGGCAACAAAAATAGAACATTGAAAGATTTTTTCAATCAGTTTTAATATGGTTCCATGATAAGTTTATTTAAAAAGTGATATAAAGTTCTACCCAACGGCTCCCTGGAGCCAATGAGACTACGGCATCCCCAATTGGGATGTGTTGTGATGCTGAAGTAATGTTATATATTATTCCTCGTGCCGCAAAAATATTATAAAATATTTTGAATGAGTGAATTGTGATATAAGATATAACAAAATTAACTTGCGCACGCCGGTATTTGTACCCGTGACCTCCGTCTTATAGGTCGAGAGCCTTATCCCTCGCAACGGGGGCCGTCATTAAAAGCGAAGAAAAAACTAACCTTACCTAAAAAACCTTTAAATAATTTTTTGTTTCACTATTTTTTATGACTTTTTAAAGGTTTTTTAAATTGTAAGTGTGTTGAGTTGTCTTGTTCGCGATTGATTGAGGTGCAATGAAGATGGGAAAATCGAATATAAAGGTCGGGAAATACACGACTATTTTGGTACGTTTATTTTATGTTGTAATATATGTCGTGTTAGGTAAAAGTTCATGTTAACCTTCGTGTTACAATTCTAGGTAAAGATCGATACTCATTTACATACCTACCACAAAGAAAAATAAAGCATAAATTTATTTCAATGGCCGTATGGTTTATATGTTTTAATTAATAGCTAAATTATTAATTAGCGTTTTTCAACAAAGTACGAACGATATTAATTTTATGTTTTCTGCTGTACGTCGAAGCGTTGTGAATTATAGCGACGGCGACGCTAGCGAAATGTTTTCTTTTATGCTTAGGTAATTGCGGAGGGTGCATTTTTGTGCTGGTAATTAACCAACTTCAAGTTAATTATCCCCGGTGGCGTCACGCAAGGGTCGCGAAGTCACGAAATAAAAATCACATTAAAAAGTGGCTCAGCTTTCCTGAAACACGTCCTCCTAATGGGCGCTGCTGCAACCACTCCGCTTTTACTAGGGTAGGTACTGCGCCAGGGCAGGGCTTTTTCATTTGTGCATATCAACTCCGCACGGAAAGCTTTCTTGTTTCGCACTAGTCTTTAAGAGTTTCTTTTTAAGGAAAGGGGGAAATTTATTTGGGTCTTGAAGTGACGTTGCAGAAGGGAATAAACTATTATTATGGAGTCATTGCTGAGGATAATGCCCTTTGCTCTAACTGCTCTGATGAACCAAGATCCTCAAGTCATTACGATCTTGGTGAGGGAGTAACCTCAGAAACCGTAAAATCAATTGATAGCCGAGCGGTTGAGTACAATGATATATAATAAACCGTAAAAAAGATCTCGTTCTCACTCAAATACCAACCGTTTATAAATATTGGACACGTGTTTGATATGTCTACTAAGCTATATAGTGAATACCTCACAAGAGTTCCAACTGCTCCCGTCTGGAGCCAGTGAGACTATGGCATCCCCAATTGGGGGATGTTGTGAGTCTGAAGTTAAGTGGGGAAGGGAAAGAGGAAGGTGGAGAAGTACCTGGCTATTCAGATCTAGTCACTAAACACGGCTAAAGCCATTTGGAGCAACGTTTCAATTCTGAATGGTGGTCTTACACCAGGGCGATACTGGTAGTATCTTCCACTCTGGAACGTGCCGCAAATATACTATATATTATTTTAATTAATTAATTGTGAAATAACATAATTAATTAATTGTGAAATAGCTAGTTACCCATATGCTAGTTATTTTGAACACCTTCCAAAAATATTACTCACATACATGAAATCCGATCGTTTGATGATTTCAGTCTCGTATTAAAGTCAGTTGCCTAAAATATAATATTACACACGGTGTCCGGAAACTCGCAGTATAAGTAGGAATCTAGTGAATCTACATCACGTAGACAACTTTAAAAAACTTTGAAAATTTCGTTTTCACTTTTTTTCATTTTTACGACATATAAAAGATTAAAAAACCCACAAAAGGTAACAAATTTTCAAAAGCCATAATTATTTGCCCGAAAAACTTCTTTAAATTGAAAATATCTCTCGAGTAAAAATACATGCTGCCAACGGCAATTGAACCTGCAGCCTGATTGCCTGTCAGCTGCTCTGAGCCATAAGTTACCTCGGTTTATTCCAAACCCGCCAAATAATTCAATATTTACTAGTATTTCATTCAAAAAATATTATTTATTAAATTTTTTCATCTGCAAACCATCAACTTTATTTTTGTAGGAAAGGCTTTGTTAGTGCTAAATTTCTCACTAGATTGCACCGAAACATATTATATCTAGATTTATTCTTGACATATTTTGACTTGTCAAGGAATTGAATCCGCAGCCTTCTGATTACCGGTGAGCTGCTCTGAACCACTAAGCTGCGTCGGCTTATGTCAAACCTCGAAAGATACCTTTAATTCGTATCGCTGCTTCAGACAAATAATTATTGCTTATAATAATCTGTTATCCTTTCTGTTATGGATAAAAATAAATAGTCTTAACTGGTTTGTCATTAAAAGTAAAAAAAAAAATATTTCACCAGTTTTTCGCTTGTACTAGGAGTTTCCGGATACCGTAGGAAACCACACCAAAGTTCCTACTCCTGTTCTTCATATGAAGTTTTATCTCTAACTAAACGTGTGCATAGTGTGACCATACGACATAGATACGCCGGCATAACAAGTTGGTGATGCATGTTTTATATATCTAGTACGTATTACGTTGTACGTGTAACGTGTAGAAACAATATGAACACGGTCCCATTGTGCTGAGCCCATCGGTGCGAGACGTGAAAAGTGTACAGTGTAATGCAACGCGTTCTGTTTACCGTAAACAAAAGTCCGCTACTAGCGCCACGAGCGACACAAACTGGAACCATCACCAACACTATTCAGCCATTATTTATTTTCATAATCACCCACATTAATGGCCATGAATTCACGAAGGTTGTTGAACCAATCAACACTACGTAGTACTGTAAATTTTAATGCCTGCGTAATTACTTTGTAATTAGGGGCCATTTATGAACCAACCTTGAGGAACATTATCATATTATATCGTGAACTAACCTACTAAGTTTGTGTACTGGGAAAGGTGAGCGTATTATTATCATATTACTTAGATATTTGTATGCTAATGCCAAAGTTGGTAGGTCACACCTGTAAACAATTTGACTAATTATTGTTTACCCACCTACAAAAATTTACGCGTAAAAATATTGGAATTTATTAAAATTTGTATTTCGGCCTTATTTAATTTTTTAAGTATTTGTTTTTTACACGGAAAAAAATAGGTATTGCTAATTTACTAAAAATCTCTTAAAATAATTGGTAACCCAGTTATAAACGGGATTGCAGGCTGTTTCCTCATCCTTAAAAGTTCATCCAAACCTTTGTTCTAACAAAAAATTCCAATTCGAAAAAACGACCTTAAAATTTGTAAAACATCCTTATTTCACCACACTTTGCCAATTTTAACATTTTAAAACGAGATGGAAAGTGAGGTGCTAGTTTTCTTGAGTTTTTTCAACTATGATTTTTCTGAAATTTGGTGACGTCTTGATCAAAAATGTTTGTGTTATGTTTTGTTTTCAACTTTTATCAGGTTTGACATTAAAATATTTCACTTTTTAAGTATTAAAAAATTTTGGAATTCAAAATTTAATAGATAATTTTATATTGTTTCTAAAATGGTTTCTAATAACTTGAAATTATACTAATTGAAGTTTACACAGCAAATATACTAACCCTTTTGACTAGATAAGCAATGTATATATCACGTATCTTTTCAATAACTATTTCATTTCAGTTTCTATTTAACGTTTTAACTAGTAAGGTAAAATAAACAAAAAAATACCACGTTTTTTCAGTAAGACCGTAGTAACTTTCGGCACGTTCTAGAGTGCAAGATACTCTCGGTACCACCCTGGTGTAAGACCACCATTCAGAATTGAAAAGTTGCTTGAAATAGCTTTTGCCGTGTTTGGTGAACAGATCTGAATAGCCAGGTACCTCTCCACCTTACTCTTCCCTATCTCTTTCTCATCCCCACTACTGTAAGCCTCACAACTTACCCCAATTTAGGATGTAAGTCTTACTTAACATAGTCTCACAGGCTCCAAACGGTTGGGAGCAGTTGGGAAAATTAAAAAAAAATATTGTATTGGGTGAATAATTGCTAACCCGAAACAAAATGTGAGAAACATAATTATCTTTTTTGATTACCCTTAAGCGTTTGCATGTTTCCGTATTTACTCGATTTGCACTGGAGCTATGTATTTAGTTACCTCAAATAGCAATTACTATGAAAATACATAAAGTGAAATGGCTCCGTTTTAACGATAACAATGGTGATATACAATGAAGCAGGTAGATATTGTGTCCAATGTCACAGAACAATTATTTTAATGACAAATGGCCGTTTTGAGTGACGCGTTTCGTCAAATTTTAATTAAACAATGTTTTTTTCGTTTTGAAACTATGCTTGACCTATTTTCTACAAACTGGTACGATGAACGTCAAATGAAAATAATATTTATCCCCATTAAAATGTGTTAAAAGACAATTTGAAATATTTTATAAACTATATAAATACTGCTAATTTTTATTATCAGAATTCTACTTAAAATACACAATATAGGATTTTGAAATAATAGCCTCAGGGCACATAAAAATAATTCCTATTTTAACTTTTTTTTAAATAATGTGATAAACTCAGGGATTGCACCTCGAGATTCCGAATAAATAATAATAAGAAAAACAAATCTTAATTATTGTATTTACGGGGATCAGTGGGTGAAGTTCACATCCGCTGTGGGTCTCGAACTCGATCACACTAAATTCTACCAGAATTTCCAACATCTCTTCATTCGACTACCATAATACCGGCACGTGTCTAGTGTGGTAGTCGAAAAGCATATAAAAAACTGTATACAAATATATTTAACGAAAACAGAAAGAAAAAAAAAATTTGATTCTTAAAAGCCATAAAATAATTTTATGTCTACGGACGTTTTTCTTGGTAAACTTTTAGTCTTCTTTAGTGTGTTTGACGTGTTGTTCATAATGTTTATTAAATACTGACAAATAATCTTGTATTTTTAACCGCATTTACACAAGCGCAAATGGGCAAAATGTTAGAACGAAATGGTACGATGAACATATGTTATAGTATCCCTAGATTATGTATAGAGGTTCATAAAGCTAACCATAAAATTCTAAAAAAAGTATTGGACGTAAGACAAGCTCTTTGAGTATTCCCCAAGACAGAACTGAAAATAATTTATTATCATCGATTTAAGATTTTTGCCCTGAGCAAAACAATTACCCACGCCTCACAAAGAAAGGAGAGTAGGTTCTGATACAGTAAAGGTATGAAAATTAAGTACTGTAGGTAGTTATGAAATTATGAATCCACCCCTTCAAGCGCCTTGCAAGGTCGAGACAGTTTAGCTGGAGAGGTCAAAGGTTCTCCCTCTCACCTCCCGATTCGGCCATTGGCCCAGTTGGTCCTAGAACTTGGAAATAACATAATGTTTAAAGCTTATTTTTTTAGACTAGCTTTTATCTCGTTGAAATTGTTTAATATTTTCACAGGTCTCAACTGGGACTGGGCTCTTGTCACACTACGTCAACCTGAACATCGTCATCCCCGAGGCGTTCATCCTGGGCTCCGGAGAGCATCACGTGGACACAGGCAGCGTCATCAGTCTCGTCTGCATCATCGAAAAGGTTAACCATCATCTTTTTCATATAGTTGTAATAGAAATATAATCTCTAGCTAAATTCCACATTTTCTTAGACTTAAATATTAGGACACAGTTAAAGCTAAAATTGTTTTAATCAATTACTTAATCTAATTAATAATCTAACTAATTAATTAATCTTAATAAAAATAGAACCCGGTCTATATCTGTCTTGGGTGAGTTACTGTTACATTAATCCACATGCCATTAAGCCTCTACTACACTGGGTCCAACCAAACCCGACCAAAAATAAACTATTCTCTCCAGCTTACCGTTATGGGTGCAAAACCACACTCCTTACTTGAGCAAGTGGCTACTTGTTTTTTTTATTTTTATTTTTAACGAACTGATCCGTATGAACCCAATTTAGTTTTAGTGTGGTACGAATAACAAGGCTTAATTATTATCTTAGAAACTGCTGTTGATTTTATATTCGCAATGTAGTGTTATCTAAAAAAACAAAAGTTTTTAGTTCATTGCCAAATCTGCTACAGAGCTTAAAGTGAGGTGTAATTGAAACGCTAACGTAAATTTAATGGCCAAAATATATATTTTTTTATTTCTATTCAGCATTATTGATAACGAATGACTTAAAATATTGTGATGTGTACTTAATTACAATCAAACTCACGGGTCCGTATGGACCCATTGGAGGGGAACCTACCACTTTCCCAACGGCGTTATAAGGAAAAATATGGTTTCCGCCTTCACCGCATGGTCCCAGTGTAGTTTTGACAATTGACAAAATGAATTATGAAATGTATTAACTGGCTAATTTTCAAAAAATTATAGACTAAAGTTTGTTGAAAGTATTGTGTAGGTGATTTTCCACTCCAACTTTAATATATAACAAGTAATATAAATAAATAAATAAAATATCATTTTTTTATTTTTGATACATTATTTTACAATATTTCATATTCTAATTCAGTTATGTTGGCCTCATTGGGTTGTTTACCCGTGCTGAGGCCCCCATTTTATAATATAAGAATTTATACATTTAAAAAAAAAAAAACAAAAGAAAAAACAAAAAAAAACACGTAATAATGTTTAATGTTAAATGTAATATTTGGTATTCGAGTATATTCACCAGTGACAAATGAGTTTAATTTGATCACTTATTTGGCGATACAAAAGCTTCAATCTTTTTATTAGACTCTTAACTAGTGAAAAATAATTTTAATTTGATAAATTATTTGGTGATAGATATGCGTATTTTTTTTATTTGACTCTTCACTAGTAACAAGTTAACTATTAACAATAAGTTTAATTTGCTCATTTATTTCTAGATAATAGATCACCATTTTGATGGACTATTAAATAAACTCGTAAAATTATCTTAGGGACGATCTGTATAAAAAATTCACCCAGATCCCACTAGACGAGTGTAGAAGTGATTGATGAAGGATAAGTAGTAGTCAAGGCTTTACATAAGCAATGTGACGTGGAAAATAATACTCCCCGGCGCTCCGCACAAAGGTAGTCCGCTCTATTGTATTATCGTCAGAAATTTAAACCAATTTTGAAAAGTCGAAACAAAAAGCGTTGTCTTGTTATACTTAGAAAATGGAAAATAATTTCAGTAAATCTATAAATCCTCGTATAAAGTTAGTTTGAAACGAGGCCTCGGAGCTCTCAAGTTAAAAGTTCGGTCAAAATATGGGCCCGAATATTTCCTTCGGCATTAAGGATAAAGTGTCCTGAATGTTATAAAAGATGCGAAGATAGTAAAATGTACCATTTAACAAATGTACAGGCGCTTTAACGGCGCCCCAAACGCCGGATTCGGGATTTAGTACCACCGAGAGCTTTTAGAATTCATCCGCCGAACAAAGAGGCAGCCTACGTGTTTTAATATCTTCCTCCGCCTTAACTTCTCTGCGGGGTTCCATCAATAGCGGGTTTTAAAAATTATGAAGACATAAAAATCAGGGTGGCATCGGGTGAGTGTCATTCGACGGTTCCCCCGAACTTGCTAGTAATACAGTCATCCATCTGCCCAGCCCGGCCCCGGCGAGACGTGATGTGGTTCCCGAGTGGTGCCGCCCTTTCGCCTCCCAGCCGCCCTTCAAAACCGCCCAGGGTCGAGGTTGGGCGGCACTTCTTTGCATACAAAACACTGCGGGCGGAGTAACTATCCATCAATCGACCTTTAGGGTTACGTCTCTAGAGATACAAAATGGCAATGAAGAGGAAGGGTTGATTTGTTGGATTGTTTTATTTGATTAATTACTTTCTTATTAACCGCGCCGTATTGTTATTAAATTCTTTATACTATCCCTGACATTATCAACAAACAATTAATCAAAAATTCTATTACCTATCTTGAATGATGTCGTTATATTTAAGAGTACTTACCAACTGGAATTTGTTGTGTTAAAAAAAATAAGATAGCAAAATCAAGACAGGTTTTTCAAAATAATGCCCATATGCCTGTAATATGTTTTTTTTTACTGCGGCAGTAAAACTAAGTAGTTGACTATGTTTGTTTTGTTCCCAGAGTCCAACTCCCCCACAGTACGTGTTCTGGTACCACAACGAGCGAATGATCAACTACGACACGGCGCGTGGTGGCATCACCGTGGAGACGGAGCCAGGGCCCAAGAGCCAATCGCGCCTGACCATCCGGGGGGCGCGGGACACGGACTCTGGCAACTACACCTGCAGCGCTAGCAACACCGAGCCGGCCAGCATCTACGTCTTCGTTACTGAAGGTAGCAAGCAAACAAACAAACACTTACCCTCATTCTAGCTAGCACTTGCTAGAGTAGAGCTAGTGGCGCTTGACAATCCGGAGAGCGCGGGACACGGACTCTGGCAACTACACCTGCAGCGCTAGCAACACCGAGCCGGCCAGCATCTACGTCTTCGTCACTGAAGGTAGCCAGCAACCAAACAAACACTTACCCTCATTCTAGCTAGCACTTTATACAGTAGAGCTAGTGGCACCTGACAATCCGGAGAGCGCGGGACACGGACTCTGGCAACTACACCTGCAGCGCTAGCAACACCGAGCCGGCCAGCATCTACGTCTTCGTTACTGAAGGTAGCAAGCAAACAATCAAACACTTACCCTCATTCCAGCTAGCACGTGCTAGAGTAGAGCTAGTGGCGCTTGACAATCCGGAGAGCGCGGGACACGGACTCTGGCAACTACACCTGCAGCGCTAGCAACACCGAGCCGGCCAGCATCTACGTCTTCGTCACTGAAGGTAGCCAGCAACCAAACAAACACTTACCCTCATTCTAGCTAGCACTTTATACAGTAGAGCTAGTGGCACCTGACAATCCGGAGAGCGCGGGACACGGACTCTGGCAACTACACCTGCAGCGCTAGCAACACCGAGCCGGCCAGCATCTACGTCTTCGTTACTGAAGGTAGCAAGCAAACAATCAAACACTTACCCTCATTCCAGCTAGCACGTGCTAGAGTAGAGCTAGTGGCGCTTGACAATCCGGAGAGCGCGGGACACGGACTCTGGCAACTACACCTGCAGCGCTAGCAACACCGAGCCGGCCAGCATCTACGTCTTCGTCACTGAAGGTAGCCAGCAACCAAACAAACACTTACCCTCATTCTAGCTAGCACTTTATACAGTAGAGCTAGTGGCACCTGACAATCCGGAGAGCGCGGGACACGGACTCTGGCAACTACACCTGCAGCGCTAGCAACACCGAGCCGGCCAGCATTTACATCTTCGTTTTTGAAGGTAGTAATGTCCTTTAGTTAGTACTTGCTATACAGTCGAGCTAGTCGCCTATGTGCTGTGTCACTTACCTACGAGTCGTTTTAATAGATACCTACTAGTTCTATGTATTCCTATGAAGATAAAATAATATTTGCGAGTATTGAGATGACGCATGGATTTCATCATCTCTGTCGTGTATTATTTATTGCCGTACATCATAATTTGTACAACAGTTAATCAACGAATGTACAACGTTTTTATTTGTTAACAGGCGACAAGATGGCTGCCATACTGAGAAGGAAGAACTCCTCCAGCAGGTGTGGTGTACTCTCGGGCCTGGCGAGCCTCGTTGTGATTGTTGTGATGTTTATGTTGCGGTAAAACTCTCAAGTGTCGAGATCAAATTAATTTATGACATTTAAATAAAATTATTAAGATTATCCGTTAGTAATAAAAAAATCATCAAATGTTTAATATATGAAAGATAGTTTAAGAAATAATACTTCCACTGCAAATAAAATTTGTTGAAAGTATTGTTAAAATTTTAAAATATTTGTGAAATTCGTGAAAGCGATTTTTTTCAATAATTACTATTGTATTCAAATAGTTTTTTTTCTTTATGTTAGTGTAAATATGTATAAAAAATAAAAAAATAAGGTAGATATCTAATTTAGTTATTAATTTGCTTTTGCAAAGGTTCAATGTTTATCAAAGGTAATGTGATTTTTCAGGCGCAGCTTGAAAATACGCTACAAATTTATTTTTTAGAATTTTCTTTTATCGTTTGAAACGAAATCAAATAAGAATAAATTGTGCTGCAATTTTTTTGAAAAACCGATACGAAAAAAATAACCAGCAGATTTACCATCCATTATAATAAACGTTCATCAATTAATTTAATGAATCGTAAAACGAATTTCCATCATTGAAAAGAAAATTATATTGAACCAAGGAAAAAATGTATTATCAAATATTCGTTTGTACATAAGTTTATAAAGCACTCTGTAATATTGAATTTTGTCGCAAAATAAATTAATAAAATCTATCACTCAAGCATTTGGATTTATTTAAATTCTCTTATTTTACAGATTTTAGCCAAAAAATATAGATACATCATATTTAATACCTACATAAATACATGGTTTTATTAAAAGAACAGAGAATTTTATGAAGTAGGTATCAGGAAGTATCGTTGATATCTTCAGGAGGCGCGGTTAACCTTCAATATATATATTTTTTTAAATACATGAATCTCAAAATCACTCCCGCAAATCGATTTCTTGATGATACACGTAATTGCTGAAAATGCCAAACACAAGAAAAGATTTTATGTGTCCTGTGTTTGGTGAACCAAACCAGTTTAAATACAGCATGTTCCCAATTTATTGTTTCGTTATAAAGTACCATTTGTGGATGAAAAACGATTTATTTTTCGTAAAAAAGGTAAAAGTGTTTCCGATTCCGAAGTTTATGAAATTTTTTTTATTGTTGATACATTTTTTTTACAATATTTCATATTTCAATTTAGTAATGTTGGCCTCACTGGGTTGTTTACCCGTGCTGAGGCCCAGTAAAGTCTATAGAAAAGTGTGGTAAAAAACTTCTACACTTGTCGTAAGCCAATACAACGATAAGCATAAAAAATCGAAACTTAGTAAAGAAGTGGAGTTTTAGCCGAATTTTCTTTCCAAAAACAGAGTTGTTTTGGGATTAACTCAGGACCAATAAACATAATGCAAACTTATTTTAGGTCTTTTGGGATTCCTCGGTCTGTAATTGATACTTTTAAATATTAAGGTAGTTCGGCAATTATACAAACACACAGCGATCTCAGTTTCTTAACGGCTTTTTCACAAAAATCGTCTTTTTGCTTTTATTTCGATATTTTTTATGGTATTATGTTTATTGCAAGATTTGTGTATTATTTGCTGATGGCTTACGATAGGAATTTAAGTTTTTTAACAGATTTTTTTCTGTATATTTTGCTAAAATTTCACAAATTTTTCTAACGAAAACATTTTTCCGTTATTCAAGAATAATAAATCGTTTCTTACCCTAAATAGTACAATATCATGAATAAGTTGTAAGTAGTAGTAGTTGCAACAGAACATGATGTGTTAAAACTGTTTTGGTTCACCAAATACAGGACACGAAAAATCTTTTCTCGTATTGTTTTTTTTTAATAAATACGTGTGGAATTAAAAAATCAATTCATGGGAGTTTTTTTTCGTTTTAAAGAGTCACTAGAAAGAGTTAAGATGTGAGGAGCTCTAGTAATATGTAAAAAGGTATTTTTCTGTAAATTTAAGAGTAACCGGTCCACCTGAAGATGTCATTGCAAGTCAATAAAATTTTGTGACGTTCTTATATTGTGGGACAGAGTCATTCATTAAATATTTAGGAATTGAGAAATCCTAAAAATATATAAAATATATACTGTGTTAAAAATTTAGAAGTTCTTCGTTGAACTTTCAAATATTATAAAATGTACCTTATACTTAGCTGTAAAATGAAAATATATTTCTTAGTCATTTCAAGAATAAAAATACAAAGAATAAGATTCCCCAATTGAAATTTCATGGCAAGATTGATGAAAAACGTAATAAAGTTAACATTATCTACGTGACTCATATGATTGCAGTTCCTGAGAAATTTTCCGAGCTGATGAAAGTTCTATATTATTTATTCAAAATATCAGCTCCTACGCGGTGTTGCTAGGTAATCATCGCTACGTATAAAATTATGGCCAACCTTTGGTAAAAAAGGGTTCTTGAGGTGATTTTTTCGGCGTTTAAGAAATCATTCAACTATTTTCAATTATTATTTTTTTAATGGGTGCCAGAAGATGAAGCCTCTGGCGGTACTCAGACAAATTTTTCGTTTTCCTAAATCACTAAAGATTTCATAAATAAGAAAAAAAATAGTATCCAGAAACCTGACGACTAACAAATTAAAAATTTAGAGACTTTCAAAAAGTGCCGTTCTAGGAAAGTTTTAAGAATTATTTAATTACGCTTTCCACGTAGTATTTCGTTTTTGGACCTACAGACCCAGTATTTTTAGACTGTTCCAATAAGCTATAAATCAGGTTGTTTTTCCGATTCACCACAATATGTAATGTATAACATAACAATGCATACAACTTGAAACGAAAATAACTGTAGTCCATATAATATTGATAATGGTATAGTTAGAGATAAATTCCCAACTCTTTTTTGTGATAGTTCCTGAGAATCCCGCCGTGTCATGTGGCGCTAGGGCCACGTGGTGGAGGGGTATGAAATTTAGTATGAACAGAGCATTTACATAAATATACAGATTACAGTGCGCGAAACCGGATGCTGGTTTTGTTCATGACATATTCCAGGTCTCACCTCCTGTGTTTATAAACAAAGAAGCTTTTGCGTATGAACAAAAGAGCATTTGAATTTATGAGTTTCAAAATTAATTCCGGCAGACTAATAATGGCACGTCAGATGGTGTTGTTATTTCCCCTGTTTTCATTTTATTTGCCCTGTGCTTCTACTGTGTAAAGTACAATTCACACAATGAAAACTTGGCAAAGTTATTACTAAATAAGAAATATTATCATCACCCATGTTGAAACTGCTTATTTTTTTTTTAATCAACCACTAAAAAACGAATATTTATACAGTGATACTAACATCACATCTTTTAATTTATTTTTTTTGGTTTGATTGCGGATCGAACCTTCCTTTTCAGGGACTGAAGTCAACAGCGCTCACCACCTCACCAAATGCCGATCAGCTTGGACCGACATTTATTTGGTATATTAACTGCTATTAACACGTGTGCCGTTATTTAAAGATCCTGTCCAAAGTAACTCCAAGATAGCGGAGGTGGCGGTCATGGTAAATATTGTTTCCATCAAACTGGACACAGAGTTTGGCATTCGATTGTGAATTGCTAAGATGGAAAGCTGTCGCAACTGTTTTCGACCCATTTGGCTTTAGTCGCCAATCGAGGAAATATTCTTTCATAGCCTTAAGATCATAATTGAGGATATTTTCTGCTGCTTTAAGGGTTTTGGCTTGAGCTGTGACGGCGATGTCATCTGTCGTGTCGTGTCGATGAGTGTTGTAGTGGTTGAACCCAAATCTAAATTAGTCCTAGAGAGAGGTCATACGTTCATCATTGGCGATCATCCTTTTCCTTCTCAGAAGAAAACAACAGAGACAGAAGTTACAAGAACGATTGTGTCATGAGCGACCTCTCTCTATGACTACTACAGACCATTACAGAAATACAGATATCACAAAATAATTTGATCGTGAAAGAGAACCTGAACTCCCCAAAGATGCGATGGGCTGACGATGTTAAGAGAAAAACGTATTTCGAATGGGTGATAGCCGCCAAAACTGGACGCAAGAAGGCTAAAGCTTCTAGTTTTTTAAATATTTTATTTTTTTCATATTGTAGAAAAAAAACTGTACATTGGTTACATTGCTGAAACAAATTACAGAAAATTTTACATAGTGGGTACCTATGATATGGTATACCTTTGTTTTTGTTTTATATGTGATATATATATTAAGTCATTATCGAGTGACGTGTGCAATAGGGTGGGGAATATTGTTCCCAGAATTAATTTTTGTAATTGTGATAAAAAGGATGTTAAATGGAGATACAAAATCACAATCAATTTTTGTAATATTTGGTGTTCATCTTTTACTCTGGATTGGCATTAAAATTTCACAAATGAGAGAAAAACCCACACTGGTCAAACCTTAAAACAGAGTTTGATAAGCCATTCAAGATACCCATTTTTTGAATAAATCAACATAAAGAATATGATGATTTATTAATAATAAAAAACTGGGTGTGTCAAGCCTACGCAAGACAGAAGTGAAACTTCTAGTATTCCTCTCTCTCTATTTTCATTTCATCATCTCTATTTTCTCTCTTAGGTTAGTTTGAAAATTAGAGGTTAAATAATTCAACGACGAAGCATGGATTTGCTTTTTCTAATATTTTCTTATAGATGAATGACGTTCGATTAATGTATAGTTCCAAAAATTTTCAAAATAAAATATAATATATTTTTAAAAATAATGTACAATGTACAGAAATAGAATCCCACACAAGATCGCGTAGTGCGCTCTAGCGAACGGATATTTTATCAGAGGGAGATAGTTTTAATTTTTTTTTCTGTAAATTATTACATATTATCAAAATAAATAAATTAATTAAATAAATGTAATACAATTATCATAATATACGGATTAGATAATAATTTTAATCCAACACAATAACGCAAAGCGCGCTCTAGCGGAGTAATGTTTTATCACAGTGAGATAAGTGTTTTTATTATTTTGCAATATTATTTTCTTTTAAAAAATGTTCTGACCTACTAAAAAATAAGATATTGAATGAAAAAGGCGTTAAAAACAAAAAAATAATGTGCGATGGCCGAGAATCGAACTCGGATCAACTGCTTGGAAGGCAACTATGCTGACCATTACACCACCAACGCCAGTTGTCGGGATGAGCTAAGAAGCATTTATATGTTACTTCAAAACTTTGAAAATTATTACATATTATCAAAATAAATAAATTAATTAAATAAATGTAATACAATTATCATAATATACGGATTAGATAATAATTTTAATCCAACACAATAACGCAAAGCGCGCTCTAGCGGAGTAATGTTTTATCACAGTGAGATAAGTGTTTTTATTATTTTGCAATATTATTTTCTTTTAAAAAATGTTCTGACCTACTAAAAAATAAGATATTGAATGAAAAAGGCGTTAAAAACAAAAAAATAATGTGCGATGGCCGAGAATCGAACTCGGATCAACTGCTTGGAAGGCAACTATGCTGACCATTACACCACCAACGCCAGTTGTCGGGATGAGCTAAGAAGCATTTATATGTTACTTCAAAACTTTGACTAGATCAAATGAACTTTAATCGGTGGTGGGGGTACCCGCATTTTCGTTTCGATCGTGACTCGGTTTTACTCCGTCCCCGAAAATTCATTACGCGCCTAAAGAAGTTTCACTTCAATAATAAAAATATGATTTTAACCCAAATACTCTCAAGGTATTGTATTTAAATAGCAGCAAAATCTTTCTTACAATAAAATTTCGACATTATTTCACGAAATTCCGAAATGAGGCGTTCTCTTGCAGACTTTGTATCTGAGGTACTTGAGGCTTCAGCCAGTCTTCACAGCTCCTTCAACTGCTGAATATGACATTACAGACGTAGGAGAGGAAATTTATATATGCTACAAGTATAATTGAAAATCTTGATCGGATACATTCTTCAGTATTGTGAGTTTGGTTACATTTTGCTGCACATTAATAAGATGGTAGTAACATGATTGTGATTTATGTTTTGAAGTTGGAACAGCCTCACTTTACTTGATATCTTTGTTTGTTAATTGACCCTCTATAGTAACAAATTATCGAGGTATGCGAAGTTGCTATTGCTTTCTATAACAGAATCAAATATTATATATTTTTTTAGTATCTACGGTTATCTACGCTTAGATTAACTAATTTTTAATTCTGAACAAAGTCGGAGCTTAAATTTTAACAACATACGTTGCTAAAATAATAAGGGAATTCCAATGAAACGTATATGATTCTGTTAGCTCACATAGCCAGAGATTTGCTACCGGGAAAGTATTTAGGAAACACACCGTAACTAAATTTAACATTTTATACAAATATAACTTTACTGATTCGTACTCAATCAACTCGTTCTCGAGTTGATCATTTAAATATCTCTCCATCAATTTTCTGAAAAAGAACATTTGGCCTTTTTCACAGTTTTCTAAAGTTTGTCATAATTCGTTGTACCTGATGTGACTGATACTCAATATGCCGAAAAAGTTACTCGTTCATGTGAAGCAAGCAAATTATCCATTGTCAAGGTTTATTCAAATGTTTTTCAAGCAATAGTATTTTACCCCAATTTTTCCCAACGATCACGTTCGATCCATTTCTTCCAATTGCCAGCAAAGGAAAAAATGGTATTTCTTCCTTAATCGGAAATAATTATTTATTTTTCCATATTAAGTGTCAGATTTTGGTACAATATAACCCAAATACGTCGAGTCTGGCTCATTTATCAACGAAATTTACACTTATAAGATTAATTTTCTGTAATGTCTCCCCCTTCCTTAGTGATTTATCTTTCCGGCCATCAAAATATGTAGGGAGTATTTGAAAAATTTTGTCAATATCTTGTTTTTTATTTTCTTTTGTTCTCTGCAAAGCTCACTTTCGCCAAAAGCTGGAACAGTGCGTCTTACTCTCCATATTTATCACTAACACGGTTTTAGACAGTAACCAATAGTGACCGCAGCGTGCTTTGGATGAGTCGGAAGTTCAACAGTAGAGACGTTGGAATATTGCGCACCCGTTTATAAAAAATATATTTATTTATGTATGTTTTATTTTATTTAGTTATAAAAAATTATTTTTATCTAGTATTAATGTGCATTCAGTGCAATTGGTGCACCTCTCACCCGCACCATACGCCTCCTTTAATAAAAAATATCGAAAACTGAGACTTTTGGTAAATGAGTTCATAAATACATACTATATTTGCTATCTCTACGACCAAAAAATTTTACAGAAATTATATATAAGAAGTATCCCCAGAAAATGAAAATTGACAAAAGTCATTCCGGAAGCACTTAGTTGCATTAGAATTTTGAAATATTTTAAACACGTCGTTTTGTCCCATTGAGCATTCAAAAATAAAACTTTTTTATGACTTACCTTAGTGCATAATTTATATATGTGTGTATGTCTAAGTGTATGTGTATGCATGCGCATTTCTTTATGAATGGATCTGGAAAATATTTTATTGATTTAAAATCTATTTCGGTAAAAAAAAGATCTATGAATACCTAAAAGAAAAAGTAATAACTATAATTAAATTAACTTTACTCATCACATTCTTGCATTGCCTGGACAAGGACGTCAAAAACCAATGACTTCATTTCATACCGATTTAACTTTGGATTCTGTTTTAAAACACACTTTCAGAATATCAGTTAAATTATAATTATTTGAATTCAACGGCACTAGAGTACCCATTGGGCAGAACAGATTTTTTGCTCTAAAAAACAGAGAGAGGAGCCTGCCAAAAACTGGCAGATCTGCCCGTTCCAACCCAGTACCTCAAAACTCTCCACTAATGAAAATACTCCATTTTTTGACGAACAAACATTAAATATTAATTACTTGATATGAACAATCTTACTGGATTAAATTTTAAGCTTTCAGGAAATCATATCATGGCACTCTCAAAAGTATGTTAAAATTAATTAGGGACAGATGTTCGGTCAATGTTTGAAATACGATGCATAAAAAATGTTAAATCGGCTACTGCTCGCCTTTTTGCAAAGATTCAAATGTGAATTCAAAGTTATTATTGAATTTGGTGGTTAGATATTTTATTTGAATTTAATTTAATTTAAATTTTCTTAAGTGATAATTGAAGGGAGGATATTGAAAACGTGATGAAGGAAGCAGCTACAAGCAGAAGAAGAGACTTGTGCATTAGATAGACAATTAGACAATATCGTGAAATTAAATTGAACTATATCTACAAACAGAATGATTGTATTTTGTATATTAAATTAACGAAAATGGTAGAACCTGCAGACAACCCGCCTTCTGGCAGCAGAGCGTGACTACTTTTTTGTGGTATTATTAAAATTTGTTTCGAATACGCTCTATGCTATCGACGTATAGTTTATATTGCGGATTCCAAATTGGCGATTTATTGAATAATGACTAGGCACGAATAGACAGTGATTTATTTAAAACACGCGGAAATGAGTTTTTTGAAATTAAATATAGAGAGTAAATACTTTCCTCTTATTTTGAACGTCAAAAGTGGATTTTTTATTACAAAAATTACCAAAATTCAAAAGTATACTTTGAGGGATGGGGAGTGCTTTTTCGAAAAGCTTTCTATTGTTTTAAAGATCAAGTATGCAAATATTCATTCATATTTGAATAAAATTATAGTTGTTTACAAAAAACAAAGCCCGCTACACACACTAGTATTTATATATTTAATCGGCGTGATTAGACTTCTCCCAGGCTTTATAGTTTTCTGAAAACAATAATTAACGGACACAAACATTTTCAAAAGTTTACTTGTTTTTGCGCTTTTTTGCTTATTTTTATGTAAATACGGCGTAGAAGTCCGAACTGCTCATAAGAAAATGAACATTTCTCGGACTACTAACAACTGCAATAATGGTTATAGTGAAAAATGTTAAAAACAAATCTAGATTTTTTTTCTGAAAAAATACAACAACAAATCATGAATAAAACACGAGAAACGGAATAAAATGAGTTTTGAATCAATGTTTCGTTAAAGCGAGTTGGGATTATTTTTAATTTTCCCGGAGCCTGGAGCATGAAGAGACGGTGGGGTGGGGGGGGGGGGTAAAACTGTGCACTAAACAAAAAGAACATCGCACATTCAGTCTGTTACCGAAGTAAATCCTGCAATTTCACTCTAGCATTTATTTCCTCGTTCATTAGGAATGGAAAAATAATCCTCAACGTACTGCTTCATTGTTAATTGTTTGAACGAAAAAGAAAGTGTTATTAAAAAAAAGGTAATTAAAAAATATGATCAACATTACGTAGTTTTGGTAAATCATATTTTTACCATGAAGAAAATAATTTCCCCCCGTTGCTTATGTCATCTTTGGGTATGATGTGCAGAGGGTCTTTTTTAGGAGAAACATAGCCCGATAGACCGAAATTCTGTCTTACTTACACTCGCCTGACATCGAAGATCCCCATCCATTTTAAAACACAGTTTTGTACTGGATATTTAGGCCTCGATTAGGAAAATATTTGGGTCACGAAACACGCCCACAAGGCACTTCTTGTGTTATTATTTATTCTATTGTAAAGCATAATCTTTTGTTATACCTACCTACAAAACAAGTCCCTGAGAGCCAGTCAATGCGACCATAGCATCCCCAATTGGGACACGTTGTGGGCTGAAAGGGGTGGGAAAGAGAAGAAAATGGAGAAGAGGAATTCTGATCTGAATCTAAATGGTGGTCTTTCGCCAAATGATACTGAGAGTATCTACAATTCATTCACAGAGGCCAAGGCTGGAAATAGTGCCACGCGTACGTGCGTCATTCGCTTGCCGTAATTTGAAGGAAAATGAATGAATAGCTGACGTGCTACGCGATTCGCTACGCAGAGCACGAGGACCATCGGTCCAGCTTTTCAGCGCTACGCATCGGTTGACCTACGGTAGGCGTATTTCCAGGCTTAAACTACAGTAATGATAAATCACAAGTTGATTTTCATAAGCCAAAGTACATTTTGAAGAAAAAGTACAAAAAATCAACCCGTAAAAAACAAAGGATTTTTACTACAAAATATGTTTTTTATAGATGTATTTATTTTTTTATTGGTTTGACTGAGCATTAAACCTTTTTCCCCAGGGACTAGCTCTTAACTGTTGTGAACTTTTAAAATATATTTTAGCGGAAAAAGTTGGTTTGACTGAGGATTGAACCTTTCTCCCCAGGGACTGACTAAAATGAATGGACCGCGCTATCACTTCCGCCAAATCCCAATTGTTGATATCATATTTCAAATTCAGAATTAACAATTTCACCGTGCAAATGATTAAAAAGTTTCTAATGAAATTGGTCTGTAACCTAGATAGTGTCTCGGATAAACAAATCTAATTTATATTTATATGGTACGCCTATTGATTTTGTTTTTAAAAGTCTAAATGAATACATTTTTATTATATCGACAAATTTAACGTCGTCTTCAAACATAAGACGCTTGTCCCGGTAAAACAAGAGATCCTGGGTTCGTTTTCTAGTTTTGACCGTTTTCTTTTTATTTTTCTGTGTCTTGTTCTATTTCATGTTTCTTAAAGATTTATTAGTATTATCTTATTCTTCAATGAAATACTACAATAATGGGTATTAACTAAAAAATAAGTTAATAGAAAAAGTTATTACTCAAACAGATGTATTGAAAAAATTACTATTTCCTTTTATTTACGAGTAGAACTAAAAATGAACGCCGTAGTAGATGGTGCCAACTAGAAAACTAAATTAAAGCGTTATTTAATGGGCGTAAAACGGTTAAATTTACGTCTGTAAATTTATTAGACAATAAATAATTATTTACAAACAATACGAAACAATTCTCCACCGCAATAATTCATTTACTCTATAACTTTAGCCATTAATATAAGCGATTTACATTCCTCTGGGAACTTGACGTTCAGTTTTTCCTCGAGCACTGAATATTTTAGTTCCATTAGCGGCTCGAAGCCACTTTTCCTGGCTAATATCTGTGAGGCCTTCGACGTGAAAATAGTTTCCGTGACCTTGATGTCCAGCGCCTTACAGAGTGGGGTTCTGAAAGGAATTAATATATTATGTAACAAAACCAGTTTCTGTAGATTTGATTATAGTGGTTCCATAACTGAATCTTTGTCTAAGTTAGTTTATTGTTTTCAATTAGGGGTATCCAACCCTCCTAACAGCTCACAAAGCGGCGCGTAATAATTTTTACAACGCAAAAATGTCTTCTGAATTCTTGCCTTTTTGTGATCATTGCAATCAATTTTTGTGAAAACACAGAACTCCAATGAACAACACAATGAAGTTATATTTTTTTCAAAAGCAAATTTTTTTAGCTTAATGTGTCAAAAAATGAGGTAGTCGACATATTAGATAAACTGACGATTTGAACAGAATTGCAGGTTTCATTGAGTGAGAGCTGCTAATTATGGACCAATCTGGACAATTATATGTCCTATATCCTATGACCTTATAAAAAATAATTCATATTTTTTTAATTAATTAATTAACTAATAATTAATGTTGAATACAGAAAATTAAATGAGTGGAGGACTGAAGACACTGAAGTCACTTATAAAAAGTTGCCTGAAGATGCAAGGCTAGCGATTCACAGTGTAGGGTTCCCAATGGAGTGTTAATACCAACAAAGGTAAAATGCAGTGAGGGGAGGAGCTGGCAATCGAGTTGTAAAAACTCAGTTAAGGTGACAATTTTTTTTTGTTTGCTTGACGCTCAATTTTTAATTATTTCTCGTGAATATATTACTAAAATCTCAAATGTTTCTAGAGGGATCCTCTTGGATGCAAGTTATTTATATTTACAATTAATAAAACCATGACCTTACCACTAAAATATTTAATGTAAAACCGTTTTTTTAAACTAAAAAATTGGCTGTTAGCACAAGATTTTATTTTTCTATACAATGAATTAGTAACTTCCCGAGGGATCCCTCGTGAAACATTTGAGATTTAGATAATACGTTCATCGTAAGTAATTAAAATAATTCCCACGAAAAGGTAGATTTTCTAGGCCTGCCAGGGCAAAGTAGATCGTAGGTCCGTCCATTTTGTCGGCCCGCTCACTAAATACTATCTCATCACTTATGTCGTTAAGATTCTGACTTTATTTTAGAGATTTGATAGGTAAAATTCAACCGCAGTTGTCCAATTCACAAGGGCCGCACGTCGGAAATTTGTGTGCACGGCTGCTAACTTACGTCGTTAAGATTCTAGCTTTGTTTTAGGGTATTGTCTCGTTTTGATACACAAATAAGTACATACAATTATAACAAATTCTTAGATACAGGATACAATTAAATAATGATTATAAAACAAGAAAAAGCAAATAGAAATACAAAATTACATAACACCTCACTTAAATGACAAATAGTCTAAAGAGAGTCAAGAGATTAAAATACACAAATCGAGACAAGAGACATAAGAGATACAAGAGACACAAGATACACGAGGATACTATCAAGATTTGGTAATGTCACGAGTCACAAGTCAGTATACAAGAAGAATATATTATTCGACAATGTCCGTATGTTAATGAAGCAGCTTGAAGGAGCTTGTGTCAATACAAAGTTGTATGGCCGATGATAAGTTAGTTAGTTGTTGTATTTAATTACCTAGCCATTAGCATCTCAGCTGCAATACCTAGTCCTCTATACGCAATTCCTACAGCTAGCCCAGCAGCTCCCAAATATTCGTTGACTCCAAAATGCTCGTAGACGTTGAATCGATTCGTTACATCGTCTAATATTCTAAGAAGTGACACAGGTTCTTTGGCGTAATCCTAAAAAAATAATTTTAATCATAACAATAATGAGGGTACATAAGGTAATGCAGTACATTCATATTCCGAAATAATAAAATACCAAAACATAAAATGAAAACAGAAAATTTGTGAAAAAAACTATAAAATTTTATACATTATGAAAATTAATAAACAATTTTTAATAAAAAATAGTATGACCACGAAATTATTTGTATTTTTCCGTTCATCTTTGTTTTGGTCGCAATATATTTGCAAGTTGTTACATATAAACTCATAAGAAATATTTTTATGTAATCAATCAATTAATGCTATCAGACAATGCATGATCTGGGCAACAAGTTTGGTGGTATTATTGATATATTTATTGACTTCATTTATAGAACAATAGTTTTCATGTACCAAATGTAAATCAAATATATGCTAAGAATATATTATTGAAACTATTCAAAATTACTAAATTCTACAATACCGCTTATTCACCAAACAAGGTCAAATCATAATGACATAAAAAATATTTCAGGTCATAAAACCACATTCGGGCAAAGAAATTGTGTTTATTTTGCGACGAAACTCCACAACATCCTTCGCCATGATATGAAGTGAATAGAAAATTTGAATGATTACAAATCAAGAATAAAAATCTGGCTGAAAGAGATTAATGAAAAAAACTCTGAACAAAACATTAAGAACGACATAGAAAACTAATAAAACACAGAAATACAACTAACTATACATAAATTTAACATCATATTTTGTATGAACAATGTTTAAATAGTAGCTATAATAAAAAAAATAAAATTAAAAAAAAAACTAACTTTTACCTATTCCACCACCTTGTCTAATCCTACAAAGTGTAGTAGCGTTGCACAGTGGGCTGAACATCGCCTTTCATAGACATAGAGAGTTGAATTTTCAAGGGTATTTTTTTGGCTAGAAATGGATTCTGCTGATCATTACTATGCTATAAAATTCCGTACGAAGCAATTGCGTGTACAAATGAAGGAGTTATCAATTTTTTAAGAAAAAATTGTATGGCACTGACATAAAAAATGAGGCAATCTCTGGAATCATAAGGTTGGCCATTCTATCCTAACACACAGATATACTACTATTTATAGGTATTTTTTGACATACTTCGTATTGTGGCGCAACTTGCGATTTTTTTTTTTAAATCCTCAAGTTGAAAAAAAAACTTTTTTATGTTGATGATTCATTTAAATGCTTCAAAAAATCACAAGTTGTGCCATAATACGAAGTATGTCAAAAAAATACAAATAAATAGTAGTATTCGTACGAAATTTTATAGCATAGTAATGATCAGCAGAATCCATTTCTAGCCAAAAAAATACCCCTAAAAATTCAAGTCTCTATGTCTATGAACGTCGATTTTCAGCCCACTGTGCGTTGGTAGTGTTGTTTTAGTGATTTTTCTTATATAATGTAGTATTGTTCTGGTTTATATATTAACTTATGTTGCTGTTACATGTTTTACTGATATTTTTTCATCGTCAGTTTATCAGCTTACTGTTATTATGTATATGTAAATTGAACTGTTATTATGTAAATTGTATATAATTTTCGATAACTCTCTAGGTATATTCTGTATCTAAAATCCATGTTTAAGTCTGGCTAGGCGTATAACCAAATAACATAAAATATAATGCTGTTATTTATTAACTGCTCTCCATACTAGTGACCGAATTGTATAAACACATTTTAAAGGAATGTTATATTTACCGGAACTCCATCATTATCTTTTACGAATCGCAGTAAAACATTAAAGGCAACTATTTTAGGCTGTTGGTTTTCCTCCACCTCATCTTCTGAACAAACCATGCAAGTGTTCAGTGTAAGCGCCCACTTCCAAAAACGTTTAGTTATTTCAAATCCATCCGGTTCATAGCAAACACCTTAAAAAACACAATTCTGAAATATCACTAAAAACTTATTAACAAAAGATTTAATTACCTCCGTGGTCAAAGGTTAAGGCTCTTGACTAGCAAACTGGAGGTCACTGGTTCAAATCCCCTAAAATTATTTGACAATACGTGTGATTTTAGGATACAGTCATTAAAAATAAATTATAGTTTATTTGTGAGTGGATGATACTCTCAGAATATCTCTGGTGTAAGATGACCAAACAAAATTGAAACGTTGTTTGAAATGGATTTGGCCGTGTTTGGTGACCAAATCTTAAAAGCCAGGTACATCACAACTTCCTCTTCCCATCTCTTTCCCCTCTCAACAACATCCAGCCTCACAATGCCATAGTCTCACAGGCTCCAGATGGTTGCGAGCAATTGGGACTATTGTGTTGTTTCTCACCAAAGAAATGTGAAAAATCAGCACAAAAATTAAAAATATTAAAATAAATATTCAACACATCATAGTCTCATTAAGGTAGATTATAACATGTCAATTTGTCCCACTGTTCCTTGTTCTTATCAATATTAGATATTACTAATCAGTTGTTTACTTGTTGCTATGCAGATACATTTTATGCCAATTAGTTTGTGTCGGAAGGAATGCTGGTTAGTAGTAAGTGCAAGGTAGTGCATTATGTTTCATAAATCACAGTTAATGAAATAATGATATAATTAAATAAAAATTATATTATCAAAAAAATTACCATTCAATATATAAATAACTCAATATCCATTTGAATACCAAAAAATGTGCCGCACCAACAAACATCTATTTGGATACCAAAATCATGTGCTTCAACCACAAATATCTATTTGGATACCAAAATATGTGCCGCATCCACAAAAAAATATTTGGATACCGAAAAAATGTGCAGCATCCACAAACATCTATATTTGGATACAAAAAAATGTGCCGCATCCATAAACATCATGGTAATAATCTTAAAATTAGTACAAAACCGGTTGTTACAAAAATCTTTTCATACAAATCAAAGTTCTTCTTTAGTTCTGTCTGCAGATTGATTTGAAAGCTAAAAATGATGAGTGGATTGGGAACTGCCTTGAATATTACGAGCGCGATGTGATACAAACTTTTTTCCAACATAAATAATAAAGTATAATCATTTGTACACAACGATAATATTTTGTCTATCATCCGTCTTTCTTATGAAATAGCTGTCTATATGTCTGTGAGTCTATCGCTATGATATATTATGTACAATATTATGTTTATTTAGTCAGAAATATCTACCTGAGGCAACGGAGAACGGTTCTTCGTACATGTAGTTGTCAATCATAAACTGATAAATATTTTCGTTCCATCCTTCTGGAACTTCGTGTATTTTAAATTTTTTCACCGATCCATCTTTCATTGTTCGTTCGAACCTCGTCCATATCTTCACCATTGCGGGCGAATTAAATTAGGTAATCACGTTGTTTTGAATGAACAAACATGTAATTGACATAAAACGCTATAACAGACTCGTTACAGTGTTATATTTCGTGGCTAATACATTTAATCGTGGTCTCTTATCAGAGATACACTTCGTCATACTTTTTATCTATTATTTCGCCTTAGTCAGAGAAGATTCCTGTTCTACCAACTTGGACGATTGAAATTTCACGAATAACAATTTTCTTGCACAACTGGAATAATAATATGATAATTACGAAGATTTTTTTCGGAATTGTAATAAGTGTGTTATAAAAGCAGACCATTTTTTAAAGTAAAAATGTATCTAATATTATGTTTACCAAATAAAATTTCTTCGAAGATAAATTTATAGTTCTCTTTGTTAAAATGACCTTACTTCACTCACTCGTGAATTTGGTGAATTTATATTACGATTTTCTTAGAACATGAAATTTATTTTTTACCTACCTTAAAAACAAACGATTTAACCTTTCCAATAAAGAAAACAAAACAACTCTTTTCCTGCTACAATTCCCACTTAGAAATGATCTTAGAGTTTGCCAACTGAATAGATGATTTGTTTGAATTCCCTTCAAGATCTATTGGCTTATATTTCAAGAAATAACTTGTGATCCCATTGAGACGAATATAGCGTTTGTTTGTAGCTTAGATTTGGTAATTTTACATAATGTAATATTAAAAACAAACGTGAAAACAATTTATTATTTATAATTTATAGTTATAAAAAAACTTTTATATAAAAGTACGTTTCGACTATCAATCTGTTTCGATTACCACATTCTTCCACAGTCAAATAATTATTTGCTTTAACCCAATTTCCACAAATATGTGCTATCCAAAAGTAATCTAGTTCGTAATTTAACTGATTATTCGTGGCACATCAAATTTTCCTCGTAATTAGTAGTAGAACGATAAACGTATATAAAATGATAACCGATCATTTTTTAACTGAGCGGGCAGGTTACATACAATCACGTCCGTCGTCAAACTGGTACATTTTTTTAACCGTAAATTTCAATATAAATTTGATAAAAACATAAACTTTGTTCTTTTTTGACATTTTTTTCTAATTTTTTAAAAATATTTTGTGAATACCACACAATAGTACTAACTGCGTTAAACTGTTAGTATCCAGTGGACTATGGCATCGCCAATTGGGAGCGAGTTTTGGTGATTAATATTGTTCAATCTTGAAAGCTTGGGTACAAAGTGACTTTGTTGATGTATAAAATACACATTTTTAATACTTATATTAAACCATATGTTTCTTATTACTAGCATTATTTTTTAAATTTAATTATACAATTTTTTTCGCCGAGTTTTACGATCTTATCCAAGTATTGATGGTTCACAAATGTAAAATATCGCACACATTATATTCGTGTTTTACCATTTATTTACAGATAATACATTTATGAACTGATAAAATAGTGAGAAAAACAACTTATCGGTAATAATATTAACCACATTGAAAACCTAAAATTCTCTAAGATCGGAAAATAATTTCCCTCGAGGCCTACGCCATCTTTGAAAATGCTGTGTGGAGGGACTTTTTGTGAAGGACTTTTTGTGGAGGCATTCAACATCTTTTTAATACCACAGCCAAACTGTTGAACTCAAGAAAGAGTACGAGAAATGCTCAGCATATTGCTAAAGTTTTTTTTCACTTGGTATTGTTTCAACCAATTGCACATGAAGTTCATTTTTCTGAAATTTTTGAGTCTGAAGTTTAAACTTCACGAAGCTTCATTTAATTTATTTTCTGATTCAATCTCATTAAAATAATTTTATCACAAAACTAAATATTAATCCCGCGTATGACGAATTTAATATGAAGAAAAAAAAAGTTTTTACTGGACCTCTCCACCCTAATATTTTATTTCGTCTTACGCCCAGACGGGCTTTACTTGGATTTTAATACACTAAGTGAGCTATCGAAAATTGTGCAAAAAAATAAAAGCATGATATAACAGTTAACTGATAAATGAATATGAGACAGTATTAGTGAAACATGTAACGGTAACATAAAATAATATAGAAACTAGAACAATACTACATATAAGACATACTAATATTAGATTTAATGCCATTATTGGTCATGTACACCTTATCAGAAAAGGAGAACTGTTGTGCCTGATATGGGATAAGTTACTGGTTATTTTATTATAACATACATAATCGTTAAAATGTACATCCTATGTTTTATAATATACGTATGTAAGCTACACAAGCATTTCTCAAAAGGTGGTTATGCAATTGAATTTTGTATGTATGTGTTCAATTTCATTAAAAAACACAGAAGGTACAGACCAATATTTAATTGAAAAAGAAGATAACACTTAAAAATCTAAATGAAACATGAAACAGAACAAGACACAGAAAATACAAATAGAACGGCCACAACTAGGAATCAAACATAAGGTCACATTTTAACACAACCTCAAATAACACATCTGCCCTGATGATGGACACTGCAATGCTGTCCAAAACGTTGGCTAAAGAAGGAGTTAACGCAACACGGCATAATACCCCAAAAACAAATAACAAAAATACTTTTGGCCGTGAAAATCTTAAATCATATTTGAATATAATTTTGTTAATTATTCATAATTTATATTTTATTTTTCAAATATACGAGTATGTACACTTTGTACGTATATGTACGGTGTGGAAACATAAATGAATTTCAAAAAAATATCGCGGTTTTTTTAACAATACAAAGAAATTTATTTATTTATTTATTTATTAATCTTAAGTTAGCTCACATCTTCGTGTGTGCTAATAGTTTTATAAACATATAAACATGTACATTGTTTGGCAAACATAATCTTTCCTTAAATATTTCAATAAAGTCACAAAAAAGAAACATTAATAATTGAGAAAGAAATATTTTCTTAATTCATTTTTGAACTTATTAATATTTTCTATCACAGCAATTTCCTTTTTGTTATAGAGTTGAACGGCATGGTACATCAGAGATTTTTGGGTGCTTGTTTTTTTTCTTGTTGGCAATCTAATTTGCTTAGAATTTCTCGTCCCGTGTCCGTGTATCTCGTTATTGTAATTTATTTTTCTTTTCAGTTCCTTAGACATCATCCCTATGTTAATTTTATGTATACAAATAAGTACATTCAAATACACAGTTTGCTTCACCGTCAAAATATTCAGCTCCTTTAACATGTCTCTTATCCGTGTGTATATGTTGCGCTTAAGTATTATTCGCATTGCTTTATTTTGCAGTATTTGCATTTTTTTCATTTTCTCTTTATTGCAGAGAAAAAGAATACTTGAACAGTAATTAAAGTGTGGTGATATAATTGTATTGTATATTATCTGGCATGTTTCTTTATTTAATTTGTCTGCTCTAGTCTTACGCAAAAGTAAAATCTCGTTCAATGAACTCAATAGACTTTGAATTAAAGTGTCATTTTCAAAATTGGAACTTATAATATAATATTTAGCATTTACTTTTACCTACTGAAAACTAAATTCGTAGTCAACAAATTATTATAAGCAATAATTAGTCGCCTGAAATATCAATACAAATTCAAAATATCTCCCGAGAAAATAAATGCCGCCGACGGGAATTGAACCCGCACCTTCTGATGTCCGATCAGATGCTCTGAACCCCTGAGCCGCGTCGGCTTATTTCCAACCCGCCAAATAATTCAAAATGTACTAGTACTTCAATCTGATAGTATTAATACTCCAGCGTCTGGACGATGTAGGCCCTCTGATTGGTCAAATTTAAATTGTCTGTTTCGGTTAAATTCCGCTAACTTGAAAATTAAGACATGATTTCATACTAAAATAGGATCGCCTCATAATAATACGAGATTTCTTCAAAAGCATCGTTTCTCCTCATATAATTTTTGGATAATATCAAAGAAAATATGTTATAGAAAGTTCATAATCCATTGGATTAATTACATTACAGTGAAAATTATCCACGGTTACGTGATTATGTTTGACGTTTATAAAAAAATCACGCGTTCCTTCAATGGCCGATACGCACGGCTATAGATCAGATCGCCGACAGAGCGCACCTCTGGCGGTCTAAAAACGAACCAAATGAATGGCGCGAATATTTAAATATGCAGCTCACAATATTTGAGTACTTACGATTAACAAGCAGATTTCTTCTGGAAGCTTATCACTTTGTAATGGCATTTTTCATTATTATTTATATATTTTTTTGTTTATTAATTATATCTGATTTTATATTGACATGTTTTCTAATTTCTTAAATTTCAAAATTATTTATTTGCGATGCTTTATATCCTGAGTGAAGTATTTTAAGACCTGAATTTTTTATCGAAAGTGTGATCATTATTCAAAAGATGATTTGCAAACTCAGATTCACTATTTCCATTTAGAGCCGTGCGATATTCTTTAGTTCTGACTTCAAAATTTCTATTGGTTCTACCTTTGTAAAAGAAATTACAATCATCCCAGTTGAGTTTTTAAACTCCTGATTTTTTTGTTCGAATTTTGCTATCTTTATTATTAAGAATATATTTCTTCATTGTTATTAGTGTAAAACGCCAGTTGAATAGTACCAGGATTGTTTTTATATATAATTTTAGAAGTATCGTTATCCACAAACAGAATTCTACGCCATTGTTTATTTCTATCTTTAGAAAGACCGTTTGAAGAGAATGTGTTTAATTTTTTTTATTTAGTATTTCAACTATCAATTTATTAGAATAACCGTTATTAAATGCTATTTGTCTTATGGATATATTGTTTTATGGTTGTATGCTATTTTTTTTTCAGGTCTTAAAATACTTCACTATAAATAATATATAAATTTTGGAAACGAGGAAACATGTTAATATAAAAGCAGATATAATTAACAAGAATTTTTTTATAAACTCTCTTTAAAATATTTTCTCACTCAACTGGTCTTTCCCGTCTAACGATATTGTAATTCATAATTATTATAAACCCAGCCTACTCTTACCCCCCCCCCCTCCTTCCACTTCTTCTTTCCCAATTGCAATCTATATTTAATTTTTGACTTGGGTGTATACACAATAAAATGTAAACATTATATTTATTTATTTATTGGACAATTTGCATAGCGCCGCTTTTGTGAGATATCACCTCAGGGGCGCTATATTGTAATAATCTACCTTTATATATAGATTTTTACTCTCCTGATGATGTTGTATATATAATCTAACTTTAAACTTTATTAGATACAGTAACAGTTGTAGGTAAAGAATTACCACCAGTTGGAGTAAAATTAACACCTTTTAATTAAACCGACTGCTAATCTCATCGCACAATTACCCTCCTTTTATTCATAAACACGGGTACAATTAATCATTATGTAATAATCTATTATTTAAGTCAACTTTGTTATAACTATCTTTAATTGTAACAAACTAAACGATATTGATTCAATTTATAGACATTGACGGTTGTAACACAAATTTAAGCACTGCAAGTCTCCTATGAGCTAATTATATTAGGTACCTAAGATAACAGTGAATATCAGTTGTAGACATGTAGTCAATAAAAGTGTTTCATTTGAAATAATCCATCACAAATACGTAAAATTTCATTTATTCAAACAACTGTCATTCTTATTATGTGAAATTTAGCATGTTATTATTAATTAACTCCTTTCTGTTCCGTGTTTTAACAATATATATAAACTCACCCTCTCTCTGTGAATGTTCTTATATCTATCTATTAAATGTAACTGTTGTTAATATCACTTAAAATGGGCGAAGCCCAAAGAAGAGCCGCCCGCAGGGCCTAGCAGAAAAAAACCCGCGGAGCGGGTTTTTAACTGCAAGTCAACAATTAACCCTTTAAATATCATTAACCCAAATTCGTATGATGTTTGGGGACAAATTTGGTCTCCTAATAATTAAGGGGTTGCTCAAAAGTTGTTTGTTTTATTTTCACAGTATTTGTACAACCGAAAATTTTTTAATTTCTCGAATAAGTCAATAATTATTATCCTACATAACTGCGAAGGCAAACTAGTTCTGGGAACCGCAAACCGACTATCCGAGGTTAGTTCAAGCGTTTCATTCAAAACGATTTATTGAGCGTGTGCATTTTGAGGGAATCGATTATCGTGAAAAACATTCCCTAATCGTTATCAATGAAATATTATTACTATACGAAAACTATTTTCAATTATAAATTATCACAGCGTAATTTTACTCGTATGTAGGTACTTTCTTACTTGTTTTCTGGAGATTTTACTTTCAGGCGACTGACTTCAATATTTACGGATATTTCAATATTTAAGACAGTAGCATTTTCAAATGAGGGCAAATTATTTAGGACGGGTTGTTTCGGAGAATTTGAAAAATTCATCAAATTTCAACGTTCTTTTTCGGGTTCTGTGAAAGTCCTATTCAAGTTCTGTTACTATATCATTGTAGACTAGTTGCTTGATAAAACTGAAATAAAAACAGAACTTGAAAAAATCTTTCACAGAGCTTGAAAATGAACGTTGAAATTTGATGAATTGTTCGAATTCTCCGAAACAACCCGTCCTAAGTTTTTGATGCGAAACATCTTTTGGCGCGCCAAGGGGGTAAAATCGAATTTTGCGTAGAAATCATGGCAAAACGGAATGACGGGACGACGCTCTTTCACGTAACGAATAAACCCTGTGTTGAGACTAAATTTTTCGGGATGTTTTGTTGTTCTGGAGATAAGCTCAAATGTTTTGTTGTTCTGGAGATAAGCTCAAATATTTTGTTATCCTGGAGATAATCTCAAATGTTTTGTTGTCCTGGAGATAATCTCAAATGTTTTGTTGTCCTGGAGATAATCTCAAATGTTTTGTTGTCCTGGAGATAATCTCAAATGTTTTGTTGTCCTGGAGATAATCTCAAATGTTTTGTTGTCCTGGAGATAATCTCAAATGTTTTGTTGTCCTGGAGATAATCTCAAATGTTTTATTGTCCTGGAGATAATCTCAAATGTTTTGTTGTCCTGGAGATAATCTCAAATGTTTTGTTGTCCCGGAGATAATTTCAAATGTTTTGTTGTCCTGGAGATAAACTCAAATGTTTTGTTGTCTCGGAGATAATTTCAAATGATTTGTTGTTCTAGAGATAAGTTCAAATGTTTTATTGTCTTGGAGATAATTTCAAAAGATTTGTTGTCCTGGAAATAATATGAATTTTTTGTTGTCCTGGAGATAATCTTAAATGGTTTGTTGTCCTAGAGATAATCTCAAATGTTTTGTTGTCCTGGAGATAATCTCAAATGTTTTGTTGTCCTGGAGATAATCTCAAATGTTTTGTTGTCCTGGAGATAATCTCAAATGTTTTGTTGTCCTGGAGATAATCTCAAATGTTTTGTTGTCCCGGAGATAAACTCAAATGTTTTGTTGTCTCGGAGATAATTTCAAATGATTTGTTGTTCTAGAGATAAGTTCAAATGTTTTATTGTCTTGGAGATAATTTCAAAAGATTTGTTGTCCTGGAAATAATATGAATTTTTTGTTGTCCTGGAGATAATCTTAAATGGTTTGTTGTCCTGGAGATAATCTCAAATATTTTTCTTAATTTCGAAATGTTTTTATTTGTTGTTCCGAAGTGCGCTTTCTTCAATATCCGTATTTTCACTAAAATCATTAATATTTTCTTGAATAATCTTTGGTATTTCTTTAATCAAAAATGATACACTATATAAATGTTTATATTTTTAATTTGTAATGTATGTGTTTGTGTAGTTATACATTAATGATGGTAAAATAATGGTTTTGTCATGAAAAATGTAAAGACTTGCTTACATTAGTTTTCACTTCCTTTACAGTTAAATAACGTAATTACAACAATAACATAGTGTAAATTTAAAAAATATGTATTAAGGTAATTCGAAAACACCTAACCACTTGAACCTATGCCACCTCAGTGTTCGTCTTTGAGGCTCTACTTGTTGATTTGCCCTTCTCACGAGGTACCACGCGCACGGTGCATGTTTTAAATACTTAGAAATATGGTGTTGAAATATAAATGAAGTTCAGAAGAATAAAAAAATTGTCTGCTCTAGTTCTACGCGAAAGTGAAATCTGGTTCAATGAACTCAAATTGACTTTGAATTTAACAATGATTTTCAAAATTGGGAATCATTGTGGGAACAATTTAGATAAGCGATAATGTAGGTACATATCCATTTTATAACATTTTTAGTAGAAACATAAACTTCATTAACATTTTCATTTTTTTATTTAATAGGAAATTTTTTTGTTGTTTTTTTTTGTCTTTAAGTTGGGTTGCAAAACATAAAACTTATTTTGTTATCAAACATAGTTTACTGAGTCTTGGTATAAGTTAACAGACGGAATAATGGATTTCAAATAAAAATAAAAATCGGGGTAATTTAGCGGTACTGTGAGGGGCAAAATCTCAATTTGTAAACCGTGTCGGTACATTTTTCACGGAAACCAGCTGTGAAAGCAAAATCTCAATTTCAAAATCAAATTTCCGGGAAAGCATAAAAAACTTACTCAATTACTCCGTGGCTCTAATAATAAAAATACGAATAACAAACATCAAATATGGCGTGATAAATTAGGGATTTCGCCGGTTTCAGCGCGGGAACGTCGCCATTGTTACTTCTCGTGTTCCCGGAACACCTGACATCCTGACAGATGTGTTCCGTCCAATTAGGGGAAAGGGATATGACGTCACGGGAGACAGGGTGGGACTGAGGTTGAGTTGGAACCCCTGGGGGCGGGAAATAATGACACTAACAAGTTACCAATGACCGATGCAGTAGGCACTGGGTACCCAGTTAGAATTACAGATTTTAGCAGTAGCGGAATTCGTCCAGAAAGTTTTTGTTTCTACCAAAAAGTTTTTTTTTACATCAACTCCACAACCCTGATGTATGGCAGTGAGTCATGGAAGTAGCAGAGGATGTATGATAGTAAACTGAATGCTGTAGAAATGAGATCCATGAGGCGAATGTGTGATAAAACTATTGATGATCTTGTGAGAAATGCGGAGATCCGCAAAGAATGCACTTCTGATGAAAGCGAAATGAGATGGTTTAGGCTTGTAGATCGAATAAACGAAGAAAGGAGTTTAAGGAGAATGTATAACGCAAATTTGAATAGTCAAATAAGTCGAGGCCTCCCGAGAAAGACCTGGAACGACCAAGTGAATCAGATGTGTGAGTCTGACAATGTCAAGGAGTCGAGAAAATAATGGAAGAGCATGCATGGAAGTGAATGAGGCATGGGGTGGGTGCAAGACCGAGTTGTTTGGCAATCCGTCCTCTCTGCTTACCCCTGCGGAGACACGGTGTGATGGTTAGTTAGTTAACTTCACATAGGAGGACATGCGGAAAAAATATTTCACGCAGTTGTCGTTCTTGGGTTATTTTAGAAAAGAAAATGGCTTGTGGAATGGAGGACATAGATGGCAGATTGAACCCACGACCTGCAGAGCCAGAAACACTCACCAACTTAGCAACTAACCGGTCAAAACCGGGCGCCAAAACCTTTTTTTCTATGCCTTGTAAATACTTTTGCATATTCTTCATTTAACTGCGATATGCATTCTTGGGTAGGGACAGTAAAATGTGTTGACGTAGGTATCACTGTGTTTATTATGCAGCTCGTATATTATTTATAAACATAATTTTTAACGTACATAAAACCTATTAATCAACATCATACCTTCAAGACTTCGTACGAGTCATATCAACAAATTAATTGTAAAATGATTTTTACCAGCATCCGTTTTGTGTCCCAATGTACTGTTCCGTGTAAAAACCTTCATAAGAACAAGTCCAAATTCATTTTGAATTTTTATCATAAATGAATGAATTTAAAAATAAAACCATAAATTTATAAACACCACATTTTTAAGGCTGTATAATGCCCTAAAAGGTTGTATAAAAACCCGGTCAGTATTAAGCATAATAAATAAAAGTGATGTTTACTAAGTTATTGGTTTATTTTAAATTATAATGTCACACCACATTGTATTTGCTTTATATGAACAAATACATAAACCTCATCAAAATCCAAAATGATTTTTCAATCTGACAATCTTCAATCAATCTGAGTCTACCCATGGCTACATTAAAACCTATTATATGTTGTACTTTTGATTGCGACCGATGATTTATTATTTTGAGTATAGCCGTGAATGCATTGAAAATCTTTGTTTTCATACTCAAATTTATTACGTAATTCGTATATTAATTTTTTTTAAATTATAAATGTTTCGCCGTATCCTAGTGCAGCCCTCTAGTCGTCCATTCCGACCACCCGCAACTCCCTTCCCCAAGTTATCCACAACACCCCCACCCTCAGTCGTCCTCCACCCACCCTCCCCTGCCCGCACCCATCACTACCACCTTGTTCCGGAGATCCAGATCATAAAGAGCATCCGCCTTTTTGCAGCAGCGCAGCGGTCCGCACTAATGAGGCGGACGGAGACGGCTGTAGCGACTAGCGACATGAAGCTCAAAACATTAAATAAAAACACCATGTACTTACTTACACCTAAACCAGCGCAGCGGTAGCCGAATTATTTCACAAAACTCATCAAACCTTGTACTTTATACGAATGGGTGAATACATACATGCACTCAAAGCTACATTTTTTACACGGCAAAAATTGAAATATTTGACATAGATACGTTAAGGCAACCAAAAAACTAGCTTTCTATCACGTTTCTCTGAACGGATAGGCAGAGAAGATACCGCCACTCTGTATCTATACATCGTCTCATACACCATACTCTTCTGTTATTGTCCATGACTCTTGACATGGCAGGACAGAAATACTAAAAATAAAAGCCCATATCTCCAAAATTACATCGTTGTCTTACTTACAGCTTGTCAGGAGGGGTATTTCACATCTAACTTCTAAACCCAGCTCAAGTCAATTAGTATAAAAAACATAATAATTAATTATTAAAAGTTTCATAACAATTTTCAGCTTCATTAAAGTGTTTATAAAAGCGATGTCGAAATATTAATTGAATGTTTTTTTTTAATTATTCATTTAACAATGGAATAAAAAATAACAACATTGCATTTTAATTGGAAAACTATGGAAAAATTTGACTGCTATGAAAGGTATGAAAGGTCCAACCCTATGAGCGCAAATGATTCGAGTTTTTAGTACGTGCTTACAACTAAGTTACGTTTCGTGATGTGGCCTAATTCACAAATATTCATGTAAAAAAAGTGTTTTCAGCATTTTGGCAAACCGAATTTGAATTTTAAATCTTTATGATATATAATATGTTTGAAAAAACCTTACTTTGAAAATATGTTGAGATGTTTACAAAGCAAAAACACGAGTTATCTAATAAGCGGCTAAAATAAAGTGTTTTGATTTTTGCTGAGTAGTTAATAAAATAATCCATGTTATTTTCAAAGGAGTGATTAACGATATATTTTTATTTCTTTTTATATAATGTGAAATAACTTTGGAACGAAAATTGGAAAGAATTCTAACTACTGCTTAAAGGTTACATTTTGTGTTCTTGAGATCTTGTATTCCTTGTGTACTTTTAAAAAGATTGTTAAATTATTTGTGCAAGCCGAGGATTTCCAACTGTACGGGACGTGTTAAACTGCACAAGAAAATACTGTAAATAATAAGCACTGCCACACATCAGTTCTCAACCTGGGTAATGATTTAAGTAAAACACCGTTAGGTGTTCTATCGAAACCATCCTAAAAGAAAGATGATTCAAATCAAAATTCACATTTTAACTAAGGTGTAGCTTATAGGTACTTCCTATTTCTTACAGCCAACCCAATTCACAAGAAATAGTTATATGTATTTCAATACAACTGGGTTTTAATACAAATATAGAAACTGAGACAATCGGAATTCTTTCAGCGATAATTTCAGATTGGAGCACATTATGCATCATTGCGCCATACGATACAGCAAATGGCGTAGGCGAATATTGCAGCAGTGGCCAGTTCAGTTGGTAGCCAGCAAAAATTGGCCAGCCTTTAGGTGATCAGAATCGTTGGCTAATTCAGTCGGTAGCCAACAGGAATTGACCAGCCTCTATGTTGTCAGCATCCGTGGTTAATTCATTCGATAGCCGGGAAGAATTGGCCAGCCTCTAGGTTTTAAGCATCAATGGCTAATTCAGTTGGTAGTCAGAAAGAATTGGCCGGCCTCTAGGTTGTCAGCATCAGTAACTAATTCAGTTGGTAGCCAGGAAGAATTGGCCGGCTTCTAGGTTTTCAGCATCAATGGCTAATTCAGTTGGTAGCCAGGAAGAATTGGCCGGCCTCTAGGTTGTCAACATCAATGGCTTATTCAGTTGGTAGCCAGGAATAATTTGCCAGCCTCTAGGTTGTCAGCATCAGTGGCTTATTCAGTTGGTAGCCAGGAAGAATTGGCCGGCCTATAGGTTTTCAGCATCAATGGCTAATTCAGTTGGTAGCATCAATGCAATGGAGCAGGGATTGGCCAGCCTCTAGGTGATTTCTCGAGGAACACAATGGTGAATATATTAATTTAATATTTTAGATTAATTTATTTGTTTATAAATTCACGCCCAGCAGGGCTTTTAGATGTTATTTTTTTATTTTTTTACAAAGAACAAAACAAAATCAAAAAGAAAATAAAGTCAAAGTAAAATCAAAAAACAAAATCAAAAAGAAAACACAACCTCTTAAAC
This sequence comes from Hesperophylax consimilis, assembly GCF_061612785.1. Taxonomy (NCBI): domain Eukaryota; kingdom Metazoa; phylum Arthropoda; class Insecta; order Trichoptera; family Limnephilidae; genus Hesperophylax; species Hesperophylax consimilis. The sequence goes on from NC_142848.1 coordinate 10,209,888, forward strand.
AAAAACAATGACAAAACGAAATAAAGTGGAGCTACTTAGTTTCTATAGTTAAATAATATTATATTTGATATTCTTTTTTCTGAAATAAATTGGGTAATGACTTGTTTATTTTTGGTGAATAATATGTTGAATATATCAACAACACCTTTATAGTCATTACCCAAATTTTGTATAAGGCGAACGGGGGTATAGAATTGAGATGAGATAATTTAGAATTTGGAATTTCGAATTGAGAATTGAGATAATTATTGGATTAATTTTAGATTATTAGATTTATATTATTATTAGATTAATTAGATTAATTTCAAAATTGGTATTCCTATTATTGAAATCAATTATGTCAATTTACGCAGTAAACTTAACTTATCGAAATTATCTGAAAGGCGAAAAATATTTGATCTTCTTTTATTATATAAAATTGTTCATTCAAGGTTAGACTGCCCTGACATTAAAAACTTGCTATCTTTACATATACCTCCAAAATATACTAGACGGAATATTTTATTCTACAACAATAACTTCGCTACGAATTCTGTGTTAGAAAGAATACATAGGTTGGGCAATGAACTAAGTGATGTCGCTGACATATTTAATTTAAACTTCAATACATTTAAAGCCAAATTAGTCCACCACTTTTTAAATGTAAATAATGTATGAGAAGTCATTATATTTTATTTCGATTTTGTATTGTTTGTTTTATACTGTTGCTAAAAATGAAATTTGTAATTTTTATGTACTTAAAAGCCCAATAGGGCGTCAATAAATAAATAAATAAGTGATCAGCGACACTGGCTAATTCAGTTGGTCGCCAGTAGGTATTCGTCAGCCTTTAGGTTTTCAACATCTGTGGCTAGTTCAATCGCAGGAATTCAGCGGTGGCATGGTCATTTGATTATAAGGGCTGGCACACGGAGACGCCCCATTAATGTAATCACGACAGATGCGTCTGGCTCAGCTGATAGAGTGCCGGCAGTAAACAGCTCGTTGCAAATAGTTGTAATATTTTAATCGATTGTGCCGTGATGGAGAAACAGATTTGAATACAGATTTCAGTTGACACTCAGGAATTTACAATTTAAAATTATAACAGATCGCGTTGTAACTGGAGGTGTTCCGTCCACTCATAGTTTTAAAACTTGAATCCGCGAATATTTTGTTTTAATGGCCAATTTATAATGTTTCCTACAAGCGTTTGTGTGACGTCAGCTTGCAAAAACATGTATACGTTTTCAAAAGGCAGGTATTGTGGTGCGAATAATATTTCGCCCAGCGACTGGCTTTGTCAATATTTTGATTTCGTTTTAGAAAATAGGGTTATCGAACTGTTTCCTGTTTGATCCAGTCTTTTTGGCGCCTGGTAACAGATTGATGCATTTTTCAACTGGTAAATATTATGATTTGGAAAAAGGGGTCATTAAACTTGCAGGTGTGCAACTTTAACCGCAATTGATATTAAGTGAAAAAAAATAATTTTTCATGTTCGATACACCAACATTATTTTTCATCTCTGTTCTTTTAAATTATGGCGTAATATGTTGTACATGTATATTTTTTCATCCTTTTCCTTTTATTATGTAATTTTTTTCTTTGTTTCTTCTCTACTTTAAAAAAATAATAGTTTCAATGTATATATTTATATATTTTTGCTATTAAATATCAATTTATATCATGGTCAACCTACGTGGTAACTTCTTTATACTGTAATAGATTGGCGGGAATTAGATTGATAGGTACCATGTAGGTACCCAATTCGTAGAAACGTTAATGTAACAATATTGTTCTCCTAATTTATAATTATGTTTGTGTTATTTCTATTTTTATTTTTTTGTAAATTATTAACCTCAACACAAGCTTGTCATAGTGAGGTAAAAAATTCTAACATAAAAAAGATACAATGTAAAGAAACAAGAAAATAATTGGAAAATTCTTCAATACATTGATGCTGACATATAACGTGGCTATACATAAAATAATAAACAACTTGTCAACAAATATGATTTAAGATTTTCACGGCCAAAAGTATTTTTGCTATTTGTTTTTGGGGTGTTATGCCGTGTTGCTTATAATTATATCATATCATATCATATCATATCATATCATATCATATCATATCATATCATATCATATCATATCATATCATATCATATCATATCATATCATATCATATCATATCATATCATATCATATCATATCATATCATATCATATCATATCATATCATATCATATCATATCATATCATATCATATCATATCATATCATATCATATCATATCATATCATATCATATCATATCATATCATATCATATCATATCATATCATATCATATCATATCATATCATATCATATCATATCATATCATATCATATCATATCATATCATATCATATCATATCATATCATATCATATCATATCATATCATATCATATCATATCATATCATATCATATCATATCATATCATACCAAAAAACTACACTTATTAAATTAATGAAACCATAAAAATTACACTTATTAAATTCAAAATAAATTAAAATAACCAAACTAAGCCTTATAATGTTAAATAGTGTTACGTTATAATAATTAATTTGTAAAAATTAATGTACAAAAATCTAAAAATTAAAAAAAAAAACTTAGTTTAAATATCTGTTCAGGAAGTGGTCAAACTGTGAAAAGAAGTTATTATTATTATTATTACACGCCCTAATGGGCTTTTACACACCACAAAGTTTAATAGTAGAGTATCACAGTTATTATAGATTCTACAAAATTAAAACAATAAAGGAAACATAATACAACGAAAAAAGAAAAAAATATTAAATTTTACAACAAAAGCATATAATAAAATAAGATACATTAGTAAAAATGATAAGAAGTCTCACATAAATAGATATTCAAAATAAAAATAAAAATATATATATTGCGGAAATTATAGATGTCTATTTGTGTCTCGATCTATAAAAGAATTGAAATAAAAAATATTTATATTGATTATTTTTAAGATGAAATATATCTCCCAGAACAGAGTATTTATTTCCGAGACTGTGAAGTCTTGGAATTGGGGAATTTTGATAAGACAGTGTCCTTGTGTTGTAAAAATAAAAGGGTAGTAAATTTCGGCAAGATCTTTTGGGTATGTGGATGCTGATTAATTGGAGTAACTCAGGACAGTCAATTTTGTAATGAAGTATTTTATGTAGTACTATTAAATCTGTGTTTATTCTTCTTTCAGAAAGTTTTAATAAGGACAATTTATCTAGTAAGTAGTTATAATCAATGTTTTCTACAGGAATATGCAATTTATAGTTTATATACCTCAAGAACTTATGTTGAATCTTTTCAATATTATCGGAATGAATATTGTAAAAGGGAGACCATAATGTAGAGTTATACTCTAGTTGGCATCTAACAAGGGTTTTGTACAACATGATAAATGTGCCTAAATTATTGAAGTCTTTTGAAATTCTCAAAACAAATCCAAGAGTCTTAAGAGCCTTATTGATAATGTTATTAATATGATACACAAAAGTTAGTTTGCTATCGAACAATATACCTAGGTCAATAATTTCACTGACGCAATTTAAGTTTTTATCATTTAATGTATATTGAAAAAATATTGGATTATTTATTCTGTAAAAATTAATGAACTGACATTTCTTTATGTTCAATGCAAGTTTGTTGATAGAGCACCATTCAGAAAGATTTCTCAAATTAGTTTGTAATATAATGCAATCATTTATGTTTTTTTTTTTTTTTTTTTTTTTATTATTGTACGACAGACAGGTAAGTCCAATTATGGTACAATTTTATTAAAACTAACAATACATGTACATATATTTTTTAAAACATGGTATAGTGATATTAAACACATCTATATCCGCTGGTAGGGCATTTAGTAAGGTCATACCTCTTGTCATGCTATGTCGGGCAATGACATCTGTCCGACCCTGCGGTATACAGAATAGGTCGTGGCTACGATTTCGACAGTATTTATCAGGAACGAATAATCCACAGCATGACAGGAGATATGGGCAATCGATAAGGTTTTTTAGTAACTTTAATTCAAATACCATGAGTCCGGCATTACGCCTAGTCTCCAGGCTTTGGTAATTTGTCTCCTTTAGCAGTTCCACGTGATGCATGAATTTCGGATATATTCCGTATGATCGCATGTAAACATACCTTAGGAATTTTTTTTGAATTTGTTCAATCATATTTATGTATTTAAGTTGATAAGGTATCCAGACAGTACTGGCGTACTCCAGCTTGCTTCTGACCACTCCGTTGAACATGATTAATCTCTTTATAAAGTTTCAAATCATCAGCAAAAAGTAATACTTTTATGTTAGTAAATATATCAACAATGTCATTTATGAATATAATAAACAAAATGGGCCCTAAATGAGAGCCTTGTGGCACTCCACTTGTGGCTATAAATGTGTATGAATTTGTGCCATTTATTTTCACACTAAGACTTCTATTGGACAAATAACTAATAAACCAATTTAATAAACTACCATAAACTCCAAGTGTGGCTAATTTATTAATTAATATTTTGTGACACACCTTATCAAAGGCCTTGCTAAAATCAGTGTATATTGAGTCAACCTGGCATCTGTTTGCTAAAGAATTGGATATGAAGTTTTCGTATATTAGTAAATTAGTTAAAGTAGATTTATTTGAACAAAAGCCATGTTGGTAGGAAGTTATAATTTTTTGTATGTTGGAAGTTATCTTAGAGAGTACAATTTTTTCAAAAAGTTTGGGTATCGCTGATTGGATACATATCGGTCTATAATTTGTAATGTCCGTTTTGTCCCCTTTTTTAAAAATAGGGGTAAGAAAACTGTGTTTCCATGTATCAGGGAAACAACCTGTTTCTAGAGACTGATTAAAAATTAGGAAAAGAGGAACAGTTAGGCCGTTTAAACATTCCTTAATTAACACCGGTGGAATATTATCAGGTCCAGCATTTTTTCTAACATCTAACAAATTTACATGCTTTTTGATATCATTAATTTCTATGCGTATTTCAGATATATCCAGACTAAGATTTGATGAGAATTGGGGAATTTCGTTGCTAGATATATCCTCTTCATATACAGACTTAAAATAATCGGCGAATAAGTTTACAATGTTTTCATCATTACAACCAATTTTCCCATTGAAGTTCATACAAGGAGGAATACCCAAGTTATTATTTTTTTGAGAATTAGTGTGATTCCAAAAATGTTTTATGTTTACACGAATATCATTTTCAATTTTATTAATATATTTTTTATAGCACAATTTTGAGATTTTACAACACTCCTTTCTTAACAATTGAAATTTATTGTAATCACTTGACATTCTGGATCGCTTGTAATTTATATGAGCAATTTTCTTTTTATATGTTAATGTGATCAATTCGGGGCTAAACCAGTTTGGAAAATGAGAAATTTTATTATGTCGAATGGGCACAAAATTTGCAATGGCATCATTAAGAATAGAATAAAATGTATTGACATTATAGTTAATATCTGTGTTTTCCAGAAAAGACCAGTCTGTTGAATTTAAGAAATCAGAAATTTTAGGAAAATTTGCTTTATAAAAATTATAATGCGACTTGACATTTTTAAGATAAGTGTTGTTAATAAATGGAATAGTTATATCAAGAGGAGGATGGTAGAGGTCTACAGGCAATAGTTCATCCAAGGATTTACATACGGTAGCAGTGGGCTCACTGCAAAACACTAGATCAAGAAGACGACTATTTATATTAGTGATAGTGTTTAATTGTGGGATTGATAAGTAATTCGACATACCCAGAATCTCTCTTTCGCTGAGATTTGTAGTTGACAAATTAACACCAGATAATTCGGGGTCGTCATGGTTCCAACATATATTTGGCAAGTTATAATCACCTATTATTACAAGTTTAGCACTAGGATATTTAAACCTTAAAATTTCTACATCTTCCACGTGATTCTTATAAAGCTGTGAATTAGAAGATGGCGGGAAATATACACATCCTAATATTAACTTGCCATGGCATTGTTATGGCGATGTGAAAGTGAAATCAAGAATTTATGAATCAACACAACTTATGTTCATTCCGGAACGTTATTTTCGCCTCCAGATACGGAGCTAAGAAACATCTATTTTCACGTAAGATGTCATCATTATTGTTGCATATTATTTTTAGGATGTTTTGGGAACAATAAAAGTCGAAAGTTTTTTATGATTGATATAGAAATGATGATAGCTTGTTTAAGTATATCTACAATTTGTCAAAGTTTTGTTTTAGTTATCAGTTCAGTTTCAGTGCCGGCAACCCGGGCGTTTATTTAAGGTTGGTTCTGTACAGATGTTTTTTTTTCACTACCCTCCTCACTAGACTAGGAGTCTAGGAGTCTATGGAGGTAAGAATTCACAAAAGCTTTAAAATATGGGTCTTAGTTAAATTTTCGAAATGGTTCAAATAGTTAGACATGCTCTATGTCTACAATTTGTTAATTCGATTAGTTTTTTTTTGTTATGAAGGTAAGAATTAACAAAAACTATGAAACATGGGTCTTTAATTAAATTTCAAGATTTTCAAAATGGTTCAAACAGTAAAGCGTACCCTAGCATGTTAGTTAAAATACAAGGATGCAGGGTATACAAATGAAAGTATAATTGTGAAAAAAAATGTACAAAACTAACAGTGCAATCTTAAATTAATTAAAAGAGTGCATTTTTGTGCAGTGTTTCTTTCCACGACAGCATTCTTACGAGATTTTTATGTAGTGTGACAAAAAATATTACGTAGATTGTTTTATTCCTGAATGCCCACACAAGTTTGTCAATTTCGTGCTAGGAAAATGATATTATAACCTCGTGACCTTGTTAAGGACATTTATTGTTTTGTTTATTGTTTTGGTGTTTAATTCGTAGAACTCCATTTAATTTTTTAAATAAATTTAAAATAAATCAAATTTAATAATGTTATAATAATTATTAAGTTCTGCAAGTATTTCTGTTATTTTTACAAGGACAACTTGATTTGATAGATACATATTGCCAATACTTCAGTAGATGTATCCCACTTACAAAATTTTAACATGAGACAAATATTACATTCATTAATAAACGGCGCATATAGCGATAAACAAACAAGAGCCTGAAAAGTAAGGAAAATATGTTTTTGTGAAAAGGGAACAGATATTATTTTTTGTAGATGTTCCTTAATAAAACTCGACGAACTTAGTGTAATTCAAATAAATTAATTTAAAAATACAAGATTCATATATTTTCAGTACATATGTTATAATAAATTAATTAAAATTTTCAGCATAGTTGCCTTCAAGCAGTTGATCGTGGTTCGATTTTCGGCCATAGCATTTTTATTTGTTTGTATTATTATAGTTTGTTCCATTTTTTAAAGAACAATTTTATTTTTTTTAAGTTTACATTCCGTGATTTTCACGGTTCTGCTACTATGAACATAAAAGATAAATCTAAAACTTGTGGAGTAACTCGCTTGTTTCTAAAAATCATCCTGAACTAAACAGCGCGTGCAATATCCTAAAATCAGTTTTTTTGGCGAATGATGGAAGTAATTTATGTAATGCACTCTGAGCATCAACCAAATTGTACCAACATACATTCTTCATTAAGGTGAGTGTAGGTTCCTGAAAACACCACCGTATTTAATCAATTTTCTTCAGAAATCAGTTTGAAAGAGTAAGTACTTCCACAGCAAGTTGTAAGAGCACCGACGAGTGTGTTACATTGAGGTGTGTAGGAACTGTACAAGTTGTGTGTATATTCACGTTCTTTGTTCTCGCTACCTGGTGCTTCGGAAAGGTGTTTACTGGAAACTGTATATTCCTGTTTTGTTTTGTGTTTATCTCGATGTGTCCTCACGAAAAGTACACAGAGCACGTAGAACCACCCCCTGCTGCTTTCACCCCACTTCCCGCCCCAAGCCCCAGCCGGCTCTGCCTGTTCTGTTGTTAGCAACAATCACGCATTGTTCTCCGCTTGAACCGGTACCGTAGATTTTATCAGAATTGGAAATGAAACTTTTTCGCTGACGAAAAATTTGTGAAATAGTAAAAGTCAATAGTGATTTTTTGTGTTTAGTTTGTATAGCACCACTTACTGTTTTACATATAAGAATAAAAAGTATGTTAAAAAGATTTATTGAAATAGAACAACGAAAAAAACGCCACATCTTTACGGTATCAAGCAGGTCTAGTGCTCAATAGATCCCCAATAATAAAGACATATGGAGATTGGAGATACCGGCGCCGCACGTGCAATACCATATTATACTATTATATTAATCTCAGCGAGAGATTGTACGTGGCGTCATTTGTTGTTTTTTTTTTCATTTTCGAACGATGCGAGTGAGAAGGAAGAGGACGAACTTCGATGACATCAGTACGATCTCTTTATGGGACTAGTTTAGTTTTGTGAACAGTAGACCTTGCTTCCAAAAAAATATGTCTCTAATATCATCTTATTTAATAAGTTGATAAAACCAAAATCTCCGATAAATTTAAGTTATATTATGTTAATTTAATATGAAATTATTAAAATCAATCAATTCCACCACGGCGATTTGTGCACTGTGCAGGTAGGATCTTCTATATTTTTTGTTTTCAAACAAGACGCATGAGAAGAAAGAGGATGAACGTCGTTGACGTCCGTGCGACCTCTCGCTGGGACTAGTTAGGTACTGTATTCTTCGTCCGCAAGGATGGGTAAGTTTGGTTGCACTTTCCATTTTTTACACAAATGAATTCGGAAAAAATGAATTAAAATGCTTATGAATTCATTTTAGCGTTAATAAAAGCTTATTTTTGCATTAATAGGGTCAACTCAGTACTAAAATAAGACGGACTAAAGAAATATCACCAGGCTTTGTGTTTGTATCGAATAGCTTAACATACACTTAAAATTATAATAATATATTACAGAGTCACGTGTATATTTGCGGCACGTTCCAGAGTGGAAACGTTGATTGAAATGGCTTTAACCATGTTTGGTGACCAGGTCTGAATAGCCAGTTACTTCCCCACCTTTCTCTTCCCCATCTTCTTCCCTTCCCCACTACTTTCAACCTCACAAGATACCTCAATTGGGTATGCCTTAATCTCACTTGCTCCAGAAGGTTGGGAGCAGTTGGGACTCTTGTGCGACTTCACATGTTTTTTTTTTCATGTAAAGCAGTATTTCTACAGTTTACAAAAAAAAAACAATCGGTAAGCAAGAAAACAATCGTTAAAAAATTCCAACATTTTTGCTATCAATATTCTTATATTTTAAATTGCCTATTATGTTTGTTTATAATACTATAAAACTGAAAGAGTCATTCGTCTGCTTTCAAAACAATCTACATGATTCATAAATTTCTGATATCAAAATATAATAGCAGAATTTAAAAGTGACGGCGCGCGTGTCGCTAGAAACCGCCGATGCAGTATTGCCAACGAAGCAGGGCATTTTTAATGGGCAGTGTTTTAATTATTTTTAAATAATTAATTAATTCTACATATACATAATTACCTACATTTATAAATTAATGTGTCTCTGTTTGTGCCATATACAATTCAAAACTACTGGACCAATTACGCAAAAAAATAATTCAAAGTTTGTTCTTATTAGTGCCACGTGTGTTTAGAGGGCAGTTTGAATTATCGAAGTGCGGGGCACCCGATAAAGACTTATTATTTTTGCACGGGAAGAATATGTGGATTGAAATTTAATCCATATATTGTAGATTTTGTAAAGTATCAATGTAAACAGTAGTGAATAGTAGAAAAAGATTTGGACGCTCAGAGAAAACTTAACCCTTTTTTCTGCACTAGATTTTTTTTTACAATAACCCCATACACGAGGCCCCTAGGAAAATAATTTTTCTCAGGGCCTACGTCCTATAACATTTTCTGGGGATACTGTGTGGAAGGACTTTTTAAGGAAAGGAAAGAGATAAAGTTTTGGGAAGGTAAAATGTATGAGGTTTAGGCAGGAATCTAGGGATCAGTTTGTCTAAGAATGACATACATATCAACATATCCCTCCCACTGCAGCGCAAGGCAATGGGTCAAGATACCAATTGGAGAGGTCAAAGGGTCTCTACAAATCAGCATCTCATGATCTGACACACTACGCAACTCGGGCACTCCTCCTAAATAACCAAACGTAGCGAAGCACTTGGAATGACCTATGGCAGAGGTGTTGGTTATCTAATAAATGGCGTCCAAAATTGAATATGATATGGAGTCAAATTATTGTCGCTATAATGTCGTTTTTTAACAGTATAAATGTGGATTTCATTTTCACTTCATGTAATATGAACCTCAATATCTCGACTCATATGTACGTCACTACAAGACATATTGATCCCTAGATTCTTACCCAGCTAAAAATACACGAATCAAATAATTATTTATAGAAAAATGAAGCATACGAGATGAACAAATAAAGAGGTGCGAGGATATTATGTGACTTAGAAGGGAATAGTTGAAGAAGTCGAAGACACCTGAGTAATACATATAATTATAAGCGATAATTAGTCGCCTGAAATTTCAATAAAAATTGAAAATATCTCCCGAGTATGTTATCCTTTATGCTATGCATAAAACCTTGTCTTATAAACATTAGTTTATCGTTAAAAAAAATAAGAGTAATACATGGCACGATCAGGTGAAGCAAATAGAACAATAGTATTTGTACTTTTAAAATGCACCCAGTCGACAGGTATACTAGAATTCCCAATTTTTTTTATAAATTTAATTTAGATTAAATTTGATAATATTATTATTAAGTTCTGCAAGTGTTTTAGTTTTTTATTATTGTGACAGCTGTTTCGGCTTACAAGGCCATTTTCAAACTGTGGTTAGTCCACATTGAGACGACGTTTTTATACTATTTCAAATGTAAATTTTGAAGGTGCATACATTGATTTATTACTGGTTACACCGATGACATGATCTATTGTTGGTTAAACCAATCTATGTTTTCCCCTCAGTAAATGGTAATGGGTTCTTAATTATTTACTAATGACTTTATTGCTATGAATTATTTGGGTGCATTATACTGCTTGGGTTTTGTGAAAATACTAAGAAGTGGTGAGTAAATTATTTTCCGTACTTTATTAATTAGTGTTAAATTTGGGTCATTCGTTCGTTTATTGATTTCTAATTGTTCAAGTAAATTTAATCTAGTGCCCTTTTTTTCTATATGCAATGGTTTAGGACCCTTGTTGTTAAGTGGGTTATGATTATTCACCAAGAGATGTTCTGCGAATTTTGAGGATGTGTTTTTATTATTATAACATCGTATATGTTCTTGGAATCTAGTTGAGAATGCCCTCCCCGTTTGTCCGATGTAAGTGGCGTTACAATCGGCGTGGTCACATTTTAATTCATATATGCCACTGTTATTGAGTATAGGGATTTTACTTTTAGAGTTTTTAAGGCTTGTTCCTAAATTATTGTTTGTTCGAAAAGCTATATTTAAACCACATTTTTTAATTTCTTTTGCAATTTTTTCAGATATTGGGCCGAGGAATTCGAGACATGCAAATTTTTCTATATTTTTGTTATTTACCGGATATATTAAATTGATTTTATTTTTATATTTCTTATTTTTTATTATTTTTTCAATGTTATTTGCCTCATAGCCGTTATTAATCGCGATCGTTTTTATCGTTTCCTTTTCTTTTACATAAGCTTTATTGTCTAAGGGAATGTTAATGAGTCTATGTACCATTGAATGGTACGCTGATAATTTATGAGACCAAGGATGATTTGAATTAACCAACCTAAGCTCCATAAAGCGAATAATCCAATAAGGCCCGTAGTATCTTTTATTAACGCCCCTACATCAAACCTGGCTAAAAGACTTAACTTCATCTTCAAAAAATTAACAAATTTTTCACCACGTTACAGTGTCAAAAACTCGATAGAACTAGTTAATAAAATAAAAAATTTTAATCTCCCACATAACTGTAAATTCATTTCTCTAGACGTAAAATCCCTATTTACCAACATCCCCATTAAAGAATGCCTAATAATAATTGAAAATATCTTGGAAAAATGCAATATCAATCCGGTAATAAGAAAAGAGTTATTCCAGCTCATAAAAATCTGCGTAGATACAAATTATTTCCTTTTCAATGATATATATTACCAACAACATGATGGTCTCCCCATGGGGTCACCATTAAGTCCACTTCTAGCGGAGATATTTATGGATTATATTGAAAATATAATTCTTAAATCTCCCTTAGCTAAACATATAGTATATTATGTCCGATACGTAGACGACATCCTTATATGTTGGAATGGTACCAACCGACAGTTAGATATCTTTACTAATTGGGCCAACACCGTTAATAATAAAATCTGCTTCACAGTTGAACATGAGATTGAAGGTAAAATAAACTTTTTAGATCTGACAATTGGTAAAAGTAATAATAAACATACCTTTGAAATATTTAGAAAACCAACTTTTACAGATACAACAATAAATTCAAATTCAAATCATCCTTGGTCTCATAAATTATCAGCGTACCATTCAATGGTACATAGACTCATTAACATTCCCTTAGACAATAAAGCTTATGTAAAAGAAAAGGAAACGATAAAAACGATCGCGATTAATAACGGCTATGAGGCAAATAACATTGAAAAAATAATAAAAAATAAGAAATATAAAAATAAAATCAATTTAATATATCCGGTAAATAACAAAAATATAGAAAAATTTGCATGTCTCGAATTCCTCGGCCCAATATCTGAAAAAATTGCAAAAGAAATTAAAAAATGTGGTTTAAATATAGCTTTTCGAACAAACAATAATTTAGGAACAAGCCTTAAAAACTCTAAAAGTAAAATCCCTATACTCAATAACAGTGGCATATATGAATTAAAATGTGACCACGCCGATTGTAACGCCACTTACATCGGACAAACGGGGAGGGCATTCTCAACTAGATTCCAAGAACATATACGATGTTATAATAATAAAAACACATCCTCAAAATTCGCAGAACATCTCTTGGTGAATAATCATAACCCACTTAACAACAAGGGTCCTAAACCATTGCATATAGAAAAAAAGGGCATTAGATTAAATTTACTTGAACAATTAGAAATCAATAAACGAACGAATGACCCAAATTTAACACTAATTAATAAAGTACGGAAAATAATTTACTCACCACTTCTTAGTATTTTCACAAAACCCAAGCAGTATAATGCACCCAAATAATTCATAGCAATAAAGTCATTAGTAAATAATTAAGAACCCATTACCATTTACTGAGGGGAAAACATAGATTGGTTTAACCAACAATAGATCATGTCATCGGTGTAACCAGTAATAAATCAATGTATGCACCTTCAAAATTTACATTTGAAATAGTATAAAAACGTCGTCTCAATGTGGACTAACCACAGTTTGAAAATGGCCTTGTAAGCCGAAACAGCTGTCACAATAATAAAAAACTAAAACACTTGCAGAACTTAATAATAATATTATCAAATTTAATCTAAATTAAATTTATAAAAAAATTAAATGGAGTTCTACGAATTAAACACAAAAACAATAAATAAATAGAATTCCCAACCTCAAAACTTTACTTCACACTATTCATAAGTCCCCGAGCAACGCTGTGTACACGTTAATGTGTAATAAAAGTATTCAGAATCGTCATTTGTTGACCTATATGAACATGTATTATATTTCTTAAGCTACATTATTTTTCAAAAAAGTTCTCTATTATTTATGATTTGATGCAAGGCAGGGTACCCGAGGTAGGTGTTAAATTAATATTCAGTGAGGGCCTATATAGGTATTGGCCGTCTGGTGAAGACGCGCTCGTGGACTAGTGAGTTATGCGAATAGTTCGTGCTGTGATTGTCACAGATGTTAGATTGACGATTCGTGATGGTCTGATAGGATCCACACAGGAACTAAGTATGTATATTAATGTTGTTCTCTAGTTTTATAGCAAGAGTCAAGTAATAACTTCTTCTCGACCATGGACTAAAAAAATACAATGACAGGTTAAAGTCATATTAATCAACCAATAAAATGGCACTTTCTTGTTTAATCTTTATAGCTAAAACTGGACGAATAAAAAAAGGATGACGATTCAGAGTATATGCGTGTGCGGGTGAAATAGCAATGCAATGGCGAGCGCATCTCTTGAAATGAGCGTAGGAGAGTACGACGTACTGTTAACCATGGTTGTCTTTCCTGAACTTTTGTGTTTTTGCGTTCCTTACTCGCTTTATTTCATTTCGACACACACTGATTTCGGGTAAACAAAAATTTTGAATAAATGTATTTATTTAAATTATAAGTGATTTATGTGTATTAATTTACGAATTGAAAAAAACTCCATCAGATTTTTTTTTGGCTAGAGAATGATTTACGCACCTTTCAAGCTTGTCTGGCAATCGAACTTATGTGCGATACTTAAAGCATTAAATCTCGAGTATGTCCACTGGACCTAGTTTGGTGCCACCACGCGCGTTGACTCATAACCTATCTTCTATTTTAATTTATCAAAAAAGGGTGTCAGTGAAACATTTCCCGATACGATTAAAGCCTAAAATGATATGAAAGTTATGATATTTGTATCTCAAAGACAATATCCTATTTACCCGAGTATTAAAGATGTTTAAATTCCCAAGAAAGGCGTAATTCACTCGAGAAAGTAATTTGATTCTGCCATGGCAAGATATGATATAATAACGCGATTCACCCAACTCGACAGAGTATTAACTTTCAATACTAACCATCTCTTTCATCCGATCATCTTTATCGAAGAGTGATTACAAAAACGAAATTCTTCTCAGAAAAAATTCTGCGTTATTTTTTCAAGATAATTATTTCTTTTGAAGCACAAGACTGTGGAACGCCACGAAATGTATTAAATGGGTCGGAAATTCGATCTGTAATTCGACGAAATCAAACCTTCCAAGAACACTCTGCTAGTGTTCAAGGTGAACTCGGCTGGAAATTAGTTTCAAAACTGGTGATTACATCTTTACTTTACCTAACAGAGTTTTGAAAATCCTCAAGAAAATTTATTTAGTTATAGTGCAAAATTAAACACAAATAATTGATTAAATCAATGGAAAAGGCGTAGAATTCCGCTGCAAGGTTAACACAAAAGAACATAGAAAAAAAAGGTTTCAACACAATTGCTATAAGAAACAACTATTTACGTCGGTGTTTAAAACATGCATTGAAGATCTATTTTTTTCTATCGAATTTCATAATTTCCCGTATTGTAGAATAAAAAATAACACGAGTGCTTTGTAGGAGTGTATCAATTAATTGATTTAATTATTGACGACCTCCGTGGTCGAACAGTTCCGCCACTACAAATACAGATGTCGCGGGTTCTTTCATATTTAAATATTACTAAATATTTATAAAAAAGTGATACCTGTATTCCCAGTATGTTCAAAAATTGAAAAAAAACTTTCAAAATTACCCTAGTGAAAAAAAAAGTTCATAATCAGAATTTTTACGGTTTAAGCCGTATTTGGTGACCAAATCTGAATAGTTAGGTAGTTTTGAACCTTACTCTTCACTAACTCTGTCCTTTACACACTTAATTTAGCCTAAAAACAAACCCTATTTGAAAATAACACGGACCCATTGACTCCTGACAGTTTACAGCAGTGGGCACTATTGTATGGCATTTAGAAAAATTAAAAGTTCTAATAAATATTTTCTTTATTTTACAGATGTATAATATAGCAAGGCACTTTTAAGCCACTCTACTTAGTTATTTTTCCTCTCGAAGAATTCATAGTGTTTACAACCTTCAAAGAAACTAAAGATACCCCAGGGTCTTGTACGGTACCACATTAATTTGGCCAAGATAAACTTTTTCATCCGATAATAGTTTTCTCGATTGTCAATAATACCTGTGTCCGTTTATATGATCGACAAGAACACTTTATTTATATTTCATCAGCAATTAAATCCGGCTTTGCCCGAGTTACAGTACTCTTTTGTCTTTTAAAATAATATCTTTTTATTATTTCTAATTTTGAAACACTTTTTTTGTTGGTAAACCAATAAAAAATGACCCTATTTCATTAAAATAAAAAAATCATATTCTTTTTTCAGCTAAAACCTTTGTTCAATACAGTTAAATACCTAGTAATATTTTGACTAAAGAGCTCGGGATGGAAATAGCTTAACCCGCTGAAAACAGTTGCCTTGACCCACTAATACAATATACACAAACTTTAATTTTCATAATGCCACTGATGAAATAAGATGACTGACATGCAAACAATTTTTAAATACATCTATTTGAATTTCAAATTTGTTTTCGGGAGTGAATGAATGTAATTCTTAGAAGCGGAAAATAACCTAGTTTAATTAATATTACCGACATCGAACCGAACATAAACTCTGCAGATAGACTCGTTGTCGATGACGTTTGGTGGCAAATCACATACACATTTCTCAGAAATTAGATGTAATTGCAGCAATTAATGTACGAAATAAATATCGGTCCTACCCAATCGGCATTTGGCGATATTTTCTCCAGTCCCTGGGAAGGAAAGAACAATCCTCATTGTTTTACATTTTAAAAGACATTTGCAAATAGATGTATTAGTTATACTTAAAACAGAATTAAAACAGAATTCTTGCCTGAAGAGACTATGCAATAATTACAATAGCGTATTTTCCAAGGTTGATATTTTCAGTTGCGAACTTACCAAATACAAAAGCTCCATAAAATAATATTTCTCTGATGGTTTGTGAATAATGTTTATGTCTCTATTGTTTATAACTCCATTGTATCCTCCAGAATGCGACTATAACATATTGCTCAGTAAAATTTAACATTCAGGCCAGTTCTCACAGTTCGTATCTTTAAAGATAGTGTAGCTTCCCACATTTGCAGATTCGACCCTACAATAAAACAATTCTTTGGCCTGGTATTTTTATAAACATATTGTCTTGTTTGTATCATTTATGATTTAAGAATTCATTTTATTTCACGCAGCGGCAGCTTTCAAATAGGGCTGTTCGCTTTATATTTTATGATCACCCTAGTTAAACCATTATGCCTAAAAATATTTGCCAATACCTTTCCCACCCCTGTCCCATAGTAATAAAAACCCCAAATAAAGTTTCATCTCCCTTAAAATAATTCCTTTTAAATATTTGTATTGTTTACATTTTATTTATGTTAAGAATGTTGTTTGCCAACGAGCGGGTGGAACATCTTTATTTTGGTAAAATGTCCTTCAGAATTTAGTTTAAATACAGATACCTCCCAGAAAAAGGACAGTATTAGAGTGTTGCTATAACTGGTAGGTACAGACGTACCTACGCAGGAGCGAGTGTTGATATAACTGGTAGGTACATGCGTACCTAGGCAGTCAGTCGTGAGATAATTACTAGGTTTATGTAAACCTAGGGAAAACTGAAGAATAGAGGAAACTAGACCTTTATTTTTTTCAGTTTAAGTTTTAGCAGAGGAAAATAAGATCCTCTGCAAATATATTGTGAATTAATAAATTTATATGTTAAGAAGAAGAAGTGTTTTCCTGCATTCCATCTGACGGCGTGTTCTCGTACCACGATAGCAGAAACATATTTTATAATTTTATTTATATCTACAACCTCTCTCCATGGCTATAAATGTGTTGTTTTGTAAATGTTTCGTTTTATATAATATTTTGTTTTGTATAAATTTTTTAATTCATATCCCTTTCTTACAAATTTAATTTACTTTTTCTATAGTATGCTGTCTCAGTAGAGATAAAGCCACAAGGAGGAAATCCATAATTTTGTTTTATTTTGGCTATATATTATTACGTACCAACTGATTTAATGTATGCTGTCGATTTCCGGAAAATTAATAAATAAAAATAAAATAAATAAGAAAATTATACATATTTGGGTAGATTTTTTTTTACCAATTTGTCTAAAAGGAAGTAAGTCAGTACCTGCTGTGTTAAGAAATATACCGTCTTACCCACTGCTATATTTGCCAACTTCTAAAATAATAGTGTTTCGTGATATAAAACACTTTTCTGTATTTGAAATCTACCAGACTTTTGGATCATGAAACACGCCCACATTCCATTTCTTATGTTCTTCTTTATTCTGTGATTGTGACAATAAAATATTTCCAGGCAACCTTCTAGAACAAGCACCGCGAAGCCACCGCTAGTAAAAATCCCAAAGCTGTCATATAAAATGAAAAATATAACCGGAATAGAAAGTTCCATTTCGATTTCTGTTTTTAAATAATGTATTACTCCCAGTTGTTCCACTTATTTTGAATGCAAAAGTTCGTATTGAAACTCCATTAAAGCGGAGTCTCTTGTTAAGAGCCGGAGCAAAGCGAAAATTGCTATGGAAATTTTCAGGAAAATCGATGCTTTTTTTAAATTATAAACCAAAAAAAAATCTCATTTTCAAATACGTATGTTTGTTTGGTGTATTTTTGGGCAATGATAGTGGTTCAAATGATTCGAAATACATGTGGAAAACCCACGTTATCCTGGAATAGGTAGATTTACGATACATCATCTACACCACTATATAAAGAAGAATCTCCTCAAATTATTCTACTTTTTTGTGTACAAACGCAAATATTAATAAAAAAACATGTTGTGTTGTTAAAAATCTTTGCAATATTGCTTTTCCAATATCGTGATTATCTTAATGCGTTTCCGTTGAAACATTGTGATTCGTTTTTCTTAGAATGTAAATTATGTTATAATTTAACCCCCCAGCATGCACACAAAACTTTATATTAAAACAGATATAAAATGAATAGTTATTATATGACTAAAATGTTACAATACCTGCGTATGAATAATTCTTCTGTATCAATTATCAAATCAATATCACGAGTAATATTCAACATTGCTTTATTCGTCATTCAATAAAAAGATAAAGCAATGTAAGTTATTGTTTTTTTTCATTTTCAGTGCCTAAAATTGAAAACATCTATTGAAAAGACTCAATATTACAAGTAATCAATGATAAATTGAAGCAATTAAACCAATCATTAATTAGACATAAATGTAAAATCCAAATTTATATGTTTTTTACACAAAAAATGCACAACAATTATATTTATTTGGGGATCAGGAGAGAGGCACGAAATGAAAAGCGTGTGGTGAAGTTCACAGTGTTTATTGATGAGTCAGGTAGCCGTGACGAGAGTGGACGTAGGACAGATGTAGAATATTTCGGTTGCTGCGATGATGTGCTGGTCAGGCGCGGGTCAGTGAATCGACGCCGGGCGCTGGTGACCGGGACTCGATGAAGGTCAGGCACTGGCGAAGAACGTAGGTCTTCAGGCACTCCAGTGCTGACGAGACGGCCGAAGGTGCGGCGGACCTTGTAGGCGGTTGAACGGGAACGGTGTGACCAGTGAGGATGCTGCGTGTCCTCGTGGTGGTCATGGTAGCGTGGAAGAAGCGCTGGTCAGAGACCCTGGAACCAGGGCGCTTGTAATCCGAGTAGCGCTGGCCATGGACGTGGCCGAGGCGCTATGATGGTGTCCCGATAGTGTCCATGATGGTACGGGCGAAGCCGGGAATATCGTCCTTTGCGCTAGTAAGAGTAGCGCGGGTTAACACTCGTTGATCCTTGTAGACTGACGGCGGAATGATGACTGACTGACTGACTCGCTGCGTCGGGCATATTTATACTACACGGCCGACGGCGGCAGTAGGTAGGTGGCAACTAAATCCTAGGCACTCGCACAGACTGTATGTTTCAGGAACCTTCGATAGCGTGGCAATTATGCATAGGCCGTAGACTCGAACCTTCTGGCGAGTTCTCGTAGTATCCCAGACGGACTGCAGTATCATTGTCGTCGATAGACAGGTAGGTACTTGAAGTACGTAGGTTACTTTGTTTACGTTGCGATTTGAATTGCAGGTACATAATTCGGGAGTAGGTACTAAATAGGTCGAGCGGTTTATTATTAATTATTCAATGGATTATTCTCGACGCCACATTTACAAAGGGATAAAATATTTTAATAGTCTTCCGAAGAATTAAAAAAAAAATTTGGTATTATTCAAGAAAAAAGTAAAATTAAAAATAATCAAAAAATTGCAGTAACTTCATTTCCAACTACATTTTTGTTTTATAATTTATCATATGGGTCTCGAAATATTTGATCATATATTGTAACAAATAAATAAAAATGTACTTATATAATAAAAAAAAAATTAAAAAATTAAATTAATAATATCCTGTACTCTCTAATATTATTTCTTACTCCTACACCAAACTTAAGACCTAGTTCTCTTCATTGGTGTAAAAATACTAAAATACATATTTTTTCACTATTTTGTTCTTACGAGTATGTCATTTACTGTGTGTTTTTATAACAACATTATAGATGTTTTCATAAGGTATTCATATCATAATGTATTTTGAAAGAATAAATTGTGAAAATACTTTAATATTCGATATTCGAAAAAAAAAATGTTTTTCGTAAAAAATGTTTACGAAAAACATTTTTTTCGTTTCAGAACAATATTCAGAAATCATGTTGTTACTGATGTAGCTAATTTGTAGCTAGGTAACCACCATTCTCTTCGTTCAATTCTACTGTTTTCTGTCGGTAAACAGTAGAATTGAACGAAGAAGAATGAAGACAGTTACTGTCGGCTTTGTTCTGTGTTATCATTCAATAGTCTGTAAAAAATGCAAAAATAATAAATAAAAAATGCATTAATAAAAAATAACAAAATAATTTACAGATTGTAGCGTAAGTAGTAAGCCCTGTCTTGGTTCGACCACTTTTCATTTCACCTGTCTGTAAATTTGTTTGTGTATTCCGTATCCGATAATCCTTTCAAGATAGTACATTTTTATTTCACCATAGCGCATAGTAATCAACACTAAGCGAAATCTATTGTTCACATGACTACTAGTAATATAATGTTCTTTCAGCATCAGACATCCCATCGGACATTGGCAATCATCTGGTCAATATTCTATTCATCATCTACCTGTACTCGCCTTTCAACACGAAATATGTGTTTTTGTGTATTTTTAAATATTTGTCACATAAATATTTTGTGACAAGTGCAGTTCTTGCTTAATTGGGGTTATTTTGTCTATGGTGTTTTTTTTTAAGTTTGGCAATATTTTTTGAGGAAGAAAAGATAGTTTTGTTGATGGTCACTTCCTCCCCGTGAGCTTGAGCCAGCTGCACGGTGATTTAATCACTCACCATTTGAGGTATTTTAATCTGAGTTAATCATGTGATTAGAAGTTATTCTTATCTTTTAAAAAAGGCGCGGGGTGTTTTTCCTTACACGATTAGTTCGTGTAGGTTATTATTTTTAGTGGAGGTTACGGAACCCCGCTTTTTTCAGTGATGGCCGGTGCTCATGTTTGTAGTTTTTGTGTTTTGGACTTGAAATCGGAAAGAGTTTGGTCCTATCTGTGGCTAGAAGATTGTGGCTGTTTAACCCCGCGTCGCGAAGTCTCGGATTGCTGTTCCCGAAGTCCGTAAGACGAGTCTGGTTGGATTCCACGTGCTACTCGGATGAAGATTCTACAGGCGCTCGTTGAAGGAGTTGCGCCCTCTTGTCTCCCCAAGTAAAGGATGACCTTGCTTCCTTGGATTCCACGTGCTACTCGGATGAAAATTCTACAGGCGCTCGTTGAAAGAGTTGCGCCCTCCTGTCTCCCCTAAGTGAAGGATGTCCTGGCTTCCGTCATAGGTCTGTATCCCTCTACCGGAGTCAAGTTTTCGTTCGCCATCCGTTGTTTTTCCTTCGATTCTCGGCCACGTAAAGTTAGCTTAGTTTGGTTCAGTAGTCCATCTGGTATGTGTCTACTTTTATTCCTATTATTACATGGGTATTCTTTATACTCCCTTGTTGTTGTACTTTTGATGGTTTCATTATAATTTTGATTAAGTACTTCCTCTTTTATTTCTGATTTCCCACCTTACTTGACAGAAAATTAATCCCACAATCATGAGATTGAGATCTATGCCATGCCGTTTTTGAACCCTCTACTTGATCCTGAAGATCTCACTATTAAATTTAAACATTGGAATGTTCCTACATTACATATTCATTAAAATTATTATATTTTTGCTGTGTAATTATTATCAGGCGTGGCAGTTGATTCTACCTCTGAAGGCATTATCAAACTGTTTAATAAATTAATAATAATTATTAATGAATAAACAAAAGAAAAACTTAAAATTATTTTTTTTTAAAAGACAATAATTTCCGGGTTACAAATAACTTGACAATATTTTAAAATCTCCTACTACCGCCACAGTAAGCCGAAGAGTTGTGATTGGCTTAGCCAGCCGAGGAATTGATCACACCACGCCTGGGTGGGACCCAAACGCGATGTCAACTCAGCCACCAACCGGTCGACGTGATAACAATAAAAAAAGAGCAATAATTACAGACTCTCGAGGAAGACATTGTGTTTTAACTTACCACGGCAGTATATTTGGAGTGGGCATCGGGCGCCGCGCCGGCCCATGAGAATGGTCTGTGTAGTTTGTGCGACTAAAAGCCGGCGCATGCGCCCTCCGCTCGCTTATTTCACTTGTGGGTAGCAAAAAATAACCTTTTTGTTCCGCAACTCGGCATTTTGTTGTTTGTAGAAATTTTAATTAATGCCGCAAAGTTTCCCACAGACGAGCGGCGTAGGTATTGGGAATTCAGTAACGAATTAAATTAATTAATGCCTCGTTATGAAGAGCAATCAAACATCCGCTTAGAACGAGCACTTTGGTAATATAAAAACTTTTTGATACATTGTATTACGATTGCGGTAAATAAATGTATTCGGAATATGAAGGTTTATGCTAGTATAATTTATGTGAAATGTGTTAATTAGGGGAAAAATTACATTTCACTGTCTACAATATTGACTTTTGTTTTTGATTAAATTCTAGGAATAGTATTTTTGAATATTTGTTTATATGTATTAAAAAAATTTCATTCATCTAGTAGGAAAAACATTTGAAATAAAAGATTAAAAAAAATAAAATTGCAGTCTCATTGGTTTACAAAACACAATAAAATTGGTCTAAGCCAGTTGGTCTAAGAATGCCAAGATTTGTGGCTTCCTTTACCGCTGTTGGTAGGTCATTATAAAGTTTTGTGCCAAAAAGTGCCAAGACTTGTGGTTTCCTTTACCGATTTTGGTAGGTTAGTTTACATAATATTCAATATTCACTATACGAAGAATAATCCATAAGTCTAAAATTAACTGGAGGCGCACTGTTTACACCCGCGCTGTGCCAGCGTATTGTTAATTATATGTTGTTTAGTTGTCATAGTGACCTCCGAAGACGAAATAAGGTAAGGCTTTCGACTACGAATCGGAAGTCAGGGGTTCAAATCCCGGTATGCGGAAGTAAATTTTATTTGATTAATTTTTGTTATTTTGTTACGGCGGTTTATATGGTGACGACTCATCCGAGAGAAAACTAAAATAAACTTCTATCTTGAACAGTAATAAATTGTCTATACTCAAAATAATGAAATTTTTTTTGTAAAAATAATGACAATTCGAAAATGCAAATATCGATAATGATTAGGTATAGGTTATTTTTGAGAATACATGAACACACATAGTATTAGGTTATGAAACATAAAGGAGGGTTATAATGTTACAGTTTAAATACTCACGAGCAAAGCAAAAGCAGTGAATTTATGAAGTTATGATATGAAAGTGCATAAACAACACGTGATAACTCTCAGATTTGAAGTGTACCGACACGCGGCTTACGACGCCATTACGTTTTATCACGTAAACTCGAACGCCAAATGGTTAGATAATCACACAAATGTTTTATTCGCGTACCCATCAGGGAAAATATTCTTTCGAATCATAAAATAGTACACCCCATAACTGTAGGCTACTTCAAAATCAAACCCAAGACTCTCATCACCGTTTCGGTGTTCTGCGAAACCGCGACAAGAGTGCCCCGGAAACGGCCCGTCTTTCCTTTTTCCGCCCATCTCTGTGTTGCTTGTATTCAAGCAATTCCCCAATAAGTCACCATTCAGTCTATTTCCATAGTTATGAAATATTGTTTCAAAACAATTTCTCAATTTAATAATTGAATATAATATAAAGCACTGGAAAGACCGCCACTCAGAATTGAATCATTGCTTGAAATGGCTTTCTCCTTGTTTGGTGACCTGCTCTGAATAATTAGGGTACTTTCCCTCTTTCCAGCCTTCCAACATACTCCGATCGGGTATTCCTCAGTCTCCACTGGATCCCGATGCTTGGGAGCAGTCGGGACTGTGGTACTCTTCCTAATATATTTAAATGTATTAAATTGAATTTAATTTTGAATTAATTTTATATTATTTATTTTATTAATCTGAATATTTCGTTTTTTTTTTTATTTTGACTATGTATTCATTATGCTTATATACGTATTTTTATAAAACGCACTATTGTATCGTCTAAATTATTACTAATATAATGTAAGTCTGCTCATACTAGTTGATTATATTTTGTATGTACTTGAATCTCCTTCTAGTATTAATTTTGTACTTTCTATCGTCATTTTATGATCAAATGCAGTTAATTGTTCTGTGACATGAATTATGGTTGTTATTATATTTATACCGTTGATATTCAATAAATGAATTAACAATACATTTATTTAATAACAGATCTTCTAAAAAATATATTTAAAAAAAATAGTTAGATTGAGGATTAAACCTTTCTCCCCAGCGACTGGAGTAGTGAAGTGGGTTAGTTTCCACTTTAAAGATTTGTATTCATTCATTCCCGAAACATAAGTGGAATTTAAATTGATTTACATTTATAATAATATATAATATTATATTCTTCTATGTAATTAAAAGCGTCAGAACGTTGTAGAAAAATATTCGTTACTATAACAGAATGATTCCAATTTACATAAACATGACTTTTTGATTCATCTTCACCAGAAGTAGGGAAAAAATGAGCTTACTTCAGGCTCACGAACACCCGGCAGTATACATTTCTATCAGTTTATCTCTTCAGCGGCACTTGACCACTCTGTGACCCATATGTAGACCCAGTTTTCGGTTTTGGTTCGCATCTCCTTTTAGTGAGCAGTTTGCACTTTGTACCGGCTGGCGGCTTGTTTGACGTCATCAGAAGAGTTGGCTTGTGGTTTAGGATACTGCTGCGTACTCTGCGCTCAAAACACTTTGTTTATCTTAGCTGTCCTAGAGACGTACAATTCAGTCCAAAAGTTGGTTTGGCGTTTATACTTTACAATTAGCTCAAATCCCCGAGTTACCTAGGCTTGACACAGAGTTTTCGAAATCAGATGCAAATAGTATTTTTATTTTATTTTGAACATCAAGTGTGCAAAATTTTATCAAAAAGTGTCAAAATTCTGCTAAGAGGTGAGAAAAGTGGATGGGGATGAAGAGTGACCTTTTTATTGCTTTCAAGATCAATTGATCAAAATATCATCTATCTCGAAATAAAACTGCAGATTCGTATGGAAAACATAGCCTTCCACAAATACATTTTTGGCATTTAAAATTAAATTTTTGTTTTAAAATGATAAAAAAGCGATTGACACAAGAGAATAAATTGAATGCAAAAAAAGTCTGCACGATTGATTCTTCCAGACTTTCATCAAATTTCAACGTTCATTTACGAGTACTGTGAATGTCCTATTCAAATTATGTCATTATATCATTATAGTTCAGTTAATTCAAATAAATGAAATAATAACAAAACTTGAAAAGAACTTTAAGAAAACTTAACTTAAGGCGATGCCATACGTAGTAATGCAAAATCATGTGTATTTGGTTTGAAAATTTGGTCGCCTAGAAATGTTTCAGATGCTTTAATGCCTTTGAAATAATCTAGTATTTTTCAGATAAGACTTTTTATAAGCCCTGAAAAAAATAATGTATAAGGCCTATGAAAACTGCTTTTAAGTTCAAAATCTCCTACTTACAAACTTTTGGTTATGATTTTATTGTATAATGTGGCAAATTAATTTATTTATAAAATGATGGAAAAAAAATTGAAAATTTATGCCTGAACATAAAATAAAGGGCACTTTTTGGCCATGTTTTTTTCTTGCATAAATCAAAACAGGCGGATGGTGTTAAGCGGGAATTTAAACCTTATCGCCATCTACGTAAGGGTTGTTATTGATAGCGGCTTAATTAAAAATATTACACGACGTAGTGCATCGCCTTAAGGAAAATTTACTTTGAAATTTGAAGAATTTTTTAAATTTTCCCAACCAACATATACTTACTATTTGACAGGTTGTTGCGTCTCATAGAATTGGCTAGACGTACAGTTACAAGCTAGCCAAATAAGTTTAGGTTTTCCAGAATAATTTAAAAAAAAATCAAATTTATCCCACACAGGAGGCCCTGAGGAAAATGATTTTCCTCAGGGCCTCTGCTATATTTTGGGATGCTGGTGAATGGTCTTTTTTAAAGGAAAGTAAGGAGAGAAAGTTCTGGAAAGGTAAAGGGTATGAGTGTTTGGTAGGAATCTAGGGATCAGTGTGTCCAGGAGTGACGGACAAATTAATTTATCCGTACCACTGTGGAGCAAGGTGATGGGTCGAAGGACAAGTTGAAGAGGTCAAAGGGTCTCTCCAAACCAACTGTTCCGATCTGGTATGCCATGCAACTGGTAGGTAGGCGCATCCTGAACACACCTCACCCGATGAACCCCGGCATCCATGCTAAACCACCAAACGCAGCGAATTACATGGGGTGACTTATAGCAGAGGTGTTGGTTATCCAATAAATGTTGGGGGGCAGCGGTTCCCAAGCCCGCCTCCCAAATAAGTTGGGATGCCTGAGGGATCGTAGACAAACAGATGTAAGCTTTGTATAGGTGAATGGATTGATTGGCATGCTTCATAGGTTGCAAACGATTAATCACAAGGCAGCTGTGAAAACTATACTTTTTTGGGATCAGATTGATTGATACGCCTCAAATGTTGTATAAAAGCAGATGCAATGCTGTTATAGACGACTATTTTTTTCAGAATGAGTGGAGTGGTTGTAAACGCACATTTATATTCCATCTTTGGAAGCGTTCCAGAATAAATAGGTTGATACGCCTAAAGATTTGTAGACAAATAGATGTAAAACTGTTATTATAGATTACTTTTTCGCCCGTTATTCTATTAATTTATTTTTATAAAACTCGCAATAATTTATTATGGACTGTACTCCAGAAACACATTGTAGAATAGAATTATTGATAGATATATGATATTATTGTTGACCGGTCGGTGGCCGAGTTGACATCGCGTTTAGGTCCCACCCAGGCGTAGTGTGTTCAATTCCTCGGCTGGCTAAGTCCTCCATCACAACACAAGCAACATTTTCAGCTTACTATGGTGGTAGTAGGAGATTTTCAAATATTGTCAGGTTATTCGTAACCCGGGAATGTATGTCTTTCTTTAAAAAAAATTAAAAAATTAATTAATATTCCTAGTAGGTTATAGCAGATTACAGCCATTTCATGATAACATGCTCTTCCAGAATAGATGTACGCCTCGTTTGTTCGGCATTCAACGTTAATGAAAACAGCGCATTTTCCAGGGTCCAGCCAGGATAACATACGGCATCGTTGGTTAACCTGATATACCTATTATCTGAATATCCCGTGTTGGCGTTCATTATCACCGGCGAGGAGCGCTCGGCAAACAACTGAACACGTGGCATATTGCATTATAGCACGTCACCAATAACCCTCACAGTGTGGCCACCGGGCAAAGTCTGCGGTGTTTTATGATACAGCGGAATGGCCACAAACAGCCAAATAACGGCCCCTTCCCCAACGCCCCAACCCCCCAACACCCCCATAACGGTACAATCATGCACACCCCCCTGTCACATATTACCCCACAAGCAGTGTTAGGGGTTTTACAACAAATGTGAGAATTTTTCAGTTAATAATAATATTTTGATGATTTTTTTGTGCAAAATCACTTCAAGGGCGCTGTACGAATTTATAATCCATTTGTACAAATGTACATATATTATTAATCTTATTTATTTATATTTTGTACAGGCAGATATTATACGGTACTATACTTACCTGGTAGGTATTTTTCTGGTAGGTATGTATTTACGTCACGAGTGAAGTTACGAACTAACACAATATCCTAAAATTCTTTTTTTTAAAGAAAGATAAATATTCACGTGTTACACCTTTATAGATTCTACTACCAAAATTCTAACCGGAAATGGTTCATATGAAATGATAGAGTATTTAGCGAGAAATATTTCAGTCCAAAACATGGAATGAGTTTTCAAACCGAAACAGCTATTATACTTAAAACTAGCCGAGTTTAATAACAAAATACAATACAATACGTAATAGTAAAATTAACTAGAATATATGGATCTTATTATGAGGAATAAAAAGGAATAGATTTCTCCTTTGATAATCCAGGAGTCGTTTGATGGAAGATGAAGCACGTTTCTGGTGCGAGTACAGTTCCGCGAGAGTTTTTCCGGGCCTGAGTCTGTAGGGCAGAAAGATTGCTGTGAAGATATCCAATAATGTAGGGCACATCAGTAGAACAAATTATTATTCCAATTTTGAATTTTCTATGTCATAGTTATTGTGTAAAGTGTTGGGAGACTTCAGTCTGGATTAAAACAAAATGTACCTGCCAATTTTTTTCCATATCGATACCACCAACCAAAACTAAAGCAACAACATTTAAATTACAAGAAATAAAATAATTCGAGGGTTTTAATTTGTTGTACAATAACATAGTTATAATTTTAACCTAATTAAAACAACCAATAAAGGACCAGGCAGCACAGGTTCTTCTAGTGGGGTATTCACGAAACTATAACACGTAAACCATTTAAAGTATCACTCCATCTTGCTACTTCAAAATCATAAATTCCAGTCATTTAAAAAAGTAATGAAAGTTCACTTTCCAACTTAAAAACGAGAACGTTTTTTACAAATGTCGGTTTTATAGCTATTTTTTTTAAATCAAAGCCAGCCAAAAGGCGTACGCGTGACGTCATACGTATTTCGGTGTTGTCGGTTAACAGTAAGGTCGGTCCCACTCGGGTCAGAATGAAATCAATAAAACTCATTTTAAATATTTGTCAAAGGCTCCGAAAAACGTAAATTCCTTTGAAATAATTTGTATACCGCAGTGGTAACCCATATGCATGCGTACACAGCGCAATTTTGCATACAATTGTTCCGAGTTCTAATTACCCGTGAAGTGTAAGTTCTGTCGGACCCGCCATCCAATCACAGAGCGTTTTAGTCTATCACGGTGTTAATCGTTTTTTAAATGACGATTATTTAACTCCACGTATAATTAAATGCAAAAAAACTAAAATATTAAGAATCAGTGTTTTTTGATCTATATGAATGTTTTTTTTATTATTAAATGCATCAATTTGAATTTTGATTTTGTTTTCTTGAATGAAAGAATGAAATGGAATCTTGAAAGTGAAAGTTAACCCACTTCCCAATATCCAATTGAGCTGAAAATCGATGGATATATCGATGACAATGCATTCTATCAACACTTGGTGGCACTCTCACACACACGCATTCCTCACAAATAACCTTATAAAAAATTACAACACTAAATATATTTGACTTAAGCTACAGCGCGGTGCACTAATTTTAGGCAGAAGAAGGATTCAAACCTAAGTAAAACCTTTTTTTTTCATTTTTATATTAAAAAAAACATTTTAAAGTTTACAGCGGTTAAGAGTCATTTTTTGGAAGAAACTTTAAATCCTCAGCCGAACAAAAAAATAAAATTACATGCTTTTAAATATATGTGTCTTAATAAACTTAGATTTGTTTGTTTTTTACGGGTTGATATTTTAAGCTATAATCTTTCACTGTTCCATATTATCTTTTTTTGTACCTAATTGTTTAATCCTTATTTAATTTATCTAAAATTTAAAAAAATATTATTCTTAAACATTACTTCGTTGGCATAGTTCTTTCTATGTAGTGTAGAACAGTACAGTACACTAACAAAAAAACTAATAACCTGTGGCAGTTATAATCGCCATCGCATCCGCGCAAAAAACGTTTATTGTTTGGGCGAAGCTGAACTGTGCCAAGGAGTCCGGAGAACGAGCTTAGTCAGCACTTAAAATTTTAGTGAAACAGGTTGATTACAAAATTATGCAGATTCTTGTGGCACTGGGCACTGGGGTTGCTGTTATTAAAGAATATGCCAGGGACAGAATGCACAATATTTATGAAAGTTTGAGCCAGTGGACGAAGCGTTGCGTTATTTCTACCGGATAGAAGCGAAAATAGGAATACTTATTAAAATCTTCGACCTAGTTCTTTCTAACTACCAACTTCTGTTCTCGTATATTTATCTTATATATTTAAAAAATATATAAATACTGCACGAAGAGCAAATGAAGTCCGAAGTACCGGGAGCCTTTCTGAATATTTTATCCCATTTTTGTACTTTTTTGTTTGTTTGTTTTTTTATATTATATTTAATAAAACTGTGCACAAGACAAAGCTTCAAACAAAAGAGTAGTTTAAATTCTGAAATGTGTTCAAGAGAAAAAAATCTGCATTGTTATATTTTTTTAAATACTTGGATTTGAGGCCTTGAAGAAACTGAATAATTCATCTTTTATAAAAAGATATAGCAAATATCTAGTACGGATATGTGCAACTTTATTTATTCGTGTTATTAGTAACCAATACAATAAATTGAATTAAAAATAAAACATTGTGAAAAATTGTTTTGTGGTTTGAAACTTTAAATTTATCTACCACAAATTTGCGTTTAACGGAAATCGGTCATTTGTAATTAAAATTTAAACCCATCAAAAAAGCTTTTCCACAATATTTTTTTTTCATTATACTTACACAGTAGGTTAGGCAACATTTTAAAAAATACATATAAATTGCCAAAGTTGCATTTAAAATTGTGAAAAATCGATTGTTAATGACTAATATTTTATAATTTTAAATACAAAAATTACATCCATACTAGATTTTTGATAAATATTATTCAGTTTGGTTGGATATTTTTGTCTCAAATCAAAATTTGTTTCTTATGAAAAAGGTGGCGCAGCCGTTAGTCTTAAAAGCTACATTATTCAAAATAAAGATTTTTTTCAGATTGCTTTTACACCATTTTTATGTGTATTTGTTTTTTCTTTATTGGCTTTCTTGAGCTGTAGATACTCAAAAAATCAATTTCGCTTTGTCGAAGTAGGCGGGTTGACTTGGCGGGGAGGGTGAGGGCGGGTTAGCTAATGATTAAGCGCTAAGCGGCCAATACAAATCACTGCAATCAATACCCCAGCCGACTTACTGCTCGCTGCTACAGTGCTTACTTAAGTTTTGGTTCTAATCACACCACTCGCTGATTTATTTGAATATCACGTATTTGCGTGTACTTTTACTAAATAAATATACTCATTTAGACAACGTTGAAGTATAGAGTGGTACAATTATTTTGACAGCGGCTAAAATGACAACGGTAATATTTGCAAAGTGATTGCGACGGTTCTCACATGGGTAACCGATGTAGGTACCAACCATCTCATGAATAAATTAATACATTTTGTAGACCCGTTCGTGAGTCAGTTAACATTCTGTAATAGTACTGTTAAAATTCAGATATTATTGAGTTAGGTTATCAATCAGTTAACGTTCTTCAAGTGTACAGTCAACTTGCATTTAACTTTCAGCCAACATTCAAACCAGGTTCAGTCAACGTTCTGTTAAAGTACAGTTAACATTCCGTCAACATTTTGTCAATGGTCAGTTAAATTCAGTTAAAATTCAGTTAACCACGGCCTCCGTGGTCGAGGGGTAAGGCTCTCTACTAGCAAGCCACAGGTCGCGGGTTCGAATCATATAATAAATCATAATTTAAATATAATATATTTGCTGCACGTTCTAGAGTGTAGGCTACTATCAGAATCACCATAGTGTAATACCACTATTCAGAATTGAAAAGTTGCTTTAAATGAATTTGGACCATATTTGAATATTCAGGAACCTTACTCTTCCACATCTCCATCCTCTCACCATTACTATCAGCTTCACAACATACTGCAGATGGTTGGGAGCAGTTGGGAGTCTTGTGCGTTTTCAAATTAAAATTTAAAAAAAAATCAACGTTCAGTTAACATTCCAATAACGTTCAGTTAAATATCGATTGTCTATTACGTT
The DNA here is from genome assembly GCF_061612785.1 of Hesperophylax consimilis. Taxonomy (NCBI): domain Eukaryota; kingdom Metazoa; phylum Arthropoda; class Insecta; order Trichoptera; family Limnephilidae; genus Hesperophylax; species Hesperophylax consimilis. The sequence continues at coordinate 10,242,083 of NC_142848.1, forward strand.
CCGTTGAAGATTGTGTATTAATTAAGTTATGCACGGATTGGTTAGGTATGTCAGTAAGCGTTTACTGACTAAAAATATAATATTTTTGGCAAAATAAATTCGTTCACTAGACACGATTAAAGCGCTTTATCAGGAACATGGGTCCCTTTGCCCTATTATTTAAGGGAAGAAGGCAGTGGCAGAGAAGAAGAAATATTCATCCGCAGCATCTCGCGAATCTCTCTTGAAATCATAAAAGCCGCCTCCAGAGCGTTAATACAAAACCTTGTCGGGAAGAGTTATGCCCAGAGATATCCGCCATTTATCATCTGTTGTCAGCCGGGTACGAAATAGCCCGGAAAGTCGGTAAAAAAGCCACTCCTTCTAAGATATCGTAGCGTTATCACAGTACAACAACTATTGTATCTTGCGACCTCGTTCTTCCCGATCCCGGGATGAAAATACTTCCGTGGGCTTGTGACTCGTGTCATGTAGCTGGTTAAATTCGGACACTTATGCATGACGTCATATTCCACTCGCGAATCGAGTGCTGGTTCTTCGGTAGTCACAAAAAATGTTGTGATGTTGTGAAAAGTGACAGAATAATTTTGTTGTCTTCGGCAAAGTCACAGAATATTGACATGTTGTGTGAAGTCGTGGAATAATGACCCGATCTTCTGCAAGGTTACAGATCAATATTGAGGTCGTTGGTGAAGTCACAGATTATTGTTTTGATTTACGGTAAAATCACACATTATCATGGTGATCTTCGGTAAAGTCATAAGTTAATGTTGTGATCTTCGTTAAGGTCATAGATCAAAGTAAAGATGTTGTGTGTAGTCGCGGAATAATGATCCGATATTTTGTGAGGTTAGGTACAAATTAATGATGCGGTCATTGACGAAGTCACACGTAAATTTTGTGGTCTTCGGTAAAGTCACATATTAATTTTGTGATCTTTGGTAAAGTCACATATTAATGTTATGAAATTCGGTAAAGTCAAAGACGAATGTTACGATCTTTGGTAAAGTCACATATTAATGTTGCGATCTTCGGTAAAGGTACAGAATAAAGTTGGTGAAGTAATAATTAATAATAGGAAAAAATAGTCAAGAAATTAATTAAAGATTGAAATAAATTCTTTAATTGCGACAGTTGAGTAATAGTTTTTCTTCGGTTTTCTTTTAAAAAATTAGTTTTTTTAAGTGAGATAAGTGTAGACACTGATTTTTTGTTGAAGTCAAATAAATTACTACCATAAATGCATAGATCTCAGATTAAGATCGAATTACCTCCATGTGATTATGCCCATTATTGTTTTTTTTGTTATTTGTGTTATTTACACCAAATGTCATGTACTCACAAATCTCGTTCTATCTCATTTTCTACTATAGTCAGACATATTATTATAGTTTTAGAAATAGAGAACACATAACTTTCTATTTGCATCTAAAAGTTTACGATGTAACTAACTATCACAGGGATAGGCAGATCGGATGAACCGCCATACAACTCGGTCTTGGTACAATTTTTTTGCCTCACATACTATTCTGTTATTGTAACTGTTAACATGACCTTACTCGAGTACAGGGTTTACCAATAAGAGGTGTTATTTTGATATTCAATCGTAAAAGATCAATGGTTTCGTTGCTTGTTTGGCACGTAGCGCCGTTTTGTTGAAAGTAAACGCTGTCCAGATCAATACCATCCAATTTCGGCCATAAAAAATCATTAATCATCTCTCGATAGCGCAATCCATTCACCGTGACTGTTGCTCCAGCCTCATTTTAGAAAAAGTAAAGTCCAATGACTCCGCCGGACCATAAACCGGACCAAACAGTCACACGTTGAGGATAGAGAGGCTTTTCAAAAATAACTCTTGGGTTTTCCGAGCCCCAGGTGCGACAATTTTGCTTGTTGACGAAGCCACCGAGGTGTTAATGGGCCTCATCACTCAAGATGATTTGCATTCGATTCACTCAAGTGAATTTTAATAATTTCAATGCGTTGTTGAAGCGTGTATCGTTCCATTTTTATTAATGGCGTAGTTTCTACTTGTAAAATGTCAAAAAATGACAGCTTTAAAAGTAACATCTACTATTCAAAATAACACCTCTTATTGGAAAACCCTGTATTTGGTTCACTTGATTGTGCCATGTCTTCCTTAAATATTTCTAAATAAATCTCTAATCTGACCGATTTTGTAACTAACATATAATTATTAATACTATCGGGTCTTGTTGGACAAGAAAACTCGAAATGCAGCTAAATTTACTAATCGTCTTGTATTTTCAAATTGTAATTTATTAAATTCCGCGCAGTACGTACAAGAAGTGACCATCACACCACGAGAATGTCACCGCGGCATCAGAAGATCCCGGAGACACGTCTTAGTTACGTTGAAGAGGGTAAATGACTACCGACTATTAATCTTGTTTATTAAAGCGCCGTTTGAGGGCGGACAGAGTGGACGCTTTTTACTCCGCACCCTCTGAACTGGAAATTGGTCCCTTTAGGGCGATTCGGGGACACTTTTGAAATATCCGGGATCTCTTGTGATCGACATGAAAATGTTCTTGTCGTGTTTTTAATTCACCTCTGCTGACACACTAATCTGTCACTGTTGTAAATTAATGTTAATGCTGTCCTCACTTATAAACAATATTTAGTAATATTACCTTGCAGTGATGTTCGTTGCTCCCTCACCAGGGTACGCTACAATTTTTAAGGTGTTATTCTTATTATTCGTCATGCCATAATAAATGAAAGCAAAACATTAGATATTGTTCTAGCAAAAAAAAAATACGGTAAAACGATCATGACATTAGATACTTACGGATAAATTTACTATTTAAATATGTACATATATTTAAAATTGACTTTTGTTTTCAGTAATGAATGAATGCAAATCTTGGAAGCGGAAATTAACACACTTACCAACCGAACTGGCATATAGACTTGTTGTCAATGACAGTGTATTATATCAACTGGCATATAGACTAGTTGACAATGACAGTGTATTATATCAACTGGCATATAGACTAGTTGTCAATGACAGTGTATTATATCAACTGGCATATAGACTAGTTGTCAATGACAGTGTATTATATCAACTGGCATATAGACTAGTTGTCAATGACAGTGTATTATATCAACTGGCATATAGACTAGTTGTCAATAACAGTGTATTATATCAACTGGCATATAAACTAGTTGTCGATGACAGTGTATCATATCAACTGGCATATAGACTAGTTATCGATGACAGTGTATTATATCAAATTTTAGTAGCAATCACGAACACACACGCGTACATATACTTATTTCTGTAAAATCAAATGACATAACAGTAGTTAATGTACGCATTAAATGTCGGTCTTATCAATTGGGATTTGGCTCAGTTGGTAGGGTTGTTGACTCGAGTTCCTAAGTAGGCAGGTTCAAACCCTTTTTTAGTTTTAAAAGACATTTTAAAATGTACGTATCAAAAACTTTGTTTTTTATGATTTGATTTTTTTCTGAAATGTAGGAAGAAGAAAGGTAGCTCAGTATTAAGGCCTGACCTGTACATTTTTGCTACTAATAAATATCAGTTTTTCTATTAAAGGTTCACAGACTTGAGGCAAAACAATCGCAGTGATTAAAAAATAGCAACTGGTCCTATTTTTGCTACGACGCGACTGTCGCTCTATTCTAATGAATCACCAGACGGACATGGACAAAGAAAAGTGACGTAAAAGTTGTTAGTTATGGCTAATCTGCCGTGATAACTAAAAACACAGCGTCTTCCTTGAGACACCTGTGTTTTTATTTACCACGACAGTAATGGCCTTATGAAAATCATAACTCGCTTTTTAATGTCAAAAAATACACGTGGACTACAAGCGTATATCAAATTTAATACTTTAATTCGTGTAATATGTTTGTTCATAGCCGTCGACGTTTAGGAATTTCAGTTCATAGAGTGATGCGCCAGTATTGCCAGCAATTTTCTAATTCTTATTTATTGCGTTATCAACATCGGCCTGGGTATCAACAGCGCAACCGTGTTCGGGAAATCGGTTATTTCGCCTATCAATGCAATATGGTAAAGTTATTTCACTGTGCTTAACGCCCTGCTACCTTTTTATAAATCGTTTTTTTTAAGTTAATGCATCCTAATAATAATCTTTTATTTTTATTAACCTATGTTAAGAAGAAGCCTTATTAAAATTCACATCGCAGGGTGAACTATGTTATTTATTTGCATTTTTAACTAAAAAATAATTATCATTCCTCTATCTGCGATGAAAGAATGTTCCCCAATATACGGGTAACAATAGATTCATCCTCCGTCTCACCATTTTTATCTCCGCTCTCTTCACATTCACGTTCTTTCTGACCCACTTTTATAAGAGTAATTAAAGATGTTTACTTTGCGATCCTTGATAATTTGTGCACCTGGTCGTGACAGCTTTATGTGGAAAGATAAAGGAACAAACGGTGACTTACGAAATAGAAAAATGTCATCGTGGCAAAAAACGATTGCGATAACATTATTATATATTGAAAAATTTGTAATATTTTTAATCATGTAGCACCTCTATTATGTACGTATCATACATGAGAAGATTCATTTTTACGTGATGTACCGGTTGTATTATTTTTTGTAAGTAGGACTATGGACTCTCAAACATACCTTTTTTAGTTATTACCTAGTAAATAAATGTATGACATTCAAGTCTATTTACACTATAATTATATTCTAAGGTAGGTAACTATTTTCAATTTATCTGTTTTGTAGAAAGAGTTTAGCATCTATGTTTACCATTATAGTAAGCTTTTTAAGTTTATTGTTTAGGTTCTTTAAATCTTACTTAAACCATAACCGTGCTACTCTCCAATTCAAAAACGAGAAATGATTTATATATAAAGTTGGTCAGTTTTGCTAAAAGTAATATAATTTTTTGTAATTAGCTATAAGAACGTTCTAATGCATATTTGATAAACTACTAAGGTAGTTTGGCGGTGACTTGTAATGAAGAGTAAAAATATAAAATATTCCTTTTTTTCTTAAATTGAATGAATAAATTAATCAATGAATGAAATTGGATCTTGGAAGCAGAAATTAACCCACTTCCCGACATACGATAGAACTGAATAATTAAACTGGTTTCGGGAGTTGAATCAATGAGAAAGGAACCAAAGGAAAAATACAGAACAAAAAAGAGCCTGGAAGTCAGATTGGCAGAAGTGGAGCAAGTAACTCATGAAGACACCCTTGAATTTGCTGGGATTCCAGTAAAAGAGGGTGAGCAGCCTGCGGAAGCGATTAAACGGGTGGCCGTAGTCACAGGAGTCGAAATAAAAGGCGTTGACATCCTCGACATCAAGAAAATTCCAGACCGACGACCTGGAGTCCTCCCAAAACTCCACGACAGATTTACTAACCCCCAAAAAAGACGACAGATTCTACTGAACAAAAAGCAACTAAACACAATTACAATACAAGGAAACGGATTCCAGAATATTTTTGTTTGTGAAATCCTTGGTCCCTATTTCAAAGATCTTCTGTGGAGGTCAAAAACAAAGGCAAAAGAAATGGGCTATATAATATTTCTTGTACAAAGACTGCAAAATAATGATTAGGAAAAATGAAAGTGATAGGCAAATACACTACATCAAACATTCGGATGACCTTAAAATAATTGGTTAGTTTCATTAATTGAGAACCCCATTTTCACCGGTCATTCACTGGGTCGATTCTCCCAAGATTGGTGAGTAATATTTTATATGATTATTTCGCCTTGTTACAATAATCACTTCCCACACTTTCAATAAAAGGTTGACACCCCCAGTGATGGCTACGGATTAGTGGAGCTCTCATTCAAGGAAATTAAACAATTCTTTTTTTTTGTTTAGTGTAAATTATATAATTATATCAACATGCCTTTTGTAATGGAATTTCTTGATGAAGAATTACATAATCAAAAAACGTCTTACTCAACTTCAGATACTAATATATATTATGTAAACGCCTGATTGGAAACTCTACCAATAAAAAAATATGCACCAAAAAATAAGATCCATAAATAAAAACTTTGATGAACTCTTAATACAACTTTACCACTTAAATGTTGATTTCGACATCATCATATACACCTAAAAACTACACATAACACAACTCAACTATTTTCGATAGTGAGAACGATGGGATTGTTGTTTACACAAAAAAATAATCAAAACTTCACAGTAACCGAACTAAAAATTCAGGATGCAAGTTGCACATAAATAGAATACAACAATGATACAAAAAAAATTCTATATACCGCTCGCATTCGACTTGGAACATCACGCCATTTCTAAACAATCTTAGTTGCACACTTCAAATCTTTTCAATGCTAAAAATATTAAAATAATAGGCGAATTTAAATATAAACGTACTACCGAGCAACCAACACCACTAAAGCCGAGACTATTTTCACATTCTTGAATTTCATGGATTAGCAAGTACCGTCAACTCACCAACTAGAACAACAAATGGATCTATATCATGCATTGACCACATTATTGTAAAGTCCAAAAAACCATCTAAAATTATCGTCTACAAATCAACTATCACAGATCATTTATTCAACTATTTTTTAACTATTGCCTGTCTTCAGCATACAATAAAATCTGCCTTTAGCATACAATAAAATCAACGTTCAAAACCTAAAAACCAATTTTAAGAACATATCATGGCAAGAACTCTTCCAAATCAAACAATCGAAGGACGCATGGACATACTTTGTTAACCATTTGAAAAATGAATTACACCACCATACCTTGACGATGACCAGAAAAACAGTTATGAAAATTATTCTCAAACTTCCTCAAATTGCAAGCAGTAACTTTATTTTCCACATAATGAGAGTATTTGATGTTCGACAGATCTATGTAAAAAATATCCTCATGCATCTCTTTAAAAACAAAAACGTACTTTACGAAAAAAAAATTAACTTAAGATTTACGCGTAATTCGAACAAAGATATATTGCAAGCTCCAGCACTTTCTTCCACCTTTGGTCAACGTAGCCATAGATACTTTGCCACAAAAATATTCAACATGCTCCCAGAAAATATTAAACTTAGCAAAACACAGAAAGAGTTTAAAAAATATATTAAAATTTGGATTTATTCAAATGATCGAGCATATACTGGTGCTCTCACCCAAACGCCTTGTCACTGACAGTTATTGTAGTATGTATGGTGATAAAACTTACAGTATTTGTATTGTGTATATGCTGTTCAAAATGTAACCTAAAATAATGTATTGCTGTATAGGAACCTATATTAAACATTTATAAGTAAACCATAGACGAAATGCGAGAAATAATTAACGAAAAATCTGCCTCAACACTGGTTCGCCTAGTGAGGCAGGTTATGCACAACTTAAAATATAGTATACTATGCCATATCTTTATAACACTCATTCATATTTACAGCTGGACAGTAAAAGTTCTCTCGAATCTGTGAATAAATTATTGGGTTTAGAATATATATTTTAATAATTTTGTTAGTGATAAATTATGATTAATTTTGTAGCATTGCGTAATCCGAAAAGATAGCAAAATGAACGAACGAATAATGGTGGTAATTCAAAAATATTGAGTGGTAGCACAAGGACTGATGGATGTTCGTCTGGGCTCGTCTCGTATTATCTCGCCTCGCATCGCCATTTTTTTAATCTCCCTAATTCCGTTTCCAAGCAATAGACCCGAGGCAAAATAATCCAAGCAACAACTACGTTATATGAGAAAGATACAAACCAGTTCTTCATAGTCTAGTGAAGTAAAAAAGTACTCATCTAGAAGTGAAATTCCGCTTTTAATAAATTGTTGTAGTAGAATGTTTTAAAACTATTTTCAGGTTACACCTAGGATTTTTTTGATCTTTTAAAAAAAAATACAATAAAATTTACACCTACACATTTTCAAATTCGTAGTATTACATGTATTTTTTTAGATACATGTAATACTATAGAATTAATGATAATTAATTGGTTTTATCAGCAAATTAGCAAATCAGATGATCCCATTTTGTTTGTTTGTTTTGCAATGAACTTACAATGACTTTGAAAACATTATCACTTGACTTTTGATATTATCATTGATGATAATCACCTGCATGGGCCGCATCGGGATAGACTTTTTGATACTTATTTTTGGTGACCAAGCGCACACATGTGTTAAGTGGAATTTGATACAAGAATACTACAGGTCGGAGAATTATTTTGGTGCAACAAAATGTATGTGATTATTCTCTTTTATCTACTCTAGATTTAAAAGTAATGTAAATTTCCCACGAAATGTCTATTTACAAAGTAATAAGGTTTTACTTAAAACTGCCCTAAACGCATATATGCTTTAGACCCAGACCATCGCTTTGAGACCGAACTCTTTCGTCCCATCCATCGCCTTGTACTGCAGTAGGAATGGATGCATATGTTCGTCACTCCTGGACACACAAAACCCAGAATGCTACCCACTCGTCAAACCTTTTTCCATCCTAGTACTTCCTCTCCTCCCTGTCATTTAAAATACTATCCTTGTAGAATTACTAAAGATGACACAGAATCTTAAGAAAATATTGTGGAATGTGGAATTAATACCAATTTAAAAATTTAATGTTATCGATAATTCCATGACAATGACAGACACTAAAATGATTGATAATGATAATTGTAAAGATATTTACAATCGCGTTTAAAGATTAGTAAGAAGGTAAAAATAATATTTTTGCATTATTTATTAAAAACATTTCTTCAAGACCTTCTGTTGATGTTTCCATGCACTTTTACACGTAGATATGATTATTTTTGTCATAATTATCTGCATTATCTTGTTGCCGTCAAAGAGTGCAAACAATTTGATAAATAATAATAATCTGTAATTTTTAAAGTATAAACGCAAGCAAGTGCATATTAATAAATAATATCAATTTATATGTTGATTTGTCTAATCATCTAATCGAAGGGTGTAATGGCTCTCAGGCATGAAATTATCGAACTGCTTATAATATTCTTTTTCACCCCGTATGAACAAGTCTGCAGAACTCAAAATCTTGAAGTCATTACAAAGTCATAAAGTATGGCTTCTCTATCTGCTTAATTTTCCATCAATATTCTCCTTAATTATTTATTCACCTCAAACATAAACCAAAAAGCCCTAAATGGAGCTGTTCGACAACGTCTGAAGCCGCGGGGTGGGGGTGTCAATTCCCTGTCTCATCAAATACCCCAAAAAATCATAAGTTTTTATAACTCCCTTAACAACACAAAAAATAAATTATAATAGTTCGTGATGCACCACGTGCATACAAATCATTTCGAAAGTTTGTCATTCAAGATGGCTGTCAGGCAATTTACCATCACCCTAAATTTGGCATCAATTCCTTTCATACAAAATTGCACTAATATTCTATCCAGGGTTTTTTAGGTACATGATTTCAAATTATAATATTTTTTAGAATACTTCATAAAATTTTAAAAACACTTTCATAAATATAATCTAGAATATTATTATGCGATCGTCTGGACGGTCTGGGCCCTCTGATTGGTCGAATTCAAATAGTAGGGTTCGGGCAAATTCCGCTAACTTGAAAATTAAGACCCGATTTCATACTAAAATAGGATCACCAGATTTCTTCAAAAGCATCGTTTCTGCTCATATAATTTTTCGATAATATCGAAGAAAATATATTTTAGAAAGTTCATAATCTATTGGATTGATTACATTACAATGAAAATTATCCACAGTTACGTGATTATGTTTGACGTTTATAAAAAATCACGCGTTCCTTCAATATGGCCGATACGCACGGCTATAGTTGGCCGACAGAGCGCACCTCTGGCGGTAAAAAACGAACCAAATGACTGGCGCGAATATTTAAATAGGCAGCTAACAATACTTGACTAATAAGAAGATTTCTTCTAGAAGCTTATCAATTATTATTTATATATTTTTTGCTTATTTATTATATCTGATTTTATATTGACATTTTTTCTAATTTTCTAAAATTTCAATATTAAATATTTGCGATGCTTTATATCCTGAGTGAAGTATTTTAAGACCCCAATTGAGTTTTTAAACTCCTGATTTTTTTGTTTGATCTTTATTATTAAGAATTTCTTCATTGTTATTAGTGTAAAACGCCAGTTGAATAGTACCAGGATTGTTTTTACAAATAATTTTAGAAGTATCGTTATCCACAAACAGAATTCTACGCCATTGTTTATTTCTATCTTTAGAAATACCGTCTGAAGAGAATATGTTTAATTTTTTTATTTAGTTTTTCAACTATCAATTTATTAGAATAACCGTTATTAAATGCTATTTTTCTTATGAATATATTGTTTTATGGTTGTATGCTATTTGTTTTTTTCAGGTCTTAAAATACTTCACTATAAATAATTTTGAAATTGTAGAAATAAGGAAACATGTCAATATAAATGCAGATATAATTAACAAGATTTTTTTTTATAAAATTCTCTTTTAAATATTTTCCCACTTAACTGGTCTTTCCCGTCTAACGATATTGTAATTCCTATTTTTTAGAAACCCAGCCTACTCTTACCCCTCCCCCTCCTTCCACTTCTTCTTTCCAATTGCAATCTATATTTAATGTTCGACTTCGGTGTATACACAATAAAATGTAAACATTATATTTATTTATTTATTGGACAATTTGCATAGCGCCGCTTTAGTGAGATATCACCTCAGGGGCGCTATGTTGTAATAATTTACCTTTATATATAGATTTTTACTCTTCTGATGAAGGTGTATATATAATCTAACTTTTAACTTTATTAGATACAGTAACAGTTTTTGGTAAAGAATTACCACCAGTTGGAGTAAAATTAACACCTTTTAATTAAACCGACAAATAATCTCATCGCACAATTACCCTCCTTTTATTCATAAACACAGGTACAATTAATCGATATGTAACAATCTATTATCTAAGTCAACTTTGTTATAACAAACTTAAATTGTGACAAACTATACGATATTGATTCAACTTATAGATATTGACGGTTGTAACACATATTTAAGCACTGCAAGTCTCCCATGAGCTAATTATAATAGGTACGATAACAGTTAATATCAGTTGTAGACATGTAGTCAATAATAGTATTTCATTTGAAATAATCCATCACAAATAAGTAAAATTTCATTTATTCAAACAACTGTCATTCTTATTATGCGTAAATTTAGCATGTTATTATTAATTAACTTCTTCCTGTTCCGTGTTTTAACAATAAATATACTCACCCTCTCTCTGTGAATGTCTTAATATCTATCTATTAAATGTTACTGTTGTTAATATCATTTAAAATGGGCGAAGCCCAAGTAAGTGCCGCCCGCAAGGCCTAGCAGAAAAAAACCCACGGAGCTAGTCAATTATCACTATCGCATTATCGAAGAAAGTTACCACTTCGTGTATTTATATTATACTTAAATTAAAATATTATAAATACACAAATATTAGTAAAACACATAGACATATGAATATTAGTAGACCTGCCCTAAGTGATTAAAAGCGTATTATCCCCACTCCCCATACCGGTTCCATTGGAGCCGGCTGTGCTCGCGTATGGCCTCAAGTGAAATTTGAAAACGTGACGTCATCATTCTTGTGCGAACTATGGTCGAGGCATCATCGGTTCATTTTACGAAATAACACGGCAAAATATTGACTTGTACTATGAAAACTTGTAAAAATAGATTTGAAAAAGAGAATAAACCCAATTGTCGTATTACATTCCATATATAAGCATTATTTTACTTTATTTTAAGCATATTCACATCGTATAATATAGATCAGTTTTAGAAACATATACTATCACATCGAGAAACGTCTGGACGCGAAACACAAAGCTGGTTGGTTGCTGGGAAGTAAATTATGAACATTTATAAAAGTGTCTTAACTAAATACTTAAACGAAATATTCGACTCTGAAAATAGAACCGAATTTTTTTGCCGAATTTGGACTTCGCAAATTTGTTCATAACGTGGCGAGTAATTTGCGCTCCCATGTAAAAATGTCTATTCATTCAAAAGCAGATTTTACTTTTAAGAAGTAAATGGTGATATTATAATGCGAGATGCCTATTTACTGTCAGATTGATTTATTGACGAATCACAGTCAGCCTTACTCCCTTCTTTCTTCAACAGTTGATTTTACCCCTCGCCATTATCTTCTCGTCTATTAATTCCTATGTCTGTGGTAAAACATATGTCCTGATGAAGTAAAATAAAATTAAAAAAAATATTAATTTTAAGGAAATCTGTTAAGTGGTTCAGAAAAAAAAATCATTTTATTATGATTTCTTCTATTATCAATTCGGTAATTTTCTTTTTAATCGCTCGTTCCTTTTATATGATTTGTATAGCGCCGGTGTGATGGAATATCACCTCAAGGTCGACTAGCAAATTTTACTTACAAGGCTTTATCATAATATTATGTACAAACAGATACAGGAACAGTTATTGAAACTAAAATTATCAATAATATAACGATGGCAAATTAAAATTAGATACTGAGTTGAGTTGTCTTGGATTTCAATGGTTAGTAATTATAATAGTTCGTTTTTCTTATAGTATACATATCAATAACAAAATATTGTTTCGGGTCGAAAACTATTCCAATTTAAGATACATATATACAGACATAATATATATAGACAAACAAATATATATGTATAAATATATAAAAAATAAATGCCCCTGACGGGAATTGTACCCGCACCTTCTGATTGCCGGTCAAGTGCACCAAATGACTAGATACTAGTATTTCATTCAACAATTATTGCTTTTTGATATTTAAGGTGATAAAAAGTATTAGTATTTATTGAATAATTTGGCAGATAAAAATAAGCCGACGTAGCCACAGTGGTTCCGTGCATCTAACCGGCAACCAGAAGGCTGCGGGCTCAATTCCCGTCGGCGTCATTTATTTTTTCTCAGAAGATTTTTTAAATGTATGTATGTGTTTCAGGCTAACATTTTAGTGTATTATAAATAAATTACCGAGTTAAAACACTATTCTTTATGCATTTGTATATTTTTCTTAATTCTTTTATTGTATTTGTTTATATTTATTTCATAGTACTGTTTTTAAAAAAATAATGCTACTAATTTTGGAAAAAATATGTCCTTTTAAATAACAAAAAACTCCCACTTCTATTGTGCACAGGTTCCTATTTTTATAATTTTGCAATTACCTATTATTACCAGCTCTGTATTGTTTTTGTTAAGTTATGTTAATGTTATACTTATGTTATGTTTATGTTATGTTTATGGTAGGTTTATGTTTATGATATGTTATGTGTATGTTATTTTATGATATATTTATATTTTTTTATTTAAAAATATATTTATTTTATATAAAAACATAAATTATGTCAAACTAAAAAAAAAAATAATTACAATAAAAATGTTTTCTTTTTAACGTAACTACCCAATCCAATAGAGAAAAACGTTTCTCGTGTTTGATTTGGGGAGTAGTGCCATTACAATATATTATATTGGGTAAAGAAAAGAAAGAAAGTTTTTATTTACAAAGTAAGAAATAAACAAAATGTATAAAGCATGATAACAAAAGTATAGAAAATGGAAATAGACTACAATAGATGTTACTAAATTAGATACATAGTAAATGTAAATAAATATAAGAATATATTTATTTACATTGAACATTAATTTAAGAATAAAAATGATATTATTACATTTCGATTAATAAGTAGGTAGTAGGTGGTATAAGTACATGGAGTTATTTTATTCATTTAGAGTAAACACAGCTGATAGTATTGCAAGCGGAGGTACATAATAAATTGCGACAATAATCTGTTGGTGGCTCGAATGCTGATATAATATTTTAAGAGGATATGGTAAAAGAAGAAAAATATATTTTTTTTGTTAATTAATTTTATGAAATAGTTAATTATATACTGAGTATGTACCATTGAAATTTGAATTTGATCAATTACTACTAATATGTACCTGTAATCAGTAGATATGCCAAAAATCAAATTTAAACTTATGATTATTATTTGGTTGATCAAGAAGTTGAATTATTTGTAATTTAAAGGCTTTATATTTTTTTTCAGATTTGATTTTATATGGGAGTGCATTAAAAAATTTTATCGATCTTGATCGGTTACTTATTTTTGGAAATGTTATTGTAGGATTAAAATGATCTTTATGAGTTTGTAACAATGAGTTCTTTTTGAATATATTATTTAGACTGAGAACCCTAAAAGAGTTCAATAACTGTGTTGTTGGAAATATAGATGGTTTACCTAGGATGACTTTAAGAATCAACCTCTGTGCCTTTTCTACGGGTAAGAGGTTAGTTATGTTTATGTAATGTTCATGGTATGTTTGTGTTATGTTTATCTTTATGTTTTATAATCACATTTGTTTACTCTCATATGCTGTGTTTGTTTATAAGATTGCCAATTTCATAGTTCTGTTTAAAAAAAAACGCTACTAATTTTAGAAAAATCTTTGGTTAAATAACGAAAAGCGCCCACTTATATTGTACACAGGTTCCTATTTTTATAATTTTGTGATAACCTACTGTTACGAGCTCTGTAATGTTTATATTAAGTATGTTATGTTTATTATACGTTATGTTTGGTTTATATATGTTACGTTATGTTTATTGTGTATGGCAAAGATCACCCCTAATGGGTGAAAGCCAAAACAAAGAATTAAAAAAAAAATATAAATATATATATATATATCAGTAATTTATTGAAACTAATAATTCTTATTCCATGAAAGAAATTATTTGGAGTTAGACGTAACCTGCCTAACTAAGCGAGCCTTAATTAGAAGAATTTTTACTTATTATTGAATGCATTTTGTCCATGGTTTATCTAATACATACAAATGAACAACACGTTATTTTTGTTTACATATTTATTAGGTATAGAAGTATATTAGCATTAAGTTGGTGCAAGGGTGGTGTTAGCCTCCCTGTCACGGAATCGCAGAAGACGACTCTTGTAATTACGGCCCAGGGGGAGAGAAAGCCAAGGAGCTGCTTTGGGGTGATGGTTATGGGTTATGGCCGTTAAATGTGTGTGGATAAATAAAGACGAGTTGCTTCCCGTTGAACGCCGAACAGATACACGCAGTCCGGGCGCCATCTTATTTAATGGGGGTATTCCATCAGAACATTAATTATCCCTTCCGGTTGTGCATTCTGTTAACCCGGAGACACGACCGCTTTGTTACTAAACAAGGAAGTAGAAATATTAATGTGTGGCTATGAGGGATTCCAATAATAATCACCGGACAGTGGCTGAGTTGGC
Organism: Hesperophylax consimilis; assembly: GCF_061612785.1. Classification (NCBI taxonomy): domain Eukaryota; kingdom Metazoa; phylum Arthropoda; class Insecta; order Trichoptera; family Limnephilidae; genus Hesperophylax; species Hesperophylax consimilis. Next base: position 10,257,404 of record NC_142848.1, read on the forward strand.
ATCATATATGGATCCCACTACCAGGGCATCGTAATAAGGGAACTTGAGGTGATATTCTGTAATAAATGGCACTACGAAAAATGTCCAAAATGAAAATAAAATTTCAAAATAAAAGATGTTGCGGTCGAGACGAATAAATAAACATAATTTGAAATCATTGATATTTTTGTTTGCAAATATTGGGTGACGATTGGTTCTCCGTAGCATCTCGTTTTCTGAAATAACTATAGTAAATCTAGTTAATTATAAGATAAGATAACGTACTCAAAATACTAAGTTAACTAAAAAATTAGTTAATAGATTTATTTTTGTTTGGTTCTATTATCATTTGACATTATTAAGGAAGATGAAATTGGTTTAAAAAAATGTGATGTGCATTTTAAAAATGTGGTAATTAACATAATTTGTATACGAGACAAACATAACTGAAAATAATCGTTAAATCGGATTTTTTCCCAGTGAGGTTAATTCATGGCTCTAAATACAAATTATTAATGATCCGATACAATGAAGCAAAAGTTCTCCAATCAGATCTCAGCGAGGATAAGAAGGCACTAATGAACTTATTAGCACAGGGGGCGATTATCTCCAGGAAATCTTAATTGTATTATACGCCAAACCAACCATTATTATCTCATAAGCAAATAGTTATTTTTTTATTGGATACACGTGTTTCATAGAAATAAATCGTAAATACATACATTATTATTACAACAGTAAACAGAAAAAGAAATCACTTGATTTTTTTATGTAAATATCGCAACGTGGTTTCCTAATAATAATCTAATAATGATAATAACTCCCTTTTTGTAAAAATAGATTTGATCATATGATGGGATCTCGTGTGCTAAGGATTTCATTTACATATATTCAAATTATAGTGTGAATAATAAGAAGTAGTTTCCACTCTATGAAGTATATCATGCAGTATTTTTTTCTGATATAATCATAAATATGTTTGAATATAATGTTGTTTTTTAGTGCAGTTGTGTGGTTTTGGCTTTGGTCTGTATTTGGTGTCAGTGTGTTATCTATTTCTGATCTCCTTACGTTATTTAACCAGCTTTTTATTTGAGATTTTAATGCTATAATAATTTTGTGAGTTTTGCATGAAAGAGGGATTTTATTAAAGAATTTAGTGCCATATTAAAGGAAGTTTTTTTTTCAAAAATGTTGTATTTGTAGTTGCTTGTTGGATATTTTTTTAACTCTGAGATATTGTGAGGCTAAAAAGAGTGGGCATGTTGTGAGGCTAAAGATATTGGTGGGGGGATACGGATATAAGAAAATATATAAGAAAAGATTGAGAATTAAATGGAAATACTGATTTGAGCCATAAAGATTTTTTTGACTACACCCAATTTCTGCGACAGTAATAATTAATAATAAACACATTTAAAACATCAAAATTGGGCGGGAATTTTGATGACCATTTTTATTTCTTATTGGATTGTGTACCTACATACATATTACTTTACTAAAACAGTTTTATTGGTTTTTCGTTTTGTTTATCACGAACGAATGATAATCATGAAACTGTCAGTAATAATTAATCGTTTCTTAAAAATCGTTCCATTATCGTTATCAGTTATCATCATACTACCGTTTGTCTTTATTCCGGCTATGAATGTTTTTGAAAACATCAGAGGACCGTCACAATTTAATTGAGAAATTTGTATTTTTTAGATAACTTTGTGGGTACAAATATGGAAGTCGATATTCCACAATCGCAGTCACACCAAAATATTAACTTACAACAGCATATACCTACCTATATACTTTAGTACCTCGTACATAATCTTAATTTATAAAAATCACGTGTTACTGTTTTCGTACACACTTATCTTTGAAACTGCCCGATTTGTAAGGGGCACTCTTGTTTTTTCACGAAATTTTGTTTTCAGATTCTCTTCCAAAAATACATACAACCACAAATTTAAACTTCGTATTCGTACGGCAATCTGTCACATTAATCACTAATCTGTCACTTCAAGGCAGTTTTAAGAGTGTACAATTGTGCTGGTCGCATTTTTACTTATTTTCTATTGTAGTGAACAGTAATCACAATCTGCTGAAATGATCGTTATCATAGGAAACGTCTAAACAATATCTACGATGCATATAAATATAAAAATCATCTTAAAATATAGTACTTTAGGATTCATATGTCTTATACTGATTTATAAATTTGAAAATTCTAACTATACAATTGTAAATGTTCTCCAAAACGCCCTGGAAAGAATCTCAGAATCTGATGTCCTGAAAGAAACCATTCATCTGTCATTACTAATGTTATCCAAATTAACCCTGGTAATAAATTACATCTTTGCAATTCTTTCAAGGATTAAGAAACCATCCTGTCACTTCGAATGCAATCAACAATGTTCTCAAAATTAGTTTTGACAGCATCGCCATTCCATTGTAAGAATATTATGTACTAAGACACAATTTAGCTGTCCTGAAAAGGGGATTCCTTCCCAGTTGGACAGACAAAGGTTCATTTTATTTTGTATTGTTTGTAATTTATATATATAAAATAGATAAATAAATATGACTTGCGCATGTATCTCACATATGTCAAATGCATAAAATATCCGACAACGGCGCCACCAGATAAAAGGCGGTCTACACAGAAGGCGATCTGTGGCAGGACAACGTCTGCCCGGACCCACTAGTATTATAGAAATATATATTTTACCAGCCAATTTGAAACTAATGATTTCTGTTTGATTTTTGCTTCTTTCATGGAATAGCTCAGGGTTATGGAATCAATGGTTATATTTTTTTATCCGAAACTATATCAGATATGGCAATTAAAAACAGTGATGAACCCCTGATGAACCAAGACCATTCCACAATCATGTTATCGTTCAATATTGTTTATATTAAAAATTCGTCACGATATGCGGCACCTTATCATATAACCGTGAACTACTGGAGGCGAAGTACGTACCGATAGATTGCAATCGCAATACCTAACAACATCAAGTAATAAACGTTTCACAATGAGTTCTCCAAAAGTGTGGCTAAGTTTTGAAAGAACTCTTAGTGATGGAACAGTAAAAAAGTTTAAAGTCCAAGAAGTGTCACCACGCTTGTACGAGAAAGTTATTGAATTTATGAGTGTTAATTTTCTACCAGAAGAACCATTCGCTCTTGCTGCAAGTAAGAATTGAATGTTTTTTTTAAATATATCTACACTGCTTGGTTATAGGTATTATTAAAAACACTAATTTTGGTTGTGCTCTGTCTTGAACTTCGATTTTCAGATCTCTATCAACTCTAGAACTTTTGCTTTGAATTTAAAATACTGTTTCAAAAAGTGTTTATTAAAAGAATTCAGAAAAGCAATATAGTGCCTAACTTTAATGTAATATTTTTAATAGAAAATTATTGTAATTACCATTGAAACAGATTTGTCGGAAATTCTATACTTATTCGTGTATTTTATTTAGACGAGACACCAAGGAAAAAAAGGTTCCACTTTTTACCTCCAATTAGTACAATTTGACCTCCAACGCTCTAAGGCCGAACGGCCAGATACTAGTAATAATATATATACTAATATATACCACTGACGACTATCGTGGTCGAACGGATAAGATATCCGACTATGACTCCAGAGGTCGCCGGTTCAAATCCTGACGTTATTAAATTAATTTAAAACATTTATTAGCGTCCTCTATTTCCACAGACATATAATTTGGATGTCCATGGTTATTTCATAAAATAGATATTTTTAATACAGCCCCCATGAAAGACCACCAATCAAAATCAAAATATTTCTTGAAATGGCTTTAGCCTTGTTCGGTACAATATCTCGATAGCCAGAAAATTCTCAACCTTACCTGTCTCATTTCTTTCCTCGTTCCCTTCAACCATCGATGTACCATAATTATTATTGAAGATGCCTTAGTCCTACTGACTTCGCACAGTTCAGAGAAGTTGAGATTGTTGTGCGGTAATCACATAATGTTAAAAAAATGCGATGATCGTCTATCATGAAAATAATATTTGGCAAAAAGTATTTTGTAATACATGGTGTCTGGTAATAGTCGAACATGCGGGAAAGTGGTCATTTAATGAATCTACATAACATTTGGTGTAAATTTTGCAGAATATTTTTTTTTTGGTTTAAGTGTTCGTTTTCGAGTAAATCCGAATTACGAGTAATCCGAAGATGCAAATTTCTTGGTCAAATTCGAAAGAAAAACAGAAGCTACGTGGTTACCCACTTTTCAAAATCAAATGCTCCAAATTTTACAATGTTGTTTTTTGGGTTTGTGTTTTGGATATTTAACTACGTGATGGAATTTGATCAGCTTCCCGATGGTACAACCAGTTTCCGGACACTGCGTATTCATAAATACTAGGCAATATGAAGTACCTTATGTCAAACTGGGTTAAAAAATGTTTGAATTCTTCCTAGGATAAAAATATGAACCTTGTGGACTTACTGTTTTCAGACTTGCTGAACGATTCGAAAAACTTCGAACACATTAAGAGGTACTGGTGCGAGAATATTCTACGGCAGAACTATAGTGTGGTGTGCTTAGAGGATGACGATACCGCAGATGAAGATAAGGAAATAGTTGGAGTTAACTTTCTTTTTACAATCAGCAAAACAGATAGTGAGGTTAGTTAAAACATTTCATTTAAAATATCGATGAAAATATTTTCCCTGAACGCTCTGGAAGTTAAGAAGAAGCTACATGCCAAAAATGTTTATATTCTTGGTATACTTTATATTGTATGTAATAGGTATTAAAATCGCTTGACAAACAGAGTCTAGAAACGTTCGATTTCAAGCACAAAACTATTTTTTATTTATTATGTAAATAAATTTATAAGAAAGCAAAAAAAGTTGATCAAGTGAAACCCTCAAAGATAATCTTAGCTATAATACTGCAATTAAAAAAAGTTTTTTCCTTTACGCGTTTGTACATTTATATTGAAAAAAAATTTTTTTTAGTAGTTTACATTTATATTTTTTATTAAGTAATTTATTTTTTAATTTGTATTCTACTGAAGCCAAACGATAGGAAAACCTTCAATTTATCTAAAGCATATTTTTGGTATTCATAATGTACACCAATTCGTTATAAAGATTACTCAAAATAGTGATTTAGCACTAACACTGACGTTTTGTTTTTTGACCTCCTAGTCTAAGGGAGTATTACAAAGATTTAGTTCTAAGAAGCATCTTTCATTGAAATACCGGTAAATCCACAAACATAACTGATGTCTGTAATCTGGTTGTTAAGTTAGATGAATGTTTCAACCGGACTGCCATTTTTATGTTGCAGAATTTTCGGAAAACAAAATAAACCATACATGGATTTGGACTTCACATCGTTGTTTAGTATTTTAATTATTTAGAAGAAACCAAATACTTTGGGGTTTAACATTATGTTTAAGATTAATATTCACACTTTGAAATACACAACTTTTATTAAGTTAATAAATTACGGCCCACCAGGTTTTGCTTATCACGTATTTCATCAGGGCTTACATACAAACTAATCATAATTACAAACGATTACATAAGAAAATAATACAATGGGAAAAAGAGTTCTCTTTTAATCTCATTTTTTTCTTACTTTTTACTTTGTGTCTAAATGTATTTAAGAAGAGTAAATATCTAAGCCTTGATAAAGTTTGAGATAAGAGAAACTCAATTGGCTGTTGTTTATTAATTCAGTGTATATTACAAATTGTGTTTTCTAATTTTGTACATATTTTTTTCTAACCAATATATTGCCAAACCGCTTCCTTCGTTGAATGTTTACAAATTCATTCGAAAACCAATTTACCTTGTGCAAACAAACACGACATCTGTTTCAAGCAATCCTAGTTTGCAAATCAATTTATTTTTGCTGGAGTTTTAACTTTCTAAATCTTAAAATCCAAGTATTAAAATAAAACGTTACTTCTACTTCTTGCTTTCCAAGGTAATCCCTCTGGAAAAGGTGTAATGTTTTCTTGAGTGTTATAGTCAAAGTTAACAACTTTCAAAATCAGAAAACTAAAACGGATTACAGGAGTTGTATCTTTAAATTAAAAATTTCAGAGATTTTGTACTCTTACACCCAAGTCGAAAAATATAATTAATTTGCAGATTTTTTAAGTGATACGAGATTACCTGTTGTGTATTTTTGGTTGTAAATATGTGAAATAAAATGTTTATGAATCTTTTTTTCTACAGGAAAGCGTCGCCGTAGTTCCGCCGAGTATTCTCGCCCTTCTAAACGAAGTTGATTCGCGATTTGATGTATTTGAAGCATTTGGCGTCGACAAGTTTTTGTCTGCGTGCGGTCTTTCGGTCAATAAGAAGTACAGAGGATTGAGCATTGGGACAGAATTATTACTAGCAAGGTAAAAATATTTATTTGTTAACATGATAATAATAGTAAATTTTATTTCGACCCAGCGCCCTTGAGGTGATTTTGCACAAAAACGGCGCTATACAAGTCATCCAATTATTATAATTATTATTATTAATATTACTAGCATAGAATAAAATCTCATAATTTAATTAATTTAATAATTTTATTAATTTAATAGTTTAATTATTTTAATAATTTAATTAATTTAATGATTTAATAAATTTAATAGATTTAATAATTTAATAAATTTCATAATTTAATTTATTTAAAAATTTAATTAATTTAATTATTTTTAATTAATTAAATTTAATAATTAAATTTAAATTTAACAGACCGATCGATTAGTCATAATATACCCAATATATTTTTACATGACCAAATTAAAAAATAACTTAGGTATATCATTGTCGTTATTCCGAATTCCTGGAATACATTTAAAAATCTGTTAAGGAAAAAAAAATACACAGACTTCGGAAATGAGATAAAAAGAATTTGGCATTCTCAGACTATAAAAATATTACCATTTGTTATTTCGGCTACTGGCATTATACCTAGATCTCTCATTCAAAATTTAGGAATATCAGATCTGTCAAAAAATTTATATATTAGAATGCAAAAATCAGTCATTTTAAATACATGTAGGATTACGAAAGATTTTTTAAATATTTATGTTAGGCCCTGTTAGGAGTTCTACCGAGCCGAACCCTCTGATATTAAAATATCTGGAGTCGGTGAATTATTTTCCCATTGATCTCTGGTGAGTTGACGTGTTGTTCTTGTATTGTTTTGTATTTATTTTGCTTATATAATGCACTTGCATAATGTGGATTGACTAGATGATCATTTGTGGAAGGGTTTAGTTTTTCCTATGGGGAAGATTAAACCCGGACATAAAGTCGAAAAATTACAAAAAATATTATGTTCTCAACGATAGTAAAATAAAAAAAATGCATTTTCTAGTCCTAAATGTATTTATCGTGATACTTAAAAATATACGTTTGTTAGTTTATATAAATACTTCTATAAAAACAACTTATTTAAGCTGGATGCATCGTTGCGAAATGATTATTCAGGCGACATTTTAATAATTTAGTTTTTATTGAATATTTTTGGATCTTAAACCATCCAATGTAATATTTAATAATTGAAGAAGAAGATGTTGGTAATAAACAATAAAAGTGGTTAAAATGAAGTATTTTATTAATTTTAAGGATAATTTATAAACGAAACGTGAAAAAGAAAAAAAACCATGGTGAATAAAAAAGTTAACATCCAACACATTTTTATTTTCCGTTTCTCGTTCTGTTTTATATCAGATGGTTGCTGATAGTTTTTCCTCTCCTCGCAGTCTATAAATGCTGACATCCCACAAAGATCAGTTTTGTCTCCGACATTGTTTTTGCTGCGCATCAATGACTTTTTGACATGTGCACCAATTCATTGTGACGCGGTTGACAGTACAGTTCAAAAAAGCTTTTTCACAAGCCCCCAAAGGGCACACAAACTCCAACGGCTCGTAGAGCTTTGAAGCGTAGAATGGACGGTTATCTCCAGAGGGTTTCCTCTTGGAGTAAGAATATCCCAGTCGAATGTAATTTTTCAAAAAACAAATGTTGTCTGATTACGGCTAAAAGGAATCAAAATAAAAAACAAATCTCCTTCAATGGAAGCAACAGGTCTTCCATTGATATGCTTGGTGTAACTTTAAGTGAACATTTGTCACGTGAGTACGGGTCGTTTTTATGACTCGTTCTTGACTTCAACAGCTCGGCTGCTAAACGATTTGCCGGCCTCTGAGTTTTCTTCTTTTAACAACATATTTCTCTTCAAGACCCAGTTTCACTCCTTCCTTTCCACAAAAAGACCCTCCACACAGCATTACCTAAGATGATATAAGACCTAAGATACATTATTTTCTTCAGGACCTCCTGTGTGCAGTTAATGTAAAAGAAAAAAAGTTTGCGATATATTAGTACTATTTTGTTCTTCAATGATTCAATATAATAACTTATAAACAATCTCAACAAAAAGTCAAAGAAAAAATATCTAAATTAGGATCTGACCAAGATTCGATCTCACAACCCTTTCTATATCTAAGATCAATTTTTCCACCGCAAACCATCTACTCATTGCAATTTATCAATCTCATATATCCTGAAAAATAACAATTTTTTAATTTTCCGATATTGTTATCCATAAATATTCGCATTCTTAAGCTATAAGCTCTAGCTTAACACAATGACAAACATAGATGGCGTCATTGATAAAAAACCGTTTTCATTTATTGAACCTTTCGGATGACTTGAAATTTTTTTTTTTACTTAATAATTTTTATCTTAGCTTTAGGCCTCATTGTTATATTAATAATTTTTGATATAATTTTTAATTGCAGGACACCAATTTGCAAGGAGTACGGTATCACCCTAACGGAGACAATCTTCACAGCGGTGGCTTCTCAGAAAGTGGCTGCGAAGGCTGGCTTCACCACTGCCCTAGAGATAGACTTCCAAGATATCGCCGACAAACTGAACGTCACCTTCCCGGAAGGCTTTAAAACTCTCAAAGTTATGACCAAACTAATCGAATAAATTACACTTAAGATTATTGCCGAGTTAATAATACGATATTTTTCTAAGTATACCAGTTCCTTTGGTCCCGTTTACGCTCACGATTTTCAATGCTGTAGTTGCCGTATAACTATTGATTCAATCCAGGCCCAAAGGTTAAGACTACATAATTAAATTTTTAATTGCATCTATTTAAATTTCGATTTTGTTTTCGGAATGAATGAATGTAGATTTTTTGTCGAAGACAATGCATTGTATACATTCAGGATGGTGGCAATCACGCAAACACACTCGGACATGTGTACATTTTTCCACAAGTCTTAGCATCACAAGTCGCAAGCATTTCTTGATGAGTCTTGGTACTTTTCATAGGATATATGCTATAAATGAAAAAAAAATGTATACAAAGGTTAACTGCGTATTCTAATCTGTATTTTGTAAGTCAACGTATCTGTATTTTTTAAACTTTTATTTTTATTTTGTCTTTTATAATTTTTTTCTACCCGATGTATTAAAAATTTTACCTTCATCTTAATAAATAATTCAAAAACAAACATCACAAATTTATCTGAAATCCGACGACATTACTAAGTTAATAATAATAATTCATTTATCCTGGAATTATGGGGAGGCAATCCCACATAAGCCACAGATAGGACAAGAAAACAAAATATGTTTACTAGTAAAAACATAAATTGAATAGTATGTACAAACGAAAAAAATAAAACAATGACATTTGTAAGACAAATAAGTATCCAATCGGGATTTGGCTCGGTTAGTAGAGTTCTCGACGTTCTACTACTTTCTGGGTTAGATGGTTCAAACCTGTCAACTTTTTTTTAAGTTTTAAAAGACTAAAAGAAAGAAAAGTTGTATTATTTAAAAAAAAGTTATTTACCGATCGATTTTTTATTTGATGAGGTTATAAACCGAACGGGTAATCCAAGGAAATTATTCTAGGTATATCAATTTCAGAGTGTTCTTTATCAATTACTTGTTAGTTTTTTCTATAATACGACATTATATTAATGATTGCCTGCATGTATGGTCATACTCGATATGTATATTTTGCTTTGATTTACTTTACCATTTCAAGTACTATTATTTAAATTTTGCCTTTACTTATTACTTTTTTTCTATAGATACAACAGACTATTATATATATTTATTTTTTATTTACCTTACGAGTAAACTATTCTACTGTTTTCAGTCTTACTGGTTTTGCAAAAAACATATACGAATGTACAATGTACATACTAACTTTATACTTGAAACTTTGCTTCATTTACAATATTACTTTATTTGGATTAAATGTTAATCTTAGTAGGTATATTAGCATTTTTTTTGTTGTATTAAGTTATGCTATTATCTATGTATTATGTTACACTTTCATACATAAACAGCCAATTTACTCTGTAAAAGCCCGATAGGGCGTTAATTATTAATAAATAAATAAAAAATATAATTATATTTCTTCTTTTTTTAAACATCTGTTTTATAATACATATCAGTAAATTACATGTATATATTTATTTTTTTGTATGCCTAGCGAGTAAAATATTTTCCTGTTTTCAGTCTTACTGGTTTGCAACCAACATGTTGCAGTAGAACTAAGATTATCTTTTAACATATGCAAACAAACAAACACTAAAAAATACTCGAATTTCGAACTCGCCACCTCTGTGTCCGAGGTCAAGGATCTAGCTCTTGATTGCCGGTATGTTTAAATTGGAACTTTTAGTGACATTTAATTTTGTTTCAATTAATTTGGAAAAGTAGCTATATAACACCTATTTTTAAAAAAGGAGATAAATGTCAAATTGAAAATTATAGACCCATTTGTATTATGTCATCACTACCTAAACTTTTAGAAAAGATTATATAAAGTAAAATCATGCATCAAATTAAACCAATTATATCAACATTTCAACATGGTTTTATGCCAGACAGATCAACGTCATCTAACTTATTGCTTTACGAAAATTTTATTTCTTATGCACTGTCCAAGGGTCTTCAAGTTGATACAATTTATACTGACTTTAGCAAAGCCTTTGATACTGTTTCTCATCGCATTTTAATGGAAAAATTAGAACACTTGGGAATAAGCGGCAACTTTCTCGAATGGCTTAGAAGTTACTTATCATACAGAAAATTATCTGTAAAAATTACCTCCACAACTTCTTACACTTTTTTTGCCTTAAGTGGGGTCCCCCAAGGTTCCCACCTAGGACCAATTCTTTTCCTACTATTTATTAATGACATTTCACTTATTTTCGATAGTATTCACTTTCTTCTATTCGCCGACGATCTAAAGATTTAAATCGATCGGTAATTTTTTTGATTGTTTAACTTTACAAATGAACTTAAATAAACTTTATGAATGGTGCATCGTTAACAAATTACATCTTAATATCAACAAATGCCAAACGATCAGTTTCCATAGATCTCAAACCCCTTTATTATTCGACTACTCAATTAACAATGCCAATCTAAAAAAAGTTTTTGAATTCAATGACCTTGGAGTTATATTTTACTCCAAATTACGCTTCTTGAATCACATTAATAGCATTACCAGTAAGGGATTACAAATGCTTGGATTTATTCTCAGAATCGCTAAAGACTTTGATAACATAAAAAACTATAAAATTACTATTCACGTCTCTGGTTAGAAGTCAGGTTGAATACAATGCAACCATTTGGTGTCCTCATTTCAACTCTCATTGTTTACAAATTGAAAAAAATCAAAATAAATTTTTACGTTTATTAATTTCAAAATTGGGATTCCTATTATTGAAATCAATTATATCAATTTACGCAGTAAACTCAACTTATCGAAGTTATCTGAAAGGCGAATAATATTTGATCTCCTTTTATTATATAAAATTGTTCATTCAAGGTTAGACTGCCCTGACACTATAAACTTGCTATCTTTACATATACCTCCAAAATATACTAGACGGAATATTTTATTCTACAATAAAAACTTCGCTACGAATTCTGTGTTAGAAAGAATACATAGGTTGGGCAACGAACTAAGTGATGTCGCTGACATATTTAATTTAAACTTCAATACATTTAAAGCCAAATTAGTCCACCACTTTTTAAATGTAAATAATTTATGAGAAATCATTATATTTTATTTCGATTTTTTTTTTATACTGTTGTCAAAAATGAAATTTGTAATTTTTATGTACTTAAAAGCCCAATAGGGCGTCAATAAATAAATAAACATTATCAATGTTAGGTTTTAAGGTCACTTCAATCAAGAAACACTCCGTTTTTTTTAAAAATATTAGTTTATGTACACCGATACATTTTTTTCATGATAATTTTACACTTCGATAATTTAATTTCTGTACAATGTACGGTCCCCCGTCTAGAAAACTGCTTTGTTCCGCTCGCCAAAATACAAGAAGTAACTGTAAAAAGCTACCTTTATTTATAAAAAATGAGGTTAACAAACACAATAATGAAATGATTGACAGAAGCGTATGTTAAAGTAACTCCTGAGTGGTGTCCTACCTTATCAAGAAAGAAACTGCTTTATCAGTAGAGAAAACTGCATTATCGTAAAACCAAAACTTAGTAAGACGACACAGTGAATTCAGCTGAGCTTCAAACCTAATGCAATATAGAGGTAATATTTAGTTTTTTTAAAAAGAAAAATGAAGACAATGTTGGTAGTTTTTATTCGAAGTATGATACAGTTATGACGGCCGGCATAGTCCAGTGGTAACGCATTGGACTGCCATTCCGAAGGTCGCGGGTTCGAACCCGGCGTGCGCAAATAAATTTTATTTGATTAATTTGTGTTATTTCACAATTAATTAATTAAAATAATTAAAATTAATTAAAATTAAAATTAATAAAATTAAAATTAATAAAATTAATAAAATTAATTAAAATAATATATAGTATATTTGCGGCACGTTCCAGAGTGGAAGATACTACCAGTATCGCCCTGGTGTAAGACCACCATTCAGAATTGAAACGTTGCTCCAAATGGCTTTAGCCGTGTTTAGTGACTAGATCTGAATAGCCAGGTACTTCCCCACCTTCCTCTTTCCCTTCCCCACTTACCTTCAGCCTCACAACATCCCCCAATTGGGGATGCCATAGTCTCACTGGCTCCAGACGGGAGCAGTTGGGACTCTTGTGAGGTATTCACTATAAAAAAAAGTTAAAAGTGACCGAGGGGGATAGGGTCCCATCAGCTCAGTTGGTAGAGCAGTGTCCCGCAAAGACAAGGGTCCTGGGTTCGAGTCCTAAATGTGACCGTATCCTTTTCTGATTTTTCTGTTTCAGATTTTCGTTTAGAAATCACTAATATTGTCTTCAATATTTAAATAGTACAATTTGAGGTTTTACTCAATAAAGTTATTCCGAAAAATAAATAATTAATTACCTTTTTCAACAACCAACATTGCTGATTAAAGTGACACGCTTACAATAAATCAATATATTTATTCATTTAAAGTGAAAGTTTTCCAATCAGATGATAGCTGGAATAAAGAGGGAACTCCCAACCTTTTTGGTGCATGAGGAAATCTAACCAGGAAATCACCAAACCAATCATTATTAAAAAATAATAGTTATTTTTATCAGCTACACGTATTTCATTGCGAAATTAAAATCGTAAATAAACAGATTATTACTATAACAGAAATAGAAAGATAAGATTTTTTATGTGAATATCGCAATGTAACGTGATTCCCAATATCGGCATGTTCAGCAACTTCTGCGACAATAAAAATTATTTAAAAAATAGAGATTTTAAAATATTACGTGTACCCGGCGTTGCACGGGTTATGAATGGTTTGGAGTAAAGTTTAAAGGTTGTGAATTCTAGTATAGGTACCTGAAAACTGTTTAAAAAGAATAAAAAAGTTTCATTTTTGTTTCGCTTGACCGTGCCACGTCTTTCTAGGGCGTGTCCAAATTCTACCACTACCTGCTGTATACCATCGGTATTACTAAAATAACTACTTTATATCGAATTTTATTCGACTCCGTATCTCATTCCAATACAGAGATAATGCGAAGTTTTCCTCGGACGTCCCCGACTTCTTCTATCAATCAAACTACTTACTGAATACTTTTGGCAATAATAAAAACAAACTTATTTTTAAAACACATTATTTACATTGTTCTAAAATATATATATACCTATATATATTTCTTTTTCTTTATTCAGTGCATTTTTATTACAGTCATTAATGATGTTTAGACCCCGAATCTAGGTCCATCCCCTGAGGTGATATCTCACAAAAGCGGCGCTATACAAATTATCCAATAAATAAATAAAAATAATAAATACATGCCCGTGATATGGTGGTTGATTATATATAAAGTATATTAAAAGAATATATCAATTATGATATTATATAAAATAAATTTTAAAAAATATGGAGATATAACAATGCAAATAAGAATATGGAGTAGAATTTAAGAGAATATAGGAAGTATATAATTTAGAAAAAAATATGTAAAATCAATTTACGAAATCAATGTAAGTACCTAATAATAAAAAAATAAACTAATGATACCGTAGATGTACGAGTAAGTGTTTATGTAAAGTACATTAAAAAAATTTGAAAAATTATATCAAAATATTTGAATATAGAAGAAATAATAATGTAAGAAGTTAATGATTTAAAAAAAAATAAACATATAGGTATGTAACATCAAAGTGAGTATGTTTTACTAGGTTAGTAAATACGAAAAAGATGGTATTTTGTAAGTGCGAGTTACAGTGACCTATGTGGATATTGTGGATACATTATTTTTCAGCATTTTTTGTAAAGATTCTTGTTTGAACTCCGGCTAATAATAATACAGTGAAAAAAATATTATCACAATATTATTGTTCTCAACAAATAAACAGCGACTCAAAAGTATATTAAACGTATCAGTGGTGTCAGTGTTGTTTTCCTTTATTTTTTTGTTCATCTTTCATTATTATTTTATTATGTAATTTTGTATGATTTTTATATAGGTCAGTAGTCAAATTTTACATTATCTATCTTTTTATTTCTTATCTGTGTTTTTTAAAGATTTTTTTCTTCTATCAACTCCTCTTTGATTTTCTTTCATCATTTATGTTTGTTTTTGTGTCAATTTAATACGGAAACATCACTGATTTATGAAACCATCTACACGTAACAGTATTAATAAAATTTTATGTAAGAGATACGGCAGTTTAAATACAGTAGTATACCCCTGATAAACCAAGAAAATAATACCGACGTGTTATCATACCATTTTGTTTATTTAATAAACAGGCAATCATACGCGCCATCTTATCATATCACCGTGAACTTCTGAAGGCGAAGTACTTACCAAAATTGTTTTCGCAATAACATCAAGTAAAAAATAATAATTCACAATGAGTTCTCCAAGAGTGTGGTTAAGTTTTGAAAAAACTCTTAGCGAAGGAACGGTAAAAAAGTTCAAAGTCCAGGAAGTGTCACCAAGCTTGTATGAGAAAGTTATTGAATTTATGAGTATTAATTTTCTACCAGAAGCACCATTCGCTTTTGCCGCAAGTAAGATTTCCAAGTTTTTTTTTAAATTTGAATGCAGGTGAGTTTTATTATTTAAAACTATCTAGCGTTGCTGGGGGTTATCCTTAGGAGATAGATATATACGATCTCCGACTTCTCTGTAGGACTTTTTAAGATTTACAATTCCGTAGTACATTATTTTGATGCATCTCATAAGGTTTAGCCAGCCAAGCAAGCGCCTGAATTTTTTTTTTTTACGATTTGCTTACTAAACATAAGCCCTCCTCTAATTTCTTTAAATGTAATATGCGCGTATTATATATTTAAAACAAAAGTGCGGAAGATGTTTTTTAAACGATAGTGAAAACCCTATATAAATCCGTTCCGTAGTTTAGAAGAACTAACCGCACAGACAGAAGATGCGCTGTCTGTGCGCAAGATGATGATTTTATACTATTTAGAGAAGAGATACTAATTTTTGTTATGCCTTATGTTGTCTGTACGTCCAAATGAATGAACTCAAGACCTTTTGTAGTGTTTTTTTTTAAGTATCCAGACGATCGATAAAGTACCTATAATATAATATTTGTGAACAGAAAATTATTTTTTAAAATTTGAACTGTTTTTTCGGGAGTTCAGACTCTCCCCATTGACGCGTTATATTAAGATGAGACACGAATCAAAAAGCCACGTTTTTACATCCAATAAGTAAAATTTCACATCCAACGCTCTAACGCCGAATGACCAAATATACCGGATGAATCCGTTCCCCATGCACTGCTACTTGCGTGGTAATAGTTAACACTTTTATACCAGATTAAGCAAAAGTGCCTCCTTTTACCAATCCCATGATTCTGTGGTTATCGCTATTTTAATTTCCTATTAAAATAATGTTACTTAGAATCAGAAGGCTCTAATTCCGTTTAAATATGTTTGAGGCTGATACCATTTTACCATTTTTTAACCGTTGACGACCTTTGTGGTCGAGCGGATAAGATTATTGACTACGAATCGAAAGGCCGCGGGTTCCAATCCTGACGTGCGTTAAGACGAAGCTACAAGCCAAAAATGTGTATATTCTTGGTATACCTTATATTGTAGGTAATAGGCATTAAAATCGCTTGACAAACGGAGTCTAGAGACTTTCGATTTGAAGCAAAAAAGTGGTTTTTATTTATTTTGTAATTTATTTTAAATTTGTATTCTACTTAAGATAAACGATAGTATAACCTTCAATTTATCTAAATCATATTTTTTGGTATTCCTAATGTACACCAATTCGTTATAAAGATTAATCAAAATAGTGATTTAGCATTAAACTTCACCTTATGAATAATTTCATTAGAATCCTTAATTTCATCTCTGTTTAAGTAGAAAATCCCAGATTTTTTTCATTAACTCTACAAGGGCCAATGTCATTTTTGGAAATGCTGTGTGGGGGCCCGGACAACGAAAACAAGAATGTTAAATTTTCTCAATTTCGCCCTTGTGAAAGACCAATCGGAATCGAAATGTTTTAGCCGTGTTTGGTGCAACATGTCAATAACCAGATAATTCCAAGCCTTCCTCTTCCCCATCTCCTTGATTTAGCTACTCCTTTCGCCATCAATATACCACAATAATGAGGATATTGGGATAGTCCCACTGACTGCGAACAGTCGTGAGCAGTTGAGACACGTGTGCAGTTTTCACATAATGTAAAAAAGGTTATGATCATCTCTCATAAAAATATTATTGTACATGGTGTACTAGTGGTTAGTGGAAGAAGTGGGAAATTGGGGGAATTTACTGAATCTACATATTTGAGGTTCTGTGGAATTTTTTATTTTATTTGGTCCTCCAATATCAATTCCGAAGTTTAAATTTCTTAGGTCGAATTTGGAAAAAAACGGTAGCTACGGATTAACCATCAACTAGACTTCGATAGTAGAAACATGGCTACAAAAATATTTTATAGTTGCCGAAAACAAAAAACGGAGGGAAAAATTCGCAATACTTAAAAAGATGTTTGCAGTGTTTGGGTTCTCTATTCTTTTTTCTAAGCTCTATGTGAATAAATCCTTACGTAAATACCACAGTTTTTGGATAACGCTTAAAAGTACCTTCCAATATGAATTACCGAATGTCAAATTCAGTTTTTAATAATTTTGAAGTCCTTATAGAAAAAAATATGAACTTGGTGGAATTATTGTTTTCAGACTTGTCAAGCGATCCAAAAAACTTGGAAGGCATTAAAAGTCACTGGTGCGAGAAAATTTTACCACAAAACTTTAGTGTGGTGTGCTTGGAAGATGACGATACCGCAGATGAAAATAAAGATATAATTGGAGTCAACTTTCTCTATTCAATCTGCAAAACGGATGCTCCAAGCGATAAACCGGTTCGTAAATGCATTTTCAATTTTAAGTTAGAAAATATGTATTTTTCAAATAACGGATTTTTTTGCTTGTCTTTCAAAAATTGGTACAAATATAATGAAATGTTAAAGACGCAAAAAAGGTAACATTTCGTTTATCAATCTTCTAGTGTAGGGCGCATATGCACAGCGTATAACAGTGTACGCCCTGGTTTAGGAAGGAGTAAACACAGAAGCCGGCAATTGATTCCATAGTCGAGTTGTTAAAATACAAAAACGAGTTGTATAAACGATGAAAGTTTGATCAATAAACTTTTCGAATATCGCTGCACGCTAAGCGATTAAATTCAAAAGAAATCATTAATATCATTTGGTTTCAACTTAATTACTACAAGAAATTACTCTTTCTGTCGTGAGAGATGGTAAAAGTTGCATTAAATTTCTATTTTTTCTCGATAAAAGTTAAGTTAAAAGGTTAGGAAATGCGCATAAATTATTAAAATACCCAAACCTATACCCTAAAAACCTATTTTGTGCATATGTTCTTAAACCTTTGACTCAAATTAATAGTTGTCTCCGTTAGATATTTAAGTTGAAATCAAATATTGTTTTTAAAGAGTCTTTGCATGCAGCAGTATTCGACAAGATTACCGTTAGTTCTTCAAAGCGTATTTCACTTTAATACCGGTAGAATAAAAACCACATTACCACGTGACGTATATACTCGAAAAACTGCAATTCAGTTATTGGTAGGGGAATCTTTCAAACAAACTGTCAGTTTCCTTCTAGAATTTTTGGCAACCATAATAAACCATGCGCCGATTTGAATTGCACATCTCATATCAATAAGTATTTTTTTTTTAATAACAGAACTCTCTCCAACCCGATTCATTTGTTGAATATTTACAAATTTATTCGAAAACTATTTAACTTTATGCAAACAACACGACTTTTAACAATCCTAGTTTTCAAATCAATGTATTTAAGCCCGAGTTACAGCGGGAAGTCTGCCGGTTATTAATCTTAAAATCTAACTCTTTTGAACTAAACTTTACATTTTGTTCTTACTTTCCAAGGTAATCCTTTAGAAAAAGTATTATGTTTTCTCCAGAGATACAGTCAAAGTTGGTGACTTTAAAAATACGCTTTGGGTATCTACTTCATAAAACAGAAGCTGGTTGCAGGAGTAGTATATTTAAAAGAAAATAATATTTTCTCTTGAAGATTTTTAAATTTTGGTGGTTTTATGCGAGAAGACCCAATTTCCATTTTTGGCTGTAGATATTATGTTAAATAAGATATTTAAGAATCTTTTTTTCAACAGGAAGGCGTTCCCCAAGGGCCACCGAGTATACCTGCACTTTTAAACGAAGTTGCATCGCGATTTGATGTTTTTGAAGCATTTGGGGTTGATAGGTTTTTATCTGCATGCGGTCTTGCTGTCAATAAGAAGTACAGAGGATTGAGTATTGGAACAGAACTATTACTAGCAAGGTAAAATTATTTATTTAAGTACTAACGCGTTTTCCATTAAAATTTCCACTGTGTGTCCGATGATATAAAAATGAAAAATGCTTTTATCTAGTCCCAAACACATTTCTTCTCCATATTTTATACTTTTATATTTTAATATAAATTAATAATTGTTTTGTGTTTAATTTTACTAGCAAAACTTTTGAAGGTTGTATCCGTCAATGCATCTAACATTTATATCATAGAAGAAGATAATATATGTTCTAATAAATCTGAGGACGGGTTGCTTCACATAATTTGAACAATTCAGTTCTGTTATGTATGATTATCCCATAATTTGCATTACAAAACTGAAATTAAAACAGAACATAAATAAAACTTTCACATGACTTTAGTCAAAATCAACTTTGAAGTTTGATGATTTTTCAAATTCTGTGAAATAACCCGTCCTTAGTGAAACATGAAATAGAACAATACACATACAAGAAAAGGGTAACGTTCGCTACTGATGAATATAAATAAGGTCACAATGGCCGAGTGGTTAGATGGGATTTCCTGGTAAGACAGATCCTGGGTTCGATTCCCAGTTGCAACCATTGCCTTTTAAAATCTCTGTGTCTAATTCTGTTTCATTTTTCATGTTGATGAATTAGTATTATCTTGTTTTTCAATCATTTAATATAAATAACTTTGTAGGAATATCAATAAAAAGTCACGGAAATAAATACACAAGAAAAAATTAGGACACGACCAAGACTCGATCTCAAAACCTTTGCTATAACTGTGACCAACTTTTCACATATCTGGAAAATTGTCAATAATATTTTTTTTTCAATTCTTACAATATTGGCATCCTCAAATATTCATATTTGCTAGCAAATCTCTGTCCAAACACAATGGCAAACATAAACAGTGTGATTGATCCGTTTTAGTTTATCAAGAAGATTAATTTATTTGACCTTTTACAAATATACTACAATTAATATTCTCAAAGAATAATTTTTATCGTAACTTTAATCTTTAATATAATATAAATAGTTATTGATATAATGTTAAATTTTCAGGACACCAATTTGCAAGGAGCACGGTATCACACTAACTGTAACGATCTTCACAGCGGTGGCTTCACAGAGGGCGGCTGCTAAGGCTGGCTTCACTACCGCCCTTGAGATAGACTTCAAAGATATCGCCGACAAAATGAACGTATTCTTCCCGGAAAACTTCAAGACTCTCAAAATTATGACCAAACAAATCGAATGAATTACTTTAAAGATTGTTGCTGAGATAATAATATGATATCAGTATTACCTACTTATCCAACTAAAGTGACAAACAACACTACGACTCAGAAAAATGATTAACTGACAGATACAAACATAAAATAAAAGTACAAAGTACAAGTACACAGATACAAAGTAAAAGATCCAAAGTGATGTTAGAACCTTGTAAAACAAATTAAAGCTTTTAAACATGATGTTATTACCTACTTCTTCATACAAGTATCTATGGAAATACAACACAGAGGGCTCTGAAAGTTATTTTGGTAATAGAAATGGTTTTGCAATCAAAGGTCATGTTTCAAAAAAATATCACGTGTTCCGACATCATGAAAACATATTCGTAATTTACTAAAAATTTATCAGGAAACCTGTAAATTCATTCATTAGACCTCCAATCCCGTCTTTAACAAGAATTATCTACGACTTGAAGAGATTCTAACTAAATTATTAATAGTCATTTTCCTCCGTGTACCTACCTGCCAAATAACAGCGATAATTCATTTGGAAATATATTCCAATTATCGTTTAAAAGATAAATAGATTAAAGAGTATCAATTCAAAATCAACATGATTAATAAAACAGCTGACAGAGCATGGATAGAGAAATATAAAGGTATTTTTAAACAATATTTTTTTAACCACACAAACAATAAGATATTTATGATAAATTTTTATTCAGGCATTAATAAAACGAAAACGTGAACAATTTTTCATGAATTTCCCGCTGAGAAAGAATTTCGGAATAAAAAAATATTATATCAATTTCACTAGAAGTAAGGATAAATATGCTGCTACTAAATGGGCATTCGAACGTGTCTTTTTTTAACATTGGGTCCACACAAGAGCGCCTGAGGAAAAATAATTCTCTCAGGGCCTACGTCATCTTTGGAAATGCTGTGTAGAAGGTCTTTTAAGGGAAAGGAAGGAGAGGAAGCTCTGAGAAGGAAAGGGATATCAGGGGTGGGTAGGAATCTGTGGGCCAATATGTCCAGGAGTGAAGGACTTATGAATCCATCGATGGGTCGAGAGAGAGTCCGGCTGGAGAAATCAAAAGGTATCCCTCAACCAGTCTCTTACTATCCGACCCGCAACGCAGTAGGTGGGCAGACGCACCTGCCGCCAAGACCTAAATGATATATGGCAGGGGTGTTAGTTACCCTGGGGCGGCGGTACCGTTACCGCCTCCTAAATTGAATGTCTGAAGCCAGTGATAATGTCGAATACCACATTGGGGTTTTTTTTTATTTTTTATTTATTTATTTTTATTTTTTATTTTTTATTATTGTACAACAGAACATTCGTTCCAGTTACAGTACAATTTTACATACAGTATAATTTTACATCATATCAGCATTTGGGTAAGTGACTCTTCAATAATTGTTTTAGGTCGTTTAAAGAACAGTCACTTACATCCAAATTCTTTGTTAGTTCGTTCAATAGCACCACTCCCCTCGTTATGCTATGCTTTGCCAGGACGTCGGTTTTGCCTTTTGGTACTCTGAATAAGTCATGGTATCGACTTCGGCTGTAGTGGTCTGGTACATAATATACATAACAACATAGTTATCAGACTAAGGTTAGTAGGAGGGATAGGTGATGGAGAAAATGAAGGTGCTGGTCAAGAAACACGGCTAAAGCCAAATCAAGCCATTCAAATATGAACAGTGGCATCTACTAGGTAATGGGTAATGACAGAGTGTCACAACATTTTTTTACGGAATCTAGTGTTTATTTACGTGTTTCATGTGTGATTTTTTACCGTTTTTCCAACCCCAGGTCATTGTTACATAGAAGGCATCAAATTTTGTATCTTGTCAAACTGTTTTTCACCAAGTCATTCAACTTCATGTAGCCTAATACCATGCCTCCAAAATCATGCTCCAGAAATCGGGTTAGCGAGTTATTTTCCAGCCGTTGAATGCTGATCCGATGCGGTTTATGTAAGTGATTTTCCAATATAATACTTTCATGCTGTAGTTGCAATCACAGCTCGCAGAGGGCGCAGATGATTCTCTCCGCGCTACGAATGGCCTCTAGCGGCGGAGATTAGCGAAGAATCAATCCACCGATCCTAGAGTTGGGAGGCACTTGAATGAGTGCTTTATTGTAAACGTTTATGTGCAGGTACCTTCCTGCAGAGAATTCACTGCACAAAGCTTTTAGAGAAGTAATTTAGTCATAGATGTACATTTATTTACGAAGTTTTATTGAAACTTTGTAACCATCGGGTATGGCTTTTACCTAAGATTCATAGAATAATAATACTTTCAACAATCACAGTTATATTAATATTCTGTCTTTCAAAAGGAGGGGGCAAAATAAAATGCATCCAAAAAATAATGAGAAGGAAGAGGATTATAGTACAAAATTCCAAACTCTAAATTCGACTGTTGCGAACTTCTGCAACTCATAAACTTACGAATACCTACAATAACAACGCGACAAAATACACTATTCCACTGCATCACACATAAGCGCAATTACATTGCGAACTCCCCAATACAACGGTTTCACACTATGGGAAACTAATACTAAGGTGATGTCGATATATTTAATATTAACTTTGCGAATTTTGTGGATCACGTGAAAGATTTATTTTAACACTATTCCTAAATAGAAGTTGTATTTTTGTAAACCAGTCAAATTGCTGTGTTTTTTTATTCATATTCTTGTTCTTTTTATTTTTTTTTCTTGCATATATATTTTTTTAATGTAATTTTATTATTATTATTTCTTTCTCATGTTTCAAAATTGTCTGTCATCAAAATTGTACCACCTAAATGTAAAAGCCCTCTTGGCGTTAAATAAATAATAAATAAATATTAATTATTATTTTTTGGTAAACTAATGTTTAAGACAAGATTTTTTATGCATAGCACAAAGGGTAACAATTATTTTTATAAGCAATAATTATTAGCCTGAAACACTCATCCACATTGAAAAATCTCCTGATAAAAGATACATGACGCCAACGGGACTTGAACCCATGTCCTTTCGATTTCCGGTCGACAGCTCTGACCACTGAGCTATGGCGGTTTATCTCTTATCCGCGAAATAATTCAATATATAATAGTGTTTCATTCAACAATTACTGCTTATTACATTTTTTCACTTGAAAACAAACAACTTTATTTTATATGAGAAAGGCATTGTAAGTGCTAACTCTCTCACTAGATGGCGTCGAGACCGATTGTCTACATTTTTTGGTGAAGATACTAGAACTTGTCAAATATTAATTATTATTTTTTTGGTAAACTAATGTTTAACACAAGATTTTTAAGCTAATGTTTAAGTAGATTTTTCTAACTAATGTTTAAGGAGATTTTTCAATGTGGATGAGTGTTTCAGGCTAATAATTATTGCTTATAAAAATAAATAAATAAATAGTACATTACTCTCCAGCATATAGTATCCTTTCCTCTCGGAGGTTGGCGACTATCGAAACAATCTTCACTATAAAGGTTGTAGCACGGAGCGATTCAGTACACTAGTATCTATAAATTATTACTTAACTATGTTTTGGGGTAATGCAGTACGACATATTCCTCTACAAGGTCTTACATCAATCATCCCAATATGAAAGTGCTAAGAGACGTACCTGTCGTAATTAACCAGTGATTCATGACATTATTTGAAGTAAAAAATGGAAACGAAATTTTTTCTCCGTAGAAATTTTATTTCGTGTTTATTTTTTGTTGAAAAAAAACAAAAACAAATCTTTAACATGTCTCTAATGGACTCTGTCGAATAAAAGCGCAACCCCCAACCCCGATCCTGACTATCTAATACTTATTTTATTGAATCGATTCAACTATCTCAGAAAATAGTTTTTTTTTACGATATCATAGGAGTGTGATAAAACTAGGAGTGCGACTGGTAAGAAAGTCAGATATGTCTCTTAACACCCTGTATAAACGAATGAAACCAAACACAAAAGGAGACAGAAGGCCAGAGAGAAAAAAAATCAAGAAACATTCATTCATATCATCTTTAGAATCTAAAACAATTGTGTTAGATCTTAAATTCATTTACTTGCCTCACCATTAAAAAAGTTTTGTGTTGCCGTTGGTACCAAATTGCCAAAAAATAAAATCTTTCCTCATTCAATAAGACAAGAAGCAAGAAAAAAATAACAACGTATATTTTTACGATTATTTTTAAAGCATAAATTTGAAAATACTGTTTATAGACAGTAAAGATGTTTGCTCCGGGAAGTTTAGTAGGGTGAAGCTTTCAGCGCAGTAAGCTTTCAAACTTCGTTATCTTTTATGTAATAAAATTCCAAAAGCTCTAATTTCTGGGCAGCTGAGCGTGACGAGATACGAAAGGAGAACCTCGCCCTATACAGGCGTACCGCTCATAGTTCTATTGTGACTTCTCTCTCTTTCTCATAAACGTTGCATGTAACAGTAAGAGAATATGCAACGGTGTTCTCACTAGCGGCGGGGCTATACTCGGCGCATATCTCGGCGCCCGATTTAAGGAACACTGTTACGTAGAATTTGCTGGACTTGGCAATTCGCATGAATGTACTTTTTATTTAGGAAGCAACTGCTAAAAATGGTCATAAAAAGGACAAAAGAAAATATTTAGGAATTTTTCGCATAAACATATTAAATTATAATCACATCTTAAAGTAAATTTTCGTGCCTTTACCCCGATAAGCGAAATTCGACAATTATCAACAGACACCTTCAATACCATGAAAAAGGTTTTTTTCGATTGATGTAAAGCCATAATAGTAATGATTGTGTTATTAAGTGAATCAGAGGATGTAGCGCCATGATCGTAATTAATATATTTTTAGGTAAACTAGAAGATGTAGCGCCATGATGGTGATGAATATATGTTTAGGTAAATTAGAGGATTTAGCGCCATTTTCGGGATGGGATGAGCATCACCTCAGGGGCGCTTATTAACTTAGTATTGTATTCCTATGACTTAGACTAATAAATTATTACTTGTTGCTTATAACTAATTTTAATACCTTTACTTGATGTAAAGCCATAATAGTAATGATTGTGTTATTAAGTGAATCAGAGGATGTAGCGCCATGATCGTAATTAATATATTTTTAGGTAAACTAGAAGATGTAGCGCCATGATGGTGATGAATATATGTTTAGGTAAATTAGAGGATTTAGCGCCATTTTCGGGATGGGATGAGCATCACCTCAGGGGCGCTTATTAACTTAGTATTGTATTCCTATGACTTAGACTAATAAATTATTACTTGTTGCTTATAACTAATTTTAATACCTAGTGACTTATGTCTTGTGATTTACAACTAAGAATTTGAACTGGTAACTTAAAACTATACATATTTTAACAACCGAATATTGCTATAATATGTCTTAGAACTACGGTTTAAACTTAAGATTTAAAACATACATATTTACGTTTACAAATATAGATTCTTATGATTTCTGCCTGTGGGGTCAGGTAAGGTGTGAAATATTACAAAAATTGTTTACGCATAATAAATGGTCATTACAAAAGTGGGTAGTCAAGGAAAAATCACCTGGACTGAGCAATGAAATCCTACTGAAAAAAATGCAATATGGATACGACAAGTTGAAAAGGTGAGTCTTTAGTTTTGCTCTGAACTCGGATGAGCTGTTGATCTTTCACAAATGTGAAGGGAGTTTTTTCCAAGCTGTTGGGCCTGCTACTGCAAAAGCTCGGTCTCCAAAATTGGTATTGTGATTGCGCATAGGTACTGAGAGTCTACCTATGGCTGTTGAAGATGCTGATCGAAGGGTCGCTTGCCTAACATTAACATCGTTTTGAATGCACAGTTCCGACAAGTAGGGTGGCCCCCCTATCTTTATTTTATTTTTATTTTTATTTTTATTTTATTAACGCCTAGAAGGCTTTTACATATACATGTTATGGGTTTTGTTGTTCAGTAGCATTATAAAATATTTTAATTACATAGCATAATAAATTGAGTATGAACTTACATAACAATGTGTAGGGTTATTGTTATGGTGTTATTATTTTATAAACATAAGCAAGCAAAGTTTATTGTACAAAGTACGTCGGTTGAATATTTTACAGAACATAGGTTAAACTAATACATAAACTTGAGAAAAATATAACAGATATAGGTAGGTAGTTAAGTAGATACAATTCAAGTATATAGTTACGGTGTTATTGGAATTTGGACAATGAGTTCGATGAGTTTATATAAATATAGTGTAGTTACAAGAGTACAATAATGTAAGTAGGTAATACACACAAGACAAGTAAGTTTGTTATTATTATTATAAAGATAAACACTACAGTTTGTTGTAAACCATCTTTGTAATCATCAATCTTTATTTTGCCCGATTGGGAATTTTACAAAACAAAGCTTAGTTAATGAAACAATAAAATATGCGTTTGAAAAAAAATTATGAATCTGTTACAAACATTCTAGTATACTGTATTTTAGTTTGTATACTGATTGGTGATGATAAACATCAATTGAGCTATACTTATTACCGAGTATGTGAAGTCTTTGAATAGGTGAGTTTTGAAAATAATTGTTAGCAGATATGGGAACATTATATAGAGCGGTCTGTCGAGTGTCGCGCGTAGGTACACGGAGCGATATAAGACTCGTATCATGTAGGGATATAAGAGCGATATAAGACTCTATCATGTAGGGCTTTGAAAACCATCCAGCAGAGTTTGAATTGGATTCTTTCAGGGAACTTAAGCCAATGAAGGTTCCACAAATGTTGTGAGATATGGGAACATTTGGAAACACCGGTTATCATCCTTGCTGCAGCATTGAAAACTCACTGAAGTCTGTCAGTGTAGATTTTAGGGAGACTTGAATATATGCCATTTGGGTATATGTTAATAATAATAATCTGTATACTTATGAATGTATTAATATCTTAAATTCATGGTTTGATAATAACCTACTCACACTTAATGCCAAAAAAACAACATATGTATTATTTTCACTACAAAAAATACCTAAACACAAAGTAAATATCATAATCCATGATGAAAATTGTGACAATGTCAACTGTAAACTACTTAATCCTATTTGTACTGTAATCAACTCTTCTTCTGAAATTAAATATCTTGGTGTGATCATCGATGAAAATTTGAAATGGAAAAGCCATATTACGGAGTTAGTAAAGAGAATAAGGAAATGTATATTATATATATTTGTTAGGTTAAGAAATATTTTAAATGTGAAAATACTAAAAAATGTATATTATGCTCTTGTCCACTCCCTGCTTATTTACGGAATCATAGGTTGGGGAGGATCTTATAAAAACAACCTAAACTCAGTAAAAGTCTCGCAAAAAATTATTATAAAGGTAATACTTTAAAAAAACTCTACTTTCCCAACAAAATTGCTTTTTAAAATGTTTCCAGTACCAAATATTGATGATATATTTAAGCAAATTTCAATTATAAAAATGTGTAAAGAAAAAAATAACACAGAATATCAAGAATTTTACAAACTGATGAGAAATGGAAATCAATTTATTACGCCAATCTTCAAAACAACTCAAATGCAAAACCATTATATTTACCAAGCCATAAAAAACTACAATAATCTCCCTTCCGAATTGCGCTGTATTACAAACCAACAAGAACAAATCAATAAAATCAAACTTTTTTTCAAAAAAAACTTATATTAAAAAAATATATGGATATATTATATTTATATTTTACACATAACATTGAATCACTGAAGTAAGAATCGTGGCTCCCTTATCAGGCACAAGAGCTCCTCTTTTCTGATAAGGTATACATGAGCAATTATGTACCTAAATATTATATTTTGCAAAAAAATGTATGTATTAATGTAACTATGATCTATATTAAAATAATAAATAAAAAAAATAAAAAAATTATATTTTCATTTTATTTGAGCATCCTGTTGAAA
Organism: Hesperophylax consimilis; assembly: GCF_061612785.1. Classification (NCBI taxonomy): domain Eukaryota; kingdom Metazoa; phylum Arthropoda; class Insecta; order Trichoptera; family Limnephilidae; genus Hesperophylax; species Hesperophylax consimilis. The sequence continues at coordinate 10,285,865 of NC_142848.1, forward strand.
AACTGCTAAATTGCATTTTAACGGGATAGAACTTACTTTCAAAGAAAAAAAACGCATATTTAATTAGGTAAATTATAGGGATATATTGAATATTTTATTGAAGAGGACTGGACTGCCAAAGTCATAGTAAGTACTTTGATTCTGATGCTATCCGATATGACATTTCCGGACTTGTCTACTATCACCCAGGCACCAAAATCCGTCAGCCACCAATAATTAATTACTGGTCGCTGGAAAGCTGCCCATGTGATGGAACGGAGATGTGAAATAAAAATGATTTTTACAGTGGAATATTTTAATGAATAAAACGTCAAATTGTAATATTGAATCAAATTCGACCATATCAACTTACGCTATTTTCAACCGTATCGTACTTCGACTGAGAGCTTAAGATAGCTAAAGATGGCATCCAAAAATATGCACTAAGCAAATTGGCATAATTTTCATAGTTCTCAGTGGTGGGTCTATTTTTTAAATGAAAATAATATTTAATTTCTTTGATTTGAATGGCGATCTTTCAGCAGGGTGATGTTGAGATTACTGTCCTCTTCCGGGTATGAATGTGATATTGATAGTCAAGCTGGATGAAGGCGGTTATAACAAAAAAATTACATAGGTAAAAAGCCTATGAAAATGACAAAATAACATCTTTCGATATAACCGTTTGATAGAATGCGTATCACTTTTCGAAAGAGAAAACAGGATAGCTATCGGAATATTGTTATTGCAGAAGACAAGAAACAATTTTCTCATCTCATACCGTAAATCTTCGATCGTCATTTGGGCGACACGGAACTGCCGAAGCCCAGTCCCAATAAATTATTTTCAATGACAATTTTGAGCGGAGCCCTTACAACGGACTTGTCTTGTTACTCGTAGTTCTTACGCGGGACCGTTCGATTTATGTGCGGTGTTTCACTAAAGTAGGGTTAAGTGCTCCCAGTTAATGTTTTGAGGAGTGGGCTGCATTCCAGACCTTCAATTTGCCAAAAGCCTCTTAATGGCTCAAAGGGTTAATGACTTCAAGTTAGAAATAGAATTGTTTCTTTGGTAAATGTTTATATATTGCCGTTTTATCGGTGTAGAGTATCGATACTGTCGATTTACATACCTGCTTGAATCCTTTGCGGATCTCCACATTTCTTACACGATAATACATGGTTTTACCGCACATACGCCTCAGGGATGTCCTTTCCCCAGCACTCAGTATACTTTCATCCTTCTTCTGCCAGTTTCATGTATCACTGCCATACAGGGTATGTACCAGCAGTACTTTGTGGATTTCTAGTTTCGCTTATTTTTACACAAAAATAATACAGTAATTTTTGCAAAAGTGTTGGACATTTAATAATTAAACGTTTCTTACGCTTTAGTATTTAAGTCTATACTATTATTTTTTTAACATTGATATGTTAATGTATTGAATCCAGATAGTACAAATATGACGATAAATATTGCATAAGTATTTACTAATTATATCAACATTACAAGAGCTGTTATTTCATTTGTATAATATTATGATTATTGCACTTAACACATTTTGTCACATACCCACTACTACGGGTACCTACACTGTCGTATGTCCTATATTGGACATCATTAAGAAATATGAATCGAGTAATTAAAATGTGTACATTTTCAAAATACCGCATTTATTTTTATGAAAAAATAATGTAACATGTTTTAATCTTAGATGAATAAAAGAGCTGATGGGTTACTGATACAACGCACGTGGTTTCACTGAACTAGGTCCAGTGGACATACTTGAGATTTACTGCGTTTAATTTCCACATTGGTTCGTTAGTCAGACAAGCAGACTGCAACGAACACATCGTTCAAGACTCTTTTTGTGAACAAATTGCCTTACTGTGTTTTTAAGATGTGCACAAATCATTCTCAAGCGAAAAACAAATCTAATGGAATTTCTTTCCGTTCGTTTTTTCTCAAAAATTACTTAATTATTTCAATAAATACAATTATTCACAAAGATTTTTGTTAGATGCTAGCCCGTCAGTGATACGCCCGCGCCTCACACGAAAACGACGGGCGTACAATTCTTTTGATCTGTTTATACTTAAATATGTTTATACTTACACCCATACTTAAATATACTTTGAATGGCTATCTCTTTCTAATACGTTCTGTTGCATACTAGGCAGCCAGTTACCTGTAGATATTTTATTCTTCTTCTTCTTTCGTATGGTGGGGGGGTCAGAGGGGGACATCTAGGCAGGCGTCGCGTCGCCATGTAGACCTCATCAATCCCGCCGGGGAATGAATGGAGCGGGCATTCGTTGATCTTGTTGGTGGTCTGCACCGCACCACATTCACACATCGGATATTTCATGAATTCACGTATCGTTATTAGCTATTCTTTTCATATGCGTTTCGTTATTTCGCACTTCATCTAGAAATTGGAACGTACTAAATTTTTGTTCTATTAGTATAAACATAACGCGTCTTTGTATGTATGGCAATGGTTACAATATAGTTGTTAGTTTATTGGGCTAAATTAGATTTGGTAGCGGTCGACATCAATCACTTGCCGAAATAGTCTGGCTCAATTCTCAGACAGCGGAGCAATGACAATATAAATACATGACGGGAAAGCGAATCCCTCCACAACCAAATTTCGCACTGGGTAGGGTATTGGTTAAATTATGTTGAATTTTGTTCGGTACTTCATTGAAAATTGCTACGAAAGGCGAGTTAGTCTTGGTAAATACTATGATATATATTTTCTCGATAACGTATTAATTCGTACAGAAAAATTTATGATGAACGTTGTGAATCACTTATTGAAGCAATATTGACAACCAATCAATCAACGGGAGTACATTATGTCACATGTGTGAATCAGAGTCGAGGATAAAAGTACTTTCAATGTTTTATTATCGATGAAAAAAATAATTCTAAAAGTAAAAAATACTTTTAGCTAAGCTGCCAGGGAATCTAGCAAATACGATGGATAAAGCCTTATTTCAATACGATATTGATGAAATCCGTCATCTATCGTCAATTAAAGATAATTGAGAATACGGCCAGAATATGATTCTGACAGTTGGAAGACAAAAGCCGCTACTGTTGGTGCGTTCTCCAAGGAGTCAGATAAGCTGTCAATATGCACAGCTGTTTGGATAATGTCGTTCGCTAAGCAAAGTAATATGCTTTTCAATAAATGCAGGTAAACTAACGAAGCTCTTAGAACGGAAAGAAATCGTATACACGATTCACACACTCATTCAGCTAAGACGCGATCAATTGATTCCGTTCTAATTTGGAGAAATAAACGTTATTACGTGCATGAGGTCATTATGACTAATGACCTCATGCACTAATCAACTCCCTTTTTATTATAAAACGTACATGCAAACTCCCAACGTATATTAAAATTAATATTTCGATTCAACATTGTCATTTTTTTTATTTTAACTTTTACGTAGCTGGAATTAGGAATGTAGAATCGTAGAGAGATTCGCCTGTGTTGCCGGCACATCTCGAATGCTGATGTATTGCGTTATTAACATCGATCTGGACATTAGGGTGGATCGCCATTGTATGGAATTTTTTATTTTTTATAAATTAGTTTTCGCGGGGTGCGGAATAGATGCTCTAGGTACATACAATGAAGCAAACAAAATATCAATTTAAATTTTTGATAGCAAGTACTGCCCCAAAGCAGTTGAATTTTTTAAAATCTGGTAAAAAATTGTCCCTTTATAAAACAGTTGTGTGTCAATATTAATACTTTAATTTTTACTTTTACATTTTATAATGAATAAAAATTGCCGCGCCTTAAATAATAATATTAAAAAAATGCGATAATATATATTTTCCCGCGAAAATTTGACAAATTGCCGAGTCCACTTTCTCGCGCCTCGCTCGCGCACCGCGCATCTTTAGATCAACCGTCCATATCTCGCAGTACAGTTTCAAGTTTTACTTACTTTGATCTTCCAACTGACCAACATTACTTTGCTTCATCTACTCCTTCTTCTTATGTAATAAATCCAACAGACAATGGACTATCTGTTGTATCCAGAACATTGGATCGATACAGTATTTCTGATCAGGCAGGTGCTGACATCGTCTGCGCTACATTGCAAGATATTCGATTAGTGACAACAGACAACAAACGTGATCGATCGTAATAAGATTCGACGTGCTCGTGCCAAAACTAGGACCACACTGACTGTCATCAACCAGCCCCATTTTGATTTGTGCATTTGCATATCGTTTGATGGTCAAAGGATAAAACATTAATCATGGAGGATGGACGCAGAAAAGTTGTGATAGAAGAACATATCAGTCTATTGAAAGAACCTAGCTCACAATACATTGACCACATGGGCGTTAAGTTCGGCGATGCTAAAACAATAGCTCACAAATTGTGTGCATATTTTGTGGCAAAATCCATTGATTTAGCGTGCATCGTGGCTATCGGATGTGACGGAACAGCAGTTAATACAGGAACTAAGTCTGGCATTATTCGACTTCTTGAAGGAAAATTCCATCATCCACTTCATTTCTCGGTCTTTCAGTTACATGCTAAAGAGTTAAGTTTGAGACACCTTTTCGAATACCTTGATGGATTGACAACGGGTCCTAGAAGCTTTAGCGGCCAACTAGTAAAGTTACTCAAGAACTGTGAACATCTTCCTGTGATAGAATTTCAAACAATATAATGCAACTTACCTATGAACCTTACTTATGAAATAACAAAATCCCGTGACGACCTTAACACAGACCAGTTTTATTTATTGGAAATGTGCCGAGCAATCACCGAAGGACAATGTAATGAAACCTTAGCGAAAAGAAACCCGGGTAAAATCTGTCATTCGCGTTGGTTAACAACAGCCAATACTATTCTTCAACTTTACACATCGACCAAGAATCCGACAGAAATCAGGTGATATTGACTGAATCTGTGCTAAGAGTGTATGCTCCGATGTGGTTTAAAATAAAAACACAACCTTCGAGACAACCAAGAGCAGACTTCAACCGGCGAGATACCTCCACGAAACGATAAAATTGTCTCGTTATCTTCCAGAGCTTTTGAAAAAGGTGGTAGATCCCGTAATTCAACGCATCGGGTATTTTGGCCAAGTAAAAATATACTTATTAGTATGTTAAATGACGAACGAAGACAGATTAGAGAGTTGGCTCTCAGACGGATTCTAAGTATCCGAGAACTTACGTTGGGGTTCTCTCCAATAAGAGTATTTAAGCTACTTACTTTAAATTTCAACACAGAAGACTATATTGTCTTGATCTACTGGGAAAAACCATGAGAAGCACCTCTTACAAAACTGATATCTAGCGAGACAATAATTGATGCCACTGTAGACCACGAAATTATCGAATCCAACATTTTGTTCAAGTTCCGATTGATGCCCTGTCACATGCAAGCCACGGAAAGATGCATCAAAGTGGTAACGGCATCATGCTCTGCTGTTTGTGGCCATGAAAGACGTGAAGGGTGGATACAAAACAAGCTAGAATCTTGTCGTATAATGCCAGTATCAAATTCGAAGAAGGACTATAAAATACAATAACTTTTATGATTTTTGACTATATTTTTTAACAGTGTTTGTGATTTTTTTGTGTAGCAATGGTACTTTTATTGTTTCTTAATTAGTAGATAATATTATTAGTAAATGAAAAGTATTTTTTTAAATATTTTAACTACTTTTATTGAGCAAAGATTAAACCCTTCTTTTTCTAGTTTCACGCTTTTTTTTAAAAATTTGAATTGACTTGGGGCAGTACTTGCACTCAAAATATCTTAATGCTGTCATAATGACTTTTAAAAGTATCCCCATAGAGCATCCATTCCACACCCCGCTGCTAAGAAAAACATAAAAACAAAAAATCGATCCACCCTACTGGACATCAACAGTGTGACCGTCCTCGGGAAATCGGTATAAAATCATCGGTATTTACGCCTGTCTATCCGATATTGTAAAGTTATCGATTTCACTGTGTTAGACCCCAGATCATAAAAGCCACGTATCTCCCTATTTTCACCTCCCCCTCGCCGTTTTTAAAAAAATAATTAACTTTCTTTAGATTCTATACCCATGCCAGTCATGTCAGCCTTAACAGAACTAACACATATGCGTACATAGTATAATAAGATCGTGATAATGCAAACCAATTTCCATACGTAATCCTGCTCTATTCTCCATTCTCTCTAGACTCGGGGCCGGGCTTGGTTCGTAAAAATAAGTCACCAATAATAGTCGGAAGGAAATACGAACACCCCGGCCGATCTAACAGGGGCTCGGGATATAAGGCGAAAAACATTTGGCGGATTCACTGCGCGGAGATTTTAAATAAAGATCCAGTTCGGAAATGTAGCTCGCCGTAATCTTCGCCAGAAAAACAACAAGAAAATTGATAACACGCGAAAAAGTGAAAATAACACATGAACTCACGGAGAGAAGGTATCGACTTTTCTTAGTTTTTCAGGACATTTCTTAGAGAAGATCTGTTTAATAAATCTAATATCACTATACAGGGTGCCCTGGAAACTAGTACACATGTGACACTACTTAGTTTACATGATAGTACAAGTAAAAAATATCGATAACTTTTTTCGAAATTTCATCGTTGGTAGTTTTCAGGTACAAAGGTTGAATTGGTTGTATAGAGATATATATATTATAATTTTCATCAATTGAAAAACATTTTTGAATAGAAAAATATAACGAAGTAATTAGCAAAACCTGGAATCACTTAATTTTGTTTATTATCATTAGTAGGTATATTTTAACATCGTTCCATCAAATATATTGTTAGTATCAAATCTATTGTTAGTCTCGAAAACTGTGGCAAAATATAAAAACTTTATGTGGAGAGAGCAACATCAAGATTGATTCCTCTCTTGAAGCGGATAGTCTTGCGACATATTTCAGGAGTAAAGTCCAAAAAATTCGGACTCTCGGTGGGGTAGGATTGCCTTCTGTCGCAGCAACAACTCCACTCTCTGGTAACTTCACTACTTTTGCAGCAGTAACGGAAGAAGATGTCATACGTGCTGTGAAGTCTTGTCCAAACAAACAATGCGCTCAAGACCCCATACCGACCTGGCTCTTAAAAAAATGTCTCCCGGATATAGCACCTGTAATTACCAAAATTATTCAGAAGTCTCTAGTAAATTCACTTGTACCGGGATCACTTAAAAAATCAATTATAACTCCAATACTAAAAAAACAAAATCTTAATACTGATAATACAGATAAATTACAGGCCAATATCCAACCTACCATTCCTATCAAAACTGCTTGAGAAAATCGTTGCCAAACAATTAGTGGGGTACTTGAACTCCGCTGGTCTGTTTGCCAAAAATCAATCCGCTTATCGACGGTTTCATTCAACGGAAACTGTTCTTTTGCGGGTTGTTTCAGACTTGATCATCGGGGTGGAAGCAGGTAAGTTGAGTTTGATATCTGTTCTTGACATGAGTACGGCATTTCACACATTAGATCATAGTATTTTACTAAATGTGCTTGAAACCGAATTTGGCGTTCGAGGTGATGCACTCCAATGGATGACATCGTAACTGTCTGGACGAGTAGCCTCAGTAACTTTCAATAAACGTACATCACCTGAAACTTCCATGGAATATGGAGTTCCCCAGGGTTGTGTTAGGCCCCATTCTCTTCATTCTCTATACAAATCATCTTGAACGACTAATTCACTTAGCTGGCTTTGAATCACAAGGCTACGCAGATGATCGTTTGATTTTCAAGTTTTGTTCTCCGGACGAAAAAGACGTCCTTAAAAACGAGGTGGTTAGCCTCATTAACACAATCTCAAGTTGGATGTCTATCAATAAACTTGAACTTAATCCCACAAAGACAGAATTTATGTGGATAGCTTCTCCTGGAAGGCAAGCTCTCCTTGATTTCAGTCCGATCCGTATTCAGGATACAGATATAATCCCTTCTGCAAAAATAAAATTTCTGGGTTTCACTATGGACAATATTCTTTCTCTTGAATTGCAAATTTCAAAAGCTGAGTTCTGGTTTTTTCCATTTAATGCAGATAAAATCAATCAGGAGATGCCTTCCCTCTGATGAAGCAAAGTCACTCATAAATTCGTTCGTCGTCTCACGTATGGACTATTGCAATAGTGCATATGCCGGCCTACCTCAGAAACAAATCAATAGAATCCAGTCAGTTTTTAATGCTGCGGCGAGGATGATTTTTGGTGAATCTAAGTATTGCCGTATAACCCCATTTCTAAGGGATCGCCTTCACTGGCTTCGATGCCCTGAAAGAATGGAGTTTAAGATCTGCTTAATGACCTTCAAAGCATTGCAAGGAATGGCGCCAGCCTATATATCGGAACTATTTGTGAAAGTTTCTTTTGTGGGTTGTAGTTCGCCATGAATACTTACTTGGAGCTGCGGGATCGTTGACTCGGAGTAATGAAAGAAATTTCCACGTTTAATAATTTATTCATCGGAAGGTAACGTTTAACATTTAAGAGCGAAAGTGATTTTACAACGACGTGTTGGTTTTAGGACGCCCAAGAACAGTCGCTAGCGTGTCCGGTCGGACCTTTAGTGACTCGAGCGACCGGTGTTGCCATTTTAAAACGGGTGACCATCTTCTAAATAATAATCAAAATATTGGGGTGCTTTCTTAGATCACGACATATGTATCCGACAAAACTTAAGCAATAGTATGTTAGTAATCGTCTAATCGAACTTTCTAGGTCAAATCTAGCTGTTTACTATGATCATTCTTTTAGTGTAACAGGCCCTCTCATCTGGAATAGACTTCCCTCAGCTCTTACTAATCTCCAGAGTTTGGCTGAATTTAAACGTGCCTTAATAACAAAATTATTTAAAAAATCTTACCATTTATAAATTTTAACTTCTTTTCAATATTTTATAATAAGCCATATTCTAAAATTTCCGGTAATTATTTGGTTTCGGTTGTCTCCTTATTGTATCTTTTTCAAGTGTCTGCTCAGAAAATTCTCATTTCTGAGCACAAACTGCCTCCTGTTTTATATAATGTTTTAGTTTTAATATTCGTGTTTTGTCTTGTCCTGCTGTTATTGTTATTCTAAGTTTTGTCATCACTTTGTATAAACAGTGTATTTAGTGTTATAATATTAGATCTGTATTGGGTAAGGCACACTGTAGGAATAATTTTAAGAACCATTAATACTGAATTACCATTTTTTTTAAAGTTTGTTATACGAGTAGTTAAGCGCACTTGAAGTGAAATGACACTAAACTGCGCTATATAAATGCCATGTTATTATTATAATTATTATATTGCCTTAAAAATGACACCATTCAAAATCAACATATTTAATTTCCAAAGCCTATTCAAATAGACCACAGACCACTTTTTCTTCTTTTCTTTCACCTCTTTAAAACAACTCTCTATTATTTCCTCAATGTACCGATTTTATATAATGTCTATTGCATGTTTCAATTGGCCAAGATAAATATTTAAAAGTTTATTTTAAGCTAGCGCGCACTGCAAAGATTGCTTCATTACGTAACATACCTGCGAGATACTTCACCGATTAAAACAACCCTATTGTTGTTATTTATTAGAACCGCACTAGCTTAAATAAGTCACGAGAGCCTGTCTTGTATACGTGAAGATACTTGAAGTTCTACCCGAGTATAATATCATGGCAAGAACAACATGGAGGCGATGTATTCAGAGAACGTTGTAATTTGTTTTGGATGCCAGTCAAAAGTTTTAAAGTGGGATCTGTTTATTTCGAGCCTCTAATGTTAATGCTTCTTATCTAGTAGGAGGAAAGAGTCGGCTGTGTGTGGTCTACTTTGAGTTAACGGCCCTAACTTTGAGAAACTACAGTCGCTGCTTTCCGTTGGAAATTTGACGACGAGTTTTCCAAAGCGCTAGCGGATTGACGAGTTAAAAGATTACTTCTTGTATAGTGGTGAATAAACTTTTACTTTGCTTGTATTATTTTCTCTTATTTAAGTACATAATTTATCCAAAATGATATACGTGAATAATTTTTTTGTCACATTTTGTTACCCAATTATTTTTATCAACAGCAAATTCTTCATATAAATACGTATATTTGCGTAAGAATGCTTTCATTTGTCGTGTAACATATACTTGAATTATAAGATTTTTATAAATGAGTTCAAATATAAAAAATGGTGCCAAAACTGAAGTTGAGATATAGGGATTTAGTGAGGAAACTGAAACCTGTTTATTTTCTTCTTAATATTTTACATTGTATTGATAGAACATGATGCCGTACCTCATGCAAATAACGGTTCAAACTGAATGGCAGCCGCATCTAAGTCATGAACCCAGGACCGTCGCCTTACCGGGGCGCCGCTCTTCAACTGAGCTAATGAGACCCTATCTCCTTCGGTCATATTTAACTGTTTCTTAGTTCGAATAAGAACTACTAACATTATCTTTATTTTCTCACCGAACATTTTTATTGTAGTTTTTTAACAGTACAATTGGGGTAAACAAATGTGTTCACTAGTAGAAAATAGAAATTAACATTGCAATCATTGATTATTATAGCCTCTCCCAACTATCAAGGAAATTAACAGAATACTTGAACATTGATGGTTAGGCACAAATACAAGATTATGGTTACATTTATTTTCATACTTTATTTTGCCATTTTGTTTGGTTGTTAATTATAAATAATTATTTATTTGATAGTTCGGAGCGGCTCAGTGTTGTACGGGTGTCATATGGACGAAACCATAAAAATAAAATAAATAGCAGCCTTAAAATATCTTGAAAACAGATATAACTAGTAATTCTTTAATTAAATAAAGTGTGATCATTAAAAAATACCGAATACAACTACATCTCAGTAACTCAATTAGGAGTTATATTAACTCAAGTTGTCTTGGTAAAAGAGAAAATATGGCTTTTATTCCCAATTCCGACAGTTACCTCTTTAATTTCTGTGTTTTTTTCTGTTTCATATTTTATTGAGAAATGTTTATATTTTCTTCTCCGATGATTTAGTAAATGAAAGGACATGTAAAAGTTATTTATTCTAATGAATGACCAAAATATAATGTAGTAGTCTTACGTCGAGGAGCACTTATACTTTCACCTGTCTGTTTTTAATGGACCAACATAAATATAACTCAAAAATTTGATAGCGTCTTACGTTCGCCGCGTAATGCTCCGAATTCTTAAGAGTAATTTGACTTTTAAAGACAGGGAGTAATAAAGGAAAATAAATCACTAGGTTAAAGACGAAAGTAATTTTTTTCTTAGAGAAATAAACAAAAAAGGCAAATTCCATCCGTGAAATAAATAAAGTTTTGGTCGCCTGCTCCATTGTGTAATAAATGGTTAAATCTATTTACTTACGTAAATGCGTTGCTAAATGATTCATTTAACGATTTATCGCTACAGCCATTCAAAGCTTAAATCGTTTATAGTAATTATGGGCCTATTTGCCCGTAATCGAGTTGCCTTTAGTACTTTGCTGGTTTTCGGTATATCATTTTGTTATTGAAATGGGAATTTATTTGACTCACCGGAAAAGAGATTTAAAAAAAAAATTAAGTTGTAATAATTTTCAAAAATTCTTATTTCGGTTGCGTATTTTTTTACATTTACCCCACACAGGAGGCCCTGAGGAAAATAATATCCCTCAAGGCCAGTGTCATATTTAGCGATGCTGTGTAGGAGGACTTTTTAAGAAGAGGAAGTTCTGGGAAGGAAAAAGTAGTGAGGGGTGGGTAGGAATCAGCGTCTCCTGCAAGTGGTGGGCAGGCGCATCCTGAACACACCTCACCCGATAAACCTAGGCACCCCTGCTAAAGCACCAAACGTATCCAACCACTTGGGGTAACCTATGGCAGAGGTGTTGGTTTTTCAATAAATGGTTTCCAGGGTGGCGGTAAAATTGATGTCTGTGATTGTAACTCTGGTTTGACCAACTCCGATTAGCTTTGAATTTGAGGGTCATTTTAAATATTGGAATTGATTTTGTAAAGAGTTAGGACAAACGATAAAGTATTTTCCTTTATTAAATATCATATTTTAACAGAAAACTTATTTTTACTATATATTTCTTTTTTATATTTAAAAATAAATAAATTTATAAATGTTTTAAATAAAATAAAAAAAATTTAAATATTAATAATTAAAATTAAAACATTAAAATATGAAAAATTAAAATAAATAAATAAAATAAAATAAATAAATAAATTAAATTAAATTAGTATATATATATTTTAATTTTTAATGTTTTAATTTTAATCTTTAATATTTTAATTTTTTTATTTATTTTTTTTTAATTTTTAATATATTATATACTTATATTTATTTTTCTTTTTTCTATTTTTTTTATAATATCATGTCTTACTCTTCTTTATTTTCGTATTTATGTTTACTATTTTATATTTCCTATTTCCGTTATGAATTTTCTACTGTAATACTTCTCGCATCATATAAAAAAAAATATTGTAAAAAAGAAAAAAAAAATAGATATTATTATATTATCTTACATTTCTTGGGGTTTTTTTTGATAAGTAGAGTCATATATCCTGATTTTTCAAGTGTCTGCGCTTTTTAGTCAACATGTAATTATCAATCCTACAATAATCATATAGTATCTCGTGATATTTCATGGCTACTTCGTCATGGCTATAAAAACGTAACTTTTAAATTTAATAAATATGAAATCCTTGTTTATATACAAAATAACATAGATTTATGCATAAGCAACTTACATTAGAGACTTCGTGGATGATCCTCGAGCCTTATAATGAAGTGTAGACTAATAATAACAATAAAGTGTAGGTACACTAATTACTATTAGTTGTATAAGTTACATGAAAAAAGGCAACTGGTAAAATGACACAATAAGAAAGCAGACATATACATTTATCCCTTGGCATAATCATACTATCTCTTGCATACATGAAAGACTCACTAGTCACACTACGTTTATTACGTCAAGTCTATTGTCTTATAAATTATTTAAAAATCAAATCAAATAATTTGACCGTGTGAAACTTATTATGAAAATATAAATAATTTATATCTCTTAGAATAAACTCTGGAACGTGGACTTTCGGTGTGACATAAATGGTTTCATTGGAGTTTTTTGTTTAAAAATATAGTTACAATTTTACAGGTTCCATCATCAGGGCCAATGTGTAACATATCAGAAACGTTAGCTAAAGAAAGAGGAAGGCAAAATAACGCAATAATTAATCACGATAATACTTTTGGCCACTCTCTTTTTAAAACAGTCTTAGTAATAATTATTCTGTCGCCAGTTCTATCAACATGCATTGTTCCCGCAAGTAGCGCGAAAAGTAAAACATGGTTGATGCGGTCAAGAAATTCTGGGTGGGTTTGTTGATTAACTGAAAGTTTATAGCGCGGACAAGCGCTTGTGCCCAGGGGAGATAAATTAATTCCCGCGCTAACAAACTGCTTAACGATCTTCTAATTTGTCCACGCTCCACCCCCGGTTGCTATATTGTATAGAAGGAACTAATATATATTTATGTGAGAGTGACATTTATCGCAAAATATTTGTCCATTTTAGAGACTTCTGCTGCCATCAACGGCTAGATAGTATATACTCCTCAGCGGTAGCGGCTCGTGACTTTTGGATGTACAAAAGTGCTTATATTACAAAAAATGGCATCGATGATGTAAAATTTTCAGGAAATTTCAGTTTCGCCGCACAGATTTCCTTAAAATCTTCTTACAAAAAATCGAACATTCAAAAAAAAAATAGTTTTCAACTACAACAACATCAATAATGCCATTTATGTAATATTAGCACTCTACTCTACCCAAAAGTCACGAGCCGCTACTGCTGAGGAGTATATACTATATAGCTGTTGATGGCAGCAGAAGTCTCTAAGATAGGAAAATATTTTAATAGCAGATGTCAGGGATAAATAAAAGCCCTAAATAAATAGCCTTGCCAATAGATAGTAAGGTATTCATTGTTTTATGTTTAATTTTTAGAACTCCATTTAATTGTTATAAAAAATTGTATATTAATCCAATTTAACAATGTAATAATTTAGTTCTGAAAGTAGAAAATATACTCGCGTAACTCAATAATAACATTATTAAAATTGAATCACTTTAAATTATTATAAAAAATTAAATAAAAAGTGAATATTGTTAAATTCGGGATGCTAATAATTGAGTAAAGATTATCAATAATGTCAACCAGCTTCTAGGGCAGGACACGGAAATTAACAAAAGTCATCGTCGTGGCTGCTTCCGAGTGGTTCAGATCTCCACTTAATGAGCGATGAAAGCAGACGATACCGCGACCTCCCTGATAGACGATCCTTTAATTTTATTCATTTTTTGCTACCATTACGTACCTTTCTATTATATTTTTGTTCATTTTATTATTTTTTTTTATTCTTCTCACTTTCTCTTTAATATAATAGTTATATCTAATATGATGTATGTATATCATGTTATATGGCAGACTGGGATTGCACTATCCTCCCAGTCTTGTTGAATTAAAAACTTAAATTAAAAAAAAAAAAAAATTGTAATGTATTTTTTTAACCTTAACTCGCAACATGAGGCCCTGTGGAAGATAATTTCCGTCAAAGCCTATGTCAATCTTTGGGGATGTATGGAGGGTCTTTTTAAGGAGAAGAAGGAGAGAAACACAAAAGCCGAAGGAGGACGAGCCTGTGACCTCATAATATGCACTAAGCACTATTTTGAACACACCAGACTTTGAGTACAGACACAAAGACATAAGTAACAACTGGCATGATAAGGAGATGATAGTGTTTAATAACAAATGTAACTTTTGTACCTAGTAGCGAGATTCGTAAATTGTTAGTTTGGAGAAAAACAATGTTTTTTTTTAAACGTTTCCAATTGTATTAACTGAAAATCAGGTAGGCGATTAGTTTTTTGAACCCGTGTTGTAAATTTATTCGGTTAGAATTATTATTACAGGATATTATTATTATTATTTTGTAAATCTTGATTCGCACAGTAATATTTTACCAAACTTTATCAAAATGTTATGTTCGACATTCAAAGGCCATAATCGCTTTGAACTCCTTTCCCGTACTCAAGGCGGTGTTCTGATTTCGTATTTTCCTTTTGTAAAGCGAAACTTCGACTTAAATAATTCAAGCGCTAATCGCTGTTTCTAAATACTAACTCATTGATCACTTCCAAGTAAACACACATTATGAAAGTTAGCTGCTGTTTACTTATACACTACTTGTATCACCCAAATTACTGATAAATTAGCAATTAAATTTAAAATAACACTAGAAAAAAAAGGCAAGTAACTTGTGCGACTTCACAAGATTCCCAACTGCTTCCAAATGTTTTCTATTTTCGGGATCTTGGAGGAGCCGGAACGGTTTTGCCGTGATGACTTTAAAATGGAAAAGCATTTTTTTTATGAATCGGAATTCTCAGCGGGAAGAATACATGGTACATAGCCACCTAGTCAATAAAACTAGCCTGTGAAGTAATAATATGCGCGTAATCTTAGGCGAATGAAATATTATACTGCGTCGGGATGTAATATCTAATTACCGGGTTATTCAATAAGAATAAGCAGTGATGGATCATTAATTTTTGGTGTACTAGAAGTGCTAATATTATAAAAATGGAAGAATTAATTTTATAGTTGCCGAATAAGTTTTTCTTTCAAAAATTCGGTTTTTGTATGAAATTTTCAAGAATTCAGTGCATCGCACTGCTTAAATGAATTGCTCCGAGAATCTTAATGCAAAAAAACCTAAATTTCTCAAATAAATATGAAATCGTTTTGGACTGAACAACATCAATGATGTTGAGTTTTTCAATCAAACTTAAAAGTCACGAGCCGCCAGTGATTATAAGCGAAACCCTGTTTTTCTTAAATTCCCGATGAACATCGTTCCATGTGAATTAAAGTTGCTTTTAAGAAAAAGTAGGTATTCAATATAATGCATAAATGTCAAAAAAATTCCAGGAACAAAATGCTTTTGAACAATTTATCTACCGAAATTAAGTCAAGCCGCTCAATTTTGAACTAAGTGTTCAATGGGATAGCGTTCTGAGGGAAAAAACCTCAAGTCCTGTATCTTTTTTGAGTATTTTAATGAGATGATGTTCTGAGAAGGAAAAGGAACGAGGTGTGGGTTCGCCAATCCGTCTCCAAGACCTGGAAAAACCTAAGCCCACGAATCCGGGCACCCCTGCTAAGTCACCAAGCGTTGCGAACTACTTGGCGTGAGCTATAGCAGAGGTATTTTTTATCCAATAAATGGTTCCTGGGTAGGCGGTACTCATACCCGCTTCACAAATTGAAATGTTTTGCTGTGTGAATTGGTGTTTCTCTTCAAAACTAAGATTGACTTTTAACAGAAAGAATAAATTCCAATCAGATCGTAGACATTTATAAGATATACTTTACACATAGTTTAAAACATGTTAAATACTTTACGTCGAGTTGATAAGTCACACCACTCCAATGTGGAGTTGGCACATCACACCTTTCCCCTCTCCCCATGTTGTATAACATTATTGTAGGATCTAATATTGAACAAACACGGCAGCGGATGGGTGACATGTAAAGAGAATATTGACAGCACGTTTGTTAGTACGAAGCTAGAAATCATTTCCTCAAATAATAATAATATCCCAAATTCACTACATTATTTATTTATTTATTTATTCATGCAATGAAGGCTTTGACATGTATACAATCTTGAAGGTAAGCTGTTCAGGATTACAATAATGAGTGTATATTACATAACATAATAAGCTGAGTACGAACAATATAAGCAGGTACAATACAAGTTATCATTGAGAGTTGTTGTTCATTCAAGTAAAAATTGTTCATATATAATAATTATAAGAGAATAAGATAAGTACTTAAGGTACTAAGGAAGTAATAGTGAAACAATGTGTGGTAACTAGTAGAAATCAGTAAAATAAATATGAAGTATTTAATTATTGAAAACAATGTTAGCGATTCTTAAACGAAAATCTGAAACAAAAAAATCAGAAACGGATACGGTCACATCTAGGACTCAAACCCAGGACCCTTGCCGTGCCGGGGCAGCGCTCTACCACTGAGCTAATGGGACCCTATCTCCTTCGGTCATATTTAACTGTATCATACTTTGAATAAGAACTACCAACATTGTCTTTATTTTTCTCAACGCACATTTTTATTGGCAACTATCTTTATGTACGAACGTTAGATTCAACCTGAACTAAATGCAATCTAGACAGCGTCTTTAAATAAACATATAAGCAAGGGTCCTGGGTTCGAGTCCTAGATTTGACCGTATCCTTTTATGATTTTTCTGTTTCAGATTTTTGTTTAGGAATCGCTAATATGGTCTTCAATAATTAAATATCAAATATGAAGTGTGTTTTGTTAGGCATGTGAGTATTTAGCAAGCCTGTATGATACAGAAAATAGCTTAAATTATTAAAAAAATAAACATGAACGGTTTTTTGTAAAGCAAATTTGTAACCAACAAACATTTATTATACCCGGTTTGGTGTTTTATGTAACATTACATTGATGTAATGACAAAGTGTGCATGTAAAAAAAATTGCAAATATTCTAATATATTGATTTTTAATTTGGACACTGAGTGGTGGTGGGAAACATCGATTGAGCTATACTTATTACATAGTCTGGTAGCCTCTGAATTGGCAAATTTTCTAAATAATTATTAGCAGACTTCGGAACAATATAGAGAGCAGTCAGTCGTGTATTACGCGTGAGTACACGCAAAGTAATAAGGTTCGTTAAATACATGACTCCCAATCTGACTATTTATTTAGTAGTAAAATAGTATTTAGAAAATAAGCAGTATGTAGTAGTAAATTATAATGTTGTTTATGTATATTTAGTTTCAAAACTCGTGAAACAGAATTCTACAATCAAATGTCTCTTGAGCCGCGCGGAGGGTGTCAGGCCGTGTCCCGTAATATATGAACAAATTTATGTATTAATTTCAAAACTACTTTATGTATATAGTTTAAAATTGTAGACAATATAAGTTGATTGATATATAGCAGTTAAATTAAACACTTGATGGTAAGAATTTCATCACTCCGCTCATGCTGTTTCAGAGAATGTGGACATCCGAAGAGTTGAAGATTACCTTGAAATAAAGCTTGCCACATATCCTCAGAATAAAAAATGCACTAATCCATGAAATCATGGTTGTATTTTTTTTTCAAACAATTTCCAGAAAGCGT
The DNA here is from genome assembly GCF_061612785.1 of Hesperophylax consimilis. Classification (NCBI taxonomy): domain Eukaryota; kingdom Metazoa; phylum Arthropoda; class Insecta; order Trichoptera; family Limnephilidae; genus Hesperophylax; species Hesperophylax consimilis. Next base: position 10,304,096 of record NC_142848.1, read on the forward strand.
GGATCTCGGAGATAACATTATTAATATTGTGGATGGAGGTGTCTTTTACACAAGGTCTTCGAAAGGATTACTGTTGATTATTTTGCGAAAAGTGTTCAATTCGTGAAAAAAAAATACCACGGTTCACAAATACTCTTTGTTTTCGATCGATAGTCTGTCTGATTGAATGCCGACAAAAAAACTCGACAAGGCTGCATTGTTAAGCAGGCCAAAGAAAATGCTGATGTGTTAATTGTAAAGCGTTCCTTTTGCTCAACATTTGACGCTGTTTTCGTCAAGATCGAAAACGTCAACCTACTGGATCTTCTGACAGCATTAATACCATCCCTAAACAACACCCACGAGAAGTTTGTAACATAAAAAAATGGCTGAGAACTTTATGTTTCTACAGGCATTTAGTAGCTGCGACACGACATAATCCCTCTTCATCCAAGGAAAAACTAAATTTTGTTCGCTTCTCCAGAAATACTAAGAAAACATCATATAGATAATAAAACAAGAGAAATTTGATCATCTCGTAGTTTGTATTTCACAACTTTGTCGTTAGATCAACCGATTAGAAATTATTTTTAAAATCTATTTTTTTTACCTTACATACGAAATGGCGACCTTAGCGGATGTCGTCCAAAATCGAAACTTTTTTTTTCACGGTACTATAAAAAATTAAAACATCTTTCAGACCACCTGTAGCATTTTTATTTCTACGAATCTATTATAAGTATGTGGTATGTTTTTGACAAAAAAATTATAGTTTTTCGGGTCCGCTCTTCGAACAGAATACGAACTAAGATATTTTAACACAAAAATTATATTAATCGAAAATCCACCAATTTGCCGATGTATTAAAATGGGAAATTTTAGTGATCTCGAATTTTTTTAGAAGATTATCAACGTTTCTGTTTAAATTTAATACACGCTCTGACATACTGTTTATCCCATCATAAAAAGACGAATAGCACACAATAATCATTTTTTTGAAAAACTTGCACGAACATTTTTAACGTTTGTATTTACTTTTAAACTAGCTGACGTGTACCCAGCGTTGCTCGGGGTTACGAACGGATTAAAGTAATTTTTCGAGTCTTTCTCGGGCGTCCCCGATATTTTTTACCATTCAAAGCACTCTCTAAATACTGGTGGCACTAATTTTCATGATCATGTAGTTTTTAAGTCTGTACTGTATGGCACAAATACGAACATTGCAACTGACTTATTCAGACATAAGATTGAAAAATATATTTATCAAGTTAAGAAACTTTTCCTAGATTAAGGCCAAGTGTAATAGGTACCTTGTTCAGAACGAAACAACAACAATGCCCCCCAGCGGAGGAACTAGGTTTTACTAGCCATTTAAAGACAGTTCTGTACTAAAAAAGCCTCTTCAAGGCCCGCATCAACAATTCCCTTCCTACAGCCCCTACCTTATTTCGCCTCACAACGCCGCCCAACCGGGTGGTAACATAGTTCCCCTGTCTGTACACTGCACAGGCAGGGACACTCTTGTGAGGTGTCACATAAAAAAAAAAAAACACAAGCAAAAATAAATTACTACTAAATTGCTACTTATACTTTATAAATATCATTAAAAAAAATCACAAAAAGCAAATAAAAAAAAATTAAAAGTTAAAAAAATATGGGATTCGAACCCAGGTCCTGCATAACGAGTGTCGAACGCTCTGCCTCTAGACCGCGGTTATTACGTATTCGACCAAAATATCATATAGTCAAAATATCTAAAAGTCGCAGCACGAGAGCATTTTATCACTTTAAAAAAATATATTATTAAAAAAATCACAAAAACCACCATGAATTCTGAATTATTATTTTTTTTGACAAAACATATTTATGCTGTAACTTGAAAACCTATACCCATATATTCAAACGTAGCGACACTTTTTGAGAGGTGATGTTGTTTTGCTGAAGGTAAGTGGGTAAGGGAAGGAGATGGGGAAGAGGAAGGTGGAGAAGTACCTGGCTATTCAGATCTAGTCACTTAACACGGCTAAAGCCATTTGGAGCAACTTTTAAATTCTGAATGGTTGTCTTACACCAAGGCGATACTGAGAGTATCTTCCACTCTGGAACGTGCCGCATCTATAGTATTTATAATTTTAATGAATCAATTGTGAAATAACACAAATCAATCAAATAAAATTTATTTGCGTACACCGGGTTTGAACCCGCGACCATCGAAATGGGAGTCCAAAGCCTTACCACCGGACTACGCCGGCTGTCAGATGCACGCATTGTAAAAAATATACCTACATCTGGTAAAAAAACAGAGAACCTGTGTTTGTTCTCCCTCGGTCAACAATAACCGTTATAAATAACATTATTGTTTTCTAAGGCCCACAGAAATAAAAAAAAAACATTGCGGCTCCGACCTAACCGTCCACAAAATGTGTTCGTGTTTTGATCGGAGGAGACCGGCCTTTACAAATACATGGAGAAACGCCATCGGGCCCAAAATTCGCTTGTATTCAACAAATCGCATCTGGAACGAAACTGGCAAATATTAAATTTGACTAATTTTAACAATTAGTTTGAAAGCTTGTTGATATTGATATCCAAAATACTCATCATATCGCAATGTCTGTGGTGGTACTCACATTCATGTATGAGGTGTATGAACCTATACCCATATATTCAAACGTAGCGACACTTTTTGAGAGATGAGGTTTGTTTGAGTTGCCTTTATGAGCGTTGACTCACACGTGCATCATAATCACGTGGCACTAGTAATTACGCTTGCTCGCTTGGACTTTCAAAATACTCTAGCCACAACATATGGCAGTCAGGTTATTTGTATTTGGTCTTTTCATTCATATTTTTTGAGAATAATTTACAAAAACAATAATAAATCGATATAGGACCGCTGACCTTCTGTCTCTTGATATGGCCCGAATCAACAGGATGACGACCTCCGTGACGTCGCGGGTTACAATCTTGGCGTGCACGAGTACCAACCTACATTTTATTTTAATAATTTGTGTTATTTCACAATCTACATAAGTATTATATTTGCGGCATTTTCCAGAGCGTTAGATACTGTCAGTATCACCCTGATGAAAGAACACAAATCATTATTTAAATTTAGACGTCAGAACGGGTATTATTTATTGAATAAGTGAATCTACCTGGCTATTCAGATTTGGTCACCAAACACGGCTAAAGCCATTTCAAGCAACGTTTCAATTCTGAATGGTGGTCTTACACCAAGCGATACTGAGAGTATCTTTTACTATAGAACGTACCGCGAATATACCATACGTATATTAATTCATTTATTGTGAATAACACAAATTAACCAAATAAAATTTACTTGCCCACTCCGGGATTCGATCCCGCAAACTTCAAGTCGAGAATTTTACAGTATAGTGTACAGAATAGCATAACCTAAGCCAGTGGCCGTTTGGCTTGAATAACTGAAACCGATTTATACGTTGAATATTGGCTTATGGACATGGGAAGAGTCGATAGCGAACTCATGCTAACACAAACTCACATACCTAATAGGATAGATTTTTTTATTCTTTTTCATTTTGTACTTATTTAAGTACTTTGATTTAAAAAAACAAATTCCTGTAATATCGAAAAATCTGTTTTTGAAAAAATAAGAAAATACACAGATTTAGGAAATGAGTTCAAAAGAATTTGGCATTCTCAGACTATAAAAATACTACCATTTGTAATTTCGGCTACTGGCACTATACCTAGCTCTCTTATAAAAAATTAAGGCGTATAAGATCTATCAAAAAATTTTTATATTTAAAAATGCAAAAGTCAGTCATTTTAAATACATGTAGGATTACAAAATATTATCATATTATGAATATTAAATTTTTAAAAATATGGTATAATATCATATAATTTAATAATAATAATATTTTAATTATAATATATATTTTAATAATTATCATATAATAATAATAATCATATAATTTAATAAATAATAACTTAATAATATAATCGGTTTGAAAAATAAACAATACACAAGACTCCCACCATGATAGCGCCATCTGTTGGGATATTTAAAAGAAGCTTTTAGTTCGATGTTGTACCGTATTAAAAATTTCAAATAGGCGCCATCGGACGGCCTATATTAATAATAATTTAAAAATCTAAGTGTTCTTTCTTAAATTGTAGTATAAAAAATATTAAATTAACTTTAAAAAATGGAAAAATATAATACCAATAATTTAAAGTTTAGTTTTGTTAAATAAAGGTATCCAAAGTTTTAAAATCTGCATTTTAAAAACAAGTGCAATTAGTGTTTATGAAAAAAATTGTAATGATCTCAACTTTTCAAACTTTTCCTTCTTCTCTTTTTACGATAAATTTTCTTTAAGTGTGCGCTTCCTTGTTTGTCTACGTGATCTACGACCTTGAACGTAATCATTTCACGTGACGGTTCAGTATAAAAAGGTTTCACCGAACGTTGTGTTGGTTTTTTGTTTCTCGGTATAGAAACCTAGTTATCTTTGTATGTCTGTGGTACCCCTCAGTTCTTTTGAGATAGAGTGAGTTGAATCCATTACCGCTGTGTTTTAAAGCCATTTCATAAACCTTATTTTCTAAGTCGCCTGCTCTCCAACTAGCTACGTGATTCTATCTGTCGTAGGGTAGTGTGAGTATAATAAAGTGTTAGATTTTATGTATGTGATATACATACGATAAATTTATGGTGTTTGTTGCCGGCGCCATCCATGTATATATTTTGGGAGGGAAGGGAGAGGAACGGAAATGAATTTTTTTTCAAGCTTTGTTGGCTCCTCCTCTTTACCAAACGAATCTGATGGATGATAATTTGAACAAGGCAATTGATATCTGCGTGTCTGGATATCCGAACCGGCCGGGTCTCCCCTTGTTCCAAATTGGCAACCGTCACGCCAGAATAAAGAAAACCAGGTCTCCTCACCAATATCAGAAATGCCCCAACCTCATTGCACCTCCAGGAAAATCTACTTTACTGAGTGTAGGAAGGGAAAACCATGACATCCCTTGTCACGAATCTAGTCGCGAAAATGTGACACGTAAGGTCCTAAGTTACATGCCATCTCCAGAAAACGCTGTAAATTCCTCGTCGTTGAGAACTTACATCCCTTTCTAGGTCAATAACATAGATAACACACGACAATCTTGTCGACATTTAATCTGCTTCTATCGATATCGGTTGTGTGCCTATCCATTCAGCCAATTATCATGTGAGATATGTGTAAGGTTTACTCGAAATGCCAAATTTAGGATGAGGACTGTCTATATTTTAGTATTTGGTTCCAGTAATTATTTTATGAGGTTACTAGCATCCTCGTGTATTAGGTATGGATAATTTCTATTGAATACCTATCCTCTCAGGTAGGTATAACCGGATAATTGGTTTGATTTTTTGCATTTAATTTAAAGAGGCTGCCTACCTCTCGAAAGGTACCTGTTGAAAAAAGTTGTTCGGTTGGTAGTTTTATTTCGGAGATTACCATCTCCCTCTTTTGACTCTAGATTGTTCTTGTGCATCCCAATTTGTAAATAAGAAAGTCAAACAATAGATGAAAGGTATCAAATTAGAAAGTCAAATAACAGAAGAAAAGTATTCATTTTTGTTCTGTCTGGTTGTATCCGATCGCTTTTTATTCGAGCGGTCATACGCTAGCAAAACTTCCCCTTCGACTGACTGTACCTGCGTCTTGTCCCGGCTGGTGGTGATCGCTGTTTAAAAGGTATGCCAGTGTTTTGGTAGGTACTCTGTATCTAGGTGTTTTTTATACTGCGAGTTTATATTGCTTGGCCTAATTTGTAATAAGTACCTATTTAATGTTTTCAATACCTATCGCAGAGACAACGCCACGATTTGATTCGTAAAGTTTTTTTTAAAAGAATAACAGAACGGCAGTAGGTAAATTCTCAATATGACCCTCGGTCCGAAGCATCCCCTAAAACAAACGTTATCGGCCTACATATGAAAAGGTCGTTGGCCTGTCTCTCGCTCACAGCTGATTGACAATTCGTCTAGCGCATTCCTTTTAATGAGAACATTATTTGGGCGGCAGGCGTCGTAAACTTGGTTCCTGTACTTCGGTTGTATCCGTCTTTTAAAAAGGTCCTCTGGAATTTAATAAATAATATAAAAAAACTCACCCAGATAGTCACCTCCAAATCCTAGTGTGAAACTTACCTGGTTACACACTACATAGCTAAATCAGTTTAATTTTCGGTCTCCTCCCTACATCTATAAAAGAGTAATCAAATAATCTTGTAAACAAAATTATACCTCCCTAATCTCTGTCAGGATTCGATCCCAAGTTTTATGATTTGTTTGATTCTCTGGTTTACGGTCTCCGTGGACAGAACGCCATCTCGCCAATTATTTTATACCTCCCTAGCTCGATCAACCGATATGATAAACACTTCCTGCTGCTAAATACGTTCACTTTATTTTTAAAACGCAAATATTATTATTATTGTTATTTCTATGTTTTTAAAACAAGTAATTTAGTTTGAACTATTTACGAAATCACGTTTAATTTAACACATTTTATATTATAATCGCGATCGCACAACTCTTAGCTCCCTTGAGGTGATTTTTCACAAAACGGCACTCTACAAATTATCCAATTATTATTATCTCTATCCTCACTGAGTCCAACCACTTTCACTTCACACAAACACCGGTTAAACAATATTTCACTTTAATTCAATATTTAACAATAATTTTTAACACCATCTGAATTCATTAACTAACTGTAATTCTACACATCGCCACTGATTTTTAATCGATTTCTCCGTGCTGTCTCCATCTCCAACTTCAAATCCCGACTGTCCGTCATGCGATCTCTGCTCCCTTCCCGTGGGAACGTGTTTACTCAAAAGCCTGCTTGTAATTTATCTTATCTGTTAGTCTAAAAAAAATTTTTTTTGAAGTACATTCGTTTAGTTTATTTATGTGATTGTTCAAACCATCACAAATTAAACTACGAACCTATTTTATTTATTTTTTAGTTTTTTTTTTCGTACGTTTAAAGAAAACTCCTTCAAGTATTTTTTGACGATATTCAGCTTTTAATAGTATTTTTTAAAACGCGCGTATTACGGTCTGAAAAAGGTCATATTTTCGATTTGATTTTGATAATTACTAAGCCTATGTTAATTTAAAAAATGTATGAAAAAAAAAATTTACTTGTTGAAAACACTATCATTATCGATTTGATTAATAATATTATCATTATTTTAAATTAATAAAAAACTACACTCGGCCTTAACTACGATCTCGTTTTCACTGCTGTGTGTCAATGAAAAAATCTCTTTCACTTTTATAATGATTATAACGATTTTCTGTTCTTATGTAATTAAATGTCCATTAATTATATATTATTTTTCCGGGTATTTATGAATTAATAATTGTGTATTTTACGTAACATAATTTTTTACCTGAATGTTTTTTGCTACATCATCATCTGTTTTAATTTTTTTTTCCTATCTACAGTGAAGAAACTTCACTGCTCTGCACCAATATTTGCTTTTATGTGATATAAAAAAAAAATCTTTTCGTGCCCTAAAAATTCAGAAGAAATTTTATATACCACATCTATTGTAGGTAGTGTAAGGGTACTCCAAAAGGTGCTGTTAACACTGCAAGAACTTCTGGTATACTCAAAAGCATTGCTACCAAGCATTAAGGGTATTGCGCTCTGAAATGGCTCTGCTAAGGAATGAACTGAAAATAAATAAACATAACCGTATTCTAAATCAAGACCAAAACACATTGCCGTCCTTGAACATATTGAAGGTCACCATACCGGTAGCCATAGATAAGAACCGCTCAAACTCACGGTCGCCAACTAATGAAATACATTTGGACAACAATGCGCACTGCAGTAATGTGATAACCCCGCCCGCGCCCCTCGCATTAGCTGCCCCACCTGTCATGCACTCTCCTCAATCATGGAATAAAGTAGCGGCGTCTAGCTCTCTCACAGAACAGCAACAAGTCATACTACAGACATCACAGGTACATCAACCGGGAATGGATGAACTAGCCAAAGTTACACGCACACAATCTCACAAAAATACATTTAAACCAGGGAAAACTTATTTTAATACGGATGGTTATAAAACCGTTACAAGAAAACTGAGGACAATATTCGAAACTTTATCAATTGTAAAATAAAAGGAAGTAATATCCAAATAGAAAAAATAATACAACGAAATCCCACGCAGTTTGGATCTTTCAAGTTGACTATACCGAATATGGATTTCAAAACCTACATGAACAATGAATTTTGGCCGACTGGCACTGTTGGTACTGTTTTTCGAAAATTTATTGAAAAAAAATACAATGGAAAAGAACAAAATTAAGATGATTTCAATAAACTGCAAAAGTTTTAAACGAAACGTCAACTTCGTTATAGATATGTGCGATATCTACGATGTAATACTTTTGCAAGAAACGTGGTTATTACAAAACGAAACATCGAATCTATCCAAAATTCATCCGAACTTCCAGGGATGGGGTACCTCTGCTGTAGATTTATCAAACGGACCGTTACGAGGCCGACCCTACGGAGGAGTCGCAGTACTTTGGAGGAACGAGCTGCAATCTTCAATAATACCGTGTGGAGATGACCGCATCGCTGGTATTCAGATAATCACCAACGGATGGACGATAAGCATACTGACTGTCTACGTGCCGGTTTGTCACGCGGACAACCTTACCGACTTCACCAACTACCTTTCCAAAATACATACGATCATTCAAGATAACGAACACTCTGAAACCATTGTTATGGGAGATTTCAACGCTCACCCATCCTCCATATTTGGGAAAGAACTCTCAATTCTACACCGAAAATAACTACAATTGTATCGATATTGAAAGACTACCGAATGACACATATACATATATTAGCGATGCACATAATATCACTTCCTGGCTCGATCACTGTATATGCACTAATAGTCTTAAGAACAAAATAGATAGTATAAAAATACACTATGATACCGACTGGTCCGATCACAGCCGACATCTTGCGTAATCGCTGCTGAAAAATTACCTGCAACTATTTTTAATATTCCACAACATCCTAATAACATAATATAGAGAAGTAAAAATAATAAGAAAATCAGTGAATATCCGTCTGTAGCAGAAGCATTACTTAGTGTGATCTATCAAAGACACTCCGAATCCATTTGTAATTCGGATTCTATATGTGACAGATGCGACCATATACAAAACATGGAAAATATATACACAGACATCGTTGAAGCCTTAAGTAGGGCTGCCAATACTGTATTTTATCGGGAGAACGATCAAAGCAATCCAAAAATACATCTTGACATTGCTGGGTGGAATCAAGTTAAGGAACACTACGAAAATTCCAGATCGGCGTTGATGGAGTGGATTAAGAATGGGAGACCATTACATGGTCCCATTGCGAATGAAAGAAAACGAAAAAGGAAGGAGTTCAAAATAGCTCTTAAACACTGCCAAAGCTCTTCTGAACAAACAAAAATGGATGATATCGTAAAATCACTTGACACAAAGCAATTTGCCCAATTCTGGAAGAAAAGCAACAACCTGATCAAACCAAAAAATCGAATCGCCAGCCAAATTGATGGGTCCACAAACACGGAGGAAATTACTAATACTTTTAGAAGAACCTTTGCAGATATTTCCGAAAATGAAGTACCGTCTGTCCCTGATATTATGGAATATGATGGATAAAACGTTTACCTCTCTGAAAGTAGTATAATGAAGGCCATAACAGGCACCAAGGCTGGTAAGTCTCCGGGACATGATAATCTTAGTATTAAACACATAAAATACGGAGGTAGATACATACCCAAACTACTAAACATACTGTTCAACGCAATACTTAAACACAACCATATACCGGGTGCAATGACGAAAACGATTATAACTCGAATCCTGAAATCGGGACAGCCTGAAATGACTAACTCCAGCAATTACCGGCCAATATCTTTAGCAACTATAACTGCAAGATTATTTGAAATGGTAATTTTAAATGAGATACATGATAAACTAATGTCTAAAGATAACCAGATGGGATTTAAATGTAGATTATCCACTAATATGGCAATATATACTGCAAAGCAAATAATAGAATTCTACAAGAAACGAAAAACTACCGTATACGGGTGCTTCTTAGACCTAAGTAAAGCCTTCGACAGGGTCTGTCATAAAACATTATGGGATAAATTGAAAGCTAGGAATATACCTATTTTATTTATAAACATACTATCCCTATGACACTCCCAGCAGGAAAATGTTGTACGGTAGGCAAGTAAATACTCCCAGCCGATATATTTGCGGTCAGGAGTAAAGCAAGGAGGGTGTATGTCCCCCATTTTATTTAATGTATACATGGACGAGTTATCAAGTCGCCTGAATATCAGAGCAAGCTGTCGTGTTAACAGTATATGTATGAATCATATAAGCTACGCGGACGACATGATCCTCCTAGCTCCGTCGATCAAGGGATTAAGATTACTCCTAAACATTTGTGAAAAATATGGAAAACAGCATAATATGATGTACAACCCGAAGAAGACGGAATTGATTGAGTTCCACCACGGAAAAAGTCAAGATACAAGTAAGATGCTCCCTATATACCTTAACGAGGCAAAAATAAATACATGTTCGAACGAAAAATACTTGGGGCACATTATTAATAAAGACCTATCGGACGATGGCGATATCGAACGACAAAAGAGAAGCCTAAGCATAGTGTCTAACATGATTGCCCGCAGATTTTTCAAATGCAGCAATACCGTTAAAAAAATACTGTTCAACGCATTTTGTACTGGCCTGTTTACGTGTGAGACATGGTGTCACTACCGAACTTGCTCGATGGAACGACTCCGAATTCAATATAATGACAACTGTAGAATCATATTTGGATACCGAAGATACAGCAGCGCATCGACAATGTTCACGTAACTAGGACTGAATGGATTTGCCGGCCTGATGAGACACCGGGTCATTGGAGCCAGGATGCGGCTAATGGCCTCCGCCAATACGTAGGTGACCGCAGCCTCACTCAAGACCACGCCCTGCATAGTTGTCAATTACTTTGTTGTTAATTTATTCTGTCATATATTTTTTTCAATTTCACATACCTACTGTACAAAAAATATGTATACATATATGGGACGTGTGGGATTGCACTAACCTCCCCACATCCTGGAATAAAAATTATTATTATTATTGTAATCAATACATGTAGCTACTGCAAACAATATGTGCGCATTACGTGCATAAGTCTAAATAAACGGATAAAAAGCGAACGTGCAAATTACTAACCACATAAAGTAAGTTTATGGGTTGTATTAAGGCTAAGCAAATTGTAGGTTATGAGAAAACCTCCTGGGGAAATCATGATACAGTCGTCGGAATCGTCCAGGATAAAAGTTTTTCAATCAGTCTGGGTAATGGCCAGTGAAAGTAAAGCAGGGCGACTAGCGACTAGCGACTAGAAGTGGCAGCTGGTGATAACGATTCTTGTACACAGGAAAAACTTCTACAAACTTTCCATACGTGACAAAAAGATGCTGGAAACTACCTTACCTGCGGAGGCTGTGAGGTGTGAGAGGCGTTCTGGCGGCTCAACAAATATTTATAATTTTAAGTCATTGAATATAATACTAACAGGTATTCCTACATCGTGATAATGTATTCGAATTTTAATAAAAGTTTATCAGGAAACCTTTTAATTCATTTGTTAAAGGCCTGAAATCCGGAATTTAATCTACGCTTACTAGGTAAAATAAGATAAGACTAAGAAGTAAAAAAAAATATTTGCTACCTTAAAAGTACCCATTGACAAACTTCTAAAAAGAACCTTATTGTGACTTTTCCCTTTTCTTGTATTTTTTGGTGGAAACCTTTAAAGCAGCACAGTCCACTATTTAGCAATTGCAAAATCGCGCAAAAACCGTCGTTACTTTTCTATTTATTTTTTAGCATTTTATATATTATAGCTCTATAAATAAAACTTAATTTTGCGTATAATCACTCAAATGAACTTTTTTCTACTAAAGATTTTTGAGTGACTTCCCTGATATTCATTAACTTGTTTAAGTGTTAAAGTTTAGTAACATTTTACGGTAATTTTTTGTGTCTGACAATTTGTCAGTATAAATTTGAATATATTTCCCTTTTTTGCTACATATATAAGAATTATATGTTAAAATGTATAATAATAATGTTACAAAAATTATTAGTATTTTTGTATTTTGTGTAAAATATTAACGCATATCTTCAGACATAACTGAATCTTGTTTCAACGCAGTCAGTCGTTTATTTACATAGAACAACAGTAAATTTATCATTATTTATAGTATAGTATTGTTATGAAACGAACTTTCTTAAAATTAAAACATTCAACCCCGTAATATTTTCTTAAAATCAAGTACTTTGTATTTTTAAATTCTTTCATATGGTAACCCCTTGGGGGGCGTTGACCATTATCGGGAGAGGCGGGGAGAACGAGCGGTCCTCAGCTCGGTTGGAAGAGACACCGGTCTCTTTGGATTCCAGCGCTGTTTGCGAGAGGTTGTTACGTGCTCCACTTTGAATTCGAGACTTGCTTTGCTAAAACAGTGTTTGTCAATTAATTACTAGTACATTTCGATTCATTCTTTCTACAGTGTTTGTCAATTCATTACTAGTATATTTCGATTCATTTTTTCTACTGCCTGCTCCCTGGACGTCTACAAAACTACAAAAACTGCGGTATCGTTCCTTTATTTTTTTATTAATTTCTGTCTCTGCTTTCTGCCCACTAATTTAACATCATTCTTTTAACCGTCCACAAAGAGATTTAAGCTTTTCCTACGCGTAGATTCCTGTGCTGTAATTATATAGTCTTTTTGAAGGCATTTAAAGGCACCACAATAATAGTGTTTTATTTCCAAGATACCCTTTGTTCTACCCACTTCTAGAAGGCGTATGTTCTCTCTTAATACCAACGAACTGAAAACACGGTACCTGCTCGAGCTAGCCAGGTATTCTTGAAGATATAATACATCTAACACGCGGTTCGATTCCGTGGAAACGCATTATCTAACACTGGACCCAGAAACGTGGGGCTTTATTTGAGAGAATCGCTTTCCTGTTGTAACTTTTTATTGTTGTCGTGATGTTCATATATGTGTGTAAATAATTGTTTTTCCTACATCTAGGTACCCCTTTGTTTAAATTCAACGCGTGTTTTGCATTCTTCGCCATTTTTTTTACTCATAGCGTCAGTGTGTTTAAAAGCCACGTGTTTTCCGTAATAACCGCCATTTAATATAAACGTTCGTGAACTGGTGTTTAAATTCAACGCGTGTTTTGCATTCTTCGCCATTTTTTTTACTCATAGCGTCAGTGTTTTTAAAAGCCACGTGTTTTCCGTAATAACCGCCATTTAATATAAACGTTCGTGAACTGGTGTTTAAATTCAACGCGTGTTTTGCATTCTTCGCCATTTTTTTTACTCATAGCGTCAGTGTTTTTAAAGGCCACGTGTGTTCCGTAATAACCGCCATTTAATAAACGTTCGTGAACTGGTTTTTAAATTCGACACGTGTTTTGCATTCTTCGCCATTTTTTTTTAGTCATAGCGTCAGTGTGTTTAAAGCCCACATGTGGTTGGCAGTCACCATTTTGTAAACGCTTGCGCCGTTTTGTTTAGCCCACACGTGTTCGGCACGCATCGCCATAGAATCATAGTGTCCCTTAAAAAAAATAAGAAGAGTTTCGATAAATACTTAAATCTTGCGACAGTGTGCGTTCAAAAAAAAAAAAAAAAAAATTTCGCGTGTTTTCCTAACAATTTTTTAATTTCCTTCCTACACTTCTGTGTATATTTTGTCGCGGATTCATTCGAGTAATATAAAGTTAGGTTATAGAATAAACTCAAAGCGTAATAATACAGATACCTACTTGTGCGGATATATTCGTGTAATATTTAAAGACAAAAGATTTTAAAGGTTTCTTTCTCATTTCAATATTGCTAAATTGGGTTTTGGAAGTATAATTACTTCCCAGAAATACGTCCAAGGTGGGCCGGTAGCCTTTTGTGATACCTGGGAAAAACCTAAAATACGTTAGTAACAGATTTTATAGGTCGTGTTCATTTTAATATTGCAAAATTGGGTTTTGGTAAAAATAATTACTTCCCAGAAATACGTCTTGAGCCGGTAGCCTTTTATGATAACTAGAAAAACCGCGGACAATAATAAAGGGAAAGGGCGTACCTGGAATCTATTCACTACTTAGTTTTGTCTCAATAGTACACAAGTAATTTTAAGAAATCAAGTCGGCTTATTTAAATAAAATTAATAAAATGGACGCCTTAATTCGCTTTAAGGAAGGCATTATCGTCCACGTTGATTCTTCAAGCGTTCCGCAACTAAAGAGGGCATTGAGAAAACGTGGTATTGTCGGGAGTAAAGATTTGCCAGCTTTACAAAAACAAGCCCGCCAGTTTAACAAGGCTTTCGTTCGGCGAATAAAACCCGCAAACGACAAGGTTGATCCTATGCCGTGCGCTGATACGGAAGTCCGGGAGCGGCCAGTAGAGATTAGATATATTCTGAAGGAAACAAAGGTGACGAATTTCGCTTCATGGAACCTTAAATTTAACGGAACGACCGATGTCAGAGAATTCGTAAGCCGTGTGGAGTTATTAACCATATCCCGGGGTGTTAATTCTGAGGAAGTTGCTAAATGTTTCAACGAACTTTTAACGGGAATGGCGCTGCTATGGTTTCTCTCCTTACCGAGAGAGAGTTTATCCTGGTCCGAACTTAAAAAGCTCCTTCTCAGCAAATTTGAACCGCCTAATTCTAAATGGGAACGTAAACTCGAAGTTTACGTATCCAAACAAGCGCATGGGAAGACGGCTAGAGATTTTTTTATCGAAACGCGTCATAAAAATCACATGTTAGAATCGCCCATGTCGGAAGAGGAGCTGGTGGAAACTCTCAAACGTGGCCTCCTCCCCCAATACGCTAGTATGTTGACCATGCATAGCAGTAGCTCTATCGAAGATTTAGAAACCGCGTGCACGATATTCGAGAGCTACCAGAAACAAGCATCGCGCCCGCCCCGTGAGGCGAGATCGGGAGGAAATAGTTACCTCAATAGCGTGGCTTCATCAAGCCCTGCAGCTCTACCGGCAGACCCCGGGAAAAATAGCTCAGACAGCGGTTTTCGCAATACACGCGAACAATATAAACATATGAGGGCGGGCGGTGGCCGCCGTTACGAAAATAAGCGTAATAACATATCCGACCATCCGTCACCTCAGTCAAGTTTTCTCCCCGCGGGAATAGATTTAACCCGACCACCGCCCAGAATACCGAATTCAAAAAACTAATTTCCAGCCACTCAAATAGCCCCCTTCCACGACAAGGTGACGCTGGCCGTGGACGTATTGAGTGGCTAGATGACCAAAAATTCTTAGAAGAAACGGCACATCTTATGGGAATTGAATGCATTGAAGCCGTAGACGGTCGCCCTTACGCGCAGTTTACTATAAATAATGTGCCCTTTACGGGATTATTAGACTCGGGGGCAAATGTTAGTTGCCTAGGAGGAAATTCGTACGCGTCATTCATTAGTATGGGAGTACCAATGAAACCGTATAGGTCTCCGGTGGTCACGGCTGATGCAAGTCACCAAACCGTGTTTGGTGTGTTATCTCTGCCCGTCACATGCAGTGGATACACCGCTACTATAGATTTTTTAGTCATACCGTCATTATCACCTAAATTTATCCTTGGTACCGATTTTTGGAGATCCTTCAACGTGGCCCCGAAGATCATCACTCCGACGGCGAGAAGAGTTCTTTTATCGCCTCCGAAAATAGACGAGATCAGAACCCTTATCCCGGTTGAAAATCTTACTGCCTCGCAGGCCGATAGCTTACAAAATATCACGAATAAATTTCAAGATATCTCCTTTGAAAAATGCGGCCTCGGGCTGACTCACCTTGTCGAACATAGCATTGAAACCACGGGACCGCCAATCAAACAAAGGTACTATCCTCTTTCACCGATCAGGCAGCAGAAATTGGAGCGAGAATTAGACGAAATGTTAGCACTAGGCGTCGTGCGTCCGAGTCGTAGCCCCTGGACGAACCCTACTCTGATTGTGACCAAAAAGAACGGCTCGGCCCGCTTTTGCCTCGACAGCCGCAAGCTCAACTCGGTGACCAAGGCTGACGCTTATCCTCTGCCATTCATTCACCGCATTTCAGACCAATTGAGAAATGCGCGGTACATCTCCTCAGTAGATTTAAGTAAGGCTTTTTGGCAGATACCGTTGGCTAAAGCCTCGTGCGAAAAGACAGCGTTCGTGATACCAAACCGAGGAATGTTTGAATTTACCCGCCTACCCTTCGGGTTGCGTAACGCGCCGGCCGAGCTTCAGAGATTAGCCGACAAACTTTTTGGACCAGAGTTAGACGAGCAACTTTTTTGCTACTTGGACGACCTTATAATAGTGAGCGATACCTTTGAAAAGCATATAGCCACTCTCCACTTGGTGCAGGAACGATTAAAGTCGGCCGGGTTAACGATAAATTACGAAAAATCTGAATTTTGTAAGTCTCGCCTCTGCTACTTAGGGTTTGTCATAGACAACGCAGGGCTCCGCACCGACCCAGCCCAAAGTAGAAGCAATAGAGAATTTTCCCCGTCCTGTAAATTCCAAGCAAATCAAATCATTCATTGGGTTGGCTGGATATTACCGGCGCTTCATAAAAGGTTTCTCTGACATAGCCGAACCACTGACTAAACTCACCGGTTGTAGAAAAGGCATAAGCAACTTTAAGTGGTCCGATGAAGCCGAGCGGGCCTTTGTAACTCTCAAAGCCGCCTTAGTATCAGCACCGGTGCTAAACTGTCCGGATTTCAATCTCGATTTCTGTGTACACACAGACGCTTCAAATGTAGGCATTGGGGGAGTACTTACGCAAAATTTTTCCGATGGCGAACACCCCGTTGCATATTTTTCTCGTTGCTTAAATAAAAATGAACGAAACTATGGTGTCACGGAAAAAGGACTTTTGGCAGTACTGGAGTCGGTACGTTATTTCCGCGGATACATAGAAGGCGGAAAATTTACTATAATAACGGACCACTCGAGCTTAAAATGGTTACACTCTCTAGATAACCCTTCTGGGAGACTGGCCCGCTGGGCCACACGTCTTTCGCAATACTCTTTCGATATTGTTCACCGACGAGGAGCACTTAACGTGGTACCGGACGTTCTTTCCCGCGTAGAACACGGCAAAATATCAGCTGTCAGCACGCCACCGGCTACCTCCGATACCTGGTACCTAAGCACTTATAACAACTGCCTAGAATCCCCGCAGAAATACGCGAACTACACTATCCGCGAAGGGCAGCTATTTCGACACTGCCCTGCCGCGCTCTCTGTACGGGAGGATTATTCGTGGAAACTCGTTGTACCATCCGAACAGCGGCAAGCTCTAATAGTAGAAAATCACAATTCTGATAAAGCTATTCACCCCGGCATACATCGCACTTATAAAAGGCTTAGCCTAAGACACTTTTGGCCGGGACTGTATCGCCAG
This sequence comes from Hesperophylax consimilis, assembly GCF_061612785.1. Taxonomy (NCBI): domain Eukaryota; kingdom Metazoa; phylum Arthropoda; class Insecta; order Trichoptera; family Limnephilidae; genus Hesperophylax; species Hesperophylax consimilis. The sequence continues at coordinate 10,321,696 of NC_142848.1, forward strand.
GTGAGCGCATATATATCGAAGTGCGGGATATGCAAAGCATACAAGCATAGCACGTCCGCCCCTCTGGGACATATGAGCACCCAGAAACGTGTGGACAGACCTCTACAGGTGTTATCCGTGGATTTGATAGGCCCTTTTCCGAAAAGTTTCGCCGGGAATATGCATATTCTTAGTGTCGTAGATACGTTCACCAAATTTTGTTGGATATTTCCATTAAAAGTCGCCAAGGCCACAGTTATAATCAAACTTTTAGAAACACGTATTTTTTTACTGCATGGTGTGCCTCGTACCGTGATATTAGATAACGGGAAAGTATTTATTTCACGAATATTTAAGAACTTTTTGAGTAGTTACGGAGTGCCCGACATATTTTACAACAGCTATTATACCCCGATGAATAACGTTGTGGAACGGTATAACCAAACGATTGGCACGGCCCTGGCCATAGTGGTAGAGAAAAATCAACGGACATGGTGTAAACATCTGGATGAAATTCAGGCGGCTTTAAATAATTCCGTAAATCTAACCACTGGATACACGCCATTTTTCTTGGATCATGGCTATGAGCAGGTACCCCTCGGTGGCCTTCATAAAACTCCATTCCCCAGAACCACGCTAACAACGAACGAATACGCCGACCGGCTAGAAGAACTATCCGCCGTTTACGGCGATGTCGGTGACGCTTTGTTCCTGGCGTATCAAAAGAGCTCCGAAAGATACAATCTTAGAAAAAAACGCGTGACGTATTCCGTCGGTGATACGGTTTGGAGGAAAAATTTCGCTCAGTCAAATTCCGCTGCTTACTTTTCTACCAAACTCGCCCCGCGCTTTGTGAAGACTAAGGTGATTAAAAAGGTTTCCGACGTCATATATGTGTTGGCAGATGAGTCAGGAAAAATCTTGGGTAGATACCATGTAAAAGATATGGTTAAATTAGGTAGCTCCGCGGAAAACCAGACCGATTCTCCTATACCCTAACTGTGACCCCTTAGGAATTTAAAAACAACAATTGGCAACCTACCCCAATTGGATTCTTGGAAAAATCTGTTTGAAATCTGGTTAATGCGATGAATATTGGAAAGCCAGTTTTGTTGACTGCCCGAATGGGAAAATATTCTATTTTAAAGGGAAAATATTCTATTTTAAAATTCGCAAGGAAAGATAAATAAGGTACAAGTACTCATTGAACATGCACATCCACACAATACACGGCACTGTCTTCGAGGGGGCCCCTTCGAAGGCAGTGTATACAGACTCTAACATTACAGTCACTCCGGAGTAATTAACCGGAGGCGGCTAAATACACGACACTATCTTTGAACATTCCTACACGCAGTACGACATTCACATTGTGTCTGATTCGTACCCAGTTCCTACTTGCTATTAATTTGGTGCAAACTTCACCAACTTTATTAAAACACTGAAAAAATTATAAAATAATTATTTGTGACTTCGATCCTATGGTTGCTTGTTAGCCATAAACAAGATGGCGCCCATATCGGTATATATATTATTATGTAATAAATTCAAACCCATTATAATCCATCGTATACGAAAACTTCAAAGTGCAATGACTTGCGACAAAATATTTTTAATTTGTTTTCTTGTTCTTGTGTTGTTCATTTTGGGAGGTTTTTTGTATGGATGCAATGATTTTGCACACAAATAAATAAGGTCCACAGCACTAAGTATTTGAAAGATACGTCTTGTATTATACCTATGTCAGCAATTCTTACAAGATTTCTGGCGATATGTAGGTCACTAAAGGAGGACGATTTTGATTTTACTCGTATGTTGTGCTATCTTCAAAAAGCTATCTGGACCATTAAAAGGTAGATATGCTGATTACAAAAAAAAAAAAACTAAAACGTTGAAGCTGATTGCACCGAAACAAATCCGTACCATTAAAAGGTGGATATTGATTTTCGTGTGTGTTTTTCAACTTATATTGTTTGTTTTGTGTTATTTCTTTTCAGCCATTCTTCAAACAGCTATCTGGACCATTAAAAGGTAGATATGCTGATTAAAAAAAAAAAAAAAAAAAAAAAACCACTAAATGGTAGACGCCGATTGCACCGAAACAAATCCGTACCATTAAAAGGTGGATATTGATTCTCGTGTGTGTTTTTCAATGTATATTGTTCATTTTGTTTTTATTTCTTTTCAGCAATGACCATACGGAAGCATATTCGAACCGTTAAAAGGTGGATACTGATTCTCGTGTGTGTTTTTCAGCATATATTGATTATTTAGTGCTAATTAATGATTTTAGTATGTTTTTTGCCTTATGTATAAAATATAAACATATGTGTGTGCGTCACGACATACAATGGGAAGTTCTGCCTGTATACTGCTCCCCTGTGCAACTATATTTACTATTCAATATTAGTTTCTCACTCCTTATGTGAACGCGATTTTTTATTTTTTATTTATTTTTTTGGTTCATTGCCCACTGCTTATTTGCATTTTTTAAATATTTTCTTATGTTTCGCTTTCATGTTAACGCTTCTCCTTGAATCGTTCCCGCCGGGGATCGAGACATCTACGCCATGACGAACGAGTTTACGCTACTGCTTGCGGCCCTTTGCAGAGAGAGCCGATGTCATCACTTGAGAGCCGATGCCATCACTTGCTGCTGTTGCTCTTACGATTGTCCCCATCACTTGCTGCTGTTGCTCTTACGATTATCACCATCACTTGCTGCTGTTGCTCTTACGATTATGTGCACCGTATTACCAAAAAAAAATGTATATATATATAAATAATAATTTGAAATAATAATATGTAAATTTTGGGCGTAGGTTTTTAATGCTGAATCTCTATGTGGATGACTCCTTTGTAGCTTTGGTCAAAGGGATTTTAAGCGATTTAGAGTCAAAAACTTTCATTCCCACGGCAGTTTTTTCGTTGTGTTTTCGGGGAAGTGTTATGAAACGAACTTTCTTAAAATTAAAACATTCAACCCCGTAATATTTTCTTAAAATCAAGTACTTTGTATTTTTAAATTCTTTCATATGGTAACCCCTTGGGGGGCGTTGACCATTATCGGGAGAGGCGGGGAGAACGAGCGGTCCTCAGCTCGGTTGGAAGAGACACCGGTCTCTTTGGATTCCAGCGCTGTTTGCGAGAGGTTGTTACGTGCTCCACTTTGAATTCGAGACTTGCTTTGCTAAAACAGTGTTTGTCAATTAATTACTAGTACATTTCGATTCATTCTTTCTACAGTGTTTGTCAATTCATTACTAGTATATTTCGATTCATTTTTTCTACTGCCTGCTCCCTGGACGTCTACAAAACTACAAAAACTGCGGTATCGTTCCTTTATTTTTTTATTAATTTCTGTCTCTGCTTTCTGCCCACTAATTTAACATCATTCTTTTAACCGTCCACAAAGAGATTTAAGCTTTTCCTACGCGTAGATTCCTGTGCTGTAATTATATAGTCTTTTTGAAGGCATTTAAAGGCACCACAATAATAGTGTTTTATTTCCAAGATACCCTTTGTTCTACCCACTTCTAGAAGGCGTATGTTCTCTCTTAATACCAACGAACTGAAAACACGGTACCTGCTCGAGCTAGCCAGGTATTCTTGAAGATATAATACATCTAACACGCGGTTCGATTCCGTGGAAACGCATTATCTAACAGTATCAAGATTGCTTAAACGCAATCTCCTTATTAATTTGATATCAAAAACATAAGAATTGATTCACTTTTGAGGTCACACTAGTGAAAATTACAACCTTCGATCGTAATTATTTGCGAGCATTTTTCATCATAAAATCCGTTCTACGAATATTTTATGTTGACATAATATTCTCTAATAATGGATAATGGGTAAAAAAATAATATATCTCTTTTATATAAAACGTGCATTTTTATTACTTTTATAAAAACTCCCTGAAAACTGTAAACTTTAACATTTCAGGAAGAATATATCTGTTTTTAGTATCAATCATCGAAATCAACAGTATCATCGAATGAATGAAACTGAACTACTTAAATACATAAAAACCTTTTTATGTATTTAGAAGTTTAATAAAAAACGGATTACCATAAAATTTTTTGATTTTTTTCTACATATAAGCTGTTTATTTATCTATGAAAAAAAATGTTTTAAAAATTAGATAGAAAATAATGTAATTACGGTAAATTCTTTGTAATGCTTTTATGCGTCACGTGGTTTCCTGTTTGTTCCGTGGCAATCCTTGTTCCGGGGTATTTTTTAAAATGTGAGGCAAGGGAGTGGTTATTTTTTTACTATGGAATAAATTGTTGGTTTACGCGTGAGGACGCGGGTTTAGTCGGCTTTTTCTCACTGTAAAGTTTTCCACTTCCCGGATCTAGGAGGGGCCGGAACGGTTTTGCTGTGATGACTTTAAAATGGAAAAGCATTATTTTTTATGAATTTTGAGCGTCGGAACTCTCAGCGGGAGGGATATCTATACCTGTGGAATAATAACACTAATGTAATCTTAGGTGAATTGAACATTATACTGTGTCGGGATATTATGTAATATCTAATTACCGGGTTAATCAATAAGAATAAGCAGTGGTGGCTCATTACTTTTAGATGTACTACAGTGCTTATATTATAAAAATGGAAGTATTGATATTTTAGTAGCTGAATAAGTTTTTTTTTCGGAAATTCGGTTTTTGTATGAAATTTTCAGGAAATCGATGTAGCACACTGCCAAACTGAAATGTTCGGAGAATCTTAATGCAAAACAACCAAAATTTCTCAAAAAATATTAAATCGTTTTTGACTAAACAAAATCTATGATGTCGAGTTTTTAAAACTCCATCTCCACTTCATCACACTCAAAAGTTACGAACCGCCATTGATTATAAGTGAAACCCTATTTTTCTCAGATTTCTGGTGAACATCATTTAATGTGAATAAGAGTTACTTTTTAGAAAAAATAATCAATATAATACATAAAAATATCAAAAAATTTTCACGGAACAAAATGCTTTTGAGCAATTTATTTACTGAAATTATGCCAAGCCGCTCAATTTTTAACTAAGTGTTCAACGGGATAGTGTACTTTGGCTGATTTTATTTTATTCAAATACAGCACACCGTCTTAATTGTCCGAAACCATTGAGACTATGGTAGCCTCAATTGGGGTACGTTGTGAGGGGGTGAAGGAGTATAATGGGAATGTTATTTGAAAATTCAAATCTGGTCTCTAAGCATTGCTGAGCTCATTTCAAGCAAATTTCGAATCTGATGGTTGATCTTTCACGAAGGCGGTACTGAAAGTATCTTTATGTTATTATTAAATTAATGTTAAACATCTACCTAAATGTTACTACATGCACAATGTACAATGTACATGAATCAAAATCACGGGGAATCAAAGTGGTGAGACAATATTCTTAAGAAGTTTTACGTTTAAACAAACTATTTATTTTAGACACTGGCAAGATTTCGTCAGTTGCCACTCTGGGATGCATGCGTGTTCCGGCAAGCCAGAGATAGATCTTGAAATCCGTGGTAAGAAGATTATTCTGTTTTGAGCATCTTGAAACTCATCACATAATTCCTTCATAATGACCACCGCGTTATTCGAAACCTTTTGATTGATCGCTTTTTAAATTTCTGTTGAATAAAGTCAATCTTTAGATAAATATTATCGTTTCTTCATCCTAAACATTAAACATGATAACTTATAAAACCGATCGCGATAAACTGTTGTTTAAAATTATAATTTGAAATATTGACTATTCATTTTCACGTAATGAAATATTATTCTCCATTATTGTATCCAGCTGCTCAAATATTTTTACAATCAAACATAAGTAATAATATTGTAATAAATATTGCTATCGAATCTTTTTGAAAACTATTTCCATTTTTACGTCTGTTGGAAAATGAAAAATTACTTACGTTTAGCACAAAATACATCATAGTAATTATTCGCTTTGTAGTTATCTCAAGCAATTTCCTGTCTGCTTGGATTTTCTCATAAGCGGAATATATGGGTTATTTCCTAAATACGAGGCCTAAGAAACACAATCGACCCTAAGTATGGTAATAAAAATACGGCTTCAAAGGTTTTTTTTTTCGTTTGCTCCCAAAAAGAAAACATTTTTGTACAACATATTCTCAAAGTTATGAAAAATGTTTCCATACCAGAAATGTACAGCGCTGTATTTGAAACTGAGATACGTATTTTGCCCAAATCTCGAGTTATATTGAACAATTTACGAATTGAGGTTACAATACGAACAAATTCATGGCCTCTAAAAATTATTGAAAAACTCTATTACCTAACTTAATCTTATTATTGTAAGTCTGTATTGTTTTTAATTCGATTTATTATATTTAACATATTCGTAGTTGGATGCATTTATGTTAACGAATTATTAATCTAAATTTTAATCTACATATTATTGAATTTTATATTGCTTAAACAAGTATGGTTCTTACAAACTACTTTTATTGTTGTATTCTTAATGGTACTCTCACATAACGCTATACGCATGAAAAAGTTTTCAGGCGTGGCCTATATTACCAAAACGTTTACCATACAATCCCATATAGGCCTGTCACATCAGAAAGATGGTGTACTATAAGTGTAGGCTGGGCAATGATGATATGCCGTGATCTGATAACCAGGCGGTTATTTGAAAACACATCATTTTTGGAGGCGTTGGGCGTAGTCAGCTGTCAAGATGACAGATCCCGTTGCAAAAAATTATATTCCCTGGCACTAATTTTGATCTGACCCCCTCTCCTGCCTTAGGGATATCTTAGTATAATACTACAACATATATCTGCCATAGGTCACCCCAAGTAGTTTTCCACGTTTTGTGATTTAGCAGGGGTGTCCGGGTTGGTGACATGCCAGATCGGGAGAGGCTTGTGTCGGGTTACCCTTTTACCTCTCTAACTGAGCCTCGATTTTCGACAAGTCATTCCACTCGAACAGCAATTGGTTCGAGTGGAATCACTTTTGACGTATAGCGTATATAACTTTGAAGAAACTCAAGAATAAGAAAACCAATGTATGTACTTTCGATGACGATTGCGAGCGGCCTGGATCGGAGGATAGATTCCTTTGTCTTTCGACCCATCGCCTTGTGCCGCAGCGGGAGAAATATATTCATACGTCCGTCACACACTGATCTCTAAATTCCTACCAACCCCTTATACCTTTTTCTTTCCCAGATCTTCTTCTTCCTTTCCTTGTAAAAGATAAACATCCCCAAAGATGACATAGGCCCTCATACGTGGGGTTAATGTAAAAAATATATAATTATATTTTCTGTACAGGCCACGCCCAAAAAACGCTTGATGCTTATAGCGTGGGCTGACAAGCATTTTGGTTTCCGGCAGCGGATTACATCTCTTTATAGAATAAACTGTTTTGCGCTATTGACTTTGTTCATTCTTGGTAGTCTTATTTTATTGAGCATCCTTGAATTATTTATGTCTGTGAAATTATTGTTATTGTATATTATTTTATTAGAAATTTAATTTTGGTAAAAATTCGTTTATTATTTTACGTACAAATAATATCACTGTGGTTATTGTCAGTGCCTGTCTCATTGTAAGCTAATAATTTAGCTCTTTTAACGTTTTTGCTATTTTTGAAAATCAGTAGTTTTAAACTCATTGCTATATTTTGGAGAATTTGTAAGAATAGAGCAATAGTTATTTTTTTGGAACACTAATGAAGTTGTTACGATAATTTAAAAAAAAATTGTAATAAAGTTTATCTGAATTTTTTTCTGAACGATCTTCACAAAATAATTATATTTTAATTGTTCGGTTCGAATGCGTCGTATGACGTATTGATGGATAAAGCTATAGTTCTACCTCGCAATTAGAACAATGGGAAGAAGATGATAAAATGACAATATCGTAGATACGTAGGTTGCAGTAGAAACCAATTTTAAGACCTTAATTGGGCCAATACGTGATTTTAGTGTCTAGTGCAGCCCTTGAGAGCATTCCGGATAACTCAGCGCTAATGAAATTTTTTCATTGATAAGAGTCCTCAAACAAAGGTTTGGCGAAATTTCGCAGTACACAAAGGCTCGTAAATTTTGTGATTTACTTTAATCATACGGCCTTCTGAATTTCAGGGATAAAAGAGCTCATTTCCCTTCTCCCTGTTTACGTGACGAAATGTTTGCTGGCGGCGCTCTTTGTGGAATTAATCAGGATGAAGCCTTAATACGGTTTACGATATTTTTAAACGCGATAACCTTGTTGACAACCACTGGAAATTTTAAAGCTACCCTATTCTGGGATGCTTTATAAGCCTAAATATAAAAAAGGCTGCTTGATGAGATAGTTAGTGAAAAAACTTGTGCAGGTGTTTTCAAATTTTAAGCCACCATATTATACGTTGTTGTTAAAAAAACTAAATTAGTTTTCTGCCTGCTGGTAGTAGGTACCAAATAGCAACTACTGGCCATAACATAGTCTAATTTTTAGCATAATAATCAACCTCACTAGGACGAAAAACCTGTATCAAGGTACCTATAAATACTCAAACCTTTTTTGCAGTACTTCTTATAAGCGGGACCATGCCCTAAATCCTTTGCAGAAAGCTAAGTAGTAAGCGAAAAATAAGAAGATGCTTATTCTAAAAGAAGAAATATGTAAATACGAATGTTAGAGGGAGCGCGCTAATTTAAAGATTACATAATAATTATAACCAACCGAAAATTGTGAAAATATTTGATAAAACACGACTGGAGTAAATATCTCATGACAAATGCCCAAATCGCATTTAAGATTCAATGAGATTTTTTTCACTCCCATGACGTAATATTTGTTCATTTTCGGAGCGTACTTAGCCATTTTGAAGTGAAACTTCTTTACGCGCGTTATGCAATTTTGAGGACCGGAGTAAAATCAACTCATGACCGTCATCAAAAACCGTGATCATTTCGCTATAGGAGCCTAGCCAATATTATATACCTACTTATCACATGCTACTTATAAATATGTCAATAGACAGAAAAAAAGAGAGAATGAAATGAAAAGAGAGAGAGAGAAGAATACTAAAAGTTTCACTTCCGTCGTGCGTAGGCTTGCCACACACTGTATTTTTTTTTCTATTTAGAGAATTTCATAAAGTTAACGTTTCGAGTCTACAAATTTATAGAAATTTTCATACAAAATAAACACATCATTTTTAAGAACTTAAGAACTTGAAGTGTTCAAGAGACATATTTTATGATTCGGTAGAAATTTGGAATGCGGAGATTCAATGTAAAAATGTGCACAAAATTTTTATATTTAAATAAATTAACTTTCCTTAGCCAAATTTGTAATTAAAGGGCGATCTCATTATCGTTTTTTTTCTATAATATCTCACTTTTTTTTCAAACACAGGTCGATTTCCACTTTAGATTATGATCCGGGTTTTAACATCACGAGTCTATAACAAAAGCGAGTAAGTGACAACAATACACAAACACATACGTGCTACATTGAATGGATCATAACATTAATGTTGTACTTCCATTGCCTCATTTCTAATAATGATGATTTGGGTTGCTAGGAAGCCGCCTCATACTGAGAATATTAATAATAATTATGCTAGCTTCATTATAATACTAATAATTATAAGACAAAGCAGTTTGGCCCTACCAGGCGATCAGAAATAGTGAAGATGTGAGATACCCACTTTCTGCAAGGTTCAAACAATAGAAATGTTCGCATGGATTTAATATATTGCACATCATTTTCCCCTCAAGAGTCATTGAGGCTTTTAAGAGTTCGCTGGGCAGCCTATACAATTTTCTTCCCAAAAGGAAGCCTTTTACTGGGAGTAAATGGGAGACACTTTGGCCAGTTATTAAAATGTAATTGCGTGACTTTTTAACGTAGGTATTTATTATGTTTACGTGCTGTTATTACGAACGGAAATTATTACGAATTCAAAAAAAAAATTTCCGATGTGAAAAAACAGGTTGAGAACTAATGTTTGTTTTTACATAAATTAATACCAAACTATTTACTAACTACGGGGTTCCATCAGTGGGATCTGATACTGTCATTGGGGAAATTTTATAAACAGAAAGGACTAGGGGTGAAAAAAAGATGTAGAAGTGCCTCGCTATTGAAATACAGTAAAACAGCAAAGTTAAAACCACAGGAATTTTTAGATTTTTTTTAATAAAAAAAAAATCGAAAATTTTATCTCGCTTGTATTTAATCTTACAAACTCTTGATCTACTGCAAATATTCTCACCATTTTAATACAAATATTTATAACAGAAGTATACGTTCAACCGATGAAAGTATCCAAAAAAGTTTTATTTATGGAGGCCTCACTGCATCAAAGTAACCCTGCCGCACACCCGGGGCTTTATGCTTGAGCTGATAAATATAAATGGCGCCCTATTTATCTGTTCCACTGTGTTGACTCTGAATGTGCAATAATAAACATACATTTTTTTTATAAATTTACAAGAGCGCTCAATGATAAAATCACAACGTCTTGGATAATTGGATACTTTCAATGACAAAGTGCCTCGAGAAATATATTTGGGTATTAGATGGGAATAGTACAATATATTAAAATAATCATACAACCACCTTGACAACCTTTGTGGTCGAGAGGTAAGGCTGTCGAATCACAAGTCGGAGGTCGCGGGTTCGAAACCCGGCGTGTGCAAGTTAATTTTTTAAATATTTTTTGATATTAACAATTTACTCATATAAAATAATAAAGTGTGTTTGCCGCACGTTTTAGAGTGGAAGATACACTCAGTATCACCCTGGTGTAGGATCACCATTCAGAATTGAATTGTTGATTGAAGTGGCTTTAGCAGTGTTTTGTAACCAGATCTGAATAGCTAGCTACTCCCCGACCTTCCTCTCCCATATATCCTCCCCCTTCTCACTACCTTCAACCTCACATATACTTCAACTGAGATAGTCTCACTGGCTTCAGACTGAAGCTGGAGCAGTTGGAACGATATTCACATTAAAAAAATATATTTTTAAAAATAAATATGTAATCTAAATATTGCTTGACATGGCTTTTGCCGTGTTCAGTGCTCAATTCTGTTTAGCCAGATTCCGCTTCCAAATATTCTTTCCCTCCTTAACCCTTTCTGTCACACAACACAGAAACTCCAGGGGGATGCCATTGTTGCACTGGTTCCAGACAGTTGGAATCCTTACACGATTTTCGCATCTAAAATATAAAACGTCAGAAATTCTTTTTGAACGTACCTTTATCGCTACCACAAATATCAAACTTTTTATACTACAGTGGGAATAAAAATAATTAATATTTTCAACGGAATACGAATTCTATTTGTAACCACAGTAAATAAAATTGCATAAACAAGACTTTGCGGAGAAAATCTCACTTTCCAAGCATTTTGAGTAGGAACTAGGAAATATTTAATTAGATCCAGTGGTTTGGCCATTCTGTGGAAACGATCTCGAGTTTTTCGTTTCCGGGGATTGCTGTTGGAATCCGATGGAAACTGCCTTCGTGTATATGGTACAGCACGGTTAGTGGTTTGCCGCCGAAACTTGTATATTAGCGATGTTATATTGCGGGCTTAAAAGAAAAGCTCGCTACGCAGTTCGGGTAGCTAGCAAATGTTAACTCGGCTTTATAACGTACTCCCACACGCGTCGGCCTCGCATCTCGCATTATTCCTCATTCCATATCTCTTTATGTTTTGGCATTTTTGTTACACATAATGCAGATGATGTTTTTTCATGGGGAAAGTAAGCTTCAGCTGAGAGAGGTTTACGTGTCCCTGAACGCAGGTTAAAGGTGAATAAATGTAAGCTTTTATCAAAATGTACTTTAACATTTTTATGTCGAAAATGTTCGTACATAAAATAACCTAATATTATATTATTAATTAAGGCTATTAATTGTGATTTTAAGCATTGCAATGTTTATTAACTCTTTACAGGCCAAGATTCCAAACAAAACGTCTGTAACCAAGTGGGTCTTCCGACGACCCCATGATGTTTTTCTTATGGGCTTTTAAACTAAAGAAATTATTCAGTAAATTATTAATGGTAACTTATGTATTTGCGCAGGAATAGTCTGTAACCAAGGGGGTTTTCCGACGACTCCATGATTTTTGTCTTATGGGCTTTTAAACTAAATAAATTATTCAGTCAATTAATAATGGTAACTTATGTATTTGTGCAGGAATACGTAAAATCCTAAAATAATTTGCTAATATAACTAGGATAGCAATTTCGGGTACTACCTACTCCCCCACTTGGCTGCGGGATAGTTAATTAGGTTCAAATTAGGCATAGATACCACGAATTTGGTGAATTCACGAATGTGTCATGCAGTATGAAATAAACCAAAAATGATTATTGTAATGCGAGAAATCCAAAAAAATTACAAAAAATAAATAAACGATACACACTCTTAATAACAATATAAACTAGTATTTGGGTATTTTCAAAATTTGCGAGTATCCGATATAGTATGACAACCAATATGATATATTGGGCATCACTAATATGATGTTGTAATGTGTGTGGCTGAAAAGTGAAAGAGGGAAGGTTGGAAGGTATATGGCTATTCATATCTGGTCACCAAACATGGCTATAGCTATTTCAAGTTAGGTTTTGATTCTGAATGGCGGTCTTTCACAAGAATTATAACCACTTATATACATACATAGGTGGAAACATCTATTCAGCACGTGCATAAATTGATGAATGCTTAGTACGTAGCTAGTATAATAAGTTCAAATGCTGTGCTGAATTCTCGCTTACCTTTGTATGTTTATGGTGAAAATACCTTTGAAGTAAGTAATGACATAACACGTACAAATATGTGTTATAGCTCGTTCTCTTCTTATGCACGAGTCGGGAAGAATAATAATTCCAGGAATATGGAACGTTGAACGCTGAGGGCTGAATTCTGAACGCTTTACGCTGAATGCCGGGAAAGTGGCTGGTTCTCGGATCTCTGCTAACTGTAAAACTGCGCGACAAAACTTTGCTGCGCTTTGAGTGGAAATTTAAATTTGTAATATTCGCTTATAATTTGTCACCTCAAGCTCGGCGTTGGTGAATTATTTCATTTTTAAATAAAAAAACTCGAACAACGAATTATCTTTTAGGTACCCTACGTCAGATGTTACTAATGTTACACTCGAGAAGAACTTCGGCTTAAATAACATCTTCCACTTAGTATTTCTTTAGTATGGTAGTCATTTATCCACAGTTACTCCACGCTAGCAAATAAATCCTCGTAAAAGTGTTACGAAATCTACGATTTAGTCGAAGATTTAACTTGGAAATCGTTATACATTGAAAATGATGTTCAATGACATATAATGTTAATACATTTAGTTCTAGATTTCTTTGCGACATTTTCTTTTTTTTCGCAATTTTTTTTATAAAAACCATTTGTAGCAGTTCACTTTCGCCCTGCTACATTTATGGTTAATCTATCCATAACTCTATCTTTGGATTGCTTCCTTGTCTATGGGATTGATGTCTATGGAAGTTGGCGCTGGCAGCGTGACGGCCAGTCACCTAGGAAGAGTACCAAACGGACAGCGGGCAGGAAATCTCATTCATCTGGAAGGATTGGAGCGATTGCTCCAGGCGACATTATGGGATGAATCTTGCAAACATATTGTTCCTGTTTATCTAGGCGACATTATGGGATGAATCTTGCAAACATATTGTTCCTGTTTAACTGTTGTTATCCCTCGACATAACGTTATCAATCAATTTTTGCAGTTACAATCGTTAATTTGCATGGCGCCCTTCTATGAAACAGGTCAGATTATAATCGTTGTATTCCTTTGTCACTAATTTACTTATAAAATTGCTTCCATTCCAATTTCAACTGTGCAGTTGAATCTTCGATCACTTTAACACCCCTTAAAATATTTTTATCAACCCTAAATTATGAGTCTCATGTTCTGGTTAAATTTTAATCGTAATTAATAACTAAAATAATCGATGTTTCGTTCTTTGCCAATAAATGATATATTGTGGCATTCTTAAGTTATTTCAATACTACCTATCACACCGATATCACTCTGTTACACATTTTCAGATGTTCATTGTAAGGTACTTAGCTTAAGTAAAATACAAAACGAGTAATGCTTTAAAAGCCCAACACACACTTCTGACGAAATTGATTTTATACGTATTTGAAATCCACTCTAATTTAATATCTAAACGGATAAAAATGATCATGTTAAATAAGTGCAGCATACCAACTCCCTGATAAAATATTAATCATTTAGAATATATCGAGAACACGTGATCTTTTTCTAATATATATCATGACGGAATGTGACAATATCAGTATGTCAATATCAATATCAGTATTTGTATGAAAACATTTTCCGCCGTCCTCTTTAAACATTCGCCTTTTACTGATACTGTGTTAGGATTCATTCTTTACAGGCCTGCAATCCCATTTTTAAATAGAAAACGAACAATTTGACCAGATTGTTAGTAAGTTTACAGCATTTCATATCAGTAAGTTTTCTCCGTGTACGGATGCAACACACGAATAAAAGCAATGTTTTTTGTTGTATGTAAGTACGTTCATGTAATTGATACACCTGCCAATTGATGATTAGGCTATTGTTGTTCACTATAAATAGGTATGAGTCATTCATTTTACTCCAAAACAACAAAAGTTTATTTCATTTTTATATAAAATTTTTGTTTAATTTTTAATCCTTCATGAGTTTTTTAAACAATAAACAGCTTAAATAAGAACATTTAAATCTATAGAAATGTAATATAGTTAGGTAAGGTTAGGTTGGGTTAAGTAAGGTTAGGTTTTGAAAAACCTGAAAATATTATACGTATCGGCTCCATCTGAATAGGAGCAGACAAATTGGGCGTGTAACGGACGTTGTTGGCCAAATTTTCCATTAAAAAAAAGAACTCAACTTTTAGAAAATGTGCCAACTCCACGCCGCTGGCAAATTCCTCACTCCCCGCCCCTGCTCATTTCATAGCCCGTTTCGGCCAAAATTGCCCGAAATTTCTGACTACGAAAAGCATCGATTTACAAATATGTCGATGATACCTGTTTTAACTTGTACATCTCCTCAGCGGTAGTCAAATAAAAACTTTTTGCGATATACTACCACTGGGGAGATATTTAAAACGTCATTTTTAACGATTTCAATGTAACCATTTTTTATCATTAATTTTACATATTTGTCTCTATAAAAATCCAAGAACCTTGTAGCATAGTGAGTCTTTCCTCTTTCGAAGCACTATGTTACTAGGAACCTCGGAAAATACTGTCATAACCATTGACACATTTGGTCGCTTCAAGATCAAATTTACAATTTTATTATACAAACATTTCTTATTTTTTGTCGTATCTTGACAAACTAAAAATCTTGTTGTCAAGATACAAAATTTTATAACTACTATGTAATAAAACTATGTAATTGTCTTACAGGCGAGCTTGCAAAATCTTTGCTAAGTCTCAATTTTAAGCGTCCGCTTTCAGCAAGCCCACCGAAAATATGAATATGAAACATTTTGCGGTGGCTTATGTACTCTCATGTAGCGTTGGTAAAATCCTCTACCGCTTTTTGGTCGACAGCCACATATCGAGTGAAAGTCGACCGAATAAAATATAAGCAGCGACATTGTTAAAATAAATCAGTTCATCTTTACCAACAAACAAGTGTTTTACTACTTTCTATAAATGACTCCTGCCTTTCACCTGCCTCACCTTACCTAGTCTTCTGCTCTAAATCTTCTGTTGTTTACCTCTTCAAGATCAGCAGGCCCTTTTAGAAAACCGCCAAACGCCAGAAGCAAGCAGAGACAACATCACACCCAGTGCACAACATTCATCGAGCACCAGGTGCGGGAGGCAGATTGCAATAAATCTCAATCAACTTTACAACTATCATCACTATCGGCCGTAAGCGGTTTGGACCCAGCGCCCAAATCTACAGTCTCGTCCAGTACAGGGCCTTTCGACCCACTAATCGATTAATGGAAAAAAATAAAGAAAAATAGATTTAAAAATCTCGTTCATTTTGGTAACAAACTATTATTTCGCATAATTTTCTTACATGTCAAATAAAGATCGAAATTCGTATAATTGATCAGCATGTGTTGATAGTTTTGTAAGCGAGGGAACATAATCTAGTATTAATAAGAAAACTTCCCCAGCAGAGTTTGATATTAAAGCATAAAGTTTTTTTTGTGAAATATATACTTTCTCTAATCCGGGGACATGCCGTAAAGCGGCTGGCTGTGAATACTACATCGGATAACAAACATATCCCGGCCGAAAGTTTTTTTTCCCTCGTAAACCGAATTATTGCTGCCATATTGGAACATTTGGGAAAAATCGCGAGTGACGTCATTGTGCTAGAGCGAAGGTCGACTGGGCTGATTTTATTTTCGTTTTTGATTCATAGGAGTTTTTATTTTATTTTTATGTGAAATTCTCAAATGCCTTGAGCCAGTGAATCTATTAAAGGAATGTTGCGGATATAAATAGTGTGGAGGAGGGAGGGAAACGGAGAAGTGGAGGAGGAATCCTGGGAAGTACATGGCTATTTGGATCTGGTCAATAAATTTAGCTAATACCATTTCAAGAATTATTTACCAGGGCGATACTGACATGACAATCATAAAAAACTGTAAAAACATAATTATTAATTATTTTACAGGCAACTTCTTAAAATTATCTGGATAGACGCGTTTTGTGTTCATTATATTACAAATATATATTTGTATTATGTTTGAGTTTGTGGCGTTTTAATAAAGAAGTTAAAAATTATTTTTTTATAAGCAATAATTATTAGCCTGAAACACTCATCCACATTGAAAAATCTCCTGATAAAAGATACATGACGCCAACGGGACATGAACCCGTGTCCTTTCGATTGCCGGTCGACAGCTCTGACCACTGAGCTATGGCGGCTTATCTCTTATCCGCGAAATAATTCAATATATACTAGTGTTTCGTTCAACAATTACTGCTTATTACATTTTTTCACCTGAAAACAACCAACTTTATTTTATATGAGAAAGGCATTGTAAGTGCTAACTCTCTCACTAGATGGCGTCGAGACAAATTGTCTAAATTTTTTTGGTCAAAATTACTAGAACTTGTCAAATATTAATTATTACTTTTTTGGTAAACTAATGTTTAAGACAAGATTTTTTATGCATAGCACAAATTATTGCTTATAAAAAAATAATTGTTACCCTTTGTGCTATGCATAAAAACTCTTGTCTTAAACATTAGTTTACAAAAAAATAATAAAGAAGTTAAAGTTATGGTGTGCCTGTATACCGTTATAGGGGGTGTAAACTTCTACCGATGTTGACTGTCAGGATTTTTTACTCAAAAAGGGAGAGAAAGCCAAAAATAGCTTTCTTTAAATTAAAACCTAGTCTGCTTGGAAAGACGCTTGCCTAATTCCTATGAATTCATTATGTTCTTTTATACGTGGGCAAAAAAGAAAACAGTTTTATTTTACCTTTAAAAAAAAATTAAATCCGTATTGTCCTTTATGGAGCTATTTCACTTTAATGCACTCCACATTTCTTCTTTTCTCTCCTAACAATCAACCCCTGAGACCGCGAACAGGGATAAAAAGAGAGAAATAGAGACATAGCGACGGCGATAAAGGGAAGAGAGACCACCGAATAGAGAGAGAGCAAGAGAGATAAGAATATAAGAAACTCAAACAAATTGTTCGGGTGGTATTTTCTCGGAGAGATATGTCTTGTTTATCCTAAGAGGAAATTAATTCCGTCCATTTAACACCTACCAATCTAATTGAAAATTGCACGCAAACATTTCGCCAGTAGGCGGTCCAAGATGAAACAATTCCTTACAGAAATAACGAAGATAAACATTATTCGTATCTGAGTATTAACCCCTCAAGGCTCTGGCATTTTCAAATTAAATTCTAAATTAATCATTAAATTCAGAATGTCAAAGAATTCATGTGTATTTCCGAATAGCAATAAAATCACAAAAAATTAACTATTTCTGAATGTATCCGAAAACCTATATTTTTTTATGAAATATGATAAAATAATATTTCAAATTTTATTGTTAGAAAAAAATATAAAATTTTTGAAATACTTAAAATTTTAATGAAAACATTTTTTTTTAAATTTGACGCTTCTAACTCTTTTTCGTCTAAACACTGAAATAATTTATTAGACGAATGTATTATGAACATTATTGTTACCTCATTTTTGTGTCGTTTCATGGGGAAAAATTCACAAGGTTCCACAAATTTTTCTCGAATTGCAGTCGGAACTTTTGGTTTCATGTAGGGGTATATTTTAAATATTCTACAGTCAACTTCTAGATTTTAATATAAAGTGTATATTTCTCACTGATATTAAGAGAAACGACGATTTCTATGAGACTATCATTATAACCGAGCTGTTACCAAAAGCGAACAAATTGAGTAAACCGGTTATAGCTGTTTGTTTTTAAAACCGTACAAATAAGTCTGAGGGGTTAAAAGATTAAGATATTTGATTGTAAATTAATTTAACTTATGTGCATATATAACGAACGTATTTAAGGCAACTGTTACGATCAATATGTACACATTGATGTATTATATTTAGATGAGACATGAAGCGAATAAATAGGTTCCGCTTTTTGACATCTAACCGACCCCCAACTCTCCCGACGCTATAACTAAAACTACTGATTCCGGTTTACGTGCACCGCTTATCGCGTTGTAATAGTGGAACAAGTTTCAACGAGATATTAGTACGCAGTAGCGCCTCTAATTATGGTTCTTTGTATAAACATAATGTACTACCAAGTTGTTCATGTAATTTCCCCGAAGGGTGGACCGAAGATGAAATTCTAATTGGTGATATGCGATACTCTACCAGGCTGATGCTGAATCAAAAATCGTTTATTTTGCAACGCGATTGGTGTGGTGGGAGGAATGCAAAATATTATGGGCGGGAGGGTTGATATCACTATTATTAATAATAAAGAATGGCAGTTTTGATGGCTTAGAAATACCTACTTAAATATGTTATTTGTTTTCTCGTAGTAGAGTTTGGGGTTTCCGAAAGAGACCTTAGAGATATCAGAGAATGCTGTATGAGAGGACTAGGAGAACCTTTGTTTTATAAATAACCACGTTGTAGCAGGGACGGAATATTCAAACTAACTATGTATCTGACTATCTAAAAAATACAATCATTAATGATAATATTTGCACACCATGTCAAAACTGGACAAAATAAAAATGTAAATAATAGAGTGTGTATTTAGTTATTTAAATGATGGAGACCACAAGCGCAGATCCAAAGCAATACTAACTATTCGTTCAAAATCTTATGAATGCTAGAAGGAAGAACCCACAAACGAGGCCTTAGAGTTGGAGTAAAATGCTGACCTTTTAACCTAACCTATTTAGCCTAGTTTTTCTTTCATTACTTTTCATGACTTTATATCACTTTTTAAACCTAGTTTTACTACAGCACCAAGTGGGGAGGAAATGTGTGGTATTCAATTAGAATGCGCCAAATCGAAGTAATTTTGACAAGGATAAATAATAGTTGAAGCATTGGAATTGTTAGCTCAACGGTTTGATCATAAATGTTTTATTTTTTACTGGGTATTGTTGCAATTATGAAATATTAGATACTAATATGCGTGATGATAACAGTTTTCCAATACCCTTCACGACACGACTCACACGTGAGAGAACGTCATTCCGAGCCACAATGTTATTCGAAATGATTTTTATTATGCATAGTATAGAATCTATTTTGATTGCCCTGAATTTACATTTGCGAAAACATTTTAATATATGCATTCAAAAACCCGGATATCTTAGCACACACAAACTAGGGTCGATACACAAGATTACAACATACATTCCATCAACCTTCAACATAAACTACTTTTGGGTATAGAAATTTGCAATATTTTTCTAATAAACTATTTAATATCCTCCCACTTGCAATAAATATCATTAAAAACAAAATAGCCGACTTCAAAATACTAAGTATGAATTAGAAAGTACCAAGATATGAATTTCGGACGCAGGAAGGAGGAAGATAAATGCAATATTGCACTAGGTGGTAGCGCCAAGTAATGTATTCGTATTTAATTTTCATTATTTTCTTTTGTGCTTTTTAGCACACCTACAAAAAGCTTCACATAATTTAAAATAAACACCCAAAACCATGCTATTTTGTTTTGTTTTATTGTCATATTTTATATTTTTCAGATACCTAACAAAAACAAAAAAATCTCGTGGAAAAAATAATATGCTATTTTGTGAGTTAGTGAAAACAATTTTTTACAAATTATCAATTTTTTTTAATAATTTTATCAAAATATGTTTACACTAGACTTAAATTCAAACTAACTTTTCCTCCATTGGTCACCATGAAACAGGCAGCTGCCTAGTATGGTGCTCTAATGTATCTTCTCTGAATAAATGTATTAATCATGCAACATGTGCTTATAAATAAATAAAAAATAAAAACCCGTTCAAAATCCACCTCTAGCACGACCACAGCTTCTTTACAAAATTAGTTTGTGATATTTTTCTAATGGGTTAATACGATGAAACTATAATCAGTTTGTTTTATATTTATTGTTAAACACAATTTATTTTAATTTTATTTGAATTAGCATCCAAACGTCACACGTTAAAATATTAAAAAAGCTTTATTTTTAAATGTGCCCAGGCTCACTCAAAACCACGCCCTACATATTTAAATGGGTCCAATCTCACTCAAAACCACGCCTTACATATTTAAATGGGCGCAAGCTCACTCGAGAACACGCCCTACATATTTATTCTTAATTGCTTATTATTATTTATTTCTTGAGTTGTAACTCGGCAGATAGACTCTGATATAATCTATTTGTCAGTAATGCGACAAAATTTTTGTGGAGAATTTAAAAATTAGCCTATATAGCTTCTAGGCCCCATAGTGGTATAAGCTGTAGGCTACTTTAGGTATAAATACCAGGGCGCAACTGGATTTGGATATTGACTCAGGCCTTTGCACTTGGCAGAGCTGAGAGCTCCATCGTCAGATACGGGCACTGTTCCATGACATATCATATTGGATTAGGGGCTCTAAAATCAAATGAGTTATTAACGTAGACGTCAGCAAGAACTTCGTTCTTTGCAATCTCTAGCCTGGGCGTCTTCCTTCTCCATATGCAGTGTCCATCCGGGCTGTAATGTTAATCACACCTGCCGTGGCCTGGTAGTTTAGGTCAGGTTAGGTTTGGCTATTACGCCTGGCATGGGGATGCCAGGCGAATATGTTTATTTGGAATAAACATCAAAACGAGAGCCTGTGTTCGGTCGGAAGTTTCAAGATCACCATTATCAACAACTGGGTTTCCGGTGATAACCGATCACTAAACAATGGGGTCGAGCTGCCATTTTACATTGGAAATTTTAAATTCATTCAAACTGTAACGATAAACTTGATAAAATCAGCGTCGGCATGAAGGATAATTATAGGAATAACTTCCATTAGTATTTTACTGTATCCTGTGTTTAATTACACACATTAAAATTAAAACTATTTTACCGGTCGCTGAACTGTCGGTGTCCGAGCGACGTCCCAGCAAGAAGTGGCTCTGCCCACTAATACGTTGAGTGGTTCAAAAATATAATTTAACAATGATAAATCAACGATTCTATCTACTTTTCGTAACAATAGCGTACACACACTTGGATATAAACGCATTTCTCTGAAATCGGATAACATTACAGCAAATTACGAAATAAATATCGGTCCTACCCGAGAGTTGTCGACTCCAGCTCTTGGGAAGGAAGGTTCAATACTTGGTCAATTTTTTTTTTTGATTTTAAAATTTGAAAGATATTTGGCAATTTGACGGGTTGGTTTTTTTCATTAAGTAATTACGAGATATATTCTTTTTGAAATAATTTATTTACCTGTTGTTGTTGTACCTATGACTATAATATATTTTTTTTAGTTAAAAAATACATGTGCACTACCGATTCAACCCAAGTAGTATCAAAATGCGAACAACTCAATCGGTAAAACCAAATTTCGTCTGAATGGATCTCGCCAGCAACTCGTAAAACAAAAAAAGCTTTCATGTGGTTTATACCACATAACCCAGCACTAAACAGCAAATACAGATAGTATCGTATATTTGATCTCGATCAAAAGCAGAACAGGCCAGATATAGCAGATAACAGATGCATATATTCAGATCCAATAAGCTCGCAAGTTACAATATTCCGGTGTATGATTACTGGTCCAGTGTAACTTTTCCGATACCCGAGCTATGAATAATGTATGGCTGGTGCTAGCTGCACGGAAAGCCAATATCGTACCTTTGCAGGCGCAATCACAAATATTGCGGGGATGAACTTTGAAGAATAAATTCCATGTTCCGCAATTACACTATCATCTTTTGCGTGATGATTTTTTTGGGATATCTTTAGTTGGTGAATATTTTGATAGTGAGAAGAAGACAATGATTAGTTTTCTTCAAAAATTAAACGCTTTTTATTAAATAATATCACTTCAAGAACGCTTAAAAGTCGTTTATTTCAGTAACTTTGTTATATGAATACTATCAAAATTAAAATATCACCCCTTCAGACAGTTTGCAAAGTTTCCGACGCATTTAAAATGTGATAGACGTCTTAATTTTTCGTAAAAACAAATAATGTTCTAGAAACTAGATTAACTTATCTTACGTGAATACTTAAAATAAATATAACTACTTATAAATAATAAAATTTAAACATCAAACATGAAACATGTTGCTAAAAACGCTTATCTAAGTTTAACAAATTTGTAAGAAACTTTCACTTCACTTTTTATCTCGATCTTAAAATATTAGAAATCATTTTCCAAGTTAAACCGAATGTTATGATAGCGGTACGAAATAAGAATTATTGGCTATTTTTAGTATTATATTAATGGCTTCTAGGATACATATTTGAACCAAACTAAGAAAAAAACTATTATTTCTCTTTCTAACATCGAAAAAATTGTATATTTCCGGATGATAGAAAAAATACTTTTACAGAGTATGGACGCCTAGTCTAACCATAATACGCTCGAACAGTTAGAGGTCAATATTGTTAAATTCACGGAAACGGTAAAAATCCATAAAACTTTTAACTCTATTGACACATATTATATCATATCACACAAGCACTGACGCAATCTGTTACACCAAAAACCAAGAAAATTTATTTAAAAAGAAGCTGGACGTACTGTAAAGAGTTTGCAGACACTTTAACTGCTGATTCTGTACAAATCGCAGGTGCGCGCCACTGTTGCATTTGGCAGCCACCTCTGGTCTGGATCCACAAAAACCTGAAATATATAAATACCTACCTAGATGGATACCTGAATAAACCCATCACTTTGTGCAGAAACAGGCGGTCCGTTTGTTAAATTTTCCTATCTTAACAAGCGGATTGCAATTTTTAGGGCACAGGCGTCAGGTAGGTATGTCCTTGTTCTGCCAGTATTATTAAGATGCTCAGCAGAACAAGCGTTATTGATTCCTTCGGCACCGACGCATACTTGAAAACACGCAAAACGCGCGCCCAATACATGTACACGTTTGACATTTGTCACGTGAGAACGTATCATTTCTACAACTCGTTCTTGAGTTCAACAGCTCGGTTGTGGAACGATTTGCCGGCCTCTGTGTTTCCTTCCTCCTACAACATGGGTCTCTTGAAGACCCATGTTCACTCTTTTCTCACCTCAAAATGATCCTCCACACAGTATCCCTAGAGATGACAAAGACCCTGTTGGAAATTGTTTTCCCGAAGTTCTTCTATACAATACCTATAATCGAGTGACAGCTGTGTTTTGATCTGCTCCCGAAATAAATAGTAAATAATTTGGTACAGCGAGAAAATTTTCCAGTGGATGTTTCAGATCCGATGAGAATTGTTAGGTTTACTTAGTCAGTGTTTGATTTGTCTGTGATTGAGCAATGAATGAATAATTATCAGTTTTTTAAAAACGAAAAATTAACAGTACATCACAAGTCAACCAAAAGGGTAATAGAGGCAGTGTTTGACCCACAGAGTCTACCAAAATGGCGAATTCAGAAAAAAATCTGAGAAGCAAAAGAAAAACGACAGCGACTAACCTTACATCTGAGCTCTATGCTTTAAACATTGACAATCTGCTGGAAAAAATGGAAATGAAGATGGAAATAGAAGTATTTAAACAAGCAATAATAAAAAAATAGATGGTGAAAATTAAGAAACCAGAAACACAAGGGACTTCATCAGCCGTCAGTACGATGACATCCATCTTAAGATGGAGACCATAATCAAACTGGTTTCAGAAATTGAATCACTGAAAAAGGAACAAACGGAAAAAGACAGAACAATAAAGAGCCTGGAAGTCAAATTGGCAAAAGTGGAGCAAATAACTCATGAAGACACCCTTAAATTTACATGGATTCCAATAAAAGAGGGTGAGCAGCCTGCAGAAGCGATTAAACGGATGGCCGCAGTCACAGGAGTTTGAAATAAAAAGCGATGACATCCTCGACATCAAGAAAATTCTAGACCGACGACCTGGAGTCCCCCCAAAACTTCACGTCAGATTTAATGACCCCCAAAAAAGACGACAGATTCTACTGAACAAAAAGAAACTAAACACAATTACAACACAAGGAAACGGATTCCAAAAGATTTTTGTCAGTGAAATCCTTGGTCCATATTTCAAAGATCTTCTGAAGAGGTCAAAAACAAAGGCAAAATAAATGGGCTTCAAATATATCTGGTACAAAGACTGCAAAATAGTAATTAGGAAAAATGAAAGTGATAGGCAAATACACTGCATCAAACATTCGGATGATCTTAAAAAAATTGATAAGTTTCTTTGATTGAGAGCCTTATTTTTACCGGTCATTCACGGGTCGATTCCCCAATATTGGTGAGTCATATTTTATATGCTTATTTCGCCTTTTAACAATAATCACTTCCCACACTTTCAATAAAAGGTTGAAACCTCCAGTGATGGCTATGGATTAGTGGAGCTCTCATTCAAGGGAATTAAACAATTCTTTTTTTTGTTTAGTATAAATTATATTATTATATCAACATGTCTTTTGCAATGGAATTTTTTTATGAAGAATTACATAACCAAAACAAGTTTTACTTATCTACAGATACTAATACATGTAAACGCCTGATTGGAAACTCTACCAATAGCAAAATTATGCACCAAAACATAAGATCTATAAATAAAAACTTTGATGAACTCTTAATACAACTTCCACCACTTAAATGTTGATTTCAACATAATCATTCCGACCGAGCGCTGGTTGTCAAACACATATACACCTAAAATCATCAAAACCTACACATCACACAACTCAACTGTTTTTGATAATCAGAACGATAGGATTGTTGTTTTCACAAAAAATAATCAAAATTTCACAGTATCCGAACTAAAAATTCAGGATGCAAGTTGCACACAAATAGAATACAACAATGATACAAAAATCCTCGCTATATACCGTTCGCCATCGACTTGGAACATCACGCCATTTCTAAAAAGTCTTAGTTGCACACTTCAAATCTTTTTTTTTTTTTTTATTAGGTACAATATTTTTTTACAATTCGGGTTTTCAAGTAATGTAGGCCTCACTGGGTGGCTTGCCCGTGCTGAGGCCTTCATTTTATAATATGAAATATTAACTACATTATATATTTAATGAGAAAAATTATACATTTAAAATTAAAAATACATAATAATACAGGGTGTCCGGAAACTCGTAGTACAAGCGGGAAACTGGTGAATCTACATCACATTTGGAGTCGATTTCGTAGTATATTTTTTTTTGATTTGAGCTTTCGTTATCGAGTAAATCGAGTTAGAAGTTGATTTTTTTTTTTCTTTTTTAATCAAATTCTTATAAATTATTACTGAAGATCAAAGTACCCAACTAATTAAAACTATTTGAAAGTAAAACAAATGAAGAAACTCGGATTTGAAGCATTATTTTGAAATCACCCTTCATTTAATCCGGTGTAATCATAAAATATTTCTGCTCTGCAGGGTTTTGTTCAACCCTAAACACCAGAAAAAACTTTAACCCTAAAATAGCCGAAAAATATTTTTTTTTGGTTTTTTTTTTTTTGTGAAAATGCTCAAATCAAAAAATTTTATGTTTATTTGGGTTTCCCATGTGGTGTAGATTCTCCAGTTTCCCGCTTGTACTACGAGTTTCCGGACACCGTGTATATTTAAAATTAAAAAAAAAAAATAGTATATTGAAAATAATCTTGTGTGTTTGTGAGTGATGTGTGTTTATATTGGTTTTGTGTGTTACGTGAAGGTTTTATTTGTATTTTATGCTATGAAATTTTGGTAATATTGTCTTTTTTGTTCTTTAATCCATTTTGTAATTTTGTGTGTGAATTTATTTTTATTTTCCTCAATTTTAATTTCAAGTTTTAAACTGTTGAAAGCTTTTATTGGATGGTATTGGTAGTGTCTTTGTCCAAAGCTTGAATTTATTGTCGGAGTTTTTATGTTTTCTTTGCACGCTTGTCTAACTGGTCTGTTAGTGTTATTTTTCGTATGTTGAAATTAATTTTTTTTGTCAAAAATGTAGTTTAGTAGTGTTTTAACGTATAATTGGCGTATATCTAGTACGTCACAGCTGTTGAATATTTGGTCTGTATCAGTCAGTCTATGTTTTTTTAGTATTACAATAATTATAATAATTATTATTAAAATTATTACCATAATTACATTATAATAATAGGCGATTTAAATATTAACGTACTACCGAGCAACCAACACTACTAAAGCCAAGACTATTTTAACATTCTAGAATTTCATGGATTAGCAAGTACCGTCAACTCACCAACTAGAAAAACAAATGGATCTATATCATGCATTGACCACATAATGGTAAAGTCCAAAAAACCATCTAAAAGAATCGTCTACAAATCAACTATCACAGATCGTTATTCAACTATTTTTGAACTACAGCCTGTCTTTAGCATACAATAAAATCTGCCTTTAGCATACAATAATATCAACTTTCTGCATTTAGCATACAATAAAATCAAGTTTCAAAACCTTTAAACCAATTTTAAGAACATATCATAACAAGACCTCTTCCTAATCAAACAATCGGAGGACGCATGGAGATACTTTGTTAACTGTTTGAAAAACAAATTACACCACCATACTTTGACGATGACCAAAATTACAAGTAACAAATTGAAACCCCTGAAACAATGGATTAACCACTCCATTATAAATTGCATTCACAAAAGTAACACGCAATACAAAAAACAAAGATAATCCAAATGACCAACTAACACCCAACTACTTTAAAAAATATAGAAATATGTGATGTAACGTCATGAGAAAAGCAAAAGAAATTTCCCACTCAGAAAAAATTAAAGAAAGGAACAATAATCCCAAAAAAATATGGGAAATACAAAGGGAAGCCACAAACTCGCAAACTACAAAAGAGAAACAGAGCGAAAATAAATTTTCCATTGATGGACGTATTGTTGTGACCACCAAAAATCCTAAACTCGTTGCTGATTATGTAAACATTTTTTTTTATTAATATCGGTCCAAATCTTGCTTTTGTGGAATCACCCAATCTCCCGATACAGTGGATCACGCAAATAACAAAAATACAAAATTCATATTCCAAACATTGTCACAGGAAAAAAATTCTCAAGACAATTAAATCTCTAAAAAACATTTCTTCTGCTGGACCAGATGAAATTCCAACCAAAATCCTTAAAACGCTGTCTTCGGAGATTACATTGCCTCTAGAATATCTTATAAATCTAAGCATTACACAGGGCGTCTTCCCCTCTAACCTAAAACAAAGTATTGTAATTCCCATCTACAAATCTGGAAACAAGAGAGATACCAACAACTATAGACCAATTACTTGACTGAATAGCTTATCTTAAGTTTTTGAAAAACTCATTAATGCACAACTTTTAAAATTCGTCGAGAGGCATAAAATACTTTAAAAAAATCAATATAATTTAAAAAAAAAACAAAAGTATTCAGATGCCATTGCTAGTGTGACAGACTTCATTGTAAAAAGCCTTGATAAAGGAAATAAATCTATCTCAATCTTTTTAGACCTCTCGAAGGCTTTTGATACAATATAACACAGCAAACTAATTAAAAAACTAGAAAAAATCGGCATTACGGACAAAGAGCTCAATCTTTTTAAAAGCTACCTAAATGGACGCAAAAAACAAGTTAAAATACAGAAAACCCTCAGTAGTCAGCGCTCAACTGACTTTGGAATTCCACAAGGAAGCGTATTGGGACCGACTCTGTTTTTACTGTATATTAACAACTTTTGCAACCTAGAAATTGAGGGAAGCATTGTTAGCTTTGTTGACAATACTGTTTTACTGTACAAAGACAACAATTGGTCAGCTGTATTTAAAAAAGCTGAAAAAATATTAACTTAGTTAAAAAATGGTTCGATAAACACGCTTACCCTTAACACAAAAAAAAACAAAATATGTCACTTCAAGCATCAATACTACAGGCCAAACTAATGATGATTACTCTATAAAAATACATAACTGTACGAATTCCAATGAATGGAATGAGTGCCCCAGTATAGAGCGCACTCCACAGATGAAGTACCTTGGCCTCACCACTGACCCGTACCTCAAATGGAATCTACATACTCACATTGCTAATAAAATTAGGAAAAAAATACATTTCTTTAGATTCATAAGGAACTTTCATAATTTTCAAATTCTAAAAACGTTTTATTTTGTAATCACACAATCCATCAGTGAGTATGGTATCATTGCAAGGGGAGGGGGAACTTCATCAGCTCTAGATCATGTTGAAAAGGCGCAGAAAACAATTATTAAAATTATTCTCAAACTTCCTCAAACTGCAAGCAGTAACTTAATTTTCCACATAGTGAGAGTATTTGATGTTCGACAGATCTATGTAAAAAATATCCTCATGCATCTCTTTAAAAACAAACACGTACTTTACGAAAAAAATTAACTTAAAATTTACGCGTAATTCGAACAAAGACATATTGCAAGCTCCAGCACTTCTTTCCACCTTTGGTCAACGTAGCCATAGATACTTTGCCACGAAAATATTCAACACGCTCCCAGAAAATATTAAACTGAGTCAAACACAGAAAGAGTTTTAAAAAAATATTAAAATTTGGATTTATTCAAATGATCGAGCATATACTGGTGCCCTCACCCAAACGCCTTGTCACTGACAGTTATTGTAGTATGTATAAAACTTACAGTATTTGTATTGTGTATATGCAAATAATAATGTAATCTAACCAAACGCCTTGTCATTGGTATTCATTATAGTATGTATTGTGCTAAAACTTGCTGTATTTGTATTGTGTGTATGCTAATAAAAATGTTACCTAAAAAATGTATTGCTGTTTAGGAACCTAAATTAAACATTTATAAGTAAACCATAGACAAAATGCGAGAAATAATTAACAAAAAATCTGCCTCAACACAGGTTCGCCTTGTGAGGCAGGTTATGCAAAACTTAAAATATAGTATATTATGCCATATGTTTATAACACTCATGCATATTTACTTTTTCTTCTATTAAAACTGTTCTATTATTGTAAAATTTGTTTTTCAACAATGTCATTGTTACTAACTTACATCTAGGTATTCTTACTTATGATATATTATATATTCTGTAATTTTTTTGATCAAATAAAATAAATTTAAATTTACTTTAAAAAAAGGTAGTTCTAAATTTAAAAAATATTTTCTTGTCCGTACGTAAGAGTATAACTAAAATTTGTAACTACACAATATTTCCAAATATTTTTGTACAATAAAAATGAGAATTTAGTTCGTACAAAAATAAAGTAAGCCCGTCTTATAATCTCATGGGAGACGAATTAAAAACCTAATAAAAAAGTCATGGAAGAAATAATTTACACAACAGAAAAAATGAGCCTGCTTTGCACAAGACCTCCCTAGGGAGAATGACAAAGAAATATTATTATTCTTCACAATATTTCTGATATTTAAAAGTATGAAATTTAGGTACCTAATACTAATCTCTTATTGTATTTCTCTTTGTCGGGATCAGAAAAAGTAATTCATAATCACGTAATTTACCGCGAAAAATTTACGGCTGAGCATTCACCGCGGTGAACATTCGCCGCTTACAAGTCAAGGACAGTTTATCATGGGACTAATTATTGGCCATTATTTAAAGTGTATTTTTTTACTGAACATAATTTTGTGCAAAATATAAATGTTAATAAAAGTTATTTTAGGTTAGATGCGATCAAATAATGTACTATTTATGTAATTCAAACAATTCTTAGCACCATCGAAACATTTTCTTTTCTATTACGTGCGGTGAAATATCGCGGTATATTGCGTGAGCGAATGTTCCTCGCGGTGAAAATTTGTCGTGGGGAGCAGTAAGTTATGGGTGGTGAAATATCCTAGAATTATTTTTGTTATATCATACGTAATAATATTAATCCTTAAATAAGAAGATAATACTAATAAATCTAAACGCAACATGAAAGAGACAGAAAAGCAAATACACAATAAACGCAACATGAAAGAGAAAGAAATATACAAAAAATAATAAAGATAACGATCACAACTAGGAAGGGAATCCAGGATCTCTCGTCTTACCGATACTGCGTCTTGACCATTTGGACCAAACGTCATATTTGTCGATCTCATATTTTAAATTTAGAAGTAACAATATCATCGTTAACTAAATTTTCCTATATTTTCGGCAACTACCTTTTTAAATTATCACAACGTTCTATTGAATTTATTTGTAACCTAGCTAATGTCTCGGATAGAAATATCCGATTTTTTTTACATGGGATATACGTATTGACTTTTTATAAAAATCTAAATGAATATTCAGGAACAACTTTTTACTAAACCATTTTGAAGGTTTAACCCATCAATTTAATAAATCATTATATATGTATTATATTAC
The DNA here is from genome assembly GCF_061612785.1 of Hesperophylax consimilis. Lineage (NCBI taxonomy): Eukaryota > Metazoa > Arthropoda > Insecta > Trichoptera > Limnephilidae > Hesperophylax > Hesperophylax consimilis. Next base: position 10,352,665 of record NC_142848.1, read on the forward strand.
TGTACCGTTATCTGTTTTTGTTTTCTGTGTCTTATCCTGTTTCGTGTTTCCTTAAGGTTTATTTGTTTTATCTTCTTCTTCAATGAGTTGATCTTGAAAAACATTAATATAAATATATCTAAATAAATAACTACCATTGTTTTCCAAAATGTACCTACATTGCTAAACGAATGGTTAAATATGAAAATACAAAAATGCAGAGATGTGATGGTAAAGATGCGATAGACAAATTACTCTTTTAAGAAGCTTATGAAACTAAACTTATTCTTTGTTTTTAGTTTTTACTTACATTTTTTCACACAATTTCAGAAGAAAATTTAAACCGTTTTTCTCTGCATTAGCTAGAAGAGAAATTTGGTACTCGATAATGGAAATATTCACAATTATTATTCTAGAATGGTGCTTGCTGCGGACTACCTGCTGAATAAAAGTTTATTATTATTAAAAAAGCAATAAAACAACGTCGAAAAGCTCATGAAAAAAGTAAAAATTTACTATGCAAAAACTAAAATTAAAGCCAGTACAACAGGCGAAGAGAGAATGAATACTTCTTGAAAAATTTTGCATGATTTATGTCTGACGTTTTTACACGCATCTGAGGAAAAATATATAAGACGCTCTGATGTTTTTCTTGTTTTACACATTGTTTGATTCTTGACATTTATCCGTTCCTAAACCTCATAACAGCTGTGAGCAATGAATCTAGATGTCTTCTTACTGTCCATTTTTTACATGCTTGAGAAGGTTTTATGTCTGTACACATACTTCAAACATCATTTTTAAAACTACGCTCGATAGAATTTTACATTTTGTTGTTAAATTAATCTCTTATGAATTTACTATAATACAATAAAATTGACCACCTATTATCTATACTATCCAGTGAACCGAAAACAAAAATATTGTTTGAAGAAAATATTTTTAAATAAGAAGGTAGACAGTCAAAAGATCGGAAAGAGCATTGCTTTTTATACTATGTTACTTGTCTTCCAGCAAGTTCATCTCGTAAGTGTTGTGAAGATCATTTTTGAAAAACAAAATTGAGGCAGTAAGCAATATTGTGGGTATCATTAACAATATTGTGAGTATCATTAACAATTGAATCAGCCATAAAAATATTACATTTCTTTCTAGCAAAATTACGACAGCAGCAAGAAAGAGTTTACTTTGAGTTGGATTGTTAAGTTTATCTCTATATCTTTTGACGGGACGCATTTCAGTCTTCTATTGGCCGATAAAATAAACAAATTAAAACATGGTATTGAGCTTTAACGTTGTGTTCTGTTTTAAAATGTAGAGAACTTGCATTTATATCTACGTTTTCAAAGCGAGGCATCGGAATTCGACGGGTAGTTGTATTATGAACGGTGGATTTAGGCGGATATTTAGGTGGAGATTTTTTTTTGATTGGAGTTAAGTATAAGAAGTTTAATCTATTATTATTATATCTCGTATACACACACACACACACATGCGCACGGTGCACCAGGTATTTGTTGTATATGTATATATTACATTTCTTATAGACGAAATAGAACGCATTGGTGATTGCAAATATTAATTAAACAAACTAACTAACTATCACGCCGTTTGTGATGTTTTGAATATCCACAAAAATAAACGATAAATAATAAACGAACGTGCTCTAAAAATTTTTTTTTGTCTAGACTAGCAACATGGGATAGATTATAGGCCTTGAGTAAACAGATTCCCACGGGAAAGGGGAGATCGGAGGGCAGTCGAGTCTTGAACTTGGGTACGTCGACAGCTCCGAGAATTCAATACAAATCAGAAGTGTTGTGTGAGATTAGAGTTAATTAGTGAATTCAGATGGTGTAAGAAAGCTTTGTTGGTTTTTGAATTAAAGTGAAAGATTATTGAACCGGTGTTTGTGTGAAGTGAAAGTGGTTCGACTCAGTGAGAATACAATTAATAATAATGACAATAATAATAATTGGATAATTTGTAGAGCGCCGTTTTGTGAAAAATCACCCCAGGGGCGCTAAGGGTTGGGCGATCGCGATTATAATATAAAATGTGTTAAATTAAACGTGATTTCGTAAATATGTAGTTCAAACTAAGTGACTTGTCTTAAAAACATGGAAATGATAAAAATAATGATTGCGTTTTTAAAACAGAGTGAACATATAAAGGCAGGAAGTGTTTAATCGGGCTAGGTTATTGATTTGGCGAGATGGCATTCTATCCACGGAGACCGAAAACCAGAGAATCAAATAGATTATTAACTGTGGGTTCGAATCCTGACAGATTAGGGAGGTACAATTTTATTTACAGGAATATTTAATTACCCTTTTATAAGCGTAGGGAGGAGGTCGAAAATTAAAGTGATTTAGCTATATAGTGTAACCAGGTAAGCTTCACGCTGAGAATGAGAGGTGACTAACTGGGTGAGTTTTTTTATATTATTTATTAAATTCCAGAAGACCCCTTTTAAAAGACGGATACAACCGATGTACAGGAACTAAGTTTACGACACCTGCCGCCCAAATAATGTTATCATTAAAAGGAATACCCTAGACGGATTGTCAATCAGCTGTGAGTGAGAGACAGGCCAATGACCTTTTCATAAATAGGCTGAGAGGCGCGGTGTACAGTCAGTCAAAGGGGAAGTTTTGCTAGCGTATGACCTCCCGAATTGAAAGCGATCGGATGCAACCAGACGGAACAAAATGAAAACTTTTCTTCTGTTATTTGACTTTCTAATTTAATACTTTTCATCTATTGTTTGACTTTCTAAGTTACGAATTGGGATGCACAAAAACATATCTAGAGGCAAAAGAGGGAGATGGTAATCTCCGAAATAAAGCTACCAACCGAACAACTTTTCTCAACAGGTACCTTTCGAGAGGTAGGCAGCCTCTTTAAATTAAATGCAAAAATCAAACCAATTATCCGTTTATACCTACCTGAGAGGATAGGTATCCAGTAGAAGTTACCCATACCTAATACACGAGGATGCTAGTAACCTCATAAAATAATTACTAGAACCAAATATTAAAATACAGACAGTCCTCATCCTAAATTTGGCATCTCGAGTAGACCTTACATATATCTCACATGATAATTGGCTGAATGGGTAGGCACACAACCTATCGCTAAAAAGCAGGCTAAATTTCGACAAGATTGTCGTGTATTATCTATGTTATTGACCTAGAAAGGGATGTAAATCCCCGACGACGAGGGAGTTACAACGTTTTCTAGAGGTGGCACGTAACTTAGGACCTTACGTGTCACATTTTCGCGACTAGATTCGTGACAAGGGATGTCATGGCTTTCCCCTTCTACACTCAGTAAAGAAGATTTCCTGGAGGTGTTTGAGGTTGGGGCAATTCTGAAATTGGTGATGAGACCTGGTTTTCTTTATTCTGGCGTGACGGTTGCCGATTTGGAACAAGGGGAGACCCGGCCGGTTGTGATATCCAGACACGCAGATATCGATCGCCTTGCTCAAATTATCATCCATCGGTTTTGTTTGGTAAAGAGGAGGAGCCAATCTTAGCTTGAAAAAAAATTCATTCCCTTTCCTCTCCTTCCCCTCCCAAAATATATACATGGATGGCGTCGACAACTAACACCATAAATTTATCGTATGTATATCACATATATAAAATCTAACACTTTATTATACTCACATAATCCTATGACAGGTAGACTCACGTAGCTAGTTTGAAGAGCAGGCGACTCAGAAAAATCAGGTTTATGAGATGGCTTTAAAACACAGCGGTAATGAATTCAACTCACTCTATCTCAAAAGAACCAAGGGATACCACACATACATAGATAACTAGGTTTCTAAACCGAGAAACAAAAAACCAACACAACGTTCGGTGAAACCTTTTTATACTGATCCGTCACGTGAAATGAGTACGTTCAAGGTCGTACGTCACGTAGACAAACTAGGATGTACACACTTGAAGGGGTGTGTAATAAAGAGAGAGGCAAGGGATTGAAAGACGGCAGGGAGGACCTTCCTACCCCGGATATATACATAACCAAAGCCTTATGGAAAAGTTACCTATGGGACTTAAAGAAAATTTATCGTAGAAAGAAGAGAAGAAAAAGTTGAAGTAAGAAAGGGCAGATCATTACACGTTTTACCGCAGGGGTAGGCAGAGAGGATGGACCGCCAAACAACTCGGTCTTGGCACACACTCCTTGCCACATTAACATTCATACATCATCGTATACATACTCTTCTATATCTATAATATATATTATATATATATATATATATATATATATATATATATATATATATATATATATATATATATATATATATATATATATATATCACACCGCCTATTTGGCGACCAGCATGGGAAAATATGCATTTAAAGTGGCGACCACCGACATTTGGCGACCGATATACGGTTGCCACTTTGTTTTCTCAAAATTTTTACACAGTTCAATAATAGATGTCGTTACAAGCATCTGAGCGAAATTAGTCCTGGTCGCCAAATTGGGCTGGGGGTGCACGTTTTCGAATATTTAAGTTCCGGAGTCTGTCGCCAGGCAGCTTGGCGCTAGGTGATATACACAGCCACGTATTCCGCATTTCATTCCTGGCCTTTAGTGGCGACTGGGTATGACGAATTCTTAATTTCACAACAAGCCTTTAGTGGCGACTGGGTACGACGTATTCCGCATTTCATATCTAGCCTAAAGTGGCGACCTTTCATAACTAGACTAAAATGGCGACCGTGTTCGACGTATTCTGCGTTTTATTCCTAGCCGTTAGTGGCGACTGGAAACGACGTATTCTGCATTTCATATCTAGCCTGTTGTGGTGACCGTGAAGGGTACGTTTTTTTGCATTTCATAGCTAGTGGCGACAGGAAACAATGTTGCCGGTTCGTTTCAACTCGCGGTGGCTGGTTATTTGCGACGTTGCAGCACATGTTTTGCCAGTGGTCCCGAATGTCTTACTATTTCAAATGTATCTATTTTCAATTTAATACCGAGTATTGACGTCTGTACGTTTTAGAGTTTATTTGGCGACCAACCATTTTAATGTCTTGTTTACATACAGTATTGATTACTGTCGATACAATGAAAGCAACTCGTTCTAAATAGAAGTTAAAAAGCACAAATAGAAATTTAGAAGGTGGGTATGGGTAGCACTTCCCTGGAAACCATTTAATGACACAACACCCCTGACATAGGCCACACCAAGTGGTTGGCTACGTTTCGTGATTTAGCAGGTGTGTCTGTTTTCATGGGGTAATGTTTGCCCGGGTCTGGGTGGTGGGTGCGATGACTGTTTACAACCGGTTACCGCCCTGAAGTGCCCTGAAGGGGTAACCATAAGTTACCTATACCGGGGCGGGTAAGTGGTGGGATCCTCAAAAAACCGGTTACCGCGGTCAGGGACGCTTGGTAATGCCGGGGCCTGAGCCTCAGACTGACGACTGAGGGTGTGCTGCCTCATCAACTAGTTGGGCAACTGTTGTGCCGGTTCGTGACCGAAACGGACCCAGCAACAGCGTTCGGGGACATTTGGGGTGACCTCTCCAGCCGGATTCTCTCGGCTCATCGCCTTGCGCCGCAATGGGTGGGTTGGGTTCATACCAATCATCACTACTGTCCACTATAATCCCTAGTTTACTACACACCCCTCATACCCTTTTCTTCCCAGACCTTCCTTTTCCTTCATAACATTGCAGAAAAATGTACAAATAAGAAAACAATTAACTGGTAAACATTAAACAAACAACCATAAGGAACTCCAGTCCATTATTTTTATATTTTATTATTAAATTACAGCATTTTAATTCTGTGGTATCATCTTCTTTGTATTCAATTTATTAAAATAAAAAAAAAATAAAAAAAAACTAATTTCAATTTCTCTACAAAGTCTCACATGGCGTCTCCAATAATACTAAACAATAGGTACGCATGTACCTAACAACTGTCTTTACAATACAATCACCTTTCTGAATGCTTCTGGTAATACTGGCAAGTATCTCAGATTTAAAGTAAAATACAAAATGATCATACAAACAAAAATAAATAAAACCGTTACATTGACAAGTTGGCGGATAAAAAAAATTCTTATTATTAATTCATAAATATAAATAGCATACTACGGTTGTACTGCAATTATTTGTCATAAATTCACAAGTAATAAACTAGTTTTTTCGATCTTTTTATAGTTTTTTTAAATCAAAATCGCATTCCAGGTTGTACTCCTAAGGGTAAGGCTCATTAACAATTTATTAGTATGTAATTTTATTTCAATAAATGTTAAAAATATAAAAATTGATTATTTTTTCGGTATGGAACGCATTGTTGTATTTTACATTGTTTTATATGGGAAAAATTATTTCGCAACGAGTGTTTCACATAACGAGGAAGATTCTGGAACGAATTAGTCTCGTTATGAGAGGTTCCACTGTACTTATATAACCACCCTTTACAAAATAGTTTTATTTTTATTTATTTACTTATTAATTGACGCCTTGAAGGCTTTTACATGAATACACGTTTACAAGGATACTTTATCAGGATCACAATATTAAGTGTATATAATTTAGTACATAACACTTGTTTAATTTACATATAAATGACATGGAACGTAATATTAGTCATTCTTGTTTCTTATTTTACGCGGATGACATGAAATTATATAAATGCATTGACTCCGTAGATGACTGCAACCAGTTACAAGAAGACATTAACAAAATTGAACAATATTGCGAAAACAATCAACTATTTCAAAACTTAAGCAAATGTAATGTCCAATTAATTATACTTACAAATTAAACCTTGTACCATTACAATGGGTAGAAACAATCAGATCTCTTGGACTAATACTACATTCTAAAATTTTATTTAAGGATCATATTGAAAATATTTTAGAAAAAGCTTATAAACAAATGGTCTTTATTATAAGCATAGCAAAGCCTTTCCCGTAGCACACACCCTAATTATGTTATATGTCATATGTAAGGTCACAACTTGAGTTCGCCGCAGTCATTTGGAATCCTCAATATCAAACATATGTATATTGATCGTATCGAAAATATCCAAAACAAATTTATAAAACACCTATCGTATCGCTTTAGTGATCATCGGTTTGACCCTATCGCTTTATATAAACGCATAAAAATCTATGATGCTTTATTCTTATACAAAATCGTGAACTGTCTTGTTCGTTCATCATATCTGTTAGAAAAGATTGCATTTCGTTGCCCCAAACAAAACACCAGGGGCTCTATTCCTGAATCGAGGGCGCTCGTAATCGCCGTCGAAAGTACGTACGTTGGTCGTCGTTGCTATTCCCGAAATTGGTCGAAGGTACATACTTCGACGCCAAACGTCAAAAGTCATTCCACACGACAACTACTGGGTATAACCAGTAGAAACAGGGCAGCGAGTGGTAGGTTGTTGGCGTTTCTATGGAATTGGCTGTCAAAATCTAGTCTAGCTGTCAATTTTTGTTTTACCGCGCGGATTCCGCAAATGTAAAAGTGGGTGAAAATTTCCCACTTACTTTAGTCTTTATCGGAGCTTACAAGCTCAATTAAGAGTCGCTTTTGGCAATTTGTAATATGTCCCGCAGCCATTTCTATTTTGAATAACGAATAACTGTTGTCTGTTTGACAGTCACACCATAGAAATCCCAAAAACATCCGAAACATAGACAATATTCACAGGGGTGCCAATATAATCATCTCTTCTACCAACTTCGACCGTTCGACGCTCAAGAATACGTAAAATTGAAACATTCGAAAAAGTTAGTCGCGACGACTAGTAGTTTTTCACTCGAAGACGGCGCATACGAAAACGATTGATCGTTTAACTCCAGAATCGCAGGCCAGATCGAACGATTTATTTAGAATATCTCACTGTAAATCCAAATACGCGCAAAACTCTATAATAGGACGTATGTGTGAAACTTCTAATACCTTACGAGATTTTCAACTTGAAATCAAATAAATTGCAACTCACTAAATTAATAATTAATAACTAAAAATACTTTTACTTTTGGGAAAATTATACTATTATGTGGAGGGAACTTTACTTCGTGTGGAGTCGAAGATACTTACGAATCTTTCAGGAAGGATCATGTGTTCAGTGATGAAATCAAAAGTTCCTCGCACATTTAATAATTAATAAATTAACTGATTCGTTTGTCTTCCGTAGTTTGTTTTATTATTTTCAATTAGTACCTATAACCATGCGAAAACTGTATCTTTAATAATATTATGTACTTCTTTAACATTTCATGGAATTTAATTGGTCTATAACATATTCATGTTTATTGTTATATTTCACTGTACGAATATAAGTTTCCTAAATAAATTTAAATAAAAAACAATTTTAAAAAAATAAGTTGAAAATAAAAAGTAGGTACAATATAAGTGGGTACAGAGTAAAACAGAAATAATAATATAAAAGATATTGAACATGACGTTAGCAATGTAAATATTTTTTTCGGAAGATGCAAATTTAATTTTATTATGGTTCGGACGGTGATATAGCGGGTGGGACTTCAACACTTCTAATTTTAAGCTGCCATATAATGTTGGAGATTTATTGCTTTTCCTACTTGAGATAGACAATAGATAAGGGTTTCAGTAAGTAGTTTACCTAACACTTAAAAATAAATCCTAAAAATGATATTTACAATGCAACATTTTAGAATTTCATAATATAGTTGTAAGACACCGTGTTTATAAATATACCATGCCAAAAATATTACTGTACTTTACAATATAAGGCTATGACATTATTTGTGAACATGTGAGGAAATAATATATGTTTTTATGCTACTTTTAAAAAAGAAATGACGAATAAATATAATTCTTATGACAAAAACTATTTGGAATAGGAATTGTCGCATTCCGGAAAAAACAGATACCTAACTGAGTTTTGCAAATATTTTTGTATTTATTATTGTGACGGCTGTTTCGGGGTTCAAGTACTTATAAAATTTCAGCTACGCCACACGAAGGCAACTTATTTATATGATTTTATTTACCCCTTCAGTATTCTTATTTGTATGATGTTTTGGTGTTTTATTAACACACTTTGATCGGGTTATTTTTTCGCCGGCAGACCGCTGAAAATGGGCGAAAATAAAGGTCCCGTGCGAATTTCTTTAATTTGTTTTAAATCGCTATATCTTCGAAAATAATGGAAATATTTTAATAAAATTTTCTACATACTAACTCAGCATACCCAAGCTATAAAATTTCTAGCCGAAAACCAAGTATTATTTCTAATGCAACTTAATAAATCGAAAACAAAATCATTGTTGGGTCATTAGGGTTCAATTTTTAAAGTATAAACTAGGTTTCAATTTTATAAAATTACAAATTATTATATTTTCACCAAGCCCAAATCATTATAAAAACAAAAACAATTGCCACATCACTAGTATCGTCAGAGTAACACATTATTACCCATTCAAATACCACGTGTGCAATTGCCACCCAAAAAACCATCGGAACATGCTAATAATATTGGTTATTTTTTAAAATGAAATTTAAAATAATCTCCTCGGAACACAACCGTAGGACAATTTGCTTTTTAAAAACTGCCATGCACTTGTAAATATTTATTATGGTCCGCCTTACTGTGTTCGCCGATACCTGCTTTTGTTAGATGCGCCAGACACTCGGTAGTTGAGTGGGTGCGGAACCGAGATAGAGAGATTTGTTTCGAGTTCCAGGGACATAAAAACTCTCGTTCCAGGAATTGAACTATTATAATAACAGAATATGTTATCTAAATTACTTATTTCATTGTACTTCAAACGCAATACCTATCAAGTGTCAGGTGTTAATAATATAGGTCATTTTAGTTGAAATATCGATGTACACAAAAGACTCCAAGATAAATACTAAAAAAAGACTTGCATTACAATTTGATAATTACGTACGTATAGTTGGAACCTTTACAGAGAGATTGGTTTATAATATGTATTCATATAAAAACATCGGATAATTTCTTCTTTTCTGCCATTGAAATGAGGCGGGCGCAGAAGGTAGAAATACACTTCCGACGTTAAGCATCAATCGACCGAACGCGAACGGGAAGAACTACCCTTCCCGATTAAAGTGTGTTAAGCTAGCTTGGAATGGCTTTAGCTGTGTTTGGTGACCAGAACTGAATATCCTGGTACTTCCCCACCTTCCTCTTCCTCGTCTCATTCCCCTCACCTACCTTCAGTCTCACAACATTCCCCAATTGGGGATAGGCCATAGTCTCACTGACTCCAGACGGGAGCGATTGAGACTCTTGTGTGGTATTCAATTAAAAAATGTACTAATAGACGTAAAAAGTAGAAGAACAAAATAATATAACTGGAAGTGGGTGTACAAGCGTCCTGAGGGGTTTTACATGTAGGTAGTACAATATTAACAACACAGAAAGTTTTAAAACAAAGTAAAGTTAGTAATAATAAAAATAAAACTATATTAGATAAACAAATACAACAAACAAAAATTAAAATAACACAGCAAACAGAGAGGTTATTAATTTTCTTTTGAATTAACTTAATGTTTATAAGGTAAGGTTTATGCATAGCACAAAGGATTGCAAATTATTATAAGCAATAATTATTGTAAGGCTGCGGTTACATTTGGAAGTTTTTTTTACCGTAAGTGAGTTAAGGCAAAATTATCTATCGAAACGTCACCTATAAAGTGACATGCTGCCAATGGGACTCGAACCCACGGCCTTCTGATTACCGGTCAGCAGCTCTACTTCTGAGCTATGGCGGTTTATAATACCCGCCAAATTAGTCAATGTGTACTTAGTGTTCTGCAAGCAAAATTATTGCTTATTAATTTTTTTCTTACCTGAAAAAACCAACTTCATTTTTGTAGGTAAAGGAATTATAAGTGCTTAATTCTCCCACTTAAGGGCGTCGAGATATATGTCTTGATTAATTGACTAATTTGGTGGGTATTAAATAAGCCGCCATAGTTCAGTGGTAGAGCTGCCGACCGGTAATCAGAAGGCCGTGGGTTCGAGTCCCATTGGTGACATGTATTTTTTCTCGGGAGCTTTTTCAATTTGTAAGTTTTTTCTCTTACAATAATATTGCTTATAATAATTTGTAACCGAGAGGTTTACAAAAATCTTCTTTAATCATGGTTATTATCGGTTAAACTTGATTAATCTTAGTTTATCTTGGTTTATCTAAGTTAATCTTGGTTAATGTTTTGGTAGTCTTAGTTAATAATATGGGTATTCTTTGTTAGTAGCCTCCATACTCAAAAATTAAATACAAAAAACAAATATTAATATAAGTACACTGATGCTCGAACTCTGAATTTTGTAAAATAAATGGTTAAGCAACCTAACTTTTACTATTGTCTAATTACCTTGTCATAGTTACCTAAGATTATTTTTGAGAAATAGTTCTTTGCTAATTAGCGCCATGCACTAGTCACCAAACCTGCTGGAGTGTTATTTATTTATGCGACAATTTGTGTTTCCATTTTTAATTTTGTACCTATTCATGTATGGGATTTCAGCACTGTGCAATGCCGCGTACAGTTCAGACTTAATAAATCCACCCATAAGCGACACTTTGAACTTAAACTCTTGTCTCTAACTGCTCAAGGAAAACCTCCCCTCTGCGGGTATAAAACACTCAGCCAACCTCCAATCATACAGATGAGGTTAAGGAAATATCCGAAGAAAGAGTTGACTCTAATTAGGTAGGTAGGCAGCTGGGCAGGTAGGTACATTGAAAAAAATTGAAAAAATCGTCATACATATCTTGCAATACTTAGTTTTAATAAAGTAGTGCGTATCTCTATTTGATAGCCTATTACTCTTGGAATTATTTGACATTTACGTGCCTGAAAACTTGAGCAGTAGGTAGTCGTCATCATGACACGAATTGTTCAAGATACCAAACTGCAGAATAGATTTTCAAGCATAGCATAGCATGACAATATGAATTTTTCTATTGAATAATATTGTAAAAACCGTATATATATTTAATTACTCTAAATAACCTCAAAACTTGGTTCGTATACCTACCTGTATTCCCTAATGTGTTTATTGTTCTAGATGAGAAATATTTTACGTATGCAAATTGCATTGTGTATATATCTACTGATTAATCTATTGATCAATACATTATTTTAGTAATTGTGGAATGATTTGCCGGCCTCTGTTTTTCCTCCCTCATGCATCATGGGTCTCTTTAATACCCATGTACAGTCTTTCCTCTCCTCAAAAAGACATGTTCAGGCCCAGAAGTAAATTATATTCCTCAGGGCCTCAATGTAAAAAATGGGTTTAAGTAAAGTAAACATTTTTTTCCTGCAATAAGTTATATCTTAGGCCCTTGAAGTGGTTTTTCACAAACACTCTACAAATAATCAAAATATTTTTTTTACTAGGTAGGTAGTTCCTACGTGCTTAAGTGTGAACAGTGTACACTAAGGACGGGTTGTTTCGGAGAATTTGAACAATTCATCAAATTTCAACGTTCATTTTCGGGTTCTGTGACAGTCCTATTCAAGTTCTGTTACTATATGATTGTAGGCTAGTTGCTTGACAAAACTGAAATAAAAACAGAACTTGAAAAAATCTTTCACAGAACTTGAAAATGAGCGTTGAAATTTGATGAATTATTCAAATTCTCCGAAACAACCGGTCCTAAGAGTGCATAATAATAATTGGATAATATTTAGAGCATCGTATTTTGAAAAATCACCTCATGGGCGCTGAAACTATGGTATGGTGATACTATGGCATATCCTTACAACGACACCCTTCGAGGATTTTCAGGATTAGCATAACTGATGAATTAGCAAGTAACCTTCCCCAGGACTTGTTGAAATTACAACTAGCTTATGGCAGGATTATTCGTTTATTATATCTTAAAATATCACGTGACATTAATATTTTTTCAAAGACAGATCATTTATTTCATCTTATGTTGTTTTTTTTAAATGCCACACAATAAAGTCTTTTACAAATTTAGGTACGTTTTTATAGGTAAGTTGTGCAAAGTAGTATGACAAGTTTAAAGTACATAATATAATAATAACTGTGTAAAAAAAGTACATAAAAAATAAAATATGATACGTAAAAGATAGATATAATAGTACAATATTATTTAATTGGCAAGTTGAAATCTGGGTAGCCGGTAGAGTCTACGAAGATTCATGTTATTTATGATGATAGAGAAATTATTATAAGCATTCCAGCTATTCTTTGAACACGTATCCTCAGTGATTTTCATATATTATTATGAAAAAGTGTTATTACACATAAAATAAATAAAACAATTTGTTGAGCACGAGACCACAAAAAAATTAAAGAAAAGCTAATAATCATGCGACAGATATAAATATATTAGGAAGATGGCCAACTATATAACAGATGGATAACTTTTTTTCAAAATAAATGCAAAAGATATTATTATTTGTCAGCATAATTCACATCGAATGACGTTATATGATAATAACAGGATATTATTGTAGTACTTATATTATGTAATCATTACATTTATCTTAATAATCTATGGCTTGTCATTGAAGTAAAATCATGTATTATTTCATAGTGCTTTCACACAAACAAAAGTATTGAAATCCGTAAGTCTAAACTTAAACTTTAGGTTGCACAGTTTACACCCGCGCTGTGCAAGCGGGTTCCTTTCAGAGCATCGGACCATCATAATATGATTATTTGCCGGAAATTAAAACAAAAATTATGTCCTAAATGAAAAGAAAAATGATTATTGACAGTAGATGTAATATGGACGATGGTCCCTTTACTTAATCAATTGTTTATGAAATTACTAACTCAACTCTTTTTCTTGTTAGAATGGTAGAATAGAGTCATAAAATAGGTACATAATATTCGTGATAATTACTAATATCAATGAACGAAATCGTTTTATCTAAAATCAGAAAAAATTGCAATCGCCCAACAAACATTTGGTAGGGCGCTAATGTCAGATGTTGTTAGCTTTGACGAAACCGATTCCAATAAATATAAGGGGGATCAATCAAATTAATAATAATATGACCATTACGTGTTGTGTTAATATATGTTGTGCCTGCATTCTGTGTAGATCAAATCAAGTTGAGTGATATTTTGACTTTATTGCTCGAAGTGAACAATAATATCGAAAGACACACGTTGTCTTTGCTCCGTGTTAAATTTGTATTAAACCCGGTAAAAAGTCCGCTTAAAGCATATATTTAAATCGAAAGTAGTCCCTTGAGGGACAACTAATAAACAAGATTAATAGTTGGTTAAAACCGAACAATATTTAAATATTTTAAAGTGAAATTAAAATCTTCAGTGACAGTGACAGAACAAGTGATAATAACATTTCATTTTGGACGCATACAATCACAGTTCACAGTACCTACCTCGCATGTATCGGTGTAACGGTGCGCACAACATGATGCAAATATACTACCGCATCAAATAAATTACATTGTGTAGGTACTCAAGCAGGGCTGTCATACACAACAACATGAATATTAACGATAACGCCCTCATATCTATTAATGAAGCAAAAGAACTCATTGACGGCATCCATAATGCCATTACGGATCCATCTCTCAAAATTACTAAAGACCAAATGGCTAAACTTTTGACAAAATTATCTACCCTTTCAAGCAAAATGATTGACGTTGGTACCAAGGTTGGAATAATTGAGGGTAAATTAATGACATATGAAAAAATTGTCTCCCAACCCCCGCAACAATCAACGGCGGACGACAAAAAAACATACGCTAGCGTAATTGAAAAAGGAAAATCAAACTTGCCAAAAGAAGAGCTGCATACAATTAAGATAATTTCGAATAATAATGAAAACACTGACCAAATAAAAATAAACATACAAAAACAAATTAGAGTCGGGAAATTGGGAGTTGAAGTTTCTGGAATAAAAAAAACAATTAATAACAATGTTATCATCACTTGCCCCAAAAAAGAAGACGCTGATAAAATTATGAAAGAAATAAACAAAAAAGAAAATAACAGCATATCTGCATCAGAAATAAAAAAACGTAAACCGAACGTTATCATCAAAGGAATACATAAAGACTACAACATTCAAGATTTTAACGAAGATTTTATAGAACAAAATGAAGACATTCATCAACTTACCAAAGAAGACAGCAAACACATGCCCAAAATAATGGCAAAAATAAAAAACAAAAGAAGCGATCAATTATCCAACTACATCCTAGAAACAACCGGTCAAATGAGAAAACTATTAATCGAAAAAGGAAGAATAAACCTGGGATTTATGCGGGTTCACGTAGAGGACTCCAACCCATTGTCCCAATGCTACCACTGCCTGTGGTTCGAACATACTGCCAACAAGTGCCGAAAGAAAACAGAAAAACCCAAATGTCTCCACTGCGCAGAAGAACACATTCTAGCGAACTGCCCAAATAAAAATCAAACACCAAAGTGCTACAATTGTCTAACCTTTAATAAAAAAAGAAATGGGAAAATCAATTCTAACCATCGAGCGAATGACAGCAAGTGCCACTACGTCAAGAAAATGACAGAATCTGCTTACCAGAAAATTGACTATAATTAAAATGCTATATTCATTAAAAAAAACAAGTAAGAAATTAATATCTCAACTATACTTTGTTTACAGCATATCAATGTCGACACCCTGTTTAATAGCGCCTGTTCAAATTTGCAGTATCTACTTAAGTACTAACAACTCACAGTCGAGTTACATTATTATTTCTAAGTATATGATTATTATTGTTCCGCCCAATTATGACGTTATTAATAGAAACGAGTTCTTAATTACTAACAAAATATACTTCCGAACATATTTATTTGCACACTCATTCATCTGTAACACAATATTCCATGATGATTTCAGATGATTTCATAAATAATGAATTAGAAAAAAATATTAAAATTCAAGAATATGAATGCATATCCACTGATTCATGTAACAAAATTATTTCTAAAAACAACAGTGATATAATTATTATGCACCTAAACATTCGTAGTGTTCAAAAAAATTTTGAAGAGCTAACTCTAAAAATAAATAATTTAATAAAAAAACCGGACTTCATCGTATTATCGGAAACATTTACAAATGCTGAGTCACCTTCTTATTGCTTACCCGAATACAATTATATTTCTACCAAAATAGATATCAATAAAAATAGTGGAATAATAATATTTGCAAGTAATAAATTTAGTATTATTAAAATAATTGAACACCCAATACATTTAGTAAACTGCATCGAAATACATTTCAAACTCGGCAAATCAATGTACCATCTAATAGCTATCTATAGAACGCACGGCTCGAATATAATTACGTTTATTAATGACCTTAAATGCATATTATCGAAATTTAAAAATAAGCTTTGCTTCATTGTAGGTGATTTTAACTTAAACATTAATGAAAAAATTGAAAATGGTTGCAAAAATGAATACATTAACTCTATGACTGAACAAAACTTCATATCTTGCATAAATAAAAACACAAGAGAAATAAAAGAACATACTCCATCCTGCTTAGATCATATCTGGACAAACGTAAATATTAAAGATCTTCACAAATTAAAATCAATTGTTTGGAAAACTAACATAACTGACCATCATTCATGCTTACTTCTATATAATAACAATATTAAACAAAAAAAACATAATATAATAACTAAAAAATCCACCATTAATATGACCATTCTCACTGAAAAGCTAAAAAAAGAGGATTGGAACAATGTCTTAAACAGTGATGACACTGAAACATGTTCGACTAACTTTGAAAATACCCTGTCGCAACACATTAAAAATTCAACAAATGAAACAACAACACACATAAAATCTAAATTAAGATGTTTAAAGCCTTGGATTACCCAAGGACTTATAATATCTATTAGAAACAAAGAAAAACTTTACAAGACAACTTTAAAAAATCCCCAAAATGAAAATGCATATATTTTATATAAAAAATATAAAAATAAATTAACAGCCTATATTAAAAAAAGTAAAGAAGATTTTTTTAAAAATAAAATATTATCTTCAGAAAATAACCAAAAACAAATGTGGAAAACAGTTAATTTGGCTATTGACAATACAAAAAAAACACAAAACGTAAAATATATTGAGCATGATAACAAAATTATAGATGCCAATATGCAACCTAAACAATGTGCAAACATATTTAACTCTTTTTTTGCTAATGTCGGAAAAAATCTTGCGAAAAATATCCAAAAATCTTTTATCCCGGAAAATCATAATAATGAAAACTTACAGGAACGTAATATACTCTCAACGTTTGAAACGACAACAGAATGTGAAATCATAAAAATAATAGATAATATGAAAGTAGGTTCGTCTCCCGGTTTTGATTCTATTACGGCACATATGTTGAAATCTATGAAACCTTATTTAATAAAACCAATCACTCACTTAATAAACTTAAGTTTAACAAAAGGAATATTTCCAACGAACTACAAAAATACAATAATCTCACCTATTTACAAATCTGGAGATCCACATCAAGTAACAAATTATCGACCAATCTGTTTAATTTCAAACATAGGAAAAATCTTTGAAAAAATAGTAAAAAAACAATTAGTCAATTTCCTAGATAATAATAAAATACTACACAAAAACCAGTTTGGATTTATAAAATCTCTCAGCACACAAGATGCTATTGCTAATGTAACTTCATACATTTACGAATCTTTAGATAAAGGTAAAAAATGTGCAGGTATATTTATTGATCTTAGGAAAGCCTTTGATAGCATATCGCATAAGATTCTACTAAAAAAACTGAATAATATAGGCATAAAAGACAACGCGATTAAATGGATTTCAAACTACCTAAAAAATCGACCACAAGTCGTAAAAATAAATAATGTTAATAGCGATAAAGAACATTCTGACTTTGGAATCCCGCAAGGTACAGTACTTGGACCAATTCTCTTCACCATATATGTTAACGACATTTTCTTTCAACCACTACATGGCCAAATTACTTCGTATGCCGACGACACAGTTCTAATAATAAGCGAAAAAACTTGGGAAAACGTAATACTTAAAGCCACTGAAGACATAAATACTCTTAAGAATTTCTTCGACCTTAATTTGCTATCACTAAATAGCGATAAAACATATGTAATTCCATTTGCAATACACACAAAAGACATCCCTAAAAATTTTAACATTATCATTCATGACAATTCCAAAATACATAATAAAAATAACTGTCTCCAAAACTGCACAATACTAAAAAACACAAACACAATCAAATATCTAGGAGTAATTATCGATAAAAATTTGAATTGGAAGGAACAAATATGTCAAATTGTAAAAAAAATCAGAAAACTGATATATGTATTTTTAAGAATCAGAAATTTTTTGTCTTTAAAAAACCTATATTTAATATATTATGCCTTGGTCCAATCAACGCTACAATATGGTATCATTAGTTGGGGATCCACATACAAAACTAACCTTACTCCAATAGAAGTGGTACAAAGGTTAATAATTAAAATAATATTACGAAAACCTTCCGATTACCCAACGGATCAATTATTCGAAGAATTTCAAGTGCCGTCATTTAAAGATCTTTATACTAAAAATGCATTAATTCAAATCATAAAAGAAAAAGACAAATATCAATTTCTAACTGAAAACCGTACTAGACTTAAATATATTTTTCCATGCCCAAAATTAAACACTTCCTTTGCACAAAATTATTACACTTACCGGGCAAGAATTTTTTTCAATCGACTACCTGAAGAAATTAGAAACATTAATGATAACATCCAAATAATAAACACTGTGAAAAAATATTTTAAAGACAAACTTACAAAAAATAAAAATGTTTCCAATTGAATTAATCTTAAGAATAGTAAATCTTATAATTAATCTTTTACTCACTTCAAATAAGTTTAAAATCATTTAATTTTTAATTACTTACGTATTGTAATAAAACAATGTACACTCCTCTTCCAGCCACAAGCTAATGCTTCTATGGAAGAGGGGTCCTGAAATATTGATCATTGTAACTATTTAAAAAAAAAAAAAAAAAAAAAAAAAAAAAAAAAAAAAAAAAAAAAAATATTTATTTTTCTGCAATTGTTTTAATAGTCGTTTCCTGCACTATTTTCATGTATAATTTCGTAAATATTTTTTATATATATGTATGTAAAAGCCTTAATAGGCGTGAAATAAATAAATAAATAAATAAATAATTTTATCCAACTCAGTTCTATCTAAACAATAACTTGTTTATTTACGGTGATAAGTTTATTGTTCGCCAAACAAGTTGAGAAAATGATTAGTTTACTAATGCGGATTTTGTGTTGTTTAGATATATAAAGAGATTATCTTGCCTTTATCACGAGATTAATTTTAAAAGGGTTCCCAGATTTTAAAATAAAATTTTGAAACATATTTATATTAGATTAGCCGGGCATTACACACAATTTTTAGAATTCGGATGTAGGTAGTAATTTTTATTTTATTCTTATCGTCAAGTATGCAAAATTTCATCAACATCGGAATAAAACTGTAGATTTGTATAAAAAGCCAAACCAAACATCTTTATATATTATGCATGTAGATGGATATATAGGCCCTGTCCCAATCTTTTTGTTTTTGTCGGATGTTTTGAAAACATTTTGTCGCTGGAGACCTGACTTGAGATGACCGCCGCTAACTATGAAATTTGGCAAAATTTCGTTGTTGTTTCTAAGCATAGAAAAATAATTACTTTTCTACCAACCTTACGGTTTCACTGTCAGTGAATTCAATTCATTTGGCTAATACCATTTGTTCCCACCCAGTCAAGGCCTGGCTGGTTTCATTGGCTGGCTAAGTCCTCCATCACTGAATAAGCAACCAACATCTGCCGCAAAATGACGGTAGTAGGAGATTTTTAAATAGTGATAGGTTTTACGAAATCCGAGAATGATTATCTTTCTTTTAAGAAATAAACCTTTTCGCAATTGTCGTCCATCGTAGAAAGGCAGCTACTAAGTCAGAATACTTATTGGTGACAAACATAACGCTAGAGCCAAAGCGGTTCGTTAAAATACAAGCCAAAATCGATAGTCAATTTTGACAGACGTGAAGGGAGATAATTACGTTATTTTCTGTTATTTCTAATATAAAATGTATCATAAAATCGTCCACCATTTTGAATTTTCGGAATGCTATTCTTTTAAAATTAAATTTGCATCATTCTAGACAAGCAAATTAAATTAATGTATTATGTCGTCAAATTAACCTTTGTTTGTATGGACTCGTCTTTTCAATGACAGCGTATCGTTATATACATAGGATATACACCGGTGCCAAATCAAGACCAAATTAAAAGGATTCTGAAAGCATCGGAATATAAACGTATGGCATACGGGAATATACGGAAGTCGTTAAATGTTCGTAATGAACGGACGCCTTATTAAAAACGTAATGTACTGTGATATTCGTAAGATATATGCGGTTACCAAAAGGGCAGCAATATGAGAGGGTGTCCAAAAGACTCTAAAATATATGTACCTTGCAAAAATATGAATACCCTTAAAACACGATTTATGGCAAATTCTGTTACGATCACTTTATTCTATAACTATATATAAGTGAACATTCACAGCGTTTTTGTTTCTAAACCTACCATAAGCGGTGGTAGTCAAAAGGATGCGAAGTGAAAGGTCGCCACATCGGTAGCGGGATTTATATATATATATATATATATATATATATATATATATATAAATCCCGCTACCGATGTGGCGACCTTTCACTTCGCATCCTTTTGACTACCACCGCTTATGGTAGGTTTAGAAACAAAAACGCTGTGAATGTTCACTTATATATAGTTATAGAATAAAGTGATCGTAACAGAATTTGCCATAAATCGTGTTTTAAGGGTATTCATATTTTTGCAAGGTACATACATTTTAGAGTCTTTTGGACACCCTCTCATATTGCTGCCCTTTTGGTAACCGCATATATCTTACGAATATCACAGTACATTACGTTTTTAATAAGGCGTCCGTTCATTACGAACATTTAACGACTTCCGTATATTCCCGTATGCCATACGTTTATATTCCGATGCTTTCAGAATCCTTTTAATTTGGTCTTGATTTGGCACCGGTGTATATCCTATGTATATAACGATACGCTGTCATTGAAAAGACGAGTCCATACAAACAAAGGTTAATTTGACGACATAATACATTAATTTAATTTGCTTGTCTAGAATGATGCAAATTTAATTTTAAAAGAATAGCATTCCGAAAATTCAAAATGGTGGACGATTTTATGATACATTTTATATTAGAAATAACAGAAAATAACGTAATTATCTCCCTTCACGTCTGTCAAAATTGACTATCGATTTTGGCTTGTATTTTAACGAACCGCTTTGGCTCTAGCGTTATGTTTGTCACCAATAAGTATTCTGACTTAGTAGCTGCCTTTCTACGATGGACGACAATTGCGAAAAGGTTTATTTCTTAAAAGAAAGATAATCATTCTCGGATTTCGTAAAACCTATCACTATTTAAAAATCTCCTACTACCGTCATTATAAGCGGCAGATGTTGGTTGCTTATTCAGTGATGGAGGACTTGGCCAGCCAATGAAACCAGCCAGGCCTTGACTGGGTGGGAACAAATGGTATTAGCCAAATGAATTGAATTCACTGACAGTGAAACCGTAAGGTTGGTAGAAAAGTAATTATTTTTCTATGCTTAGAAACAACAACGAAATTTTGCCAAATTTCATAGTTAGCGGCGGTCATCTCAAGTCAGGTCTCCAGCGACAAAATGTTTTCAAAACATCCGACAAAAACAAAAAGATTGGGACAGGGCCTATATATCCATCTACATGCATAATATATAAAGATGTTTGGTTTGGCTTTTTATACAAATCTACAGTTTTATTCCGATGTTGATGAAATTTTGCATACTTGACGATAAGAATAAAATAAAAATTACTACCTTCATCCGAATTCTAAAAATTGTATGTAAAGCCCGGCTAATCTAATATAAATATGTTTCAAAATTTTATTTTAAAATCAGGGAACCCTTTTAAAATTAATCTCGCGATAAAGGCAAGATAATCTCTCTATATATCTAAACAACACAAAATCCGCATTAGTAAACTAATCATTTTCTCAACTTGTTTGGCGAACAATAAACTTATCACCGTAAATAAACAAGTTATTGTTTAGATAGAACTGAGTTGCATAAAATTATCACGAAATGGTCATATTATTATTAATTTGATTGATCCCCCTTATATTTATTGGAATCGGTTTCGTCAAAGCTAACAACATCTGACATTAGCGCCCTACCAAATGTTTGTTGGGCGATTGCAATTTTTTCTGATTTTAGATAAAACGATTTCGTTCATTGATATTAGTAATTATCACGAATATTATGTACCTATTTTATGACTCTATTCTACCATTCTAACAAGAAAAAGAGTTGAGTTAGTAATTTCATAAACAATTGATTAAGTAAAGGGACCATCGTCCATATTACATCTACTGTCAATAATCATTTTTCTTTTCATTTAGGACATAATTTTTGTTTTAATTTCCGGCAAATAATCATATTATGATGGTCCGATGCTCTGAAAGGAACCCGCTTGCACAGCGCGGGTGTAAACTGTGCAACCTAAAGTTTAAGTTTAGACTTAAGGATTTCAATACTTTTGTTTGTGTGAAAGCACTATGAAATAATACATGATTTTACTTCAATGACAAGCCATAGATTATTAAGATAAATGTAATGATTACATAATATAAGTACTACAATAATATCCTGTTATTATCATATAACGTCATTCGATGTGAATTATGCTGACAAATAAGAATATCTTTTGCATTTATTTTGAAAAAAAGTTATCCATCTGTTATATAGTTGGCCATCTTCCTAATATATTTATATCTGTCGCATGATTATTAGCTTTTCTTTAATTTTTTTGTGGTCTCGTGCTCAACAAATTGTTTTATTTATTTTATGTGTAATTACACTTTTTCATAATAATATATGAAAATCACTGAGGATACGTGTTCAAAGAATAGCTGGAATGCTTATAATAATTTCTCTATCATCATAAATAACATGAATCTTCGTAGACTCTACCGGCTACCCAGATTTCAACTTGCCAATTAAAGAATATTGTACTATTATATCTATCTTTTACGTATCATATTTTATTTTTTATGTACTTTTTTTACACAGTTATTATTATATTATGTACTTTAAACTTGTCATACTACTTTGCACAACTTACCTATAAAAACGTACCTAAATTTGTAAAAGACTTTATTGTGTGGCATTTAAAAAAAACAACATAAGATGAAATAAATGATCTGTCTTTGAAAAAATATTAATGTCACGTGATATTTTAAGATATAATAAACGAATAATCCTGCCATAAGCTAGTTGTAATTTCAACAAGTCCTGGGGAAGGTTACTTGCTAATTCATCAGTTATGCTAATCCTGAAAATCCTCGAAGGGTGTCGTTGTAAGGATATGCCATAGTATCACCATACCATAGTTTCAGCGCCCATGAGGTGATTTTTCAAAATACGATGCTCTAAATATTATCCAATTATTATTATGCACTCTTAGGACCGGTTGTTTCGGAGAATTTGAATAATTCATCAAATTTCAACGCTCATTTTCAAGTTCTGTGAAAGATTTTTTCAAGTTCTGTTTTTATTTCAGTTTTGTCAAGCAACTAGCCTACAATCATATAGTAACAAAACTTGAATAGGACTTTCACAGAACCCGAAAATGAACGTTGAAATTCGATGAATTGTTCAAATTCTCCGAAACAACCCGTCCTTAGTGTACACTGTTCACACTTAAGCACGTAGGAACTACCTACCTAGTAAAAAAAATATTTTGATTATTTGTAGAGTGTTTGTGAAAAACCACTTCAAGGGCCTAAGATATAACTTATTGCAGGAAAAAAATGTTTACTTTACTTAAACCCATTTTTTACATTGAGGCCCTGAGGAATATAATTTACTTCTGGGCCTGAACATGTCTTTTTGAGGAGAGGAAAGACTGTACATGGGTATTAAAGAGACCCATGATGCATGAGGGAGGAAAAACAGAGGCCGGCAAATCAGTCCACAATTACTAAAATAATGTATTGATCAATAGATTAATCAGTAGATATATACACAATGCAATTTGCATACGTAAAATATTTCTCATGTAGAACAATAAACACATTAGGGAATACAGGTAGGTATACGAACCAAGTTTTGAGATTATTTAGAGTAATTAAATATATATACTGTTTTTACAATATTATTCAATACAAAAATTCATATTGTCATGCTATGCTATGCTTGAAAATCTATTCTGCAGTTTGGTATCTTGAACAATTCGTGTCATGATGACGACTACCTACTGCTCAAGTTTTCAGGCACGTAAATGTCAAATAATTCCAAGAGTAATAGGCTATCAAATAGAGATACGCACTACTTTATTAAAACTAAGTATTGCAAGATATGTATGACGATTTTTTCAATTTTTTTCAATGTACCTACCTGCCCAGCTGCCTACCTACCTAATTAAAGTCAACTCTTTCTTCGGATATTTCCTTAACCTCATCTGTATGATTGGAGGTTGGCTGAGTGTTTTACACCCGCAGAGGGGAGGTTTTCCTTGAGCAGTTAGAGACAAGAGTTTAAGTTCAAAGTGTCGCTTATGGGTGGATTCATTAAGTCTGAACTGTACGCGGCATTGCACAGTGCTGAAATCCCATACATGAATAGGTACAAAATTAAAAATGGAAACACAAATTGTCGCATAAATAAATAACACTCCAGCAGGTTTGGTGACTAGTGCATGGCGCTAATTAGCAAAGAACTATTTCTCAAAAATAATCTTAGGTAACTATGACAAGGTAATTAGACAATAGTAAAAGTTAGGTTGCTTAACCATTTATTTTACAAAATTCAGAGTTCGAGCATCAGTGTACTTATATTAATATTTGTTTTTTGTATTTAGTTTTTGAGTATGGAGGCTACTAACAAAGAATACCCATATTATTAACTAAGACTACCAAAACATTAACCAAGATTAACTTAGATAAACCAAGATAAACTAAGATTAATCAAGTTTAACCGATAATAACCATGATTAAAGAAGATTTTTGTAAACCTCTCGGTTACAAATTATTATAAGCAATATTATTGTAAGAGAAAAAACTTACAAATTGAAAAAGCTCCCGAGAAAAAATACATGTCACCAATGGGACTCGAACCCACGGCCTTCTGATTACCGGTCGGCAGCTCTACCACTGAACTATGGCGGCTTATTTAATACCCACCAAATTAGTCAATTAATCAAGACATATATCTCGACGCCCTTAAGTGGGAGAATTAAGCACTTATAATTCCTTTACCTACAAAAATGAAGTTGGTTTTTTCAGGTAAGAAAAAAATTAGTAAGCAATAATTTTGCTTGCAGAACACAGTACACAGTGACTAATTTGGCGGGTATTAAATAAGCCGCCATAGCTCAGAAGTAGAGCTGCTGACCGGTAATCAGAAGGCCGTGGGTTCGAGTCCCATTGGCAGCATGTCACTTTATAGGTGACGTTTCGATAGATAATTTTGCCTTAACTCACTTACGGTAAAAAAAACTTCCAAGTGTAACCGCAGCCTTACAATAATTATTGCTTATAATAATTTGCAATCCTTTGTGCTATGCATAAACCTTACCTTATAAACATTAAGTTAATTCAAAAGAAAATTAATAACCTCTCTGTTTGCTGTGTTATTTTAATTTTTGTTTGTTGTATTTGTTTATCTAATATAGTTTTATTTTTATTATTACTAACTTTACTTTGTTTTAAAACTTTCTGTGATGTTAATATTGTACTACCTACATGTAAAACCCCTCAGGACGCTTGTACACCCACTTCCAGTTATATTATTTTGTTCTTCTACTTTTTACGTCTATTAGTACATTTTTTAATTGAATACCACACAAGAGTCTCAATCGCTCCCGTCTGGAGTCAGTGAGACTGTGGCCTATCCCCAATTGGGGAATGTTGTGAGACTGAAGGTAGGAGAGGGGAATGAGACGAGGAAGAGGAAGGTGGGGAAGTACCAGGATATTCAGTTCTGGTCACCAAACACAGCTAAAGCCATTCCAAGCTAGCTTAACACACTTTAATCGGGAAGGGTAGTTCTTCCCGTTCGCGTTCGGTCGATTGATGCTTAACGTCGGAAGTGTATTTCTACCTTCTGCGCCCGCCTCATTTCAATGGCAGAAAAGAAGAAATTATCCGATGTTTTTATATGAATATTATAAACCAATCTCTCTGTAAAGGTTCCAACTATACGTACGTAATTATCAAATTGTAATGCAAGTTTTTTTTTAGTATTTATCTTGGAGTCTTTTGTGTACATCGATATTTCAACTAAAATGACCTATATTATTAACACCTGACACTTGATAGGTATTGCGTTTGAAGTACAATGAAATAAGTAATTTAGATAACATATTCTGTTATTATAATAGTTCAATTCCTGGAACGAGAGTTTTTATGTCCCTGGAACTCGAAACAAATCTCTCTATCTCGGTTCCGCACCCACTCAACTACCGAGTGTCTGGCGCATCTAACAAAAGCAGGTATCGGCGAACACAGTAAGGCGGACCATAATAAATATTTACAAGTGCATGGCAGTTTTTAAATAGCAAATTATCCTACGGTTGTGTTCCGAGGAGATTATTTTAAATTTCATTTTAAAAAATAACCAATATTATTAGCATGTTCCGATGGTTTTTTGGGTGGCAATTGCACACGTGGTATTTGAATGGGTAATAATGTGTTACTCTGACGATACTAGTGATGTGGCAATTGTTTTTGTTTTTATAATGATTTGGGCTTGGTGAAAATATAATAATTTGTAATTTTATAAAATTGAAACCTAGTTTATACTTTAAAAATTGAACCCTAATGACCCAACAATGATTTTGTTTTCGATTTATTAAGTTGCATTAGAAATAATACTTGGTTTTCGGCTAGAAATTTTATAGCTTGGGTATGCTGAGTTAGTATGTAGAAAATTTTATTAAAATATTTCCATTATTTTCGAAGATATAGCGATTTAAAACAAATTAAAGAAATTCGCACGGGACCTTTATTTTCGCCCATTTTCAGCGGTCTGCCGGCGAAAAAAATAACCCGATCAAAGTGTGTTAATAAAACACCAAAACATCATACAAATAAGAATACTGAAGGGGTAAATAAAATCATATAAATAAGTTGCCTTCGTGTGGCGTAGCTGAAATTTTATAAGTACTTGAACCCCGAAACAGCCGTCACAATAATAAATACAAAAATATTTGCAAAACTCAGTTAGGTATCTGTTTTTTCCGGAATGCGACAATTCCTATTCCAAATAGTTTTTGTCATAAGAATTATATTTATTCGTCATTTATTTTTTAAAAGTAGCATAAAAACATATATTATTTCCTCACATGTTCACAAATAATGTCATAGCCTTATATTGTAAAGTACAGTAATATTTTTGGCATGGTATATTTATAAACACGGTGTCTTACAACTATATTATGAAATTCTAAAATGTTGCATTGTTAATATCATTTTTAGGACTTATTTTTAAGTGTTAGGTAATTATACTATTATGTGAGTCGAAGATACACACTTCGTGTGGAGTCGAAGATACTTACGAATCTTTCAGGAAGGATCATGTGTTCAGTGATGAAATCAAAAGTTCCTCGCACATTTAATAATTAATAAATTAACTGATTCGTTTGTCTTCCGTAGTTTGTTTTATTATTTTCAATTAGTACCTATAACCATGCGAAAACTGTATCTTTAATAATATTATGTACTTAACATTTCATGGAATTTAATTGGTCTATAACATATTCATGTTTATTGTTATATTTCACTGTACGACTATAAGTTTCCTAAATAAATTTAAATAAAAAACAATTTTAAAAAAATAAGTTGAAAATAAAAAGTAGGTACAATATAAGTGGGTACAGAGTAAAACAGAAATAATAATATAAAAGATATTGAACATGACGTTAGCAATGTAAATATTTTTTTCGGAAGATGCAAATTTAATTTTATTATGGTTCGGACGGTGATATAGCGGGTGGGACTTCAACACTTCTAATTTTAAGCTGCCATATAATGTTGGAGATTTATTGCTTTTCCTACTTGAGATAGACAATAGATAAGAGTTTCAGTAAGTAGTTTACCTAACACTTAAAAATAAGTCCTAAAAATGATATTTACAATGCAACATTTTAGAATTAATAAGTAAATAAATAAAAATAAAACTATTTTGTAAAGGGTGGTTATATAAGTACAGTGGAACCTCTCATAACGAGACTAATTCGTTCCAGAATCTTACTCGTTATGTGAAACACTCGTTGCGAAATAATTTTTCCCATATAAAACAATGTAAAATACAACAATGCGTTCCATACCGAAAAAATAATCAATTTTTATATTTTTAACATTTATTCAAATAAAATTACATACTAATAAATTGTTAATGAGCCTTACCCTTAGGAGTACAACCTGGAATGCGATTTTGATTTAAAAAAACTATAAAAAGATCGAAAAAACTAGTTTATTACTTGTGAATTTATGACAAATAATTGCAGTACAACCCTAGTATGCTATTTATATTTATGAATTAATAATAAGAATTTTGTTATCCGCCAACTTGTCAATGTAACGGTTTTATTTATTTTTGTTTGTATGATCATTTTGTATTTTACTTTAAATCTGAGATACTTGCCAGTATTACCAGAAGCATTCAGAAAGGTGATTGTATTGTAAAGACAGTTGTTAGGTAAATGCGTACCTATTGTTTAGTATTATTGGAGACGCCATGTGAGACTTTGTAGAGAAATTGAAATTAGTTTTTTTTAAATTTTTTTTATTTTAATAAATTGAATACAAAGAAGATGATACCATAGAATTAAAATGCTGTAATTAAATAATAAAATATAAAAATAATGGACTGGAGTTCCTTATGGTTGTTTGTTTAATGTTTACCAGTTAATTGTTTTCTTATTTGTACATTTTTCTGCAATGTTATGAAGGGAAAGGAAGGTCTGGGAAGAAAAGGGTATGAGGGGTGTGTAGTAAACTAGGGATTATAGTGGACAGTAGTGATGATTGGTATGAACCCAACCCACCCATTGCGGCGCAAGGCGATGAGCCGAGAGAATCCGGCTGGAGAGGTCACCCCAAATGTCCCCGAACGCTGTTGCTGGGTCCGTTTCGGTCACGAACCGGCACAGCAGTTGCCCAACTAGTTGATGGGGCAGGCAGCACACCCTCAGTCGTCAGTCTGAGGCTCAGGCCCCGGCATTACCAAGCGGCCCTGACCGCGGTAACCGGTTGTAAACAGTCATCGCACCCACCACCCAGACCCGGGCAAACATTACCCCATGAAAACAGACACACCTGCTAAATCACGAAACGTAGCCAACCACTTGGTGTGGCCTATGTCAGGGGTGTTGGGTCATTAAATGGTTTCCAGGGAAGTGCTACCCATACCCACCTTCTAAATTTCTATTTGTGCTTTTTAACTTCTATTTAGAACGAGTTGCTTTCATTGTATCGACAGTAATCAATACTGTATGTAAACAAGACATTAAAATGGTTGGTCGCCAAATAAACTCTAAAACGTACAGACGTCAATACTCGGTATTAAATTGAAAATTGATACATTTGAAATAGTAAGACATTCGGGACCACTGGCAAAACATGTGCTGCAACGTCGCAAATAACCAGCCACCGCGAGTTGAAACGAACCGGCAACATTGTTTCCTGTCGCCACTAGCTATGAAATGCAAAAAAACGTACCCTTCACGGTCACCACACAGGCTAGATATGAAATGCAGAATACGTCGTTTCCAGTCGCCGCTAACGGCTAGGAATAAAACGCAGAATACGTCGAAAACGGTCGCCATTTTAGTCTAGTTATGAAAGGTCGCCACTTTAGGCTAGATATGAAATGCGGAATACGTCGTACCCAGTCGCCACTAAAGGCTTGTTGTGAAATTAAGAATTCGTCATACCCAGTCGCCACTAAAGGCCATGAATGAAATGCGGAATACGTGGCTGTGTATATCACCTAGCGCCAAGCTGCCTGGCGACAGACTCCGGAACTTAAATATTCGAAAACGTGCACCCCCAGCCCAATTTGGCGACCAGGACTAATTTCGCTGAGATGCTTGTAACGACATCTATTATTGAACTGTGTAAAAATTTTGAGAAAACAAAGTGGCAACCGTATATCGGTCGCCAAATGTCGGTGGTCGCCACTTTAAATGCATATTTTCCCATGCTGGTCGCCAAATAGGCGGTGTGATATATATATATATATATATATATAAATATATATATATATATATATATATATATATTAGTTAGCTGTTTTTAGTTAGCTCCAACCGCGTCCAACCATCCATTAATTACCCATTATAATCAAGAACCCGGCCACCCCTACTAAGTCACGAAGCGTAATCAGGAGAGGTGGTAAGAAGTTCAAAATATACCATATAACATTATTCCTTTTGCCGCCATTTTAGATTTTTATGGCCAAAAGGTTTCCCTCAACCAGTCTCTTTCGATCCGGCAAGTCCACAATGGAGTGCTGGTACCTACCCTAATATGTGGAAGTGAGCATGAAACTGGCAGAAGAAGGCTGAAAGTAGACTGAATACTGTAGAAATGAGATCCCTGAGGCATATGTGCGGTAAAATCATGTATGACGAAATGTGCGTATGCTGTGTCTATTCTAGGGGTATTTTATTAGAGCCTGTTTATATATGAACGGGTCGTTTCTCCAACTCGTTTTATCGTAAGTCGGCTCGCATGTGGAACGAGCTATCGGCATCTGTTTTTCCTCCTCCATATAATCCGGGCCTCTTTAAGACCCGCATTAATAAATTCATTCCTACAGACCCTACCTTAACCCGCCCCATAACGCTGCCCAACTGGGTGGCGACATAGTTTCTCTGTATTGAACGTGTAAAGACAGGGGCGCTTTAGTGAGATGTGTCACATAAAAAAGTCATACCTCCGAATTTGAATATGGAGACATACAAAATGATCTATATTATAAGTTATAACCAATGAATTCACACAATTTTTATCGATTATCACTTTTTATTAGGATTTAAAAAAAATCGTAAACTTTATAATCACATAACTCTTGAAAAGAAAGTCCCAATGATTGGCATAAATCATTCAAATCGAATAAACATTATTTTTTAAATATTAATATTCTGTTTAAATTATTGTCACATCTTACCGGAAATCGTTATACTTTAAAGTTCTCTAAATAAAATTAAATCTTCTTATTTAAAAGAATTATCTCACATTTAATATTATTTAAACAATATGACCGGAAGTCGGCATCTTTCAGTGGAATATACTAAAAAAACACCACAAGGTGGTTACAAATGCAATTATATTTAATCAATTTTTTCGATTATATTTTATGTGAAGAATTTTTCACAGAGGCCCAATGAATATTAATGAAATACAATGAAATCACTTGCTTCATCGGTAGAGGAGACCAAAGCCAATTGAACCAATTTGACTTTAACATTTTCTACGTCTTGCATATAAAGTTTACGAAAAAAATACTTATAATCAACGTCAGACAATTTAACTGCCCACCAAATTCGTATGTGATTTTTTTTTCAATCTCATATAAATTAAGCTATATTCTCATAAACCAATTGAGTGAAATGCTGCAATGACCCCGACCCCGGGGTTAGTATTAGTTTAATTTAGTTAGGATTAGTTTAAACTTACTCTTCAAAATTTCATTTTTTTTTAACGTAATACACTATATATCCTCAAGAAAATCTGTTTAATCACGAACCGTAACTACTTGATGTAATAAAAAAAGAAAAACAAATATATGTTAATATCATAGTTTGCTTTAATCTCGATAAAAACAGAAGAAGAAAAAGTTTTTTTTATGAATGAGATAAAACTTTACCCCAAACAACGTGTAAATATATTAATTAAAATCAAAATATAAACTTCACATTAGGAAAGAGGACAACGAACAAATAATTACATTGACTAAGTGTTACGGACGGACATGCACTTGAGCAAGACTTGGGAGCTGTACTCACAGAAACTTAAAAAAAACTTGGGTTTATTTGTAGTACGGGGTCAATTATTATTATTATTATTATGTAATGAGCAGGCAGCATTCTGCTGATGCGCTCATATCTGATTTTACAACAAGTTTGACAGTAATTGAGTTGTGCTGGTATAATTATCCCCCGAAAACATTAAAACGGAAACAATATAAACTACTTTTTTAAAAGAAAGACATACATTCCCGGGTTTCGAATAACCTGGCAATATTTGAAAATCTCCTACTACCACCACAGTCAGCTGAAAATGTTGCTTGTGTTGTGATGGAGGACTTAGCCAGCCCAGGAATTGAACACACTACGCCGCGCCTGGGTGGGACCCAAACGCGATGTCAACTCGGCCACCGACCGGTCTAAAATATGACAGAGATCGCTCCAGTGGATAAGTAATAAAACGTAGTTTATAGGCAGTTTATAAAAAAAAAATTGTCTAAAGAAACAGATACATTTTTAAAACAGTAATAAATAAAGTACATTCTGGAATCGTTAATAAGTCGTTTTGAAATATTTAGCCGTGTTAAGTAATCAATAGTATCCGGAAACGCGGTGGCAAAACGTGGAATTCCATAGCCGTTTTTAATTTATTAAAAATATTTATAAAATCAAAGACAAAACAATTAAATGTATTCTAATCAGGGTGTCGTTATAACAAAAGAACGCCGGCATGGATATATCGCGGCGCGGGCGGCCACGCAGCTGCATTATCTTAACAACGAAGTTTAGGTCTGATCAAATTCACAATAAAGTATTATTTTTTAACGAAATTAGTTTTAATACAGAGAATATCCAAATAAACCTTTTTTTGTGTATAAAAACATATCGGCTTCTTTGTCTGGATGTGGTGTGATTTGATTTGTATTTTTTTATGAAACATTATTATGAAGCATCGAAGAATTATCAATATTTAAATAAAAAAATATTGAAGTGTTTTACGCTCTCCTCTAGCTGGTATTAGTATAACATGCACGTGTTCGGTTCTAGACAAACTGTGAAAAAAATCAGCTTCTCATTGGGTGGTCATGTAAAATGAGTGTTATTCATTGATGTATTAATGTCACATGTTAGTCTGCTATTGTTACAATAATATTGAAATTTTGCCATTTTGCCGTGCTAAAAACACTTTATTCAACTTCTCGAAATTAGTTGTAGATTTTTAGTTTTGAATACCACACCAGAGTCCCAACTGCTCCCGTCTGGAGCCAGTGAGACTATGGCATCCTCAATTGGGGTTGTTGTGAGACTGAAGATATTGTGAACCTCGAAAGAGATGAGGAAGTTGGGAGAGTACTTGGCTCTTCAGATCTGGTTGCCAAACACTAATTGTAAAATAGTACAAATTAATTTTAGTAAAATTTATTTGAGCCCGCGACCTTCGGATTGCTAGTCGATAGCCTTACCCCTCGATAACGGAGGCCGTCATTTAGGAACGTTTTAAATTATGTTTTACATTTGAAAGTAGACGTTTATTACAATTTGGGAGGAGGGTATGTGCACCGCCGCCCCGGGAACCATTTATTGGATAACCTACACTTCTGCCATAGGTCTCCCCAAGTTGTTGGATATGTTTGGTGACTTATCAGGTGTGCCCGAGTTTATGGGGTGAGGTATGTGAGGGGCTTGGCGGCGGATGCGCCTGCCTAATAACTGCGTGGTGGGCCGGATCGATTAGTCCTCTTTCAACGCATCGCCTTGCAACGCAGTAGGAGAGTTGGATTCTTATGTATATCACTCAATCACACTGAACCCCAGATTACTACCCACCCATCATACCTATTTACTTCCCAGAACCCACTCTCCTTCCTTTCCTTCAAAATTCCCCCAACACAGCATTCACAAAGATGACATAGGCCCTGAGGGTTACGATTTTCCTCAGGGCCTCCTGAGTGGATATGTTGTAAAAAATATAAGAAATAAACAACAATCTCGCCAAACGTTGACGGTGACCTACGGTAGGGGTGTTGGTTATCTAATAAATGGTTCCCGGGGCGGCGGTACACATAATTGTAATAGTTCTCGAGGGCTCTGATGTACAGACATTATGGCTCTTGTTGATTGACGAACATATACTGAAAAATCGTTGGTTGGAATCGTAGCTTGAAATGACTTTAGCCATGTTTAGTAATAAACAAATTAGAATAGATTTTTTAGCAATCATAATTTAAAATTTGTAAAATTTAATTCTCACCAATCTAATCGCCGCAATTTTAATAGGCACATATTATGGATATTACGCTTTGTTTCAACTTAATCATTACAAGAAACTTACGTCGGGAGAGATGGTAAAAGATACATTAAAATAAAATTTTATTCAATCAAAGTTCAAAATTTCTCTTTTAAAATGACCCAGACAAACCTCACCCTATGAACCCGAGCACCCCTGCTAAGTCACGAAACGTAGTAAATGATGTATTAAATTTACAATTTTTGTTTAATCAAGTTCAAAAGATTTTTTTAGCATGGATTTGACGTTTGCGAAAGTTCCATTTCAATATAAATACTCGTGAGGCAGTCTATCCTCTGTAAGTATAAAGTCATTTTCATAGAATATGGATGTACTAACAGGATCTAAAAAGAACGACAACGCGTGCGAAATTGGCGGTTAAGTTACAACGCATGCAAGCCGTCAAGTTTGTCAGAAATATATAGATCAACAAAATAAATCGTGTAAAATGTATATGCGATATATATATATATATATATATTGTCCTCTTCCCGTATTATGTTGATCCAGTAAGAAGTTGTTAGACTAAGTTGATCCACCTTTAACACCATATAACTTGGCTATTATGGAATACATCTGAATGAATTGACAACAGTGGTACAATAATTATCAATGTTGCCAGTTTGCCAGAAAAACCATTTGATATACTGTTAATAAAATTTTCAAAATTTGTATGGAAATCGGATGCATAATTTATGTTGATCTACCCAAATTGGCATACTTATGTTGATCTCATATATATTGATCTATTCCCGTAGTATGTTGATCCAGGTAAGAAGTTATTAGACAAAGTTGATCTGTGTCCCTATATATGGTTTTACTAAATGAACCAATCAAGGGGCAATCGGTGGACTGTTCATCACAAGGTTTTATGTGATTCCGTAATCTTTTGTGATATTGAACTCAAAGTATTAGTCTCTAGAGTCGAATATCGCATGAAATGACTGTGAAATGGTACCGTTTCAAATCAAAATGACGTGTGTTGCTTGAATTGTTTATAAGAAATGTATGCGTATTTAGATCGAAACGAAAATTTCGCAAAAACAAATCCATAAAAAAATCATAACTTAGCAGGGGTACACGGGTTCATAGGGTGAGGTTTGTCTAGGTCCTGGCGGCGGATGCGTTTTCCCATCTACTGCGTGGCGGGCCGGATCGAAATAAACTGGTTGAGGGATACCTTTCGACCACAAAAATCCAAAATGGCGGCAAAAGGAATAATGTTATGTAGGAAATTTTGAACCTGTATCTTTTACCATCTCTCCTGATTACGCTTCGTGACTTAGTAGGGGAGGCCGGGTTCTTGGTTATAATGGGTAATTAATGGATGGTTGGACGCGGTTGGAGCTAACTAAAAACTATCCAAAGAAGCGAAGCTAGCAGTCCACAATGGAGTGCTGGTACCTACCCTAATATATGGAAATGAGGCATGGAATTGGCAGAAGAAGGCTGAAAGTAGACAGAATATGATGCCATGCCTCACTTCCATATATTAGGGTAGGTACCAGCACTCCATTGTGGACTGCTAGCTTCTTTGGACAGTTTTTTGCTATCTCCAACCGCGTTCAATCATCCATTGATTACCCATTTTAAATAATTACCCATTATAATCAAGAACCCGGCCACCCCTACTAAGTCACGAAGCGTAATCAGGAGAGGTGGTAAGAAGTTCAAAATATACCATATAACATTATTCCTTTTGCCGCCATTTTAGATTTTTATGGCCAAAAGGTATCCCTCAACCAGTCTCTTTCGATCCGGCAAGTCCACAATGGAGTGCTGGTACCTACCCTAATATGTGGAAGTGAGCATGAAACTGGCAGAAGAAGGCTGAAAGTAGACTGAATACTGTAGAAATGAGATCCCTGAGGCATATGTGCGGTAAAATCATGTATGACGAAATGTGCGTATGCTGTGTCTATTCTAGGGGTATTTTATTAGAGCCTGTTTATATATGAACGGGTCGTTTCTCCAACTCGTTTTATCGTAAGTCGGCTCGCATGTGGAACGAGCTATCGGCATCTGTTTTTCCTCCTCCATATAATCCGGGCCTCTTTAAGACCCACATTAATAAATTCATTCCTACAGACCCTACCTTAACCCGCCCCATAACGCTGCCCAACTGGGTGGCGACATAGTTTCTCTGTATTTAACGTGTAAAGACAGGGGCGCTCTAGTGAGATGTGTCACATAAAAAAGTCATACCTCCGAATTTGAATATGGAGACATACAAAATGATCTATATTATAAGTTATAACCAATGAATTCACACAATTTTTATCGATTATCACTTTTTATTAGGATTAAAAAAAAATCGTAAACTTTATAATCACATAACTCTTGAAAAGAAAGTCCCAATGATTGGCATAAATCATTCAAATCGAATAAACATTATTTTTTAAATATTAATATTCTGTTTAAATTATTGTCACATCTTACCGGAAATCGTTATATTTTAAAGTTCTCTAAATAAAATTAAATCTTCTTATTTAAAAGAATTATCTCACATTTAATATTATTTAAACAATATGACCGGAAGTCGGCATCTTTCAGTGGAATATACTAAAAAAACACCACAAGGTGGTTACAAATGCAATTATATTTAATCAATTTTTTCGATTATATTTTATGTGAAGAATTTTTCACAGAGGCCCAATGAATATTAATGAAATACAATGAAATCACTTGCTTCATCGGTAGAGGAGACCAAAGCCAATTGAACCAATTTGACTTTAACATTTTCTACGTCTTGCATATAAAGTTTACGAAAAAAATACTTATAATCAACGTCAGACAATTTAACTGCCCACCAAATTCGTATGTGATTTTTTTTTCAATCTCATATAAATTAAGCTATATTCTCATAAACCAATTGAGTGAAATGCTGCAATGACCCCGACCCCGGGGTTAGTATTAGTTTAATTTAGTTAGGATTAGTTTAAACTTACTCTTCAAAATTTCATTTTTTTTTAACGTAATACACTATATATCCTCAAGAAAATCTGTTTAATCACGAACCGTAACTACTTGATGTAATAAAAAAAGAAAAACAAATATATGTTAATATCATAATTTGCTTTAATCTCGATAAAAACAGAAGAAGAAAAAGTTTTTTTTTATGAATGAGATAAAACTTTACCCCAAACAACGTGTAAATATATTAATTAAAATCAAAACATAAACTTCACATTAGGAAAGAGGACAACGAACAAATAATTACATTGACTAAGTGTTACGGACGGACATGCACTTGAGCAAGACTTGGGAGCTGTACTCACAGAAACTTTAAAAAAACTTGGGTTTATTTGTAGTACGGGGTCAATTATTTATTTATTTATTTATTTATTTATTTATTTATTTATTTATTTATTTATTTATTTATTATTATTACATTTATTACATACAAGATATACAAATATAAAAGGAAGCTTTGACTGTCCAACTAGGAAGTTTCCCGTTTTAGGACAGTCAAAATTATTATTATTATTATTATTATGTGGAGCAGGCAGCATTCTGCTGATGCGCTCATATCTGATTTTACAACAAGTTTGACAGTAATTGAGTTGTATTGGTATAATTATCCCCCGAAAACATTAAAACGGAAACAATATAAACTACTTTTTTAAAAGAAAGACATACATTCCCGGGTTTCGAATAACCTGGCAATATTTGAAAATCTCCTACTACCACCACAGTCAGCTGAAAATGTTGCTTGTGTTGTGATGGAGGACTTAGCCAGCCCAGGAATTGAACACACTACGCCGCGCCTGGGTGGGACCCAAACGCGATGTCAACTCGGCCACCGACCGGTCTAAAATATGACAGAGATCGCTCCAGTGGATAAGTAATAAAACGTAGTTTATAGGCAGTTTATAAAAAAAAAATTGTCTAAAGAAACAGATACATTTTTAAAACAGTAATAAATAAAGTACATTCTGGAATCGTTAATAAGTCGTTTTGAAATATTTAGCCGTGTTAAGTAATCAATAGTATCCGGAAACGCGGTGGCAAAACGTGGAATTCCATAGCCGTTTTTAATTTATTAAAAATATTTATAAAATCAAAGACAAAACAATTAAATGTATTCTAATCAGGGTGTCGTTATAACAAAAGAACGCCGGCATGGATATATCGCGGCGCGGGCGGCCACGCAGCTGCATTATCTTAACAACGAAGTTTAGGTCTGATCAAATTCACAATAAAGTATTATTTTTTAACGAAATTAGTTTTAATACAGAGAATATCCAAATAAACCTTTTTTGTGTATAAAAACATATCGGCTTCTTTGTCTGGATGTGGTGTGATTTGATTTGTATTTTTTTATGAAACATTATTATGAAGCATCGAAGAATTATCAATATTTAAATAAAAAAATATTGAAGTGTTTTACGCTCTCCTCTAGCTGGTATTAGTATAACATGCACGTGTTCGGTTCTAGACAAACTGTGAAAAAAATCAGCTTCTCATTGGGTGGTCATGTAAAATGAGTGTTATTCATTGATGTATTAATGTCACATGTTAGTCTGCTATTGTTACAATAATATTGAAATTTTGCCATTTTGCCGTGCTAAAAACACTTTATTCAACTTCTCGAAATTAGCTGTAGATTTTTAGTTTTGAATACCACACCAGAGTCCCAACTGCTCCCGTCTGGAGCCAGTGAGACTATGGCATCCTCAATTGGGGTTGTTGTGAGACTGAAGATATTGTGAACCTCGAAGGAGATGAGGAAGTTGGGAGAGTACTTGGCTCTTCAGATCTGGTTGCCAAACACTAATTGTAAAATAGTACAAATTAATTTTAGTAAAATTTATTTGAGCCCGCGACCTTCGGATTGCTAGTCGATAGCCTTACCCCTCGATAACGGAGGCCGTCATTTAGGAACGTTTTAAATTATGTTTTACATTTGAAAGTAGACGTTTATTACAATTTGGGAGGAGGGTATGTGCACCGCCGCCCCGGGAACCATTTATTGGATAACCTACACTTCTGCCATAGGTCTCCCCAAGTTGTTGGATATGTTTGGTGACTTATCAGGTGTGCCCGAGTTTATGGGGTGAGGTATGTGAGGGGCTTGGCGGCGGATGCGCCTGCCTAATAACTGCGTGGTGGGCCGGATCGATTAGTCCTCTTTCAACGCATCGCCTTGCAACGCAGTAGGAGAGTTGGATTCTTATGTATATCACTCAATCACACTGAACCCCAGATTACTACCCACCCATCATACCTATTTACTTCCCAGAACCCACTCTCCTTCCTTTCCTTCAAAATTCCCCCAACACAGCATTCACAAAGATGACATAGGCCCTGAGGGTTACGATTTTCCTCAGGGCCTCCTGAGTGGATATGTTGTAAAAAATATAAGAAATAAACAACAATCTCGCTAAACGTTGACGGTGACCTATGGTAGGGGTGTTGGTTATCTAATAAATGGTTCCCGGGGCGGCGGTACACATAATTGTAATAGTTCTCGAGGGCTCTGATGTACAGACATTATGGCTCTTGTTGATTGACGAACATATACTAAAAAATCGTTGGTTGGAATCGTAGCTTGAAATGACTTTAGCCATGTTTAGTAATAAACAAATTAGAATAGATTTTTTAGCAATCATAATTTAAAATTTGTAAAATTTAATTCTCACCAATCTAATCGCCGCAATTTTAATAGGCACATATTATGGATATTACGCTTTGTTTCAACTTAATCATTACAAGAAACTTACGCCGGGAGAGATGGTAAAAGATACATTAAAATAAAATTTTATTCAATCAAAGTTCAAAATTTCTCTTTTAAAATGACCCAGACAAACCTCACCCTATGAACCCGAGCACCCCTGCTAAGTCACGAAACGTAGTAAATGATGTATTAAATTTACAATTTTTGTTTAATCAAGTTCAAAAGATTTTTTTAGCATGGATTTGACGTTTGCGAAAGTTCCATTTCAATATAAATACTCGTGAGGCAGTCTATCCTCTGTAAGTATAAAGTCATTTTCATAGAATATGGATGTACTAACAGGATCTAAAAAGTACGACAACGCGCGCGAAATTGGCGGTTAAGTTACAACGCATGCAAGCCGTCAAGTTTGTCAGAAATATATAGATCAACAAAATAAATCGTGTAAAATGTATATGCGACCGAAAAATGGGCGTGGCTTACAGCTAAATCTCGATGACACAAGTTGATCTGTAGGGATTTACATATGTATGCCAGCTTGGGTAATGGATCAACATATCCGGGGTGGATCAACAAATGCAAACGGATCAACAAATACCTGGCGTACCGTCGCGCGAGATCAACATAGTACGAGAGGGGATAAATATATATATATATATATATATATATATATATATATATATATATATATATATTCAAATATTATATATATATATATATATATATATATAATATTTGAAGGTATCCATTTCCTATTGTTTGCTGATGACCTGAAAATTTACACTATTATAAGAAATTTAATGGACTGTCTTGTATTGCAAAAAAAATTGGATCGATCATATAACTGGTGTAATATAAATGATTTATTTTTAAACATTAACAAATGTCATTCTATAAGTTTTTCTCGAAATAAAAATCCAATACTCTTTCAATATCATATTAACAATGTGAATCTTTCTACAGTAACATTAATAAAAGATCTGGGTGTCGTTTTTGATAACAAGATGACATTCGTCCCCCACATCGATGCAATCACGAATAAAGCACTTAAATGTCTCGGATTTGTATTAAGAACGTCCAAAGATCTAATGTATACTAATACACTCAAAACATTGTACATTACACTTGTCAGAAGCATTCTTGAGTATAATTCCTCTCTT
This sequence comes from Hesperophylax consimilis, assembly GCF_061612785.1. Lineage (NCBI taxonomy): Eukaryota > Metazoa > Arthropoda > Insecta > Trichoptera > Limnephilidae > Hesperophylax > Hesperophylax consimilis. Next base: position 10,393,903 of record NC_142848.1, read on the forward strand.
TGGTCGCCTCTATACAATGTACACACAAAATTGAAAGAATACAACACAAATTTTTAAGGCATATAAACTACAAATTACACATTCCATTAGAAAATTTAAATTATAATTATTTAATGTACTTGCTTAAACTACCTGAATTATCACAGCGAAGAAAAATCTGTGATGCTTTATTATTATTTAAAATTATCAACGGTTATTTGGACAGCCCTGAACTAGTGAATATGATAATTTATCAAGTTCCCAATAAGTACAACACTAGACTTCATGCTCCATTTAATATAGTTGCTTCTCGCACTAATTTTATGTTCAACTCTTGTCTTCAGAGATTGCATCGTGTGGGGAATGAAACATGCTCTGTTGATATATTTTTTAATAAAAACATCGCTTCCTTTAAAAAGCGTCAATGTATGCAGATATTAAGCAAAAATCCTGTTGATTATTAACTATAACAAACTTAATACTCTGTTACTATTTTCATAATACCTACTTCTTTTTGTATGTAATTGTTGTGTACCTTTTATTTTTGTCATAATAATAACAAACTTACGTACATTTATAATAGCAAAAAAAAAAAACAACTTTAAATTACAAGAACATTACGTACTTTTATAAATCGCTAGAAAATGTTTTACACCACTGCCAACCGGTATGCTTCGAGTATGTTTGTAATTATGTTTTGTGTAATATTGTGACAATTATAATTGCTGAATGTACTGTAGCCTGAGCCCAAATAAGTATTTGCTGGTTGAACTCCTTTATACAATATACAATTTACTTATCGTATACTAATACCTTCCTGTGTTGTGCCTATTTATGTCTTTCATGCTCAGCTTATTATTTTATTTACTATGTTATACTTCTTATGATGCTATATACTTGTTATAATGCTCCTGTATGATTTACCTTGCATGTCAAAGCCGTTAAGGCGAGAATAAACAAATAAATAAATTTTGTCATGTATCACATTTAGCCATTCACATGTAATTTTGTAATTGTTAACATACCTACTAGTTTATTTCTCTTTTATTGCAATGAATTAACTCTACCTTGACTTATCTATTCACCTACCTACCTTTCATATTATGTTTACTTTTATTTTATTTTTTTTATAGTCTATCTTTTTCCTTTTAAAAATGTTTCTGTATGTTATGTTATGTAAGAGCTTGTTATGTAAAATAATTGTTATGTAAAAGCCCACCAGGGCGTTGAAATTATTTAATATTAATAAATTAATTAATAAATAAATAAAAAAATAAATATTATAATAATATATATAATATCATAATATATATATATACATATATTATGAGGCGCCACAGTAGCCGAAATTGAACTTGAATCGTCCAGTACGGTCTACAACCCTTTTTGGGTGAGAAATAGACCTTGTCCCTGCCTAATCCCACACTGGACAATTGTTCACACACAGGGCTTGAGGGACGGCCGAGCGAGCTCGGCGACCTTCCGCCCGCCCTCCGAATGCCTGACACTTTCTTAGTCCCTAGGGTCTTGCGGCACTCCCCCAATCTTCCCACAAACTTTTTCTTGAGTGCATAATCAAATAATCTACAGATGGTCTGGTCTTTAAGCAGCTGTTTCGTCTAGTATAATTGTCATACTTATTTTTTTTACTATACCTGTACATATTTTAATAGTGTTAATTGTTTTTTGTAATATAATGAATATTGTAGGTATCCTGCAGCCTAACCACACTATGCAGGGACTTTGGGGGTCTAGATTATGTTTTATTATAAATCTTCCTAATAAATGAGTCATTTACGAAAAAACATTAGAGCCCTTGTCAGAGCTCTAAAAGAGTAAACATCTGTTAATTATACCAGAGCGGGTTAGCGGTGGATAACCTCATGTGTCTACATGCAATTTCGAAAAACCAACCCCATCCTCTTTCATTACTTTGAATACTTGATGAAATTTTGCAAACTTCAGGCTTTAAATAAAGGAAAAATTATTGTCTACGTCTGATTTAAAAAAAACTGTGTAAAACCCCCGGTAGAGGAACTTAAGCTAGAAAATATAAAGAGATTATTAAAGATTGAGGTGATAGTTGAAAAAGAATCTTGGATAGTGGAAGATCGTTGAAATGACCCTCTGGATTTGCAAAATAATACCCGATTCTGTAATGATTATTATTCATCGATATATATATATTTGCATATATATTGATGAATAATACTTACGAACAAAATATATATAATTAATATAAATATGTATAAACGTATTAGTATGTTAACCAAAGGAAAAAGAAAAATAAGTTAATTAAAAACTCAAATTAAACAAATACAAATAAAAAAGCAAGTCATTTACAGTTAGTCATTTCATTATGACGGGTTGTGCGATGGTGTCATCAATACCATCGTGACCATCGCTCATAGCATCTGTGTGGAATAAAATCCTGCTGAAATAGAAGCAATTTTAATAAGAGAAATAATCAACATAAAAACAGATGAAATATTAATTAAACTAACTAACTAACTATCACGCCGTTTCACCGCAGGCGTAGGCAGAGAGGACGGACCACCAAACAACTCGATCTTTGCACACACTCCTTGCCTCATTCACATTCATACATCGTATCTACATACTCTTCTATTATTCTGACTAACAACATTCAATAATTAACTAACATTCAAGAGTCATAAATAGAGTCAGAGAATAAATGTTAATAAAAAATTTAAATTGACATCCTACCTGTAATGTATGGAGTATTGAAGCGGGTAAAGGTCGTACACAAATTTGATACGTGATCTATGTACTGGTATTTATTAGGGAGCTGCTTGTAACAAAAGAGGACTATCCTTGTATGAATCGCCTTATTTAGCATCTCGCAAGCATGCTATCTCGCTCGCACTTACACACATTCATAGAGACATCACACAAGAAAAGAAGTAATTGAGGAAACCAGAATCAGTCCCACGTGGTACCTGAAACTCTGAATGATTTTAATCTAATCAGTGTCTTTAAGATCACGCCATCTCTCTACCCAGACTCTTGTAAACTTCTTCTGGGACTTAAAGTTCACCTTGTTTGAAACGAGATCGGCATTCCGTACCAGTCTCGTGATGACGTTTAGACCAGCCAACATTTCATCTCTTACATCCGTCAAAACCTCACAATTCCACAGAATGTGATGTAAGACATTCAACTCTTCTTATTCTATGGTCAAGTGTGGGAAATCTCGATATTAAACTGCAGATTTGAATGAAGAACAAAACCATAGCTACTCTTATTTAAATATTTAGATTTTCAACCTTCACAGTCCATTGCCGTAATAATTTTGGGGGAATTGAACCGTGTTTCCTGCTCCTTTAATCAACGTTTCGAACACCGTAACGCTGTCCGAAATGGTTGGTTAAATGAGGAGGAAACGTAACAGGGCATAATACCCCAAAAATAATCTCGATTGTACTTTTGAAATTCTCAAATCACATCCTACACTATCTATTATATATGACGTATTTAATGTTTTTAAAACGACTCTTACATTTAAAAAAGGTCATTGATGATAGATCGATAATTCATATCAAACTTTGTAGCTAAAGTGTGGTTTTATGGATATCAAATATTACATCAAAATTATCTGAAATTTATCACTCTTTAAATCATACAAAATATATCAAATGAAATAAATTGAATAGTTACTAGTTTGGTGAAGCACGCGCCTTATTTATTTTTCCTCGCAAGTGTAAGAATATATAATGATTTATTTCATAAATAATACTGTTATGTCAACAGTCTTTGTCAAAATGTCAACAGTGGAAAACTACGCGCCTTAAGACAATAGAGTAACACCGGACTCGTTCGGGAACGGTAGAGCCAACTTTACTCTGACAGGGGATGATAAATTGGAATTACGGAGAAGGCTGAGTTTCCCAGCCTTAACAGAGTGAAACCATCCAAAAAGAAAAAAAACTCCATATCCAACTGTCATTGAAGTCGATAAAAAATCTTTTATTCCGTTCCGAAGGGCCCTACATTTGCCGGAATCACATTTTCCTCATAATGTTATTATTTATCAACCCTACGTCACATCAATGGCAAATGACTGTTTGACAAAGTTAGGGATGGATCCTAGAAGCGGGACAAGAGGTGACATATTATACGGAAACAACAAATGCGAATGATAAATTATTGATGTTTGTCAAGGACATGAAAAGCCAAATTTAAAATCTCTAAAATTAAATAAACAATTTCAATTGTGTTTTATTTCATTTTTCAGTTTAACTTTTCTGTAAGCTCAGAATATAAGTGGTTCATTGCCAATTTAATAGTCAAGTGAGTATTATTATCTAACAACTTAGTTCAGTATTTACCAAATACAGTATCGGAAAATGTAAAATAAACTAAATTAAGTGACAAAATCAACCCGTAAAAAACAATGTTTTTTAACAATAATCTACTTTAAAACACCTTCCTTCCTAGGGACTGAAGTCAATCGCGCTAACAACCTCGCCAAATGCCGATCGGGTAGGACCGACATTTATTTCGTACAAAACTGCTGTAATGTCATCTGATTTCAGATAAATGCGCATATGTCCGTTTGTGTGCAAGTGATTGGTACCAAAAATGTTTGATAGAATACAATACAACGAGTTTATCTGCCAAGTTTCAGCTTGATCGATCTTTGGGAAGTGCGTTAGTTTCCGATTCCAAGATTTGCATTAATTAATTACCAACAATAACTGTAAAATTCAAATATATGTGTTTAAAAATAACAGGCAATTATTGAAACACTATAAAGCAATAACCTAAGCTAAGATCCGCGATTGACGAAAAAAATGACAGTGTAACATTTTTGTAGATTTGAGTTTAAAATGAAATTCACTCGAAATAAACGGGTCTACTATGAAATAAATCGATTGATTACGACAACAACTGATACCTACATCAAATAGAGAAATGTTTATTCCTATATATTCACGGCCAGGCTTAAGCAAATCCGAAGACATTTTGTATTTAAAGTGGATTTCTCGTTTAAAATATGTACCCTCACAACACACGCGTGTACACAAATAAGCATTTATTTGTTATTCACGGCGTTCTGTAGGTCGCTTCGATAGCTCTGTGGTTGAGAGCAGTCGCCCGATAAGCGAAAAGTTTTGGAACTCGAATCCAGGTCGCGTCCATAAATTAACCTCGTGGGATTTTCAAATACTTATTTTAAGTTTAATATCATTATGAATATCGGTATAGAATATCAGTTGGATTCTTTAATCGTAGTTTTTTTTTTGTATTATGCATCGGGGTCCTATAAACAAGATTATGTATTTATTTTTTAAAAGAAGTGAGTTGTGGACGTGTCAGTGTGTCCGAATATAGCTCATTTTCTCCTTACTTGCTGAAATTTAGGAAAAAATTTTAAGTACAGAAAATCTTTTACGAACTAGCTGAAATATATATTTTTTAATTAGAAAAATGTTGACAAACTGCTTAATTGTAGTTTAACGGGATATTACTTTAAAAAACAATATTTTTTAAGTAACTAGAATTCATACAAGCGATAAAGTACCTATCTAGAGTATAATTTTTAAAAGGAGAATTATTTCAAATGCTTTTTTCAAATTTGGAACTGATATGTTATGAATCAATCGAGTTAAAAAAAAAATTTTTTTTTAGAAAAATTTGAAAATCGATTTTATTGACTCAAACTTAAATCAACGACATCATTTTTAATATTTAAAGTTCACTATTGTTGATTGTAATAGATTACTCATTTTTCATACATTTTTGAACCATTGGTACTTAAAATCCCTGATAATCTTCATTTAGACGTTGAAAGATTATAAAAATTATAGGTTTTCAATCTTATGTACGTTTCATTTAAACTCGAAGACGTTACAAACTGCCGCTGTACATAAATCATTGAAACTTCCCCAATAACAAGCACAACACAGCTTTCAGGCGTAAATTATTTATATCGATATGATGTCTGACGTTTTGACCAGCGCGCTGCAGCAAAATTGGTATGGAGTGACTGCCAGTATCAGTGGAATAGGGAATATAGATTCCAGGAGCGCAGGCCAGAAGAAAGGTGGTTACAGACTACTACGTTTCCTAGCAGTGACTAGCTGCCTGCTGCCTACCGCCGATAGACTCCTTGCTCGTGCCTCTTGAATAAAACATCGAATTCAAAGTTCACGAATGAGACCGGACCAGGTGATATACCACAGTTAAGTAGAAGCCACAGATCGTGAGGATTATGAAATATTGTTGGTAATTTTATGGAACCAAGGAACAATGATGACCGCGATCATCATTTAATGAAATAATTTGGTACTACCCAATTTGAACAAAAAATTGCGTAGGTACCACTTTTAGCAGATCATTTTAAAACATGAATGCTCCTGATTTCATGACGATAATGACGTTCTATGCTCAAAATACTTAATTATAGTCAGAAAAAAACGGTGCGGCTTTCATACTTCCCATTCTTAATCTAGGTTTAGTTATTTCAGAGGGTAATTTTTGAATAGATTTAATTTTTTAGTTGCTGATTATATATAATTTTCATTTTTTCTGGCTTCACCCTTCAAGGGTGTTCCTAGGCCATCATTTAAAATTATGGAAAGAGGGAATGTGAATTTATAGATAATTTTGTCTAAATGGACAAATTTAAAAATTATATGGAAGATTGGAATCGAGTTCAGACTTAGAAGAGATATGTTGAATGGAGGGGAGGCAATATTAAATAAGGCTTGATAGGAGAGAGGATATTTGGTTACAGAGGAACAACCAAAAATATGTTAGCTAAATTTCTCCTAGACCACATAATGTACAAGCTGGGTAGTCAAGCACGGGAATTTTATGAAAATGCGAAGAAAGGGAACAATGTCCAATTCTCATTCGATTATGTGAGGAAATATTTTTTATAAGATAATGGGAGAGTTGTTGAATCCACGGTCTTGAAGAGTGAAGCTTTTTGTTTGATTTTTATTCAGTGTGATATCCTTCATATATCAATGAATGTAATTAAGAAGTCCAGCTATGATTTATAACATATATTTAACTAGGTGACCGGATAAATCATCAAAATGATAATTCATCACATCTTTAAAAAGTTATATAAAGTCATGGAAAATGATGAAACAAGAACTTTTTTAACTGAATTAAGTAGGTTAGGTAAGGTTAGGTTAAAAAAAAATCATCGTTTTTAATGACTTTATATCACTTTTTAAATGTGTGTTGAATAATCACTGTGTTGAGTTATCATGGAACCATTTAACTAACACTCAGCAAAATGTGGCTAATTTTATAATCGATACGCATAAGACCTTTCACTCATAAAACCAAATTAATAATGGCTGGTGCTTTACTTGCGTATGTACATTCGCGATATTATTCTTGAATCACCTATCGCACTCTTCCAAATTCTCATATTTCACCCTAGGTATTTATTACACTGCGGTTTATGATTTTTTTTATTTTTTTTTTATTTATAATGTATTACAAAAAACATGGTAAGTAACACATTATTCCCAATGAGTTGAGATAAAACTCATTACGGGAAGTACAGGCACATAAAATACATTTTACAAGGATATTACACTTTTAAAAAAAATACAACATATTGAAAAGGAAAAGAAAAATAAATAAAAAAGGAAAAATACATTGTTAAGAATAGAGATTTTAGAAATACTGAGAGACATCTATACACATGAAACATAGTAAACCAACATATGAAAGCGAGCGAAAATTCACTGGTTTAAAAACATTTTCAGGAAATAATCTTTAAGCGTTTTAACTAATATTTTTTTGTTAGTTACTGATTGCTTTATTTCATTAGGTAATGCATTGTATTGTCTATATGCAATATATTGTAATGAGTTAATACCAAATTTTGTTGTGTGGGTAGACGATGCTAGGTGTATTAGATTTTGGGACCGTGTTTTGTGCTGGTGTATGTCTGAATTAAATGCTGGTTTGATGTTAGTGTGTGAGGATCTATGTATGATTTGTAATATTGTACAAGTGATATTGTATTTAGGTAGAACCGTAAAAGGAAGTATGTTTGTCTTTAAATATATATCTTTGATATGTGTATCCCACGGTAGACGGTAGATATTCCTTATTGCTCGATTTTGAATCACTTGTATTTCTGATATTTGTTTTTTAGTAATAGTGCCCCAGATACTAACTAAATAACTCAGATGGGAGTGAATCATCGCATAGTATGTGGCCCTTAGTAGAGATGTAGAGAGAAGACCTTGGAGTCGGTACAGTACGCCGGTTATTGGGGATATTTTAGATTTCACATGCTCAACATGGGAATTCCACGAAAGTTTAGAGTCTATTAATAGCCCTAAATATTTCGTGACTTCTATATTTTGGAGCTTCTCAGTTCCAAGTGTGATATTCATTGGCACATAATCCTTATTACCGAAAGTTAGGTATTGCGTTTTTTTTATATTGAGGCTCAATTTATTAATACGCAGCCAATTAGCTAGAATTGAGACATCTACATTCATTTGGGACTCCAGGTCACTCAGGCTTGTACTGTGATAATAGATTACAGTGTCATCCGCATAAAGTTGGAGGTTTCCAGAGATACCACATTTAGTTATGTCATTGACATATAGCAAGAAAAGCAGAGGCCCAAGAATTGATCCCTGTGGCACTCCACATGTGATTTTACCTAAGCCACTCGAGACACCTTTGACTTCAACAAGACAAAATCTATCATCTAAGTAGCTTCGGAGGAGATTTAGGGGCTTCCCAACAATTCCCAAATATTCCAATTTCTTTAAGAGTATTTCATGATCGACCGTATCAAAGGCTTTTTTGAGATCTATAAATATGGCTGCCACATATTCACCCTGGTCTATATACTGTTGAAGGTTGGAGATAAAATCAAAGGCGGCACATTGAGTACTAGAATTTTTCCGAAAGCCATATTGTTGTGGTGTAAGGATATTATTCGCAGATATGTATTTTAGGAGTCTATCTTTGATTATGGTCTCAAATACTTTTGAAAAAACCGATAGAAGTGATATAGGACGGTAGTTAGAGATACATGTTTTACAGTCTCCTTTGTGTATAGGTATTATCTTCGCTAACTTTAATTCATTTGGAAACTTTCCCGAGGACAGTGACCAATTAAAAAGTTCTGTAAGGTGACCCGCTAATTCTTCTTTACAAGTCTTAAGAACTGATGGTGTTACTCCATCGAGTCCCGGTGCTGCTTTCAGCTTAGTTTTAGAGATGATCCTCAGTACCTCATCTTTGTTTGTCCTAGCCATGTACAAGGATTGGCAAGCCTTCGGTTCCACAAAAACGGTATTACAGTCATCCGGGAATGACGGAATGGTAGCTGCTAGCTTTTTTCCTATTGAGAGAAAAAACTCATTAAATGCGGATGCTATTTGGCTCGGATCCTTAATTACGCAGTCATTTACCACGAGGGATTCTATTTCGTTAGTTGGTTTATGTGTTCGGTTTGATAGAATAGAGTTTATGATTTTCCAGGTTTTAGTGGGGTTATTTTGGTTTTGTTGAAAGCTGTTCGCATAATATTTGTGTTTTAGATTTCGCCTATAATTAGTAATGGTATTTCTCAATCTCTTTTTAAGTGTTACAAGAGTAAGATTACCAGGGTCTTGTTTCCACTGCTTGTGAATCTGGTTTCGTTCTTTGATTAATGTATTTAATTTGGAATCAAACCACGGAGTATTCAGTTGTACCCGACTTCTTAATCCTGTTTTTGGTGTAGTTGTACCTGATTCTATTGCCTTTTTAATGTGATAATTGAAACTTATAAAAGGGTCTTCTGAGTTGCTTAAGTTGATCGTGAAATTGTTATCAAGAAGATAGGATTTTACTGACATACTGTTGATGATAGGTCTCGTAATCCGGGATTTGGTTCTATTATTAAAACATTTTTTTAAGTTGTTCTTATAATCAACAATAAGTATATTATGGTCACTAAGTGGATCATCAATATTCGATATAGTAGTCTGAATGTTTTGCCTATTTGATAAGATGTGATCTATTAAGGTGCAGCTTGTATCAGTGACTCTCGTGGGAAATGTTTTGTTATGTATTGAAAAATTGTAAGATTGTAAGATGTTGCAAAAATTTAATGAAGAATGTGTGGATATGGATATGTCAATGTTAAAGTCTCCGAATATTAATGTATCTTGTCTACTTTCGTTCAGTATTTTTTCTAGATGTATTAGAAAATCCTGCATATTTGTGTTGGGTTTTCGATAGATAGCATAGATGTTAACTGGTTTCCTATCACTGCTACTAAGCGTTATACCTAAAAAGGAATTTTCATTTGAGAAATTTTCAATAATTGCACACTTCATAGTATCAATCACATATATTGCTACGCCGCCTCCTCCTTCGTTGGGGCGAGAAGAAAAAACACTTTTGTAACCATTCAGGGAGTAAAACTTTTCCTCTCCAATCTTAAGCCACGTTTCCGTAATGACGAGCACGTGTACAATGTACCGCGAACTTCTTACTTTTTCTTCGATCTCATCAAACTTATTACGGATGCTTCTCGCGTTCATATACATTATTCGTAGACAGTTCGTCACGGGATTATAATTCTCGATGGTGAGGCACTTATGCTCATGTATGTTACACTCCATAATCTATAGTTGCAAGGTCGTTCTTGAGTGCAGCGATGTAGGCCGGGCAGTTGTCCCTATCTCCAGTTGAGTGATCAGCAGGCTTACCAAATCTGGTGCATGTCGCGCAAACTGGTTTGATGGTGGAATTTGGGCAGGACTCACCAGTATGATTCTGTTGAGCACAATGTCCACATGTGGGTTTGGTATCTCTGCAATACTTGTATGAGTGACCAATCATGTAGCATTTGGTGCAGACAGTAAGGCCAATAAAATCTCGGACGCGGCAAATAGTCCAGCTTATAAATACTTTCTCTTGCTCGACTAGAAATTTACGTACGGTAGCGGGTACTGCGTAGATACGGTGACAAGCGTTACCTGTGCGAGCACCAGCCAGGTGACTTAGTTTACAGCCTGCAATAGTTTCTTCAATGTCTTCAACGTTGGGAATACCAGTGAGAGCCATCCTTAAAAAATCTTCGTCGGTCAGGTCCCGGGGAACATTAAAGAATATCAGTCTCGGTAGACGCTTTGACGGTAGTCGGGCCTTCAGTTTGCTCGAGTTGTCGAAGCAAGGTGCATTTAATAGCTTTTGTTGTTCGCCCGTGGTTGCCGTATTGATCAGGATGCCTTTATTTCTTATTTTTTTTATTCCCGTGACCCGAACGCCTAGTTCAGATGGCCGAATTGTATCTTCAATCATTTTTTTCGTACCGTCACTGTCCTTTGTGGCGTCCGCATCCGTTGGAAAGATGCAAACGGCAGGTCTTGGTGGTCCGACGCGATGTCTTTGTTGAGTGATTGGTGGGGGTTGGTGAGCATCATATGGCTGTTTTCGGGCGATGTCAGCAAAAGAGAGGGTAGCCTCCGTTGCCACTGCCACTCTCCGCATTACAGGCCCGAGATCAGACTCTAATTGTATGATTTTTTGCTCAAGGTGCCTTTTTTCCCTCTTCTCGTGGCGTATTTTTATTTCTGCCATTCTAAGTTGTGCTGTAACTGTAGCTAAATCCGCACGCATCGTCTCTCGCTCCAACAACAGCTGAGATACGGATCTGAAAACTTCCGATACGTTTCTAGCGATCCTCAGCTGCTGGTCTTTTGAGACCTTAGATTGCTTCTCTGCTAACACAAGTTGAAGAGCTGTCAAATGTGCTTGGGTTTCATTGAGCACATCTACTCCTGAAGCGCAAGGATATTCCGCTTCTGTGACGTCCGAGCCTTTGGATGACGTAACCGAGCTGTTTTCATCCGCATCCTCAATCGTGACGCACTTTCCTCCTATATCCTCTGGACTAGGAGACATCATGGTGCTTATGTGTCGTTTTTTAGGACGATTCATTATTAAACACTACTTTATAAGGACACATAAAAAAAAACAGTGTTTGAAACAGAGTATTAGTTCTGTTCAGCTTTGCGCCTGAAAATTCGTAGGTGGGCAATCGGTCTAGCTCTATGTAAATCAAAACAAAAGTCGCCGTATCGAGTTTCATGATTCATGATGCAATGATGCATACCTTATAAAAATTCGCTGTTGCAACACTGATACAAACAGGCTTAACCAGTAACTTGACCAGAACTTCGGTTGTTAGAATGTTTTATGCATACTGTGTTAGGATAAGTGGATAATGTAAAGATACAATAAAGCTTTTTTTTACATTTCTGCACAGAAAACTTATGATTCATTTTTTGCCAATAAGGAGAAGTGTTTGACTGGGACTAGAAAAAAATAGCCTCTGGGTGATTTGTTTGGAATGGTAACGTGGTTCTACAATCTCTCACATCACAATAATAATTACAACCAGTACGGTTGAGTGGCACTCGTTCCTATGTAAATTGGTGGATGCCAGAATAATATTTTGCAACAGTTACTGTTACTGCTACTGTAGTTAACTATTAACCATTTGATAACGCAAACCGTGTGAGCCAAAAACAATGCCCCCGGTTACAATAACACACGCGTAATTTTAACGAGAATTAATAGTTACCTAATATACATTCCGAAAACTAAATTAAATACAATACTATAATATTGACCGGTCGGTGGCCGAGTTAAGATCGCGTTTGGGTCCCACCCAGGCGTAGTGTGTTCAATTCCTCGGCTGGCTAAGTCCTCCATCACAACACAAGCAACATTTTCAGCTTACTGTGGTGGTAGTAGGAGATTTTCAAATATTGTTAGGTTATTCGTAATATGGAATTCAAAATATTTGGCACTTTTAACAAAAATTCTATTTGTGTTTTATGACTCTTTTTCATTAGTAAACCGAGTACAATGAGTTTTCTCGCTTTCTGTTTATTTTACCATTAGACCAATTCATCACAATATATTATTTCTTTTTCTGGTCTATTATCTATATACCGACACATCACAATACTTATTATTTCCTTATCTGATCTATTAACCATAGACCAACGCATCACAATATATTATTTGTTTATCTAGTCTATTTTCCATAAACCAATGCATCACAAAACTTATTATCTCCTTATCTTATATATTATGAATAGATTATTATTTACTCTGAGATGCATTACTTTTGAAAAACCCTCAGTGTTGCGTGTCGTATCTTGTGATTGTCCTGTTTTATATTTAAATTCAGTCAAGCCTAAACTCTTTCACTTTCTATAATCTCGATGTGTACAGCCTTTTACATTATCTTTTTTCTGTCTATGCCACCTTTTATGTTAAATATTTTTGTCTATGGCACGTCATAGTGGAATATTGTCATGAATTTTGCGTCTATAATATCTTGTGTATGTGGTCACGTGAAATATTATTTTGTTTATAAATAGCGTGGTGATTCCAAAATTAGGATTCAATTCTACATTATCTTTTAGTCTACATTCATTATCAATCAACTCTCGCCTCTCTTTCTGAGTTTTAACTCTACCCTCTTGTTTGTGAATTATTCCTTGAATAATCTAAGTAGCAACCATACCAAGCCAAAACACAAGTGTTTTACTTAGAAAGAGAACCTCTCAACACCTCAATCTCTCTCAAAACTGCAAACCAATCCTTGGCGTGAAAACGAAGGAAGCCAACAAGCCGATCAGCCTTACAACTTACAACCTGACTGGAGGCTTCTGGAAGTCACGAACAAGGACGCTACTTACTCCGTTCTTATGTTTTTTACCCATGCTGAACTGCGATTCTTTGTGCAATTTTCTTAGAATTTAATTAGTAGAATTGAATTGATCCTTTTTGCAGTAAATGTTTAAAAATTGAAAAAAAGGGGTCTTCATAAACGAATATGGCAATATTTAAAACTTTTTATTGTGATCAGAGTAATGGCTATTTTTGGTACCACGCTCAGATGATCACAGAGATAAAATAGTTTATAAAACGCAAGTACAGTTGTTTTACTTAATTGCTTAAACTTACAAAGATAAAAACTTATTCTTATTGTTAGATAAAGGGTTTCCACGGAATCGAACCGCGAATAGAAATGTAATATATATTCAAGAATACCTGGCTAGCTCAAGCAGGGTTCCGTGTTTTCAGTTCGTTGGTATAAAGAGAGAACATACGCCTTCTAGAAGTGGGTAGAACGAAAGGGTTTCTTGGAAATAAAACACTATTATTGTGGTGCTTTTAAATGCCTTTAAGAAGACCTATATTAGAGCACTGGAATCTACGCGTAAGAAAAGCTTAAATCTCTTTGTGGACGGTTAAAACAATAAAAAATGATGTTTAATTAATGGGAAGAAAACAGAGACAGAAATTAATATAATAAAGCATGGAACGATATCGCAGGTATTTTTGTAGACGTCTAGGAGGCAGGCAGTAGAAAAAATGAATTGAAATATACTAGTAATTAATTGACAAACACTGTAGAAAAAATGAATTTAAATATACTAGTAATTAGTTGATAACACTTTCAAAACCTGTTTAGCAAAGCAAGTCTCGAATTCAAAGCGGAGAGCGTAAGAACCTCTCGTTACGAAAGCTAAAATCAAAGTGAAGTCTACCCGCCTGGACCTTTGGGGATCCGCGGCTTCGCCCCGCCCCCCCCGGAAATGGTCACACACACTTTGAACGCAGCCACGGGGTTACCATATGAAAGAATTTAAAAATACAAAGTACTTGATTTTAAGAAAATATTACGGGGTTGAATGTTTTAATTTTAAGAAAGTTCGTTTCATAACACTATTTAAATAATAACCCCCACATGGTAGGCTGTGGTATCCTGAAGAAGTTACATAGCCGAACCAATAAGCACAAGAAAAAAATTTAAAAACGATCTAGTGTAGGTAGTTTTCAAACGCAAAATTTTAATCGTCTATGTTTTTCAATTGGTAGGCGTGTCTCTGGCTTCTCAGAAGTGCCGAGGAAATGGAATGGAAAATTTTATTTATATTCATTATTTTTATTTTAGCCATTTGTACATCCAAGTTTGCTAATGTCTAATTTATTATTAATTACAAATATGCATTATTACATTTTTTTATTTTTTACTAGCTGTATCCCACCACGAGTTGCTGTGGCTCAATCTGTCTGTAAAGATAGGAAAATAAAAGGGCGTGTTGCTTTTACGGCCAACAGAGGCGCTGTTTTTCAAAAAAGCATATTTTACCTGTTATAGGTGACATCAATAAAATATAGGTGTACAAAAACACACGCGTATTCGAATGCAACGTTGCGTCAAAATTCCAAAGCCATCAATAAAGAACTTTCGAACGAACAAACGAAAATTAACATTTTTATTTATATAGAAGATTACTCATTCTTTTGATTAATTTGGATCTTTCAATCCAGTTTGAATCAATCAATTGGTGCAGACGTTATGTTTTCCGACAGCGCATTATAATATTGCATTCCTTGATACAGTAAACTATACTGTATACATTGATGTATTGTATTTCTATGAGACGTGAAGCGAAAAAATAGAATCCGCTTTTTACCTCCAACTCACCCAACGCTTTCACTAAAACTACCGAATCCTGTCTACAGCATTATAGCATTGCTTTTTGCGTTCTATTAATGGATCGAGTTTCGACGAAATATTAGTATGATTGCTCTGATTGTTGCTATATAATTGCGTATTGACCTTGTCCTTTTTTGGTAGCCTAATTTCATTGCACGTTCTTGTGTTATGTCAATGAATGTCCTTGTTGTATATAATTGTCTTTTTAAAGTATTTTGATAAAAGGTTATTTATATTTAATGTATATAAGGTCAGCATCTTTTTCAGTGTAGCCAATTTAGTTCCTCATTTATGTTACTTTTGAAAATATATTTCGCCAAAGTATAAATTCTTATCTTTGAGAATTTCTAACTTATTGTTTTCTCGTCAAGCAGTAGTTGAAATGTGGAGCAATAATGGAGTATAGTGATAGTAGTTTTTCTAGAAATTGTTTGACGAATTCTTCCCAAAAATAAATCCTCTTTCAATTTTCTTTTGCGTATACTCAGCATGCTTCTTAAGGTTAGTTTGGAATCTAATATAACTCCTTGGTATTTCATATCTGTAAAATTTTCAATATGTTCTTCTGTACAATTTATAATCATACATTGTGTTTTTTGTTTTTAATTTAAGCTTATTTATTTTAAGCCATTTTTCATACATTATTCATATCATTGTTTCAAATACTTATTAATTCTTCATAGATAATCACCAATTATGTATAAAGTGTATATTTTATATATATTAAACCAAATAAATGAGAAGGTACCTACTTCTATTTAAGAAATAAACGATAGTTGAGTGAAGTATTAACATAAAATTAGAAAGGATTTATGCTAAAGCAATTAACTTTCAATACATTTCTATGTTGTAAAATATATTTTAAGCAGTCAGTATTTTTGATTGACGCTTGTTAATTATTTTGTAATAACTTCTTTGTACTTTCTGGCTTATGTATTAAAATTAAATTGCCAATTATCATTTATTTTAATTACTATTTTCATACACAGGGCATTAATACAAAGGGATATCCATTTATATTTAATTTTTCACAATTTTTAACTAATTTTTGACTTACAGTGAATAACGTAATAAAAATAATGCTTTATACTTCTCTTAGAATGAGTTTAGTTGTGCAGCCATTTGATGATTCCATCAGAGTAATGTGACGCTATAAAATTAGAATGATTAAAAGAATTACAGGTATTCGTTAATTTTTTATCCCGAGCCTTCGATGTAGTTGCCGATATAGAAAACTCTACAAGGTGCAACTATCGTATGTTGTGTGCTGGCAGCGTGGCAGGCCAGGTGGGTAACTGGCAGCAGCATGAAATGGCAGCAGATATGTGAGTGCACCTGCCAATCATGGTTGTTCCTAATAAACTTATTAAAACACGTTGCTTTTCGCAATAGACAAAAGAATAATCTTTATTGTATTTGAAATGTTACACATTGTTTCAATATAGATGGCGCCACTAGACACATTTGATAATTTTGTTACCATTATTCTAATACTCCCACTTAACAAAATAAATGTGAATTTTTTAAACAGAATACATAGATATTGTTTTATTTAACTTTAATTCCCAGCATGTGCATGAACTTATAATGCTTAGTTGACAAAAGACCCTTGGTTAACAAGTCAGCGGGCATTTCCTGAGTTGAAATGTATTCAATATTAATTAATTTATTTTTAACTGCATCTCTAACATAATGATACCGAACATCAATATGTTTTGATCTAGCATGTGCCTGATGACTTGTTGCTAATTTTAATGCACTTTGATTATCACAATTCAATTTAATTACACATTTTTTACCAGTAAGTTCATACATAAGATTTCTGAAATAAACAGCTTCTCTAGATGCCTCTGAGAGAGCAACATATTCTGCCTCAGTACTGGATAAGGAGACAGTCTTTTGTTTTTTACTTTGCCAGGAAATCACAGAACCACCCATTACAAAACAGAACCCAGTATAAGACTTACGATCCAGACTATCACTAGCCCAGTCTGCATCAACAAAACCTGTCAGCTCTACATTTTCCTTACAATATGTTAAACAATAGTGTTTTGTCTTTTGTAAATAATTTAATATTCGTTTAGCATAACTAAAATGAGTTTCATTGTAACTGTTATTGAACTGGCTGAGATAACTAAGGGAATACGACAAGTCTGGTCTAGTCAAAACTGCCAAATACATAAGGCTTCCAATTAGCTTTTGATATGGAAGGTTTACTACACAATTTTCAGCCTTTTCTATGTTCAACTTACTCTCAATGGGGGTATCTAAAGTTTTACAATTGGACATATCAAACCTTAATAATAATTGCTCTATATATTCCTGCTGATCTATAGTTATAGTCTTACATTCTTTGTTTACACTAATTCGCATGCCTAAGTAACGTCTAACAGGACCTAAATCTTTTAATTTAAATTGAGAACTTAATACATTTTTTAATTTTTCTGTTTCTGCAATACTATTAGAAAAAATTAAGAAATCGTCAACATATATAGCTTCAATAATCTTGACATTCTCATAAAAAAATGTAAACAAGCATGGTTCAAATTTACTTATTTTAAAACCAAAGTTCAGCAAACAATCTTTCACTTTTTCATACCAGACTAAAGCAGACTGTTTCAGTCCGTATATAGCTCTTTTTAATTTCAAGACCTTTCTAATTTGCTTATTTACAAAACCTTCTGGAATTGACATGTAAATATTTTCTTTTAAATTTCCATTTAAAAAAGCTGTTGTCACATCTAGATGTGTTATGTCCATATCCCACTGTACACTCAGAGCAAATAACATTCTCAGCGTAGAATGTTTTATGACAGGAGAAAAAGTGTTCTCATAATCAATACCACGTCGTTGCGTAAAACCTTTAGCCACGAGTCGGGCACGATACCGCACTTTATCATTCACATCTAGTTTTTTATTTAACACCCACTTGTTTTGCACAATTAATCCATTACTTGGTATATCAACAATTTCCCACGCATCGTTATCCTCGAACGACTGAAGCTCCTCTCGCATGGCCTGTCTCCACTGATCAGCTTCTGGTCCATTCAGCGCTTCTGAGAAGTCTATTTGTTCGACATCTGGATTGGAATTGGAAATACAGATATTACCAAACCCAAAACGTTCCGGAGGTTTTCGTGTTCTCTTCTCCTGTTCTGGTAATTCTGGAATTGATTGCAACTCACTGATTGAGATATCTGTCTCTATGTTTGTGATGCTTGTATCGTCATCATTTTCACTAGCCGGATCAGTATATACAGATGTATTTGAATTTTGGAGAGATTCATCCATTGAAGACTTCCCCACTGAATCTCTGCCATCTTCGTTTGTTGCCGGAGACTCATGCCCTTCAAATTCAACATCATCCTGTATCCATTCTGCTATGTTTTCTGCATTGATTTCCGATGATACTGTTTCTTCTTCTATCACTATTATATCTCTCTTTATAGTTATAATATTTTTTATGGGATCATATACACGATATCCCTTTACTGTTTCTGAAAATCCTACAAGAATCTGCATTTTAGCCTTCTTGTACCATTTTAATCTTCTTTCCTTCGGTATGTGAACCATTACGGGGCTGCCAAATAGGCGTATATGACTTAAATCTGGTTTCTTTTTATACCACGCTTCATAGGGTGTTTTATTTCCCAAACTTGAAGTTACAGATCTATTTTTTAGGTATACTGCTGTATTAGCTGCTTCAGCCCAGAACTTTTTTTCTAATTTCGCATTAAAAAGTAAGCATCGCGCTTTCTCTATAATAGTTCTATTAGCCCGTTCACAAACACCATTTTGTTCAGGTGTGTATGCAGTTGTCTTCTGGTGTATAATTCCTTCTCTGAGTAAGTAATTCTCCATCTCACCACTACAAAATTCACCACCATTATCTGTGCGTAATATTTTTATTTTTGTTTTCTGACTATTTTCAGTCATTGCTTTAAAATTCTTAAATATCTTGAAGACTTCATTTTTATGTTTGTGGAAGTATATGAAGGTCATACGACTGTGATCATCAATGAACAAGACAAAATACCTAGCACCACCTATGGACTTCGTTTCCATAGGACCACATACATCTGCATGTATTGTATGTAGTATTTCTGTACTTATTTTTCCAACATGATGAAATGGTAACCTCATTTGTTTACCTTCGCAACAGGTCACACATTTCGCCATTGTCATATCACTGGTACCCGAGTAGGATAATCCATCTACAATGCCGTTCTTCATTTTATTTAAATCATTACTGTTAATATGCGCTAACCGCCTGTGCCAAAGATCTGCATTTGCTACAGCAGGTGCTGCCAGTATACAATCTGCTACTTTGATATTTAGCTTGTACACTCCATTTATTGACGTTCCTGTGGCCACCAACACATTCTTAGTGTTACGTATGTAGCATTTGTTTTCACCAAAAACAACATTGTTTCCGTTCTTGATTAATTCGCTCACTGACAACAGGTTTGTTGTTAAGCTCGGTATGCAAAGCACATCTTTAACCATGATATCGTAGTTGCAGTTAGTTATTATTTGTACATCTCCGGAACACAAAACTGGCACTTTCATATTATTCGCGACGGTTATCTCTGATAAATATGGCGTAAAATTTGCGTGTTTTATCCACTCTTTGTTGGCCGTCATGTGTGCACTTGCCCCACTGTCAATGTACCATTCGTTTTTATTGTATTCTCCATTCAAAAAAACTACACTAAAAGCATTTGATTGTTTGTTTTTTTGTAACACTGGACACTGGTTTCGATAATGACCGGTCTGTTTACATTTGTAACAAGTGATGGTCTTGTCACCTGTCACTTTTGAATTTTTCGATGACGTCGCGCCATTTTTAAATTTCTGCTTGTAGCTTTTATTTGCAGCAAATGCTGCGCCGCTGGAATCCACGTCATTCTTTGAAACCTCCATATCAATCAACTTAGATTTTATTAAATCGGTGGTAATTTGCATTCCTGAGTGCTCCACCGCCATAATCATTGGCATGAATTTTTCTGGCAGACCTGCGAGAAGTAACGATCCGACCCATTCTTCTGTAATTGCAAATCCTGTGCCCTTCAATCTCTGAGCTGTTTCGACTACTTGCGTGACGTAAGAAGTCATGGAATCACAATTTTCCTGTCGTAACGAGATTAAATGTCTTAGTAGAGATATTTTACGAGAAAAGCCTGAGTCATCAAATATAGACCTCAGTTTAATCCATAACTCTAAAGTTGTTTTTGTTTCCTTAATATGCACGTACAATCCAGGGTCAATAGTTAAAACTAGCTTCGCCTTGGCTCTTGCGTCATCTGATGCTTTTGGCTCGAAATTTTTATCTGGCTCCGACTTGATATAGTTTGCGAGATTGTCAAGCACCAACAGATTTTCTACCGCAAAACTCCACTGATCATAATTCTGACGTCCTGTCAGCTTCTCAATACTTTGAAAATAGTTTACAGCCATATTTCCACGAAAAGTCAACAATTTTCGACTGTTTTATACTAAATTTACACAGTAAAAACCGAAAAATATATGGATATTCGCCCATAACCTATTAAAACACGTTGCTTTTCGCAATAGACAAAAGAATAATCTTTATTGTATTTGAAATGTTACACATTGTTTCAATATAGATGGCGCCACTAGACACATTTGATAATTTTGTTACCATTATTCTAATAAAACTCACCTCTGAAACGAGGTGAAAACATGTTTCGAACTTGATTTGAAGAGAAATGCTGCTACGTATTCAAACTGTTAACATTGCTGGAAGCGAAACAGGGGCGATGATGCCAGATAGGTTTATGATTGAAATAAAACCAATCTCACTGAATATTGTACTAACAAGACAAGATTTGGAATGACATAAGATATAATAGATATGTATCACTTAGTATGGAACTCATTAACACCTTCATCACTTTCAATTTTTTTTCAACCCAATCTTTTTCGAACCTGAATTTTTACTATTTTTATTTTATGCAGTAATAATGATGACATTTTAAGTTATAATTTAAACAAAAAATTAACGAAAACCTTTCTTTATTAAGTTTTAAATATTAAATAACATAAATCTAAAGTGGCACCATTTTTTTGAGATTACTCTCAACTTTCAACTTAATTTTGCCTTTCAATACAGAATTATAAGTAGGAAAAATTGTCATAGTGATGGGAAAACACATAAATCAACGATGACAATCGAATTAATTATATGTTATTGGCGCAAGTTTGACAAAACCATTAAAACCGCCATTGAACTAATCATTCAACAAAATGACCAGAAGTTAGTAGGTATTTAAAAACAAAAAAATGACTTACCGACTAAACACAACCGCCATTCGTATGAATCTGGCGACGACTTAGTTGACACGTGACGGCTATAATATTGTTGGTAGAAGCATTCAAAAGATACGGTTGAATATTCGTCCGATGCTTGTCATTTTGACAAACTTTAGCTATCTAGGGTTTATGAGCGGACGGGTTTAACCTTTTGACGGGCATCTTTAGAAAGGTGACACCAGTCCAGTCATTAAACAAAAAAGTTATATAGGTGTTTTAATCCATAAACAAATGTCATACTAGTACAGGGTACAGCAAAACAGACAGCGCAGTTTTGAAGGGCCGGTACATATCATGTGGTGGGGGTAGGAACTTTGGAGGGATCTCATTGTATAGGGAAGGTCGTGGTGTTTTCTGTCGTTACCATGGTTTGGTCCACCATTGATCGGCCATTTTTCGTCGGCTTCCGGCTGCAATTTTCAACTTCTACTTGTGGGGCTACCTGATTTTTTTAATTTTTTTTTAAATCGGCCCCACAACTTAAAGGAAGGAAGGACTCGAGCATTGAATTCGGAAAGAAATCGCCGCCGTACCCGTCTACAACCATGTAGCTGAAAACTTCATAAATCGTCTTCATCAATTTATCGCTGCTGGGGGCATCACCTTTCTGGTGTCATCTTCAGAAATTGATGCATAAAACCCCATTAGACCCAATTACAATTCAAAACTGCACTGTCTGTTTTGTCGTACCTTTTAGTTCTGCAAACTCGCGGATGTTGATTACTCTGACATGACAGCTCGCAACGTTCATGCGCTTTGAACATAGAAGAAAATTAGAAGTGCCTTCCATACAAATTTAAATGGAAAAAAATGTGCCACTTACTTAGCACATTTGGTTCTCGACAATTAAGCTCGCTGTCTCTTTTACACTTGACAGGATTTTTATATGTATTCGTATTCAATTTCGTATTCATAGTAAAGTACAGTTTTTGAAGTGAAACTTCTTTACGCGCGTCAAGCTTCGCGGTCTAGAGGCAGAGCGCCCGACTGTCGTCGTGAAGAACCGAGGTTCGATCCCCGCCTTAACTATTTTTTTTTCTTTTTGTGATTTTTTTAATACGAGGAAAAGTGATGAAATGCTCTCGTGCTGCGACTTTTAGATATTTTAACTGTATGATATTTTGGTCGAAATATAGCTTACGAATCGAGCCAGAAGAGTCCATCAGTATTTTGATTAATTATTTTTATTTTGAATCATTGAAATTACTAATCAAGGCCGATAACGCGACTAATTACCCTCGCAGATGTGCGTGACAAGTTTTTTTAGTAAAAAACACAGCCATAAGTGAGTTTTTCAAAATTTAGATAGTTAATTTAATTTATTTTTTTTCTATATAAAGCGTTAACGAGACGTTATGTGATATTATTCATTTGCCGTGTTTGAAAACGAAAATTTGCGCGGGACAAGTCAATTGAGGAGTACACGTTGTATACACGGTTCTCGTCGCACGAGATACGTCTCCTTGCGGTCTACAGGCAGAGCGTTCGACACTCGTTATGCAGGCCCCGGGTTCGAATCCCATATTTTTATTACTTTTAAGTTTTTTCACATGCTCTTATAAATATGTCAATAGACAGAAAAAAAGAGAGAAAGAAATGAAAAGAGAGAGAGAAGAATACTAAAAGTTTCACTTCCATCGTGCGTAGGCTTGCCACACACTGTATTTTTTTTTGTTGAAATACAGGCCCCGTTTAGGACTATATTGGATCACGAAACACGCCCATAACTTCTTGTTTTATTCTTTAAGCCATGGCTTCGGCGGAGTAAAGGATACGTACTATCAAACACGACTACCATAATAATAATAAAATTTTGATGATTTGTCTGACCATCTTGACAAGATTTACCGGACGTTGAATATATATATATTTTTTTTTTTTCTTTTTTTTAAAAAGAAAGACAAACATTCCCGGGATACGAATAACGTGACAATATTTGAAAATCTCCTACTACCACTACAGTTAGCTAAAATATTGCTTGTGTTGTGATGGAGGACTTAGCCAGCCGAGGAATTGAGCACACTATGCCTGAGTGTGTTCTATTTATAAAGAAAAATTACAGACTGACGAAATCCAAAGTGGTTGAGTCGAGACAGGACGTCTCAACTCTCAGTTAATTTAAATGGAATTCCACAATGAAAGGTTTCAAAATTAGAAAAAATAACATAAGATGTTTTATACAAATGTTTTAACTAAAACCAAAATAATACACAATGTATTCCTAAAACACGTAAATTATTTGTGTGGAATTAGAATATAATATCCAGTACAACTGAAAGAGAATTAATAATTATTATGATTCCCTAGTCATCCTAGCCAATGCAAATCCAAAGTGGGGTGCAAATATATTTTGATTGGCTTCGGTTGAAGATAAATAGTTTAGTCAAGTTAAATGTGAATAATCGAATTCCGATTTTAGAAACATCTGTAAAAAATTTCATAATTCTTCATGCATGAAAATTCAGCTGTAACAGAAATTGGGCATAGTTTTTTATATTTTCTTTGTACCTTTATTTTTTATCAATTTTGATATTAATTACATACAATATTATATACATCAATACGAATAATGGGAACCCACTAAGGCGCAGCCTGTGCGTGAGAAATATAATATATAAGTAATTATATAATTGTACCTAGAAATAAACAAACAACAGGCATATAAAACAAAAACAATATTACATTTTGTCTAAGCGGTTTGTATAAAAAGTGTTTACAATAGTGTATAGTGAAGTTATAAGTGTTTAGTGTAATATATGGTGAATATTTTATGAGAAACATAAATTGATACAAATTAAATAAAAAAGTTTCAACTGCTGTATCGAAAAGCCATAATTTTAACTCTTTTAAATATTGAGGAAGTTTAGTAATCACTTGAATATTTTTCGGTAAAAGATTGAAAGTACGAGGTCCAATGAAACTGCAGTGTGTTTGCGTTCGTTTGATTTGTATAAACTTTTAAATAAATTTGTGTTCGTTTGATTTGTGATTGTTTTGTGTTCGTTTGATGAGTATAAAATAAATAATTATTTCTACTGTTGATTCTGTTTTCATTTATTTAGAATTTATTTTTTCATGTATATAGTCTGTTTCATACATGTTGAAGGTTGATAGTTGTTTGCTATGTGGTTTTATTATTCTTTATTCGGAGGGGATGTCTTCTGAGGTTCTTATTTTTTAGATTGGAGATGTTTCGTTTTTTCTCATCCATATTTTTCCATTTTTTGCCCAAGTAAATTTCTACCCAAATCTTAACGATTTCGCTAGGTATAGTAGGTGTTTATTGAATTTTAAGTTTTAGTGTCTTTAGTTTGAGAACAATATCATAGTACCGATTATTTTTTTTATGTATGAACCAAGGTTGCTTCACACGAAGAATTTGAAATTACTTCCACTCGTCTATTCAAAAATTGTTTCAAAATGATATATTTATTTACCTGACTTTTTATACCATTCACTTCACAAAGTATCATGAAATTCACGTTTTTGCTATTAAAAAACTACATTTATAAATTAATGTTTCTTTCTTTCTCCCTTGCGCAAATATATAAATTTTATGTTTCTTTGTTTGTCCCGTACACATTTCACTGCAAATTTAAAAGTTTGTTCTTATTAGTTTCAGGGGTGTTTAGAAATGGGGTTGGATTGTAGAAGACGTCGAAGACGCTCGATAAAAACGTAACGCTTTATCTCTGCACTAGAATGAGATACTGAGTCGAGTTAAAGTCGACATAATGTAGTTTAACAGATAAAATGTGATGCCCGAGGAAGACATGAATCAAATAATTATTTGGAGTAAAGTGAGACGTATGTGATAAACGATAAAAGAGGTGTAAGTAGAATGAACAGCTTATAAGCGAATGGTTGAAGAAGTGAAGGATGCCGAAGACGATATGGCACGATCAAGTAAAACAAATACTTATCACAATAAAATAGTATTATTTCCACCATTAAAAATACAACAAGTTATCAAAAACTCTATAAGTCACAACCTCAATACTTTAACCCAGACCGTTTATAAGTCCCCGAGGAACGCCGTGTAAACGTTAGCTAGTATATTTCCATAAATATAACTCGTTTGTCACACAAGCGTGCCAGTAATAACAAACGCGTAGGAGTTCAAATATGGTTTTCCAAAACTGTTTGCTAAATTTATCGCTCCTACCTATATCTAATAATAATAGATGAAATGATTGTTGTGTATTGCCTTCTTGGTACGTACTGCTGTAATATGAACCTCCTAACTCAGTGTCAATTGATGTATTGGAAGATGTGGGATCCATTTAATTCATGGCCCATGATTTCATAAACATCTATTTTCGACTAAGTGTCGCACGTCACGTCGGTGTGAATTTTAGATCATTTGGGTAGTAACTAATCTACGTAAGCTATTGCTGACAAGATACAATATATAACATCACAAATTTATACACTGTGATTTACGTACCATATTGAGGAACGAGGCATGCAAAATAAAATGGGCTAACTATATAAATTAAGAACAAAACTGATGAACTTTGCTATATCACGAGAGCTATTTTAGTGAAAAAAAAATTTTAAATGTTTATTGATAAGTATTTAAATGTTAAATATTTACAAATGTTTCTGGCCTTGGAAAGTTTTTTTTTACCATAATACATATTTTTTCAACTGACATCTATCTTTAATTGACATCTATTTTAAATTTACATCTATTTTAAATTGAAATCTATCTTCAATTAACATCTATTTCAAATTGAAATTTATTTTCAATTGACATCTATTTTCAATTGACTTGTATTTTCAATTTACATCGATTTTAAATTGACATCTATCATCGACATCTACGCCATCCCTTGGGCCGGCTAGTAGCCGATTTCAAAGTTTTTTTTTGTTGACAGAGGATTGAACCTTTCTTCCCAGGGACTGAAGTCAACTGCGCCAAATTCCGATTGGGTAGGACCGCGAAATGCGTATAGTTCCACGTGTGTGTACATGATTTCCACCGACATTTGTTATTGACAGTCATAGTACATTATGGAAAGAATGGAAAATTATAAGATTATACAAGTTAACAGAATGAACATTCAAAAGTTGATAGAATGAATTTTCATTGACAACGAGTCTATTTGTTGAGTTTCAGCTCGGTCGGATGTTGGTAAGTGGGTTAATTTTCGCTCCCAATATTTGAAAACACTCATTCACGAAAATAAAAGTGTAATTCAAATGGATGTATTTAAAAAAAAAAACTGGGGTTTTTGAACGCGCTTTGTGCAAAAAAGAAAATTGTAATCATTTATTACTAACCGACTATCCTGGATATTAAATAAAAGATTTATATTTTAAATAAAACATTTTAGGTGAGGTAAGGTTAGGTTGGGTTTCATAATTAATAAAAAATCTCTTCACTGGTGTTCGTATTTCTGTTCAATTTCGAAGTTAACTTACATTACTCTCTATGTAACGATGCAATGTTCAATTTATGTATGATGCATTACGGCATTAACGTATCAATATAACATAGACACATTGCCGTGACTGAACGGAGACCTTCTATTCCAGCAAAGTGAACTGCACCACTTACAATCTATAACCTACAACCTATTCGTCCATTAACCCGGCTAGTGGAAATATTCTATACAGCTTTGAACTTTCTATTATATTTAGTAATGTACCACTTAAGTTCATAATTTCTAGGTTGGTACCTAATTAGTCAACCCTTAAAATAGAAACCATTTAACGGAAATAGCCTTTTTTTAATTTCTCACAAAGAGATTTGAATTCGTGTTTTCTTGGTATACGTAGCTTTTAATACTGCCGCGCAATTTGTCAGATTAAAAATACAAAAAAAAAATAAAGCAACAATTTTGATGAGTGTCTCATCAAAGGCGTAAGACATTAATAACATCGAGATCTTGGGATATACTTCCTTATGATATATTATTAATAATGTTCGTATGATCTATATATACATCTTAAATGAAGACAGAATATAATTTTATTTTAAAAACTAATTTTGACGCAGTAGATACTAAGCACATGAAAAAACGTCACATTCGTGTTCATTACAGAAGATTTAAAATAGAAAAGTGTAAGCATTTTTCATAAAAAGTATATCAAGGTAAAATATTACTTCATAGAAAGTAAGCCTGCTCAACGTCATAATTTTAGTTTATCACCCTTTATAGTACGACAAGATTTCTAAATAAAAACCTTATCAACTTTGTTGAAAAAAGGTTCACACTTGTCAATATGCTTTTAAGTGTCGAGTTCATCAATTTAATTTGGAGCGTTTATTTATTTTATAAATTTTAAAAAAATTACAATTTTGGTGATTTCCATACTAGGCTTATGCCCGTATTATGGTAGTCGTATTTTTGTAAGAATGACAATAATAAAACATAATGGAAAAATAAATTATTTAGGTAAAACAAATATGTTAATAATGCATACTATTATAGAAACCATATTAGAAATAGAAATAAAGATAAATCTGATTGATAAAAAATATATTTTAAAGAAAAAAGAAAAAAAAAGTATTAAAACAAAGATTAAAAATTAAAATTAATTAACTCTTTTTTTTTCTTCAATGTATTCAATTTATAAAAAACAGTTCTGCTGTGTTTCGTATAATTAAATATAAATATATATATATGTAAATATAAATATATATTTTTATACATGCAAAATTATACGAAATTATTTAATATGATTATTTTTTTTTTAAACTGGCAAATGTTGGTACGTACTTATCATATTTAAATTTAACGATATAAAATTTTCGCGCTTGAATCCGCCATTAGAACATATTGATTTGTTTTTCGTTATAAATTTTAAATAGCAGAACTCTTTTTTTTTCTTCAATGTATTCAATAATATTATTATTCAATTTATAAAAATTAATTATTATTTATAATTAATTTTTATAAATTGAATTTTACCATATATTTATATTCTTTTCAAATAGGTCCATATACAAACAAACTGCTATGACAACAAATTAATTTTATTTTTATTCCATAAGTCCATTATTATATATTCATTATTGATTTCTGAGTAATTTCCGACATTTAACGAGGAAATCAATAAGGTAATATAAATAAAAGCAAAGTGTTTGTATAAGTAGGTGCTTATGAAGAAATAATTTAAATATGTGGTCTGTAAATGACCTAACCACAGTTAAATAAAACCTTTGGAAAGCGAACCAGCTAACACGCCCAATAATAACAAAAAAGCAGAACTTTCTAATAAATAAATTGCTCTTCATAAATTGAACAAAAATATAATGAAATTTATAAAATAAAACTAAAAAAAAACGGATACATAATTATTGTTTTGTAAAACATGGTGCTAAATAATTTAAGGTTTTAGAAAAAGTAAAATATTTCAGTTGGATTAACTGACTAGAGGACGAGTGTAGGACTGGAGTAGCGTGTGACTTAATTCTGATAGATGGGCAGAGATAGGTATAATTTATGTCTGTCGGAAAAAAAGCTGAGATTCCTTGAGAATATAATAATATATGCCATTTTTTGTATTCTCAAATATACTAAAAGCGACTGTAGAAATAAATCCTTAAGACAGATATGAATATATTATCTGCAGAGTTAAGGTCGAGGTACATACTTACAGACCGTAAGGACTTATTGAATTTCCAATTTTAATAATTCAAATTCAAAAAAGTGTGTCGTAGTAAAATGACTTAATTTATAGAGTCTTTCTTGTAACAAATCGAAGAAACCAAAAATTTCGTTTAAAAATTATATAGTTTCAGAGTGGAAGATACTCTCAGTATCGCCCTGCTGTAAGACCACTATTCAGTATTCAGTATTCAAATGTTGCTTGAAATGGCATTAGCCGCGTTTAGTGGCCAGATTTAAAGAGCCATGTGATTATCCAACTTCCTCTTCTGTATATTCTTCCCTTTCCCACTATTTTCAGCCTCACAACATACCACAAATGGGGATGCCATAGTCTCACTGGCTCCAGACCATCAGGAACAGTTGAGAGTCATGTGCAGTTTCACAATAAGAAAAATAAATATTTTGTTTAAATATTCATACAAAATTAAGCTGGTATCAATAAAACACAAAAGTGGTTGATTTACTTCCAATAATAACACCAAAATTTGCATCTTATCAGCGCCCCAAGCACGTGCAGTTTCAGTGAAACCTTTTAGATCAAAACTTAGGGAGCCATAATTCAATTTCTATTCTAAGTGTTTTTATCTAACTTCAGATGTTCAATACTACCGAGAAAAGTATTACGTGGAAGAATGAAGACTT
Organism: Hesperophylax consimilis; assembly: GCF_061612785.1. Taxonomy (NCBI): domain Eukaryota; kingdom Metazoa; phylum Arthropoda; class Insecta; order Trichoptera; family Limnephilidae; genus Hesperophylax; species Hesperophylax consimilis. Next base: position 10,424,014 of record NC_142848.1, read on the forward strand.
AAGCCACATGGAATGAGTAATCTTATATAAAAGTTGCCCACGTGCTCACAAGTAAAGTAGTTGAATGGTATGTACTTTTGCACGTGTACAGTTAGCATTTTCTAATTTATTTAAATCTTAGGTAAATATTCGGAATCGCTGGACAAGGATTATATGAAATATTTTTAAATAAAACCTTCTGATTTACCTTAATTACTATAAAAGGAATCTGACTGCATTTGGGATATTTTTAATTTTAGCATTTTAATTTTTATTTACGTAAATCGAAAATTCACTTTCGTAGTATGGGATGACACATGACAGCTGGAAAGATTTCTGTTGATGACATTTTCTCTGGTAGTAGTAGCTAGAATACATACGAGTAGCTAGAATTTGAATCATTTCAGAATGCAAATTCTAGTTAGATAAGTACTGTTTTGGCCAAACTCGAAAAATAAAATATTTTTATGTTACTTAAAAAACTTAAATTATTTATATTTAGGTATTATTATAATTATTGTTTTATTTAACCTTAACTATAGTAACCTAACCTATAATAATCAAACCTAAACTAACCTAACCTAAATCCTAACCTAACCTTACCCAACACACCTAACTTAACCGATAATAATCCAACCTAACCTAACCTATAATAATCCAACCTTACCTAACCTATAATAATCGAACCTAACCAACAATAATCCAACCTAACCTAAACTAACCTATATCCTAATAATAATCCTACCTAACCTATTATAATCCAACCTAACCTAACCTAACCTATAATAATCCAACCTAACCTATATCCTAATAATAATACAACCTAACCTAACCTAACCTATATCCTAATAATAATCCAACCTAACCTAACCTAACCTATATTCTAATAATAATCCAACCTAACCTATAATAATCGAACCTAACCCACAATAATCCAACCTAACCTATAATAACCGAACCTAACCTACAATAATCCAACCTAACCTAACCTAACCTATAATAATCCAACCTAACCTAACCTAACCTATATCCTAATAATAATCCTACCTAACCTATAATAATTGAACCTAACCTATGATAATCCAACCTAACCTATAATATCCAATCTATCCTAACCTAACCTAAATCCTAACAATAAACCAACCTAACCTATAATAATCCAACCTAACCTATAATAACATCACCTTTTTTAATTTTTCTATTTTATAAAACATACCTAAATATCTTTATTTTATTTTTCGAGTTTGGCTAAAATAGTACCTACCTAGTATTTGCACATGGTAAAAAATATAGCCACTCGTATCAGGAATATCAACAAAAGAAAATTTTATCAACAGAAACCATTCCAGCTGTCATCCCATACAACGAGAGTGAATTTTCGATTTACGTAATTAAAAAGTAAAATCCTAAAATTAAAAATATCCCAAATGCAGTCAGATTCCTTTTATAGTAATTAAGGTAAATCAGAAGGATTTATTTAAAAAATATTTCATATAATCCTTGTCCAGCGATTCCGAATAATTACCAAATCTTATTTAGAGGGTCAGAGAAAAACTCTAACTGCGTTTGACCTTTTCCAGGGTCAAGTCAACTTGTACTTTTTTGCAAAATTAATACGTAGATGCTCTGAATGCTGCTTTTACTGAATTTATGGCAGATATAACTCAATTGGCTTCTCATTACGCATGGCGAATTCAGAGAGCAAAATATTACCCCGTTCTAGTTAGAATGAAAAATGACGAACCTAGATTTGTTAATAAAAAAAACATTTCTACGGTATTCTTACAGGAGGGTTGAGTGCTCTTTTTCGGGAATTGTTCTTTACAACGAAAGAAAAAAATATTATTTGTGTAAGCTAAAATCTGAAAAATGTTTCCCACCTCAAAGAAAACAAATGGCTTTCAGTTTTTACAAAAAGTATATCTTGCTATGATTATGGAAATACTAAGCGACAAATTATTTCCCCTGGTAAATAGGGTAATTCCCATTATAACGACCTGCTTTGGACGGATTTTCTAAAGGTGTTTTACAAAAAATGTTGCATCACAAACACAGATTTGTTTAAATTTTAAGACACCATTATTAAATATTCTTTAATGCTTAGTTATATTATGTTATTTAAAACTTTTAAATACATGTTTAATCCAATATATTAGGGAAATTTGGAAAACAGGGAATTTTTTTTATATATCTTCTATCTTAGTCGCTAACCATTTTAATTGACGACCTCTATGGTCAAGGTAAAACTCTCGTCTAGCAATACGGACATCATGAGTTCAAATCCCGACGTGCGCAAGTAAATTTTAACTGCTTAATTTGTTTTATTTCATAATTTATTCATTTAAAATAATGAATGGTATATTTGCAGCACGTTTCAGGGTGGAAAATACTCTCAGCATCACCTTGGTATAAGACCACCATTCAAATTGAAATGTTGTTAGAAATAGATTTAACCGTGTTTGGTTACAAGATCTGAATATCCAGGTAAGTAGGTAATTCCCAAAAGTTCTCTTTCCCACCCCCTTTCCCTCCCAAATCTTTTCAATTTCACAATATCGCTATAATATCTGTTTTCGATAACAATGTTGAAGTGTTGCATTTTGCCGATGACTTAAAACTATTTAAAATTATAAAAACACTACCTGACTGTATCAACATTCAAATTAACTTAAACAAATTACAAGACTAGTGCCAACTTAATAAACTTAACATTAATAAATGCCACATTATAAGATTTTTAAGGATAACTCAACCATTTAACTACCAATATAGAATTAATAATGTTCCTCTCACCTCTGTCAGTAAAATTAACGATCTTGGCGTTATTTTCGATTCAAAATTTAACTTTCTTTAACATATAAATTCAATTACCAACAAAGGATTAAAAATAGTAGGGTTTCATTCTACGAAATGGCAGAGACTTTCGTAATATTTCTACATTAAAAATCTTATATTCTTCTTTAGTTCGTAGTCAAGTCGAATATAATTCTTCTATCTGGTCCCCTCACTTCAAAATTCACTCTGACTCCAATCCATTTACCATCGTATGGGATCCACCCAACCCTGCATAGTTGGATTGCGGACTTTCTGAGGGGAAGAACAATTCAAACCGTGGTTGACGGCTCTTCTTCCTCACCGCACCAAATCAATGCGGGGGTGCCACAAGGATCTGTGCTGTCTCCGACGCTGTTTTTATTGCAAATCAACGATCTCGTTGAATGTGCACCTATTCACTGCTACGCTGATGACAGCACCGTTCACGAGGGTTATCTTTTTGACAGGCCCCCTTCCACCTATGATGTCCGAACAGCTCGGGAAGTTTTGAATCAAAAAATTGACCACCACCTCGAGATGGTTCGTGCCTGGGGTAAGGCCAACTTGGTCAGTTTCAACGTCTCAAAAACCCAAGCGTGTCTGATTTCGGCAAAGAGGGAGATCAATGACTGTCTGGTGCAATTTGATGGGAGCACTCTCCCCAATAAAGACTCCATTGAAATGCTTGGAGTTACTATATCAGACCAGCTCAAGTATCGGGGATCCATAGAAGCCCGAGTAAATCAGGCCTCCAAAAAATTGGGCGTCTTGTACAGGGCTAGGAGATTCTTCAACAGTGACCAGCTGCTGACCCTGTACAAGTCTCAAGTCCGCCCAACTATTGAATTTGGGAGCCACCTTTGGGCTGGTGCCCCAAAATACTTAATTAATCTGTGCAAAGGAGAGCGATGCGTCTGATTGACAATCCGTTGTTAACAGACCGATTGCCTTCTCTAATGCATAGACGCAATGTAGGAATGCTGTGTCTGTTCTACAGGTATTTCAATGGAGCCTTAACAAGGAGCTAGCAGCATTGATTCCTGATACACCGGTGCACGTGCGCGAAACTCGACGGACACGAACTGAACACCTGTTCACGGTTGACGTTGGCTTCATGAGAACGGGCCGTTTTTACGACTCGTTTTTGTGTAAGTCGGCTCGTATGTGGAACGAGCTACCGGCATCTGTTTTTCCTCCCTCCTATAATCCGAGCCTCTTCAAGGCCCGCATTAACAAATCCCTTCCTACAGCCCCTACCTTATTCCGCCTCACAACGCCGCCCAACCAGGTGGTGACATAGTTCCCCTGTCTGTACACTGCACAAGCAGGGACACTCTTGTGAGGTTTTTTTTTTTAAGAGAAATTATCAGGACTGAGTCATTTAGATACTCGCTTGTACCTAGATTACATGCAGTTGACAATGTTTTCTCAGAAGTAGTTGATGTGTTCAATTGCACGAAATGTAGTTACAAGAAGGCTATAATAACATACCTCATAAATAAATATTAATGTTAGCTTTTGTTTTATTAGTGCAAAATTATTATTATTATACCACATGTTTGTAAAATAAAATATTTTTAGTATCATAAAATCGTTGACAACCCTGTTTTATTAAAGCCAAATTGCAATACTTGCCCAGCTATTGCAAGTAGAATGAATTTTGAAGACAACAATAAACTCACTACTAATTACTCTATTATAATATTTGGCTAGATTATACATGTTAAAAAGTCACTTTTTTTACATATTAATATTCTGTTCAAATAAAATATTCTCTGTTATTATAACATTCTAGGCCTTAATAGAATTTATTTTATATTAATTACTATTCATTATCATAAACACCTCATCCCTCGATTTATGTCAGGTTCTATACAAACCTAGTATTCATTCAACTATAACTACAAAAGTAGATTTTTTTAAAATTATGTATTGTTTAACTGCACTTCTATTAACAACCGTATCACTTGCAATTATATGTTTGTGTACACATTACTTGTTCTGTAATCACTCTATTGTATCACTCTATTGTAAAAGCCGTTTAAATAAATAAACAATAAACCCCAATAGCGGATGTCGGAATTCCCTTGGTTTCAGCAGGCGAGAGCAGTTATTCAAATATATATATTTTTTTAGTTTTAAAGTTTTGTGGTGAAAATATGAATCGTATCCCTCTCCTTACTCTCCCACTACCTTAAGTCTCACAACATTCCCTAATCGGGGTTGCTATGGTCTCGCTAGCTTCAGACGGCTGGGAGCAGCTGTGACACCTCTAAAAATTGTTTGAAATTATTATCCGAATATTAAATATATAATTAACGAGTTGGTTTATGGTTTTAATTTCATGGAATCATCGATTCTCCCCAAGCGACAATACAAACAACTGCACGTGTGCGATAAATCATTAATTCAAAATCACACAAAATACGGAAAATACAACGATAGCTGTCAACACCGTGTTTTGATTCAGATCAACTTGATAATTTGGGAGTGAAAGACGTTGAAAGGACACTGAATAAGAGAAAAGTAAAGTTTTAGGTCCGGTTCACGTCCACCCAGCTGTCAACTAGAACCCCTCGTGTATTAGGCCCGGTCCAGTAGGTTCTTCAATTCTATCTGCCCGTCCTCATGAATAAGTTCCCGGGGCTGTAAATATTCAATCACTCCCCCAGCCGCCCCCGCTCCCTGTTGGACCCTGACAGAACCTTCATTTTACCATTTTGGTTTATCTCCGATTGCGGGAATATTTTAATGGGAAAGTTAAATCTTTTCATTTTAATGCGTGGCGTTTTTTATGTTTGTTTATGAAATGGTTCAAGCGATAGTGATATTGGATCCTTAAAGTGTCAAATTGCGGAATTAAAAATTCACCAATAATAACTAAATCGAGCAATCGGTATTCGAAAGCGCAACTTTTGAAACCGCTTACGATGTCAATTTCGTAAAAAAAAACCTTTGTAGCACACCGCTTTCTTCTTCTACACGGAAAACTTACTGATATTAAAAATTGTTAATTTATTGAAAATCTGAAAAATAACGAATAATTTGACCAATGTTCATAAGAAACAAACAGTAAAGCACGAATATGTTATAGGGAAGTCGGAACACGTGTTCTTAAAAATACTATTATAGCATCTTGCCCATTACATTTATTCGGAAAAGGCCACCTGCATGAACACGTGTTCATATATATTCTGAATGACTAATATTTTATTAGGAAATGGTGAAGCAGTAACATTTAAACAGTATCTTGATAAAAAAAGCCGTCATCATTTTTCACCGTGTATAGTGCAAATTTTCTTACTGAAACAATAGTTTATATAATTTTAAGTAGGTATGTATTTTTGTTTGAGAAAACAAATCGAAAACGGAAAATAATTATAATCATATAAGATAGTTCTAATCGATCACAGTATATTTTTTTTTACTTTTTCTACCGCCCTCATGAAGGCATGGTTGTGTCTGTTTTAGACTGTAAATTTTCTTACAAAAAAGCTGTTTGCGTTGTCCAAATAAAAAAGATAGCTCTTTTTGTTTCTTTAAACTGGCTGCTGCGAAGAGTTCTTGACAATCTATTGTTCAATGAAGAATCTAGGTGCATAGCACTTCAAGAAAGGCGTTGAATAAAAATTTACAAAACCATTCAGATGCATTTCTGAGACGTTTCGGACCCATGATCGATTTTTTTTCAATTTTAAGCCAAAAACTTGCTTTTTTTTTACTTTTGAAATATGAAATAATCGTCGTAGAACATACCCAATTGGGGAATGTTCTGACGTTGAAGGTGGTGGGGAATGGTAGGAAATTCATTGAAGCTATTTACGCTGTCTAATTTGATCACCTTAACCCTACAGGTCTCTGGCATATTGACCGTTATATTTATTAATGTTGTGTTCTCACAAACAGTTCTCCAACTCGTCATGGATGGAGATTTTAGAGAATAAGTGCTTTATATTAAATCAGGGATTTATTCAATACTTCGCCTATTACAAGAGTGACTTCGATGGTCTACCCAACTAGTAGCTGGCTAAATGAGATCTGCAAGCACCAATTTTGTTTGGAAGTAGTTAGTTAGTTAGTAAGTTTGAAGGAACTAGTCCTAGCGGCTACTGGCTACTAGCTGCCATCTTGCGGAATTCTAAGCAAGCTCTTTGCACTGCCCTCTATGAGAGCATTTGTGAAGCTCTTAGCTAACTCACTTCCCAACAATTATATATGCTGTCAAAAAGCCGGAGAATATGTGTGTATTTCCGCTTCAAAATGAAACATGAGATATATCTGAACGTATCCGGAAAAAGGAGATAAAATAAGCTTTCAAATATTACTATTAGAATGAAACATAAAAAGTTTTAAAAATGGATCTATGTACTTACTTTTTTTCAACTAAACACTGAACTAAAGTTATTGAAAACGAAAAAAACACAAATATTTTAATAAGTAAACATTACAATTACTTCATTTTTTGTCGTTTCATATAAAAATAATTAATTCAAAAATTTACAAATTATTTTTTTCTCAAAATTCGGTCGTATCTTTTGGTTTCTTAAATGTGTACATTTCAATTATTCTGTGGTTAACTAATATACGAGTACATCAATATAAAGCTTGATGTTTTTTTTTCTTTCCAACAGCGGCAGCGTTTTGTTCGTACGAGAATTTCTAACTATGACGGTAAGGAAGACACAACGATTTCTATGAGACCAAATGAGCAGTTCCAAAAGTGAACAAATTGACTCTTCGGGTTATAGCTGTCAGTTCCCAAAACCGAACAAATTGACTCTTCGGGTAATAGCTGTCAGTTCCCGAAGCCGAACAAATTGACTCTACGGGTAATAGCTGTAAGTTCCCAAAACCGAACAAATTGAATCTACGGGTAATAGCTGTCAGTTTCCAAAACCGAACAAATTGACTCTACGGGTAATAGCTGTCAGTTCCCAAAACCGAACAAATCGACTCTACGGGTAATAGCTGTCAGTTCCCAAAACCGAACAAATTGACTCTATGCTTAATAGCTGTCAGTTCCCAAAACCGAACAAATTCACTCTACGGGTAATAGCTGTCAGTTCCCAAAACCGAACAAATTGACTCTACGGGTAATAGCTGTCAGTTCCCAAAACCGAACAAATAAGCTTGATGGGTTTCGTCAAGAACTGTAACAATAAACGAAATTTTAAAACTATTTACTTTATTATATTTCGCTGTTTTTTGTGCTAATACCATATCATATACAAAAAACGAAGATCAGCAATAATTTATTAAAGCCCGATTTTTTCATAATATACTTGGTATCATCCGTGCTGCGTGTTTGTATTAGGGAACGTACGCATTGACCTAAATACCCTTTAAATAAATACTTTGAACTATTCTCGGTGCAATCTAGCATGCGTAAGTTGGTGATGTGGCACACGTGTCACTGTTCTCACTTGTCACTGGTGCGCGGAGGCTGACAGTGGCCGGATGGGCGGCTCGTCAAGCAGATAGCAGTCGCAGGCCGAGTCACGGTGTCACAGTTTCACAAGCAAAGCGAAGGTTCCGCTGAAAGCAAACATATCCCGAATAAATCCCTGACGAAGGGTTGACTGGACGCTGATAGCGCTAATGAATGAATCAGAGGCTATTTTTAAATATTTAAACACCCCTGAATTAAACTTTCTGCTGGGGGGTTTTGTTGAACAGATGTTTAATTTAGTTGTATTATCTAAATAACGAGACTGTAGAACATTATTTTATCTATTTGAATATTTTATTTAAAATAATTCAAAAAGGAAAAACAACCCGTGCAACCCGTAGGTTTTCATTTCAGATTGAAAATAACTCGAAAACCTAATGATTAAAACAATATACAATAATCACATTGAATTTATATAGCGCAGTTTAGTGTCATTTTACTTCAAGTGTGCTTTACAAATTTAAAAACGGTAATTTAGTATTGGTGTTAATGTTCTTAAAATTATTCCTGCCTTACCCAATCTCTCTCTCTGGTTTCAATCCTGGGATTGGTTTGCAGCAATTTCATCTAATCTCCTCTTCCATTCTTCCCTGTCTTGTGCGGCTCTTTTGACTTCTGCATATGATGAGCAGCGCACGCGTCCACCAGCAGGTCCTCCAGGTACTCTCGGCGTGGGCGTCAGTAAATATATAAATATATCTTTATTTTACCCAATACAGATCTCATAGTAAAACACTAAATATACTGTTTATGCAAAGTGACAACCAAACTTAGAATAAAAATAACACAAAGACAGGACTAAACAAAAACATTAAAACTAATACATAATATAAAACAGGAGGCTCAGAAACGAGAATCTTCTGAACAGACATTTTAAAAAGGTACAATAAGGAGGCAACCGAAACCAAACAATTACCGGAAGTTTAAGAATATGGCTTATTATAAAATATTGCAAAGAAGTTAAGATTTGTGAATGGTAAGTTTTTTGAAATAATTTTGTTTGTAAAGCCCGTTTAAATTCAGCCAAAATCTGGAGATTGGTAAGAGCTGAGAAAAGTTATTCTAGATGAGCGGGCCTGTTACACGAAAAGAGCGATCATAGTAAACGGCCCGATTTGACATAGACGATTACTGACATCTAGATCTGCTGACCTTGGAGTAAGCTGTCTATTGCTAAAGTTTTGTCTGACACATAGTTCCGATATATAGGCTGGCGCCATTCCTTGCAATGCTTTGAAGATTATTATGCAGATCTTAAACTGTATTCTTTCAGGGCATCGGAGCCAGTGAAGGCGATCCCTTAAAAGTGGGGTTATACGACAATACTTAGATTCACCAAAAATCATTCTTGCCGCAGCACTACAAACTAACTGGATTCTATTGTTTTGTTTCTGAGGTAGGCCGGCATATAATAATTTATTTGGCAATAGATAAATTAAACATATTTTTTTACCATAAATTCTGTTTACAAAACCATACCATAAAACCAAGTCCATACGACGAACGAATTTATGAGTGATTTTGCTCCATCAGAGAGAAAGCATCTCCTGTTTGATTTTATCTGCCTTATGAAAAAAGCCAGAACTCACAGATTTTAAATTATTTCACCCAAAAAATATTTTTGCAGAAGGAATTGTAAATGTATCCGGAATACGGCTTGGACTGAAGTCAAGAAGAGCTTGCCTTCCATGGGAAGCTATCCAAATAAATTCTGTCTTTAAGTAAATTAAGTTAGAGTTTATTCAACTTGAGACTGTGTTAATGAGGCTAACCACCTCGTTTTTAAGGACGCCTTTATTGTCAAGAACAAAACTTGAAAATTAAATGATCATCTGTGAAGCCTTGGGATTCAAAGCCTGCTGAGTGGTATTAACTGACCACCTTAGTCCACTTGTTAACTTTAGACAGAAATGGTTTTGTTGCCACTTACTTTTTAAATATATTTATTATGCCAAGATATCAAACTGTGCACCTATCAATTGCTCAAAAATTAGCAGTATCAGAGTGATAATGATCGGCTTTAAAATATAGAATCAAACGGAAAGAAATTGTGATGTTTATAATGTCCTTATTTCAACAAATATAGTTAAATAAATACACATTAATGATTAATAATTTGAGTGAGACTTTAGTACTATAATATGTTCATACACATTATAATATATATTTTTTTTTTCTTTATTCATAAAAATATATTTGGATACAGGTTTTTTACATGCTTTTCGACTACCACACTAGACACATGTCCGTATTATGGTAGTCGAAATTTGTGTATAATTATATAAATGTAATACATGATTCATTCAGTTGTAAAATAGGTATAGGTTAAATAGGTTTAACTGAAAATAAGAAAGCGATGAAAATAAAGATAAATTAAATAATTATTTTAAAAAGAAATTTAAAACAGAATTGAAATGAAAAAAAGAATAATAAAGCAAATGAACTTATTTAATGATGCCAGGTATTCTTTAAAATAGTTATTTCCCTTCATAAATAATCAATACTGAATATATAATATTATGTACATGATCACACACAGGAAAGGAATTGGAGTAGGTGAATCTTGTAAACATAAAGATAAAAATAAAAATAAGGTAAGATACAAATAAAAATAATAGATAATGCTAGGGATAATAGAAATAAAAATAAAAATGATCGCATCAGCGTAATATAAAGTTTTTGTTGAAAGTTAATTTAGAGATAAAAATTAATTTAGAGATAAAATTTTTACTCGAAAAATAAGAACACTATTAAGTTGTAAGGCATTCTTTATAATATTTCCTTCCTTGAGCAAATAACCAGTTCTGTACACTAATGGCATAAAGATCATCAGTTTTCGATGTCTTAATATCAATACTCAGTAAGTTGAACATTTTAGGCGCTATATAAGAGAACTGTCGCTTAGCTGTCGTAAATAAATCAGTTTTTTTCATTATTTTTTAGAAATTACTGAAAAGGGTGTTTCTTGAATATAATATAAATGTTAAAAACACGCAACATTATTTTCAATGTTTTTTAAATTAATTTTTCGACATTGGTAATAATGCTATCAACCAGTGTCAGTTTTCTCTAGAGAGCGTTTAAATTATAATAAACTTATACCCTTTAAACAGCCCATCATTCAAATTTCGGGTTAAAGATCCTAAAGAGCCACCCGTCCATCTGATACTGCCTGAGAGCATGTCCGAAATGAATCCTATATGTGTGTTGTGAATTCAGCGACTACGGGACTTATGTCCTAAGAATTAGTTCATACAAAACATGCCAGTGGCGCTTCAGCTGGACCTAAAAAGCTCTGGACGGAGCATTAGTGAGATTTTGTGTGAATTGCGTTGAAACCAAATCTAGGATCAGGGGAAATTGCCTGGAAGCCATCTTGTATGACTAACTTTTGAACTGATTTATTTGCAAAATGGTGCGAAACTAACTTTTTTTTTTTTAATTGTTGGGCTGTTAATGCAGTTATAACGTCGTACGATTTTTTGGGGTATTTGATGAGAAAAGGAAAGGGAACGTCATTAAAAAAATTAAGTAGGTTTTGGTATTGCTCTATCCAGGGCTGTTTAGGTCCACGATATCTGAAGAAAAACATATCTATAGTATGAAGACAACAAGAATAGGATTTTTTTACTTAGATAAGGACATTTTATTCACTTTCTTTGAATATCTGATTGAACTCACATTGTGATCCACGAACCGTCATTGCTTCAACCATTGTTATTCCTAAATTATAAAACCATTTTAGACCCTATAATTTAACTCAAAAATCAATCGGACGTATTTCTAGTTGCATTCAACTTTTGCAATAAGCTGCCAGTAAGCCATGAAGTCTGGATTCCGTTAGCTCGTTATTATATTTGTCGGTTTTCCAATACCGCAGCAGTATTTATGGGGGAGAGAGGAGAGGGAAAAACCGACAGAATTAAATGAATATAACTGACGGGAAACAGGAACGCTTGCAGGAATGGAAGTAACAAGACCGAAAAACAAGATGGAATAAAGTATAGAGGGTACAACAGTATACTAGGCAGTATATGGCCAGTACTGAGTAGGTACATATGAGAACAACGAGGATAAAAAGAATCGGATGTGAGCGTGAAAAGAAGAATTTTCAATTCTTCGTAATTCCGTTTGAATGCTGTGAGCTTCGTACATTGTTACAATTTTCTACAATGTGTATTTTTTTCACCGAATATACGAATTTGAAAAGTTATTTAAATGTACTTTATTCATTTTAGTATTTGTTTATTCTTCAGTTATCCTTTAGTTTGATGTAGAAGTTTATGAACAGTTATAGTAATTTGATGATTTTCTCGAAAAATAAATTAACCCATCGCAGTTTATCTTTAAAGACTTGTGGTTGTAAATACTTATCTAACTAGTGACAAAAAACGTCTTTAATCTATCATTGTTTACTTTTATTTTTAATGATAAACTAATGTTTGTAGACAATATTTTTACGGTTAGCACAAAGCATAACACATTATTCCAAGCAATACTAGCCTGAAACACCCATACAAAAAAAATTGATAAGTTGTAATCCTTTGTGCTATGCATAAAAACCTTGTCTATAAACATTACTTTAATATTAAAAATAAAAATAATAATTATATTTAAAAAGTCAAAATGTGAACAATACTTATCGACGCCATCTGGAAAAATAGCCTTAACAAAACCTTTCTCACAAAAAATAAAAATTGGTTCTTTTTAGGTAAAAATCTAATATGCAATAATTGTGGAATGAAAAATACTAATACATATTGATTTATTTAGCGGGTTTAGAATAAGGCCGACGTAGCGCAATGGAAGAGCATTTGACCGGCAATCATCTGCGGGTTCAATTCCCGTCGGCGGCATTTATTTTACTTGAAAGATTTGTTCAATTTGTACGGGTGTTTCGGACTAATAATTATTGCTTGAAATAATTTGTTGTCATCTAAAATATCACCAAAGACTTAGAGCTAGTGACTTAAAACTAGTTCTTTATAAATAGTGACTCATGTAAAACTTAGATGCAAATAGATACACAAAAATTATTTAAACATTTTAGCCAACTGTTTAGCATTCTCAAGAGAGGATCTCTGATATGATGGCCGAAGGACATCGTCTATGCACTAAGGTCGAGAAAACACAAAATTATGTTTTTACTATACTACCTGAGAGGGTCAGGTTTTTTACCCATGGCTGTGTCCAACAGCATTAATCATGCTGGGTACCTGCAGCCTTAGTTCTAGGCAAAGATATTAGAAGAACGAGATGTGCTATGAGCAGTTCATACTGTGTGGAATTGTTTTGCCCAGTGTCGCCGGTTTTGTTCACCAATACTACTGCACACCTTCGCTTACGCTAAGGAAGTATCGTTTCAGTTAGCACTAATACATAGAACATATTTCTGTGCGTACACGTCCCAATAGTATTCAAAGTACCCTAATTAGGTAGTACTCCGCCTACGGTCCGGCGGCCAACATAGCATATCTCGTTCTTCTAATATCTTTGGTTCTAGGAGCCTGTTACATTAGAGCTTATTAACGTAACTTATAGTTATAAGTTGTTACATTAGCATTCCAGCCAAGTAATATGCTATGAGTGAGTACACAAGCTGAGCTTGTACTCCAATCTCCAGGGTGTGGATTATATATAGTCAATTTCCCAAATGAAACAAGTCTCTTGATATGAGTTTTTATTGTACAGGTAATACAGGTAATACAGGTTATCAAACAGATCTACAAAAGGTACATAGCTCTTTAAGGCCTGACTTGTTTCTAGCAATCTATTGACTCTAAGGGCTCTGATTGACAAAGGTATAATATTAGCTCACGTGTACTTTACGGTGGATGCGGTGAGACGGTCAGCAGGTGCCAGGGCTGGTGCCATGGCAGGGTGCTGGATGGAAGCCGAAGGGTTGCCACGTGGGCACGCCACGCTGGACGACAAAGGACGCCAGAGCGGCGGCTGGAGGCGCAGAGACGATGGAGCAGGGCGGGGGCACTGGTTGGAGGGCCAAGGGGCTCCCCACAAACAGGCTGGAGCGGCAGACGCCCAGGGCTGAGGCAGGGGTCTACAAGTTCACTGTTCTCAGCCTGGCGTGGACGGTAGGAAGGGCGGCCGGCATCAACAGGCGAGGAAGAGCTGGAGCACGGGTCGGTTCGCCAAGGGGTTCTTCACGACCCGGCTTTGGTGAGCAGCGGTGTCTGGGCCGTAGACAGCATGTGGCCCGGACGGAGGAGACATGACCCAATTATATAATGTTACGTGCTGGTGGGCCTCAGGCAGAGGGAGACATGACACAGCTCTACAACGTATGGGGCTGGTGGCCAGCGGCCGATGGAGACAGGACACAGCTCTATAATGTAATGGTGCTGGTGATTCGGGGGATCCCTTTGAAGTGGAGAACTGGTACTCGAGAGGCGACACGCAAGGTGAAACAATTCCGCCGGTCCATTTTTACGGCGTCAAAGATTTGAGCGGCAAAAGTTAACTCGGAACCAACACAGCATGTTGCAATCCACGCGCTTCCCAGGGAACTGAGGCGTGGGTAGCTGGCCGCGAGTACTTGACCTGCGTTGGTCGCTCGCGGGGGGGGGCTTGTCCCACTCTTTGGCGCGTGCCCCATGCCCTTATAAGGACACGTTTTGCATCTTAGCCATATGATTGGTTGTAGGTACTTATAGGCCTACGTGACCAATATCAGGTCGGAGACATCGCGGATGTACGTGTATGTATTGGTGTTCACCCGATTGTAGACATGCCGAGATGCGTATATACTAGTGTGTTTACACGCTCTGGGTGTATGATCGAATTCCGGCAACGCGTGAGCATATACTTAACTTTGCAGTTAGCTCTTGCAAGCTTTGTGCAAACATAACACTACCCTCCTTGTCGATGAAACAAGATCCCAGGCAACGTGGCTGAAGCAGGGCAACGTCCTCTTGTTTGCCGTACGAGAGGTACAAAGCTACCTCATTTCACAAAGATTTAAACACTCCCTAACGAGCCAAAACAAAAATTTAACTACCTGAGAGCCAAGTTGAACAATCCTAACAAGTACACTGAACAAGGGTTGCCAAACCTCTTTCAAAAATAATTGCAGAAATGATCTCCAAGGCGCGATACAAAACACGCTATGATTTACATACACAACTTTTTTCCAAACAAAAGAAAACACATGGCCTTCTTCCCAAACAGAAAAGAATACATACGATTTTTCCAAACAGAAAAGACTACACATCACCTTCTTTCCAAACAAAAAGAATACACCTGGCTTCCTTTTTTTTTTTCTTAAAAAAAAGACAATACCAAAACAACAAATGTAGCATACAATGTGGTATTACCGAATGGATGTACACAATTTACCACCAGGCCTACACTTTCCATCAAACCACAAAAGAAGAACAATTAACAATGTTCACAATTGTACAATGTTATACAAAATGATATTCTGGTTAGAGAATATTATACGCTTATGCGATTGACCAAAATCAACCCATATTTCGCGTTTTTTACAATGAAATTCTTAAACTAGACATGTTTTTTTTATACACAAAATTCCTGTTATGGAATGTGTACGCTGATTATATCATGCGATTGATCGAAATCAACCCATATTTGCGTCTTTAACAATGAAATTCTTGACACTATACAACACAAGTATCAATACACATGTTATGTTATTTCTTATTATCCATTGATAATTTTGAAAAACGGAAAACAACAAAAATTCTACTCAAGATTTTAACAATATATTCTCATTTAGTCATGGTTTGTCTGGTTGCTAATAATTCTTAGGCATATAGACCAATCCTCTCGTATCGCATATTGATTATACAGGTCAACGCTACCAAGACCTACCATGTAATTAATTATAAGGCTAATATTATCCTATGACATTTAACGATTTATTTCCTATAAACCGTACAGCGCTGTACCAGGTGTTAACAAGAAACACCAGCACGTCGTAACGAAAACGTTCGACAAAATTTTCAGAACACTCATAAAGTGTTCTCACCAAATGACCAGACAAAACCCAAAATGACCTTAAGTGCAATTATTAACCCAATTCATTGGTTAAGATTCAATAATGTTCCAAAATGACATAAATATGCAACCACCATTTGTCCTTAATGACCAACAATTTTAGATTTCCAAATCTAAGACATAATTACGTTATCTTTACAAAAACTATTTCTTCTTACCGGGTATATATTATAATTCATCTTCCTATGAGAACATACACACCGCACTTGACATGGCGTAACACATATTACAATTACACAATTTTATTTCGTCTCAACTTTATGAAGGACTTTACACGCTGGTTTTTTTTATTGATACCGAGGCAATCAAATACGTGTTTACAATTAAAAAAAATTTACACCATAATTGACATGGCATAACATATAATACAATTACACAATTTTATTTCGTCTCAACTTTATGAAGGACTTTACACGCTATTTCTTTTTATTGATACCGAGGCAATCAAATACGTGTTTACAAAAAAAAATTCACACCATAATTGACATGGTGTAGCATATAATACAAAAACACAATTTTATTTTGTCTCAACTTTATGAAGGACTTTACACGCTGGTTTTTTACCATATTGATACCGAGGCAATCAATTACGTGTTTACAAAAAAAAATTCACACCATAATTGACATGGTGTAGCATATAATACAAAAACACAATTTTATTTTGTCTCAACTTTATGAAGGACTTTACACGCTGGTTTTTTACCATATTGATACCGAGGCAATCAATTACGTGTTTACAAGAAATTACAATACACAACCCATAACTAATTAATAATTAGTTAGGGAACAATTACACAATTTTAATTTACAAACATATTACATACCACTCAACAACTACTGTGTGTGATAATTCAATTTCTGTTATATAAGACTTATTCGAGTCTTTTTAATTTAAAAATCGAGAACTACATAATCCGATTTCTAGAGATTGACTTCCTTAAAAATAACGACACGTATTCACTGCGCAAGAAGGAGAAAAGAAAAAAAATTCCAGAAAAAAAAAACAAATAATTGGTATGTAACCAATTAAATACAAAAACATTTGACATAATTTTCTATATAAGAGAATGTCTGAACAAAAACCACATACGGGGTTTCTCATTTGAACTATACAATTTATAACACAAGATATTTGAGTTATATTTACAAAATGGGTTCCTAATCTACCACTGATAACTTTAAGTGATGAAGAACGAAATCATCACTTCAAAAGTACAGGACATTTCTTACGCCGTTTCCTGTCAACGAAAAGAAGATTATATATACAAATATAACCTTAATTTGTACTAAAAATTGGTATATATTCTTAGTACAATAATTCCACGAAATATAAATTAAGTTTATTTTTCGGTCCCGGGCAGGATATTGAATGCTTAAGGCGGTTTTTTCCTTACTATAATAAAAAAAATTCCACTAAAACTTAAGGTTCTTGAATTTAACCCTCAATCAATGTAACGTGTCGTGTTTCGTAACGAAATATATACAAAAATGTATATTTTTAAATATAATTTTATATAACTTATGTAGTTACTTCATAACTACAACTTATATCTTCTATAACACAATACTCACTTACTGTGATAAAGGTGTCTGAGTTTCGATTTATTGTTATTATCACTTTAAAACGAGTTATAGTTATGGAAGAGAGAGGTGAAAAGAGAGAGAAAAAAAAAAAATTATATTGTATTTCTATAAGATGTCTGCTAGCTAGTCAGAATCTCACAGAAACATAATAGAATAAACAGAGTGGCTACTATGTCAGCCAAAATAAATGTACTCAAAGATTCATGACGTCTTTGAGTTATAAACATTGAATGACACATAGCCCCTTGTTTATTCAAATAATATTATTAAAAATGCACGAAATATGTATTATAGTTTACATAATATATCGCATTAAACTGGGTGCGAGAATGAAATATACGTATCAACATGAAAGCGGCGACCTTTGACGAATTCATATTTATTATTATTATGCGTAAATATTGTCTGTTGCGACGCGGGAATGGATCCTTTGTCGGTATTTTAATAGTCGTGAATTATTAAGATATATCAAGTTACTGCTCGTAGCGTGTTTTATTTTTGACCAAACATTTATTTTCTGTGTAATATTTTTTGTTGCGAGTTTTTATTCTGTTCAATGATTTTATTTTCTGTAATATAACAACAAATTCAACCCGATTAGTGACACGTATTAAGTGACATTGTTACCTAGTTTTATTATGTCTTTAATGTGAAACCTTCCTACAGTTTTTCCGTTTAAATCTTCTAGCTGGTACACCGTGCTAGAGATTTTTTGTTTCACCCGATTTTCTACAAAACGAGGCGCTAGTTTATTTGAGAAGTACGTCCCAGCTTTCGATTGTGCAAAGTTACGTCTCCATACGATGTCACCAATTCCGTAAGAAGCCAACTTGTGTCTTGTATTGTACCGAGCGGCACTCTGTTTATATGCTTCCGCCATAGAATCACTCACTTTGTCATAAATAGCTATTAGTTCTTGTAATTTTTCCGCGTATTCTGCTACTGTATCTGGTTGTTCGTCATTTCGACTACCAGACGAGATACGCCAATGTGAAGTTCCGTGTACTGTCTTCTCGAACCCGTGCATAAGAAAAAATGGGGTGAAACCAGTCGTAAGATTGACAGTATTGTTTATCGCCGCTTGAACCGTTTTGACGTGTTTTGACCACTGACGGTGATCATTGCCTACTAGAATAGCCAATGTAGTACCGATTGTTTGGTTATAGCGTTCCACTACATTATTCATAGGCGTATAGAATGTGTTGTAATAAATATCTGGGACGCCGTACTGAGATAAGAAGGCTTTAAAGGTGTTTGATATGAACTGTCGACCGTTGTCCATTATCAGTGTTCTAGGGACAGAGATTGGTAAGAAAATATTATATTCTAAAACTTCTATTATGGCTTTAGCCGTAGCATGGCGTAGTGGGAATAACCAACAGTATTTAGTGAAAACGTCTACCACACTTAGAATGTGAAAGTTACCGTCATAACCCTTCGGGTATGGACCTATCAAATCTATGCTTAAACTCTGCATTGGTCGGTCGACGTTCTTGGGATGCGACATGTACCCTAAAGCTGGTTTCGTTGAATGTTTATAAGCCTTACAAGTATTACAACGAGACACTAACTTCTTCACATCATTATACATACCGGGCCAAAAATTTCTTAATGATAATTTTTTAAAGGTTTTAAACACGCCTGGATGTATTGACGTGGAAGAATCATGACAATCCGATATTATAGCTTGCCGATCTTCTACAGGGGACACTAATTTCCATTCGTAATCTTCTTGTAAAGAAAAATCAGCTTTGCAATGTTTAAACAACTTATTTTCTTTTATCAGGAAGTTAGGACAATTTTGTGGGGTATCAACGCATTTTTTATAAAGTTCTGTGTACCATTTGTCTTTAGTATTAGGCGCGCTTAATAATGAGTCTAGCTGAGTAATTTCTATACGTGAAAGTGCGTCCGGTACTATATGCAGAGAACCTTTACGGTGAATAATATTAAAATCGAATTGAGACAAACGAGTTGCCCATCTGGCAAGTCTTCCTGAAGGATTTTCTAGTGACATCAACCACCTTAAACTCGAGTGGTCTGTGACTACTGTGAACTTCGACCCTTCGACGTATGAACGAAAGTTGTACACGGCGTCAAGAATGGCTAATAATTCGCGCTCTGTGGTGCTATAATTTTTTTCCGCTTTTGATAATACTCTCGAGTAATATGCTACAGGGTGTTCTGCGTCTTCGAACTGTTGAGAGAGACATGCTCCGATTGCAAAATTTGAGCTATCGCATTGTATTATAAAAGGTAATTTAAAATCAGGACAACTTAATACCGGTGCCGAGATCAATGCATTCTTCAAAGTGGTAAATGACTTTTCTACTTCATCATTCCATGTATAATTAGGTAGGTTCTTCTTACCCCCAGTTATATGAGTTAAAGGTGCGGCAATGTTTGAAAAATTGTCAATAAAACGTCTGTAATAACTACATAAACCTAAGAATGATTTCACCTGTTTTGTATTCTGAGGACGGGGAAAATTCTTAATAGTTTCAATTTTCGCCGGGTCTGTGCGGAGACCTTCCCTGTCTATAACAAAACCTAAGTATTTTAGTCTTGATTTACAAAATTCAGATTTCTCTATATTTAATGTTAATCCCGCATTCTTAAGTATACCACATACTTTTTTAAGAAGTTCAATGTGTTCTTCAAAAGTTTGCGAAATAATAATTAAGTCATCTAAATATGCAAAAAGGTTTGGTTCAAATTCTGGACCGAAAAGAGTGTCTACCAGACGTTGTAACTCACTTGGAGCATTTCGTAAACCAAAAGGAAGTCTTACAAACATAAATGTACCTCTACCTGGTACTACAAAACTGGTTTTTTCGCG
The DNA here is from genome assembly GCF_061612785.1 of Hesperophylax consimilis. NCBI lineage: Eukaryota > Metazoa > Arthropoda > Insecta > Trichoptera > Limnephilidae > Hesperophylax > Hesperophylax consimilis. The sequence continues at coordinate 10,444,713 of NC_142848.1, forward strand.
TGACGACATGTGTAATGGAATCTGCCAGAAGGCTTTAAGTAAGTCTAGCGATGTTATGAAATTTGCATGACGAAGATTGTCCAAAATACGATGCACATTTGGAAGTGGGTAAACCTGGGCTTTGGTAGCCATATTAAGACGTCTACTATCAAGGCAAAACCTTGCAGTTCCATCCTTCTTGGGTACCAGTATCACTGGATTTGACCAAGGAGATTTACTTTTTACGATCACGCCTAATTCTAACATTTTGTCAACTTCGTTTTCTAGCTGCTTCAACCTCACAGGAGATAAGGGGTAATAGCGTTGTTTAATTGGTAAACCTTCGGTTTCAATAACATGTTCGATTAAATTCGTTTTACCCAAACCGCGTTTAGCAAAAGATATGGATTGAAATTCCTCCATTACATCACTAAGTGATTTCATTTGTTCCGGTGTAAGATCGTTTTTAGATTTTACAACATTAACCTCTGAGATAGAAGTGTACGAAATATTTTGTTCCGACGTGAATAAATTCGGAGCAATGTTAAATTTCTTCCAGAAATCGATACCTAAAATGATTTTTTGACCCAGTGAGGGAATTATTACGAACTCTATAGTTTGTGATATACCATTATAAGTTATTGGAAGTGATATTTTTCCCAACACTTCCTGTCTCTTGTTGTCTGCCGTTGTAATTAACAAGTTGCAGGGTGACAACGTATATGAAGAGAAATGTTTGTGTAAATTTCCTCCAATACAAGACAAAGATGCTCCCGAATCTAATAAACCTGATAACATTCGATTTTTGACATAAAATGTTACATGCGGGCGACCATCACCGCTGCAAGTTACATTCCAAGCTTCTAGGGAATCAGTATACGAAAATAATTTTACATAATTTAGCCAGTCATTCCATTCTTTTTTCCTAGTGTTTAAAGATGGCTTTGAATTAGAATGACCGTCTACCAGTTTTTTTGATTCCTATTACATTGAAACGGGGGTGGTTTTGACAAATCCGGCATAACATTTGCTCTGTTGTCATCCGGCTTTTTCCATCGCGGGCTACGGCGCGGGACACTACTATTGCTAACTGCATTACAATATTTTGCAAAATGGCCATTTTGATTGCATCTGAAACAAGCACGGTTAGCTAAGTCAGTCGACCTTTGTGTAATCATTGCTAACTGAGAGTTTTTATTCTGGCCAAACAATCTATTTTTGTTACGTAGTTGAGAATTATCATGATGAGTTTCATCCATGAGCTCACAACTTTTAACTAAATCGTTACAAGAGCTAGGTGCATTGTACGAGAAAAGTTTATTATATTTGTGTAATAAACCATTTTTAACTGTTAAAGCCAAGTCTTCCTCGGACAATGGAGATGTTAATTTATTATTCAAAGACGACATTAAATTTACATATTGTCTAACAGATACATTATATAACTGTTTGTAATGGTGTAATTTAGATTTAATTCTGGAATCACCTTCGAGAATTTTAGAGCCCGAGGCAGTATCGGTCTCAACATAACTCGAGACGGAATTGAATTTAATCTTGTCCATCTCGTCACATAACGACTGCAATTCCGTAACATTAGAGATTTCACGACCGATTTTTAATTGCGCATATACCGGCAGGAGACCTTTTGTGATTAATGATAGAAGTTCCGATTCCGGAAGAGGTATATTTAGTTTAGAATTTATCGCTAATGCCTCCAGAATGTAGTCTGACGCCCTCTCATGAACTTTCTGACTTAAATTAAATAACTTCGACTTCTCAGTTATTTGGAATGACGGGTTTTCAAATCTTTTTTAAAAAAGCTATCTTAATTTCTTCCCATTTCAGGTTAGTCTTAAAAATTTTCCTGTAAAATAATAAAGCGGAACCGGTCAGCAAGTCAATGAACCCTCTAGCTAGGTCTTCCCAATCCACGCCTCTGGCATATTGTAACTCAGTAACTCTATCCAAAAAAACACGAACGTCCGTATTGCCATCAAAGGAAATTTTCCAATTATTTAAATTAACGATTTTCTTTTCGACGTATCTTAAATTGGTTCTATCAACGTTATGGTGCACCACAATCGGGTTTATCACATCGTGGGAACCGGAACTGCTTGTTTTAGGTGTCGTACTAACTTCTGGCGAACTTAAGGAAATAATTGGAGTTTCTGTGTTCAAATTAAGAGATGCATTATATGCCACACATTGTTCTCTTAGAGATGACACGGCTCTTTTTGGAACAATCCCTCTTTCTATTAACCATTTTTTTATTGATGACGCCGTCGCTTTTTCAAAATTTAAAATTCTACCAATATTGTGAGGATCCATGATTTAATAATGGGAACGACCGGTAAAGTCTATGGATCTTAATTTAAAAACAACCAATACGATATTTATTAAAGAATGTGAATTAAAATAACTGAATTTAATCCTATCGCAAATTGACACTTGGAAGTTCTTTATAGTATTTGAATTATTTCAACTTATTATAATGAAACAGATAAGCAAAGCTTAACCTGACAAAAGGAATTATTTCTATACGAAACAATTAAATTGCATTTCAAAATTGAAATAACACCTCTATCTCTTGGAAACAACTGCGCATTACGTACATGCGTAACCCGGCGGACAAAGCGCGTATTACTACGTATGTGTACCGGTCGACGGAACAAACACTCCCGGATCAGAAATGAATTATTACACACAGCTGTGGATAAAAACATTAATAGACAAGAATATTACAGTAACACATTATAAGAAAAGACACATTCCATCGGGTAATTGACTATCCAGTTGTGGCGCCAGTGTTACATTAGAGCTTATTAACGTAACTTATAGTTATAAGTTGTTACATTAGCATTCCAGCCAAGTAATATGCTATGAATGAGTACACAAGCTGAGCTTGTACTCCAATCTCCAGGGTGTGGATTATATATAGTCAATTTCCCAAATGAAACAAGTCTCTTGATATGAGTTTTTATTGTACAGGTAATACAGGTAATACAGGTTATCAAACAGATCTACAAAAGGTACATAGCTCTTTAAGGCCTGACTTGTTTCTAGCAATCTATTGACTCTAAGGGCTCTGATTGACAAAGGTATAATATTAGCTCACGTGTACTTTACGGTGGATGCGGTGAGACGGTCAGCAGGTGCCAGGGCTGGTGCCATGGCAGGGTGCTGGATGGAAGCCGAAGGGTTGCCACGTGGGCACGCCACGCTGGACGACAAAGGACGCCAGAGCGGCGGCTGGAGGCGCAGAGACGATGGAGCAGGGCGGGGGCACTGGTTGGAGGGCCAAGGGGCTCCCCACAAACAGGCTGGAGCGGCAGACGCCCAGGGCTGAGGCAGGGGTCTACAAGTTCACTGTTCTCAGCCTGGCGTGGACGGTAGGAAGGGCGGCCGGCATCAACAGGCGAGGAAGAGCTGGAGCACGGGTCGGTTCGCCAAGGGGTTCTTCACGACCCGGCTTTGGTGAGCAGCGGTGTCTGGGCCGTAGACAGCATGTGGCCCGGACGGAGGAGACATGACCCAATTATATAATGTTACGTGCTGGTGGGCCTCAGGCAGAGGGAGACATGACACAGCTCTACAACGTATGGGGCTGGTGGCCAGCGGCCGATGGAGACAGGACACAGCTCTATAATGTAATGGTGCTGGTGATTCGGGGGATCCCTTTGAAGTGGAGAACTGGTACTCGAGAGGCGACACGCAAGGTGAAACAATTCCGCCGGTCCATTTTTACGGCGTCAAAGATTTGAGCGGCAAAAGTTAACTCGGAACCAACACAGCATGTTGCAATCCACGCGCTTCCCAGGGAACTGAGGCGTGGGTAGCTGGCCGCGAGTACTTGACCTGCGTTGGTCGCTCGCGGGGGGGGGCTTGTCCCACTCTTTGGCGCGTGCCCCATGCCCTTATAAGGACACGTTTTGCATCTTAGCCATATGATTGGTTGTAGGTACTTATAGGCCTACGTGACCAATATCAGGTCGGAGACATCGCGGATGTACGTGTATGTATTGGTGTTCACCCGATTGTAGACATGCCGAGATGCGTATATACTAGTGTGTTTACACGCTCTGGGTGTATGATCGAATTCCGGCAACGCGTGAGCATATACTTAACTTTGCAGTTAGCTCTTGCAAGCTTTGTGCAAACATAACAAGCCATATCGCACTACTGCTGATGGCTTATAAGCTTCTGAACAGTTTATTACCCAAACCAGATATTCTGGCTAAAACTGAATTCTATGTCCCAAATAATTTCACGTGAGACCGCCAACACAGGTTTCTGATTATTTTTTAGGTGCAAAGTTAACTTACCAATACTGATATCCCTTAAAAGGCTCACTAGGTTAATTAACTTCCTCACAGGAAATGTGGATATTTTCCATGTATCCTTCAACAACTTAAAGCACAAAGTAGCCTTTAACTTTTAATTTTAAGTACCTATATGAAACCTTTTTCCTATACATTATCTATGTTTACTATATATTTTATATTTTTTCATTCGCTTTTGCAATGTATTGGTGTTTGTACTATTTTTGAAAAATAAATAATACCTATATAATAAAAAACTTTTGGAAATTTGGAATGGAATTTTCATGCGGTTTCATTTTTGTATAAAAACCGGAGACTCCTTAGAAATGTATGCACCATCACATTGATAAAATATCTACGTTAAATACGAAAAGTCCTCCAGAACACAGGTGAACTCCTAGCGTGGAAGACAATGTACTTTACCTTTGTAATACTAATTTATTTAGGAATAAATAAAAATAAAAATTATGTCATAAAAATACCAGAGATTTGTATTTTCGTTTGCACGGGGTATTCTCGCAGTTCATTGTTGAAGCTTTAAGTTCATCCGATTTTGAGAACGTTGAATTGGAGTTACCTGTAACTGCTGACGTCAATTTTAGTCACTCACATCCAACTCTCTGTGAGTCCTCGAGCTTCAAAGGCAGTCCTAGATTTTTCATAATGTTTATCGTCAGTATTATTAGTGGAAACAAAAAATTAAAAATTGTTTTGCTCATTTGCAACTTTATCGTTAATATCGTAATATCGGAATACGATCAGGTAAAAATCCGCTCCGCGGGTTTTTTGCTGCTAGGCCCTGCGCGGCACTTAGTTGGGATGGGCCCAGTTTAAGTCATTACTAACAACAGTTAACTTATAATAACCCAACCTAACATATCATTTTACTATACATATAAGTATATGTCAGATTAGAGATTTGTGGGCTAATTTTACAATCAATGAAGCGTTTCTGTATTCTAAAAAATGCTCGAACTTTGTATCAGTGTTCTGTCAAAATGGTGCGAAATTATTATTTACGTAAATATTATAAATATCAATATTTTTAAAAACCGTAAATGCGCATAGTTGTGGTTTTTTGTCATTAAATTTAATCTTTTTTTTAATGCGTATTGAAACGGTAGTTGTAGGTAAAGAATTGTATAGAAAGGTAAAGAGCCAGAGGTGCGAAGATTTTTTTGGAATTTAATTGAAACATAAGATTTGAATTTGACCAATCAGAGGGCCGAAACCGTCCAGACGTTGGCGTAATAATACTATCATAATGATATGCGCCATATCGTGTTTAAATGTTTTCGAAATCATTATTTTGGGATGAATATCTAAACAACAATAGATCTTAAAGTAATGGAGACAAAACTTGTAAAATAAATTAAATTTAGTTAAACATCATAAATTGTATGCGCGGGGACTTTTGTAAAGTAGAGGGTCTTTGAAGGTAATATTTATAATAATAAGAGGTATATCGTGTCCCGTAGGATTGAATCGTGCACGAAGAAAAATAAGTATTGGTGATTTTTTTAAATCCTGTTAAAAACGTGATGGCAGACCATTTCTTAGTAAAATATTAGTACATTAGAATATATAATTTACGATCACGTATTCCGACACCCTAATAATATATTGGTATTTTACTGATAGTTTGTTAGAAAATCATTCCATTAATTCGTTAAATGCCTGCAGTCCCGTTCTTAACAAGAATACGAATAATTTGACGAGATCAAAAATAGTAATATTTTATATCAGTATGTTTTTTTCCGTGACACAGATTTTTTTCTATTTTTTCACAACTTATCATTATCCATCAGATCGTCGTGGTAAGCATACAGAGAGATTAATTAAAATTACGTATGCAGGCAAATATAATAATGATATTTAAATCCAAATTACAAATAAATGTGAACACTAGCGACATCTAGAAATTGATTTACGAATCTACTTTTACCGAAGATTCAAACCAAAGTGGGTTGAAATTTTTCGTGGTTAAGGTTAAATTTTCATCAAAGCTTTCAGTAAAATACGGAGGGTAGAAAAGTGGAAAAATATTATAAATGGTTGTGAAATTAACTTTATTTCACCATTATAACATATTTATTCACGATTTCTTCGATAAGTTGTCAGATATATTTTTGAATAAATTAATAAAAAAATTCAAAACTTTTCAATCGTCTTTAGAACAGCACCCTTGGGGTGATTTTTCACAGAAAAACATCTAATTTACTCCGCCAGGGGTTGAAAATTTGCAACCTCAGCGTCCTTTATCCACTTAAGGTAGCACTCAAACAAGAAACAATTGCGACCCTCCTGGCTTTTATGAACGTGATGAGTGGGGAATGGGGCATTGATATCGATTTAATGTTACAATACGGGATACATCAAAACAGGCAGTGCAGTTTTAAAGGGCTATTAAAAAAACTGGGCTAAATTCTATTAAAAGGAAATGGGGTTTATTTTATTTTATGCATCGAGTTCTGAAGATGACATCAGAAAGATGAATTTTTGGCCGCATTTTGGCACATCTCGACTAAGTATAACGGCGATTTCCTTCTGAATTCGATCCTTGAGTTTTTCCAAGGTGTGAAGCCGATGTTTAAAAACATTTTCCTGCGGGTAACCTTACAGTAAGATGTCGCTAATGCTCAAATCAGGTGAGCGCGCGGGCCACTCCACGTCACACCTCAGAGAAACGAATCGCGCAGGGAACATCTGTCGAGCATTATGGATCGAAGCCCTTTCCTGTTGAAATCGATGTCTTCTAGATCTGTTTCCTACGTTTTTTTTTTTTTTTTTTTTTTTCTTTATTCATGAAATATTAATGTGTACAGTTTTTACATGCTTTTCGACTACCACACTAGACACACGCCCGTATTATGGTAGTCGAACGTTAGATCTTCAATTTACGGTTCTAAAAAAAATTCCAACGTGGAAACATAACATTGAGCGTTGACAGTAACCGTTCTACGATTCTCCTAAAAAAAAGGCCGCATCACCACGAATTTGGAAATCGCACACCACTCGGTCACTTTTAGGAGTGAAGAGGTTTCTCGTGAAGTTGCCTTGAAATATTTTTAGCCCAGTATCGAATATGTTGTTTATTCACCGCTCCACAAATAAAGAAGGCCTGCTTGGTGGCGACGAAACAACGGCCATTATCAAGAAACCTGCGGACGGCGAAGCCCCGATGTTTTTCGAACCATTCGATGCTAACGACTGAAAACGGCACGACCCTCCCAACACAAAAATACGACTCTCAGGTTCCTACCCCCACCACACAAGATGTACTGGCCCTTCACAACTGCACTATCTGTTTTGCTACACCTGTATGTCGAAAAAAAAACTTTGCGCTAACTTTGACACCATTCCGAATGTTATTTAATTAATTTAGGTTGTTTCACAATAAATTCTTTAAAATATTTTAAATATCATATATTTGCGGCAAGATATTCTCAATATTGGCTTTTTAAAAGACCACTCTTCAGATTTGAAGCGTTTCTTGAAGCGTTTTTGGACGGGTTTGTTGACCAGGTCTGAATAGCAAGGTAATCCCACTATAGCATCCCCAATTAGGGTAGGATGTAAGACTGAAGGTAGCGGAGAGGGGAAGAAGATGGGGAGAGGAAGATGGGGAGAGGAAGGTGGGGAGTACATGGCTATTCAGATGTGGTCTCCAAACACGGCTAAAGTAATTTCGTTAACGATTCAATTCCGAATGGTGATCTTACACCGGGGTGATACTGATAGTATCTTATACATTATTTTAACTGAATAAATTGTGAAATAAAACAAATTAATCATATTTTTTGCATATATTTTTTAATGTAATTTTATTTCTTTCTTATGTTTCAAAATTGTCTGTCATCGAAATTGTACCAACTACATGTAAAAGCCCTCTAGGTGTTAAATAAATAAATATAAAATTTACTTGTCGACTGGATGTCGGGATTTGAACCCGTAACCTTCGAATTGCTAGTCGCGAACATTACCTCTCGACTGCGGAGGGCGTCAAATATATCCGCATAAGCACATAATTCATTATTAGAAACAAAACAAAACATTTTGTCCATATTTAAATCCATCTAATTTTATTACCATTCACTAGAAACGCGTACATATTTTGGTTTGTTAAAATATGTTTTTTAAATTTAATCAAGTGCCATGTATGGAACGTTGAGATTTTGACCCAATTCAATTTACTGTCTAATACTCTGGGACGTCGCCACAACTTGTTGTATTGTCAAGCAAGTCGTTCAAATTCGTATAAGAATTCACCCATGAGAAGAGCGATATCTCATGGTACGGTATATGACAAATTCAACGTATTCTTGAAACCTACAACAGTAAGTTTACAAGATATTTGGCATTTCATATTCAATGTATCATCGGTATGTTTTACAATGAACTTGGTTACGTTACATAACCTGTTATATTACGTACGTGAATAAATAAATGAATAATTTCAGTTGTTCAAAATAAACACAAACACTGTTTAAAAAACGCTCCTGAATGCAAAGTTTAGAGTGAAATCACTCATTTAGATTAATCTTTACTGCGAAACGGTTTAAATTATGCATAGCAAAAAAATTTGTTGTGGATAAACTGAAGATAAACTTTTCCAAGCATTTTGCAATAATAGAATCAAAATCAATTTTTAAGAAATATAATCGTTAACTACAAGAAATGTATTTTTTCATTATCTCAAAAATATCTGTGACAGTTTCCCTTGATTTTTTTCTTTTCTTAAAAAAATATTACAATTTGTTTTTCATAAAAACACTTTTGCGCTAAAATGAACCACAGGGTTTTCCAATAAGAGGTGTTATTTTAAATATTTATTAAAGAATTAACGATTTTTTATAGCCGAAATTGGACGGTATTAATCTGGACAACGTTTACTTTCAACAAGATGGCGCTACGTTCTACACAAGGAACGAAACCATTGATCTTTTACAGGAAAAGTTTCCGGACCGTGTTATCTCTCGAAGAGGTGATCACAATTGGCCACCGAGATCTTGTGATTTAACATCTTGCGACTTCTTTCTTTAGGGTCACGTGAAAGAAAAAGTCTACGCCGAAAGCCCAGTGTCAATTCAAGACCTCAAAGATGGAATTCGTGAGGCTATCGAGGACATAAGGCAGCCACTTTGCGATTTGGTTATGGAAAATTTCATGAAAAGGATATGGTCCTGTAGGAGTGGTCGTGGTGGTCATTTGACTGATCTTATTTTTCACTATTAACGACATACCTTCCTCTTTATAATAAAATAAACATTTGATCATTTATATTAAAAAATGGCATTTTTCTTTGAATATCAAAATAACACCTCTTATTGGAAAACCCTGTATTTCTAAACTTAAGATTGCCTAGCGACTTTTTATGCCTATGTGATATGAGGCGCACTCAGAAAATACACATTTTCGGCTTGTTTATTCTCTGAATTCGTTCATTTTTCCATTGTGCGGCGGTCCTGTGTAACCCCATAGTTAAGAAGTAGCCCTAGTGTAAACTCACCACGTGCATAGGGGGTAGGTTGGAAGGTATGTCCCGGTACCTGCCCGTGGCGGCGGCAACAACCGTAGCGATGCGACCGCAAAGCCTCCCCGGGGACAAAGAGAGCGAATCTCTAACTACCACAAACACGGGGCGGGGGGTGCTTTGAACTCACTCCGGCAGCGGTGGTCAACAAAGGTTCAAATGCTTTCGCTTGTTTCTCACTCAACTTGTGAGTGGAGTTCTGAGGTTTGGCTTTGAATACAAACTTACTTGTACTAACACACTCAACTTACTTTTTTTATTTCTAACTTTTGGTATGGATTGTTTTGGTGTGGAGATTCAGTCGATTGAATGACGTAACTTAATAAAGGTATATTTTATTAAAAAATTAACTTCGGTTGCTTGTTTGTGATTGTTTGGCTTAATGAATTCGGATTTGGTTTGAATTTAGTCGTCAAAATTGAAACTGATCGTGTTAAGAATTCAGAAAGCGATAATGTATATACTTATTATATAACACCTTTAAATGAAAACAAATTATGAAATGGATCCTTACACACGGAATACATTACAATTACAATATCCATTCATTTTACGCTCTATCAATTTAATCACCTTTCAGACAAAACATAACATATCATTATTCCCTAAATTAGCGGTATAGTATGTAAATAATTAATTAGTCTGATCTATTTACTAATAATTACTCAAATTATTAGTAAATAGATCTAATAATCTTATTATAATTATCTAACTTCTCCATTCTCTTCTTGCAAACCAAACTAGCTTTTCATCATTTTTCAAAATATAACATGTTAAATAAACCTATTATGTAAATATATTATTAAAATAGACATTTATTTAACTGTTATTTTCAATAGTGAAACTGACTTGTCTCGTATTTAGACAAGCGTTTAAATACCTACTTAACGTTCAATATTTTCTTTACTGGAAAATTATTTTATTTCTGTATTTGAAATGTTAATTTATTTTGTTTAAATTTATTTTTGTTAATCTTTTTACAAAGAGGCCCTGGAAAAGGGTATTTCAGGGCCAATGTCATCTCTGGGGATGCTGTGTGGAATGTCTTTTTAGTTTTCAGGGAAAAAAACGAGAGAAAGTTCTGGAAAGGAAAAAGTTATAAGGAGTGGGTAGTAATCTAGCAATCGATCTGTACAGGAGTGACGGACGAATACATCGCTCCCACTGCAGTGCAAGGCGATGTTTCAAAAGGTCTCCTTCAATAAAAGGTTATCCAATAAATAATTCCCGCCTCCAGAATTGGAAATCTAGACAATAAAGTCATACTTCGTAACTGTTCAAAGGTATACATTTTTTAGCAAGCACGCTGGTTTAACAATCCTAAAATTTATAACATCCAGAGATTTTCAGAGGTTAGTTAGGTAATGCGATGTTGAATTAATAAATATGGACCTCGGAACAATGGCCTTGCAGCAGTAAAGAAAAAAATAAATTATTGAATGATTTTTAAGCTAATCGGGTGTCGGTAAAAAAAATTTAATGTTAGAGTTAAGAGGAAGCTACAAGCTAAAAGTGTGTATATTCTTGGTGTACCTTATATCGTAGGTAATAGGCATTAAAATCGCTTGATAAACGGAGTTTGGAAACGTTCGATTTCAAGCACAAAACCGATTTTTATTTATTTTGTAAATAATTATATAAGAAAGCAAAAAATTTAATCAAGTGAAACTGTTACAGATAATCTTAGCTATAATACTGTAATTTTTAAACTTTGTTTCTTTTATGCGTTCATTAAGATTTTTCACATTTTTTTTAAAGTAGTTTACATTTATATTTTTTATTAAGTAATTTTTTTCATTTGTATTCTACTCAAGCGAAACGATAGGAAAAACCTTCAATTTATTGGCATTCATAATGTACGCCAATTCGTTATAAAGATTAATCAAAATAGTTATTTGGCATTAAGCTTCGTCTTAAGGAGCACCTACGGTGTTTGAATAATAATTATTATTCTGATTTTACCAGCCACATTTTAGAAACATAATATTATTCTTTTGACATAGATAAAGTTAATTTTTACACGTGTGAAAACAATGAATTTTCAATTAGATAACATTGAAATGAGGAAAACGTAATTTAATAATGCTTAATTTAAAACTTATCAACAAAATAATTTTTTAAATAACTCGGTGGTCGTGGCGAAAGGCTCTCGACTGGCAATCCGAAGGTAGCGGGTTCTAATTCCGGCGGGGCAAGTAATTTTTTTTGATGAATTTGAGTAATTTCAAAATGTATTCAATTAAAATAATATACAGTATACTTGCGTAACATTTCAGAGTGGAAGATACTCTCAGTATCGCATTGGTATAAGACCACTATTCAGAATTGAAACGTTGCTTGAAATGGATTTTGTCATGTTTGATGACCAGATCTAAATAGCCAGATACTCTCCCACCTTCCATTTCCTCAACTCCTTTACCTCCCTACTACCTTCAGACTCACAACATAACTCGATTGGGGATGCCATAGTCTCACTGGCTCCAGAGGGTTGGGTGCAGTTGGGACTCTTGTGCGATATTAACATACTAAACTGATAAATCACCCGAACTGTAATATTTTTTCGTCTGCACTTATTTGTCTATTTGCATTCTATTTATTGTTTACACTTTGTTTTGTAATATCTTTATAATTTTTATTAAGCTAAGTAGTAAACAAAGTTTGTTACTTACTATCAATTTTAAAATTCATTTATTTTCCAACATATAAACACATATTTATAAGACGACAAATTTCTCTTCATTGCCTATAAGGTTTAAAAAAAGTTATTATATGCATTCAGCAATTCCAGTAACAACATTTCCGCATTTCAAAACGCATGTTTGAAACACATTTTCACAAAACAGAAAAATTAATGAATTAATTTTTTATGTTAAATTAATGAAACTGGCTGATTGCGTATTAAAAATAAAGAGACATCTTCCGACTGTAATATGGAAGGTGAATCTATGTATAATTACTGTAAGGTTCATCGAAGGAATTTGAAACTTACTGATCAAATTCTCCTTACTTTTCAGCTCTGGAAAATATTTCGTGAAAAGGGTTCAGAAAGTTCACAGTTTTTCCGATAGAGGTCAATGCTTTCGGAATGTTGCGTTTGTGGTGCGTAATACAATGAAGACAGTTATTGCCCGACTTTTGAAATTTATTGCTAATATAAACGTTTTAAATTCAGTACATACTATGGAAATTGAATCATCGTGTAAAACTGCAGCGTATTATATTATTGTTTATTTTTTACAATTGAAACACATCCGGTCAAATGATTTATGAATGGGTATTGTTGCAAACCGTCTTTCTCTTTTACTACATAAAGCTGTTACTAATATAATTAATATATTATTACGTATTAATATTTTATTTAAAGTTATAAAAATAAAATGGAGAATATTAGTTCCTTTAATTAATAATCGTAAAACACTTATGTGAAGCAACTGACCCATGATGATATAATTACAGAATTTGAATACAACTTTCACAGAACTTGAAAATTAACTTTGAAATTTGATGAATTGATGAAATTATGCGAAACAACTCATCCTTAGTCTACTAAAGTATAAACACCTCGATAGAATTCGACATCAGAAATACGTTAAATAAGTGATATTTAGTAATTTAAAAAAATAATCCGTAAATATTTTGTTTAAAAAAATGGTTTGACCGGGGATTGAACCTTCCTCCCCAGTAATCGATCAGTGGCTGAGTTGGCATTACGTTTGGGTCCCACCCATGCGTGGTGTGTTCAATTCGTCGGCTGGCTAAGTCCTCCTACACAACACAAGTAACATTTTCCGCTGGCAGTAGGAGATTTTCAAATATTGTCAGGATATTTGTAACCCGGGAATGTTTGTAGTTATTTATTACGTATTAATATTTTATTTAAAGTTATAAAAATAAAATGGAGAATATTAGTTCCTTTAATTAATAATCGTAAAACACTAATGTGAAGCAACTGACCCATGATGATATAATTACAGAATTTGAATACAACTTTCACATAACTTGAAAATTAACTTTGAAATTTGATGAATTGATGAAATTATGCGAAACAACTCATTCTTAGTCTACTAAAGTATAAACACCTCGATAGAATTCGACATCAGAAATACGTTAAATAAGTGATATTTAGTAATTTAAAAAAATAACCCGTAAATATTTTGTTTAAAAAAATGGTTTGACCGGGGATTGAACCTTCCTCCCCAGTAATCGATCAGTGGCTGAGTTGGCATTACGTTTGGGTCCCACCCATGCGTGGTGTGTTCAATTCGTCGGCTGGCTAAGTCCTCCTACACAACACAAGTAACATGTTCCGCTGGCAGTAGGAGATTTTCAAATATTGTCAGGATATTTGTAACCCGGGAATGTTTGTAGTTATTTTTTTTTAAATATAAGAATTGGAGTCAACAGCACTAAGATCTAAGCCAAATCCCGATTGGCTAGGACCGAAATTTATTTTCTATACACTAGTTTTAAAGCATAAATAAAATAAAAATCATAGAAAGCTTTCGAGATTGGAGAAAAGTAAGATAAATTCAATTTAAAAAATTTTCAAGTAGGCGTAACATGTCTATTGTTTTATTAATATTTTTACATTTGTATGTAATTTTTTTACGATATGAATATGTTTTCGGTGTAACATTGTTTGTTTTTCTGTAATTTACTAACTATACTTTACCTCAGCTGTTATAAATAAACTAACAGAAAAAGTTTTATGCCAATTTTTTCAAATGTCATACACTTTCTGTATTGTTAATATTGTAACATTGTTTGTTTTTCTGTAATTTACTAACTATACTTTACCTCAGCTGTTATAAATAAACTAACAGAAAAAGTTTTATGCCAATTTTTTCAAATGTCATACACTTTCTGTATTGTTTATTTAGTTGCCGTTGGTTTACTACCCCGATGATGGAACATTAAAAGTACATTATATTTTAAATGAAGTTATTTATTTGATAAGCTCATATTGAAAGCATCCCATTATTGCGAGAATGTGCGTTTGTTGATATCCAATAGTGTCCAACTGACCATGATCAATTCAGATTACACAAACAAGATAAATTTTAAACTGACAATTTGTGGAGGGTGAGTGAAAATAAAACGATTTAAAATAATACCAGGCCGCTTTGACACACAAAAAATTGAATAATTTTACGGCAAAGTAAGCGCTGCGTAAATATTTGTACAACGGTAAATCTCTATGCTAATTTTATACTAATGACTCCCTATTGGAAATTTTGATTTTTCGGGAAAGTTATTTTTTGTTTGTTTAATTTTAAACGGTAGAAGGTTTTTATTGTAGTAGTATAACCGAATATTTGTTAGATACCTACTTATACTGTCGCAAATACATTCATATGGCAACGAATTAATAATATATCATAAAATATTAACTTATTGATACTTTCGTTTACGTAGGTATCTACCTTCTGGTTTAAGTAAAACTATTGTTTGGTGTCTATAAATATGTATACCTTTACCATATTATTTAATTAATACCATTCCTCCAAATATTACTATTGAAACATAGTTAACTTATTACCGCGGCTTAAAGCCAATTAATACACATAGATTTCCCATATTTTTGGTTCTAAAATTAAGACATATTTTGAAAAGCGATCGCTCAAAACTTTTAGCAAACATGGCATAATATGTTAAAAATTTCTCCAGTGGATAAATATGAATTTCATAAAATATTTAAAAATAGCACGCATCAACATGATAACTATATCTGAAAATATCACACATTATTTATTTATAATTAACGTCACAAGTGCCACTTTCATTCTTGGTAATAATAGACAGTCTTAGTACAATATCAAGTGGTGACTTCGTTAAAATATGCACTGCTAAAGTATTTAATTGGTACAGCTTTGTACTTCAACAGAAGCGTATTAAAAACATCAGCCAACATTGTATAAGAGTTACCATTGGTGTGTTATCTATTAATAACAGAATTGTAGTCAGAAACCTTAGTATAATTGTAACCATATGACATACTAATTGTAGGAACACGACAGTGAATCAAAATTAATACTCGTACATCAGGGCTATCCAACTTATAATTTACAATTTTATATACAAATATAAGATTTTAAAAATTTGATCATATCATCAACAAATTTAGTGAATATCGTAACCACTTGAGGAATTTTAAGTCTAAAATTAATACACCACAAAAATATGCGTTGGATTCTTCCATTGATATTAATGTCATTAATAACGACAAAACGTGACCAAACTGTAGGGTTGTTTTAGAACGCTTCTAAGAGAGATGTGAACAGAATCTTTAGTGTGTAAATTTTTTAACTCGTTGGAAATCCTTACTACAAAATCCAACATTTTCATATCCATTCGAAATGTCAAAAATGATGCTTTGGTCAAGAATTTCGATTACAGGGAATAATTCTAAATTACACGATTAATAATTATATATTATTGCGTGTTTAATTTTATAGAACCTCATAACTTGGCATTAGTTAGTATTAAAATAAAATTTATTACCATCATAATATATCTGAAAACATAATGATATTCTTTCTGTGTATAATACCAATCACTTTATATCATTTTCAGATTGATTTAATAATAATCTCGGAGATAAAAGCTCGAATAGCAGGTAAGTAGTAACAGATATTAATATTCTTTGAGATGGGTTTATATCTCGCTTCGTTACCAAAATTATGACATAAAATGAAACTTTTATAGAAGCGCCTTTCACATTGTTCAGAGTGTTAGAGAACGCTCGATTAAAGCGCCCTTGGGGTGATTTTGCACAAAAACGGTGCTATACAAAGCATTCAAATATTATTATTATTATTAAACAGTAAATACTCTTCTCAAAACATATTGCTAATCTTGGTAAAACGGTAAACAAGAACAGTAAATCTAAAACGTATTTATTTTCAAAGATAATTTAGTTTTAAATGTATATCGTTTCATTCGAAATAAAATAAATAATGCCATCACTGTGTGAAAACCGACCAAAACTTATTTGAAAAAATACCTTTTCGGGATTTATAATTTATTTATTGTCGTTTCTGTGAATTTCTCAACGTGGAAGTTTTATTAGTTTGAGTTGAGATACATAAATAGTATGTAGATAATTTTGTTTGATTTGAGATAGATAAATAATCTGTAGATAATATTGTCTGATTTGAGATACATGAATTATCTTTATATTATTTTGTTTTGATTTGAGATAGATAAATAATCCATAGATAATATAGATTATAATATGGAGGGTATCTAAATTTTAGGGCCGGGCGATGAGGTCTGAATACGGAGACCGATTCGTTCCTTCAGCTACAGAAAAGTGGTAATTCATTCTGAAAAACGAGGGTCATTTATTCGATTTAAAAAGAAACTAATGACGGTATTAAAAAAACGAAAGTTTTGGAGCACTTGGTGAACCTATTCCAACATATATTTTAACAGGTATTAATAAAATAGTTGTGAAACTATGCTCTTTGAAGTATGTTTTTTTTTAAAGTGGTTAATGATAGAACGTCCAAACCCTTGTCCTGCCGGAAGGAGCTTCCGGAAGGACAATTCGACGAGTGTGCGTCCTGCCAGCAGTACGCAATTTTTTGCGGTTTTTGTATGAATATAAGAGGCTGTCCTTCTAGCAGTACTCGACTTTTATGCATGTTAAAAATAGGCAGAGGTGACAAACTTTCTGTATTTTATTTAATAAAATTAGATATGGGCGCTTATTAACATAACAGGGTAGAAAATAAACAAGAAAATGAAAAAAAAAACGAAAGTGAAAATTGTATTTATTTTGAGAAAATTAAAAAAAGGTATAATAAAATAAGACATGGGCGCTTATTAATATAACAGGGTAGAAAATAAACAAGAAAATGAAGAAAAAAAAACGTAAGTGAAAATTGTATTTACTTTGAGAAAATTAAAAAAAGGATTATGCTGGAATTCCATTCGCGATATGGTAGGTGAAGCAGTTTCTTCCTGTCTGTGGAGAGCATAAAACACATCGCGGACCACATGTCTTGCAAAAAAAGCTCGCCTTCTGCTGTTTTTTGTTGACTCTGGAGCAAACTATACATTTGCGTTGAACTCTCTTTCTGTCATCTGATTTTGACAGGGCCTCAAGAATGTGTTCTCCGCTGTGAGCGATGTTCTCGTGTGGTGGCGGCTCATTCTCTTGTAGGTTATCATCGTCATTAATAGTTAGAGCTAATACCAGGTTGGTAGTAAACCACCTGTGAGACACCTGATCATGTTCGGAGCGAAAGAAATTATTAAAAACCAAATACGCATTCGTTTCTATAATGCCCAGAACTGAGGCATATATTCTATGTTCCCATTTTTGTGTGCCCCAAGCTTTCTCCAATGCCAATCCATCCTGCCTAATGTGATTGTGAATATCGATAGCCGCAGCCCCGTCAAAATATTGCTGGACTAATTTAGGCCGATCGACTTCTCGGTAAAATAAATTTCCTTCATCGTCCCACCTTCTTTTGCGTGATGGCAGGCCAGGCAGTGTCGTTTCGCAAGTGGCTACAAATGTATGAATCTTTTTGTCTCTCCAGGCACAGGCAGTGAGCTGCACAGAGTCTTTTTCTGCTGTACTCACAACAGATGCCCCCTTATGCGTAGGACACTGAGCTGCCATCTCAGACACAGGATAGAAACTATGTGCTGTCTTTACCAGTCCAATAAAATACAATCCAACTTTGAATAACTCCACAGCTGTTTTGACTGAAGCAAACCAAGAGTCACCAACTATAACTCTGCCAGAACCATACCATGGCTCTGTCAATCTCAAAGTAGTTGCAGTTCCTGCGCCAAATTCTCTTTGCCATTTCTTCGTACTCATTGCTTCTTTGCCCTCATTAATTTCCATTCTGATCATAATGTTTGTGTCACTATCACACGCTGTTTTTACTTCACAACCGACTCCTTTTGGTTTTCTTTTAATCTTCATAACTGCTGGCATTCCGTTTTTGAAGTACGCACCCCTTCCATACCAGGCGAACATGGATTCATCTACAGTTATTTTTGACCCAGGATGGATGGTATCTTTTAGTTTATCATTCACCATCGTTACTAATGTTCTAGTGTTACGCCATTTATCAGAAAAATCAAGGTCTGAGGATTGTGTGAAGCGCAATGCCATGAGAATGATCTCAAATCTTTGGCGGCTCATACCAAATCTTTGTCCAAAATTTGCAGGGGGATATATTCCATCAGAGGTGGTATTCCAATAGGATCGTCGATCTGGAAGTTCTTGAAGAGTCATAGCATATAATATGCCAAAAACAGTTAATAATTCCTTCTCGTTCAACAGTTTTTGTCTTGCTGGAAACGAATAGTTGGTGCAATGGACTATGTAACTAAGCTTCTCTCTCGGAAATATCATGAAAAATGCATCCTTGATACTTCGTGCGGGCCCCAATGGTACTAGCAAGGTAGCTTTGAAATAGCCTTGTTGTCGTTGATCGACACGTATTGCTTCATGAAAAGTCCAGGTAACACCCTTTGCAACTGTTGTATTTCGAGCAGAATTTACGTTGCTTGTACTTGAATTCGGATGTACTGAAATACTTGTCTCGTCATCTTCGCTCGAAGAAGAAGAACCCGATTCAGACGATGCTGAAAAAAAATCCATTATTAGTGATCAACAGACGCAAAGGGGTGTAGGTACTCAATATATTTAAACTTAAAATTATTTTCCAAATAAATATAAGCAATAATTATTAGCCAGAAACACCCATACAAATTGAAAAAATCTTCCGAGAAGAAATAATAACCGCCGACGCGTCGCGACGGTACTCACACCCTCCTGATTTCCGGTCAGGTGATCGATCCATTGAGCTACGCCGGCCTATCTCCTGTCCCGTCAAATTATTCAATATGTATTAGAAATATTTCGTTCAACAACTATTGCTTATTTTATTATTTCACCTAAGAACAACATACTTTATTATAGTAGGGAAGGCAATTTTACTTGCTAAATTCCCCACTAGATAGCGTCGCGACAAATTATGTCTACATTTTATTGGTGAATACTTAGAATTGTCAAATATTATTATTTTTCGTCGTCGGCAGTTATTATATCTTCTCGGAAGATTTTTTCAATTTGTATGGGTGTTTCTGGCTAATAATTATTGCTTATAATAATTTGTAATCCTTTGTGATATGCATAAAAACCTTGTCTTATAAACATTAATAAAGTTTATCAGTTAAAAAATAATAAAAATATTTTTAATACACACACACCCAGGCACAGACACACAGGCAAGCACGCGCCCACACACACAGACACGCAAATACATACGCATACATACCCATACAAGTCAAACTTAGCAAAGTTAATTTATGTTGTGCCTGTCAAAAAAAAATTGTCAATCACGTAAATAATGGAAACGAACAAGCAACCTCCAAGTACTATTTTTTCTATGGGAATATACTAGGCTTACTATAAACGTAAGCCTATGAATAAAATAAGAAAGTTTGTACTTACAATGTTCTTCATTTGTATTTGCTTCCACTAAATTGTCATTTTCGGTTTCAGCAATTAGAACTCCAACGGGCACGGTTGATATTTTTTTGTCAATTTCCCAATATACCCTTGCATAATTGTTTTCTAACTTTTTTACAGTGCCCCAACAATAACTAATGTCGTAATTATCACCAAAATGTTTGCGACTCCATGTGTTTAGGCCATCATTTTCGTCGAAATACGTGGCTTTGACGCGAACGCGGACCCCACGTCTTATACTCGCCGCCATTTTGGCCAGACTGATCGCAGAAATACGATTCAAAAACTCGCTGAATCAGAAAGAGACGCACTATGCAATGCAGTTAACGGCATCCTGCTAGCAGGCCTACAAAGCCGCATATAAACAAAAAACTTACGTCCTACCGGTAGTACGTAAAGTCCTGCTGGCAGGACGCTGGACGTTCTATCATTAAACCGTTCCACACAACTAAATACCTGCTATCCAGATTTTGTGGGTTTAAATCCTTAAAATTGTATAATTAACATTTGTCAAACTTACGCACTAACCATAACTTCATTTATCTGGAGGATTGAGTAAAAATATTGGCCCCCAGACAATTTGTCTTAGCACACGCTTATAGTTTCATTTATATTAATACGTTATATGAGTTTGTGCAAAGTAAAGGTTTATAGTGTAATAAAAGTTTTTTCTTCGCATATTTTACATGTTTTATAACACGTACAAGTACTTAAAGGTTTCAAAGAATATCTTTCAAATTATATGAATTTTGCATACATACTAGAAGGCTACCATTTTCGCAATATCTTACAGAAACACAAAATCGATGAGAGACAATCATTAAGTATTAATGGTTACCTTACAGATCTGAATAGTTAGGTACCTACATTCCAGACTCCCTTTTCTCCTTCTCCAACCCTTCTCCAATACCCCCTGGCATTTAGGACCCTTGGTTGGATGTCAAATGAAAGAAATATTCAGTACGTTTTTTGCTGGCTGCCATTTAATTTCCAACTAACGACCTGTCGTTAGTTGCCTGTCCGCGGTCTGCGCATTTTACTAGAATCCGGGTGGCGTGTTCTGATCTAAAAGTCTATTGACATTCATGTTTAATTATTGAAGAAAATATTAGCGACTCTCAAACGAAAATTGAAACAGAAATATCAGAAAATGATACGGTTGCATCTAGTAGTTGAACCAAGACCTCTGCCTTGCCGGAGCTTTTGCATTGCTTAAAGCAAATTCTCCGTAGAACTTATATCCTGGATTCAATTCCTAGTTGCGACTTAACCTTTTTCTTTTATATTTTTTAATGATAAACTGATGTTTATAAAACAAGGTTTTTATGCATGGCACAAAGGATAATAAATTATTATAAGCATTAATTATTAGTAATATCAATACAAATTAAAAATATCTCCCGAGTAAAAATATATGCCGCCGACGGGAATTGAACCCGCGCCTTTTGATGTCTGGTCAGACGCTCTGAACCACTGAGCTACGTCGGCTTATTTCCAACCCGTCGAATAATTCAATATGATGAATTATAAAAAAATAAAGTTGGTTGTTAAGTTGTGTTGTGTAATTAATATAATTGATTAAAGAATAATTTTAATTATTACGAATTTACCAACACTTTATCAGGAAGCGGCTTACGGTCCATTTTTTTAACAGTTTGGCTAATAATTTGAAAAGATTTTTAATAAATCAGCTTTACTCATTTTTCTCCGAGTAAAGACAAAAAATGTTATTCACAAAAAAAACACAAATTTGAGGGCCTAATCAAAATGAAATCTAATTATTGATTCGTCTTTTTTTAGATAATTGTTTGTTTGTTTTACTTTGAGCCCTCGAATAATTGGTAAGTTTTTTTAGTATGTAACGTTGTTGGATTTTAAGCTCCAGAATTATACATATGTAGATTTTTTTGTAGATAACGTTGTTTGACTTTAAGCCCTAGAATTATTTATATGTTTTTTTTGTATAAAACGTTGATTGACGTTTAGCCTAAAACTATTTGTAGATAACATTGTTTGACTTTAATCCCTAGAAATATTTGTAGATAAAATTGTTTGACTTTTAGTTAAAGCTAAACGTTTTAAACCTAGAATTATTTGTAGCTTTTTTGTGGGTAGCTTTGTTTAACTTTAAGCTCTAGAAATATTTTTATGTTTTTTTGTAGATAACATTGTTTGACTTTAGGCCCATGAATTATTTGTATGTTTTTTTGTTGTATATAGCGTTGTTTCACATTAAGCCCTCATATTTTTTGTTCGGCTTTAGAAAGGATATCCGAAACGTTAGTTAAAGAAGGAGAAAGCGCAACACGGCTTAAAAACCAAAAAAATATTAACGATGATCGTGAAAATCTAAAATCCATAACAAATTTTAGATGAAAAGTGAAAATATTATGTTTTTTAATGAGAATTTGCATGAAATGTAACATATTCGATGTAGGAAGATTATTTAATAGCTCTTGAAAATGTGTTTTTTATGAAACGGCGTTATGTACGTTAAATTATTTACAGACCTCCAACAAAAAAATGTTTGAGCTAAAAAAATACAACACTGTACGTAGAATTTCCGCGAAATCGTTCTCCCGGGAGAAGACGAACTTTAGGCAATTCACAATATTTTTGAATCGGAATAATCAATCAAAAGGAATTTGCTCCGAGCCGAGAGCAAGCGAGACGGAGAGATGGTTCATGGCTGGAGAGAGATAGAGATACCGGGTTGAACTTCTCATGCTAAAAAAGTTAGAAAATTGGTTCATCCGTCATATAAGATTGACTTGCTTAATCAATGATTGTGATGTATTGGGGCTAACGGTATAATAGATGGTGCAACTGACGGCGCTACAGGCTACGGCTTATTCCTTAGTCGAGGGAGGGAAGGCTTCATTTATTATTTTCTAAATAAGACTTTTATACTCATTTTAAGAGCGTGGTTATTTTCAACCATGTATAGGGTGTCCCAAAAAGAGCGCCGGATTTAAATCAGCATTGCCATTAGTAATTTTAGAACGCTACACGAAAGAATAGCGCTTTATATTATTGAAACTTGAAAATTAATCTCTAAAAATCAAACTTTTTATTATCTGTTATAAAACGTCTTTTAAAACTTAAAAAAGTCGAGGATTTAACTTTCCTTCCCAGGGACCAGAATCAACCGCACTACCGATATTGCCAGTAATATCGTCCGATTTGGAAAAATGCGCATATGTCCGCGCGTGAGTAAGTGATTGATACCAAAAGTTTATGGAATGCATTGCCATCGAAAACAAGTCTATCTGTTGGGTTTAAGCTCAATCGTAAATATGAAAGTGGGTTAATTTCCGCTTCCAAGATTTGCATTCATTCATTACCGAGAACAAAAGTGAAATTCAAAAAGATGTGTTAATAAAAGTTTTAAAGGTTTCGCTTGAGTTCTCTGCGTCCCAATTTCGTAATTTAGTTTCTTTAGCCATTGAGTTGAAAATATGCCTCATTCCTGAAGATGATTTTCTGCGTCTATGTTTTCGAGTGAATGCCTGCTACGAAGACGCATAGGTGACTTATTGTCAAGAATCGAACCAGTTTCTCCAACTTTTATTCAATAAATCTTTTAATTGATGACTCATTCGTAGGATTGTTTCATTTTATGTAAATATTTATTGGATAACCAACACCTCTACCGTAAGTCACCCCAAGATGTTCGCCACGTTTGGTAACTTAGAAGGGGTGCACGGGTTCATGTGGTGACGTTTGTCCAGGTCATGGTGGCAAATGCGTTTGTCTACGAACTGCGTGTTATCCAAGATTGGAGGAGATTGGTTGATCAAGACTTTTGACCTCTCCAGCAGGACTCTATGGGAACATTGCCTTGCATCGCAGTGGAGCGGATGGATAAATCGAGTCGAAGAAACCGTCGAACATTAATATACGTGTATAGATAGCTTAAGTTTTATCTTACCTGATGTTTGTTAAGATGATTCTAGTAGGTGAAAATAACTCTCTTTTCAGCATTCTTCACTAATCTGTACACACGCGAGCTCTGGGCCAACTACATAAGAGAACCGTGGAAAGGCTTTAGATGGAACATAATAACGTATACCACATGCTGTTTGGACTTCCCAAGAACTTTTCTGTGTTCGTGGAAGGATGAGTTCCCGGATTTGCAGCCTTAATGAGAACAGGGGTTGCAGGAATGAAGGAAAGATCCACAACTCCACAAATGTCCACATCATGGAATCTTTTCAGAGTTCAAGTTCGAGTATAAATGCAAATTAGAGGGAGACTTTGGCCCCAATAATATTCAATCAGATGGATCAATTACGATAAAGAAAGGGTAACTCGATCGTGTTTCTTTATTTACACGCATTTATGTTTATAATTTTAATTTATCATTTTTATTATCATACTAATCTTTCATTCAATTTTTGTTATTTTCTTGTTTATTAAATTAAAGTTATTATTTTTTCACGTATCATATATTTATTCTATACATGGGATGTATGTGATTGCATTAAAAATAAAATAAATTCAAATAAAATATTATTACTATGGCAACATTATGCAGTGATAATCAAATTATTTGCAAATTAATTGTCAAATTAATTAAATTAATCTTCACTACTAATTTATAAAAAAATATATATATATAAGATATATATATATATATTTTTTTTTTTGGTACAATATTTAAAATTTAAAAAAAAATTTAAAAAAAGCAAATACTCAAGGCAAACTTACATTTATTTTAAAACGGAGCTCATATTATTGCAAAATTCACATAATTAATAGACATTGAAAGTCACATGAAAAATATTAAATTGCTTGCGCACACCTGTGAATAGTTTCTTAACAAATCGATTCCAATCATCAAAATAATTATTTATTTTATTGAATAATAATAATATTTGGCTTATTTATATAGCGCCGTTTTTGTGAGAAATCACCTCAAAGGCGGTGAAGAAGAAGATATTACTAATAAATCTAAACGAAACATGAAAGAAGAACAAGAAATGGAAAAATAAATAATAACGGTCTCGACTGGGAAGCAAATCCTTTATCTCTGGTAGAACGTATTTAACTACTCAACCATTACTACACATATGTTACATATTACTTTGAAGGGTATTACCTTCAAAAGTTATCAATGAACCGTTGTTCAAAAAAAAGAGATATTTTGTTTATTTATTTATTCTGGGTTTTTACAAATGATCACCCTTACGTAAAAAAACAATCCAATTTATGTACAAATAGGTATATACAATTATGAAAATCTTCTTAGACAAAGGATTTTATAAATTACATATATCCAAATAAAGATACAACAACAAAATAAAACTTTTACAAAAAAAAAAATCAAAATTAAAAAATTACATAAAAAATATTTTCGATTTAAAATATTATTATTTAAAATACTATATAACGACTGTCTGATTCTTAATAATACAGCGTCAATTTTGAAAAATAACATTAAATCAAAGCGAATCAAAAGGATTTCACGGAAATAACGCACTGCACAGACCACCGAAATTAGTATGTTTGAAGATTAAATTACGAATGGTGAAAAATAATCTTAGAAAATGTTAGGCATTCAGAATATATGGAGATCAATTGTTCTTTTCCTAATAAATGTCATGACGGAATGCGACAATATCAGTTTGTCAATTCCAATATCAATATTTGTGTGATCACGTGTTCCGCCGTCCTCATTAAAGATTCTCTTTTAACTGATACTTTGTTAAGAACTCAGTCGATTCATTCGACAAAGGCCTGCAGTCCCATTTTTAACAGGCAAACTAATAATTTTCTCCTTGAGGTAAATTATACAAATGTTCTCTCATGATATTTTTGGGGTATTAAGTCTTTTCATTTTGATCATTTCTAGCGCTTTTTAATTGTAAAAGTTTTTTTGCATTCTTTCACAAACAAATTGATTTATTATGTTCAACTTGTTTTAGTATTCCGTCTAAGATAAAGTTTCCCGGGGAAGCGCCAGTCTGTATTTGAATTGACGAATTGCGCTTTTTCTCTTTTGGAATTTACAAAGTATGAGTTAGTCTCCGTTTTCGTAAGTTGTTGCACTCTAGTTGGGGTCGTTCGCCGGCTTCTAGAATCGAAAGCATTTATAACTCATCTCCGCTGTAAATCCTTCAACTGGAATCTCCGACAGATTATTTATAAATACCCTTTCAGACGAAAGGGAAGTTCTCGCTATCTAATACAAGATCCCAAATGAGATTGTTAAACAAAGAAATGGTGGAAATAGGAAATCCCGAGAAGAAAAAAACACCACATAATCGGATTCATTTCTCAGTAAGAAATAATGTATCCGAGAAACCTAACGAAATTTATCGTAGCTATATTTTTTACTTAAGTCCAGTAAGTGTTTGAGGAGAAAGAAAGAGGAGGGAGTTTCTCTGACATCAACTCCATTAGATCACACATACCGTCTATCTACCTACCTATCTACCGAACTACCGCCTACATAGGTACCTACTTGCTACCGACACTTCTCCAGCAAGAAACAATGTGTACTTGTACCGCCTGAAGGAATGTGGAGCGCTTTTTACACAATGATTTTTTTTTCTTCTAGTTTCCTAGGGTGTTCTAACATGGTAACAGTAAAAATATTAACTAATAATACCTAACTACCATGAGTTGGATTTCGCTGGATGATGTTGAAACAGAATTTCTTAAAGTAATTACGAAATAAATTATTATATTTAGCTACACGGAGAAAACTTACTGATATTAAAAACCTGGTCAAATTATCGATTATATTTAATCGGATAGGGGTACCTGCGTAAACACGTGTTCATATATATTCTGAATGACTAATAATATATTAAGGTAGCAATTAAAAAAAAAAACATTTTGTATAGTATAAAAGTAGTATATTATATGTAACTAACTAACTAAATAATACGCCATTTCCCCGCAGGGGAAGACAGAGAGTCTCGAATATACTATTTTGTTATTCGGCATTATTGACATGGTCAATTATCTAGTACCTTGTAATTTCACGGTATTCTATCTTATTCGGATAAGGGTACCTGCGTAAACATGTGTTCAGATATATTCTGAATGACTAATAATTTACTAAGGTAGCAATTAAAAAAACATTTTATATAGTATAAAAGTAGTATATTTTATGTAACTAACTAACTAATAACTACGCCATTTCCCCGCAGGGGTAGACAGAGAGTCTTGAATATACTATTTTGTTATTCGGCATTATTGACATGGCCACTTATCTAGTACCTTGTAATTTCACGGTATCTGGTTTACTTAATTGTGCCATATCTTCTTCCATTGACATTCGCGTAAAATACTCTCCTTACACTATTTTCTTCGTTCATTCGCTCTACGTGCCCTAACTATCTAAGCGTCCTTTTCTTAATTTTACTAACTACGCTTACATCAGCATTACATTTTTAAAGAATCTCCACATTTCTCACATGATGGTTCATGGTTTTACCACACACACCTTCTGAAAACTTCTGAACCCTCACCTTTTTATTCTGGTCAGGTGCTCAAAACCACTGTGCTACGTCTACTTATTTTTAACCGCCAAATAATTCAATAAATATTAGTATTTGATTTTTTTGAAAACAACCGTTGTTTTCAGGTGAATCAGAAGGTGCGGGTTCAATTCAGTATTTATTTTGTCTCGGAAGAGTTTTTCAATTTATATTTGTGTTTCAGCGGTGACATTAACTACTGTCGAATGGAAATTGTGAAACAGAAAAGGCAAAATTTGTGTCATATTTACGACTAAGAGCTACCAAACTTTTTTTATTTTCTTTAAGCATTTTTTTGTCTGCTATCTCGAAAATGGCCTGAGTTGATATGGTCAAATTAGCTCAGTGGCATTTCAATTCCATGATGCGACCAAATGTTTTTCTGTCTATTCTGTTTCATTTTTTTTAGGTTGAGAGTAGTAAATATTGTCTTCAATGATTAAATATCACAAATTATTGAGGTTTTACTCAATAAATTATTCCATCATACAAATTTTAAAGTATTTTTTTATGAAAACTATATCTAATTTGTTTTTCCAATTTAATAGGTATATTTATAGTATCTGTAAGATATTAGGGTATACCTCAATGTTTTGTGGAGACTGGAAAATAATATATGAATGAAACAGTGGTATGTTTTTATACATAGTTTGTTTTTCAATCATATGTCAAATAATTTATTTATAATTTTACGTTCATTGAAACTGTTGAAGTTAAGTGAGTGAATACATTTTTACAATTACATAAAATTTTTGGTTATCCCTGATATGTGATTTAGGAGGTTTTGTACCAACCGGCGTAGATTTGCGGCGCGTCTCTAAAAACAGGTGATTTAGTGATGCCACATCTGCGGCGTGACTTTAGAAACTGCCGAATCAGTTATGCCGACCCGCGTAGACTCACGGCGGCGTTACTCTATAAACAGCTGATTCAGTGATTCCAACCCGCGTAGATCTACGGCGTGACTCTAGAAACAGCTGATTCAGTGATGCCAACCCACGCAGTTCTGCGGCGTGACTCTAGAAACAGCTGATTCAGTGATGCCAACCAAGAAAGGCGTTTTGAAGAAATCGTATTTTAATAATTTTTAAATAAACATTTTTTAATTTTAGGTACATCTAATAATGCTATATGAATAATGTTATTTGAGCGATAATATTTTTAACTTGAGTTCTCCATTATAATACGGTTTCAGGCTACAATTCTGTTATAAATGGATTGTACGCCATTGGTTACTCTTATGATGCTGCTGATGTTTTTAACAAAACATTTAAATGTAATGCCGTAGGTTCTAATGAAACACTTTAGTAGTGCAAATTTTAACGACAACACTACAGAACATTTTTTTTGTTTTTGTTCCTCTCTTCATTACTTTCATTAAGTTTGTATTAATGTATATTCTATATTCTTATGTTTTGTTCATTTATATAATTTTTTTTAATATTTTTTTTATATATGGTGCTTGTGCCGTTAATTTTAGATAAATATATTTGAAATATGGAATACCAATTCAATTCACAAAAAAATTCTACTAAATACCTATGTATATCATAAAAAAAATTCTGCAAGTTACGATGTTTAAATTTTTTGAATAATTCTCCGGGTGATTTTAAGTGAGAAACTCAACTAGGAATAAAAGCCAGGATCCTTAATCTTACCGGGACAGGCTTATAAATGTTTATTATACCTTATAAATTTAATTTACTCGGTATAATAAATACTTATTATTGAATACTTCGTGTACTTATCGATTAAAGAAATTTTTCAAACTCTTTCAAACTCCACACACCTTTATTATTCTTTGTTATCACTACTTACACCTAAGAAATTAACTAAACATTCGTAATTGGTATATTAAATCTGTATAATTAAATTTAGAACCGTTAAACTTGAAGTAAAATGTAATGTGAATGTCCACATAAATAAATGATTATTGTACCTTACAAATGTTTACTATACATTACAATTGTCTAGTTTAGTTTTTACATAGGTTAATGCATATTTAAAAAACTTCACTTGAGGTGATATTTCACAAATTTTAATTCGCAAAAAAATCACAAATGAGTGGTCAGGTAGGTAATTAAGTCAGTATATTTACTGTGTTGAAGTGTAAAAACATGAAAAGAAAATAATTCTGAAAATTATATTTAGTATTCTTAATAATAGGTATTTTCTACCCTCTCAGAAATACGTGTATTTGAGATCACGTTTCCCAAATTGGAAAACAAGCGTTCCGGCTGGGTTTTTCTCAATTCTATGTAACTTTTGTTGGAGGGTGAACTTTTAGAAGGTTTTGCGGGAAAACTCTTCAAAGCGCTTTTGCTACCTCAGCCAACCAACTCAGTTCATCCGTAGCCATTGCATTATCTTTATATATTATATATAGCTACTGTAGTGACCTCATTTCGGGCACAACACCTCTAAAATTCATTTGTTTTTTTTTTACCTGAACATCACATACGAGTCCCAATTGTTCCCAACCGTCTGGAGTTTGTGAGATTATAGCATCCCCATGTGGGGTATGGTGTGAGACCTGGCTATTCAGATTCGATCACCAAACACAAAACACTTATAAATGAAATATATGCCTAAATTGTCTGACTTTTCGAAGAATTGAAGAATTTTCACTAAATTATGCAACTGATAGTCCAGAATTGCTTGTATTGATAAGTTTTTGGATGTCACTTCGCAATACTAGAAGTCTTAATTTATTTCAGTGCAGAAATTCTGGTACTAACTACCATATGTATTCCTCATTGTGCAGAATACTTTTGGATGGAGATAATTATACGGAGGAAGTGGACATCTTTAATTTATCACTTAACAATTACAAAATATTTTTACTGAAGCAGTTTAGTTACGTAAAATAAATAAGTACTGTTTTTATTTATAAAATTATTACTATTAAAACGTAAAAGCCCATCAAAAGGGCGTTAATAAAGTAATATTAATAATTAAGAATAATGCCATATCCAACAACGTTTCAGTTCTTACAGCAGGGCAATACTGAGAGTATATTCTACTCTGTAACGTGGCGCAAGTAAACTTTACATGATTTTAAATAAATAAATTGTGAAAAAACCCAAATTAATTAAATAAAATTTAATTGCGCTCGCCGGGATTTGAACCCCCTACCTTCGGCTTGCTAGTCGAGAGCCTTACCCCTCGACGACAAATGCCGTCATCGTGAATTAAAAGTGTGAAATACATATATTTCTATCATATAATATTATTTGAGAATATCCCCGAAAAATAAGGGGATTTTATAATTGCTGGATTTTTGAAACTGACAGTATAAAAAATATTCTTATGGTCATTCATTACCTTTCAAAAAACAGAAAATTTCCTTTGTAAAGCTTTAATAATTACGACACCTATTCATTAATCAGTCCTTGAACTGTTTTTTTTACGAAAACGCCGCTATATAAATAGCCAAATATTATCATTCGAAACAAGTGATAGTCATATTAATCGATCAAAAATGTAGTACCGCTTGAGAAAACGACAGCCATTCAAAGAATATGTGTGTACAAATGAAAAAGGCTTAATAAAAGGTCCGCTAAAGTATGTAAAATGGACCTAGTTCAGTGAAACTACGAACGCTGTCTCAGTAACGTATCCTTACTATATTATTCCAACTAAACGCTTTCAAACATCCAAAACAACAACAACAAACAGATTTTAAATAAAGAATTTTAATGTTACATAAAATAATGTCGGCACCTACTTTAACTCATGTTTGATTTGATTAATACTCATCAGTTCCAATTTTTTAAATTAAAAGATAATCTTGAATGACTTTACACATTACATTGAGAAAAATGATCCCATTACAGAGATAACAGCATGATGTTCTAATAAAATATTAGTCATTCAGAATATATCAAGAGAATGTATTCTTTTCCGAATAGATATTATGATGCATTTTACAATTTTTATATATTACAGTATCAAAATCATTATTTGTATGAACACCTGTTCCGCCGTCCGGATAAAACATTTGCTTTTGACTGATACTTTGTTACGAACTCTTTCAATTCATTTGTTATAGGCCCGCAGTCCCATTTTTAACAAGAAAATTAAAAAATTGTCCCGATTTTAAACAAATTAACAGTAAATCAAACAATCATGCACCGACAACCGAAATTGGTATGATTAATAGCGTTTATATTTCATAATTTTGTTTAAAATAAATTTAATTTAACAAGATTTAGCGAAAAATTGTCAAATTGAAATAAATATTCAAGCAGTTGTCGTTTTATAAAATTGACGTGACAGAACAGTAAACTCATTGAATCCCAGAAGTCGTGGTACGATTCCCGACTCTTGTGGTACCTAAACTAACTAACTAACTTGTGGTACCTAACTAGTGGTACCTAAGCTAACTAACTAACCATCACGCCGTTTCCCCGCAGGTGTAGGCAGAGGCATTTCCTGCTTCATCCACATTCACACATCGTCTCATACATACTCTTCTATTATTCTGACTCTTGACATGGCCCGACTCAAGTATCTGATTCACCGATCGTGCCTAGTCCCTCGGGCGTCCCCGACTTCTGCTACCATTCACATTTGGTACCTACATAAAGTATTATTCTCCTTGCTTTGCGTGAAAGGTATTCACAGTCACGTATGAGAACACAATTATTCAGAATCGAAACATTGCCTAAAAAGGATTCTGATATCCATTTATTGAACGCCTGTGGGGTTTTTGCAAACATATGCAGAAATATAATGTTTATCATAAAATAATATAAAAACATCAGAAAGTACAATAAAAACTTATCATGTTTCAAACACAATATGGAAATAATACATATCAAATTATCATAAACCTGAAAACAAATATGAATTGAAAATATCTTCGGAGTAAATTTCGCCGACAGGAATTGAACGAGTAATAATTCAAATAATTCATCCTTTTCTTTTAAACATATGTTTAACTTTAATAAATAATAATTATACATATCAAATTGTTTCACAACTAAACATTTTTGCTTTGATGCACGACTGAGAGGTTTTGTATATATCTAAAAGGAATGTAAATGTATTGGAAGTTGGGTAATATCGCGCTTGTAGGGAGTGATATAAATGGTTGTTGCTAATCAATGTAGTCAAGTAGATTTTACAGCGACACGGATATTCGTAAAACCATTTCAGGGCAGTCGATGAAAGTTATTCAGTAGGTTATTTATAAAGTATAAGAATATTATTAATCGTTATCCGGGTAGTGGTTTTAAGTAGTGGCAGTTTAGATTAGACATCAATGTTTTGTAACAGATATCAACCACAAGTTGTCTCAACTCATTGAAAGATTTTAATTAGAAAGTAGTGGCAGTTTAGATTAGACATCAATGTTTTGTAACATATATCAATCACAAGTTGTCTCAATTCATTGACACATTCTCATTAGAAAGTAGTGGCAGTTTATATTAGACATCATATTTTTGAAACAGATATCAATCACAAGTTGTCTCAACTCATTGAAAGATTCTCATTAGAAAGTAGTGACAGCTTAGATTAGACATCAATGTTTCGTAACAGATATCAATGACAAGTTATCTCGACTCATTAAACATATCTAATTAATCTAATCTAACTGTACTTTCTCCAAACGGTGTAAGTTACACATATAAAAGGTGACCATACAGAAGATGCACATTCTAGTTGCGATCACAAGGGAGTAGTTAAGTAGTTTCATTGACTCAAAGTTATAAAAAGTCCTCGTGTTACGTATTACGAAACCTACAATTTGTATGAACTTATTGGAAATTGAGACGCAGCGACCATCAAACGTCAGTTTTCTGTCGAAAATAACTCATTTAGTCTTTGATGAATTACTAATAAAATTGAGTTATTATCAATTGAAAACTATGATGATATTAGATTCCATAAACGGTTAAACGGCAGACCAGCAAACAAGTCTATCTTGTTTTGCTGAAGGATAAGTGTATCGTTTAAAAGTTTTATATTCTTAAAAAGCTTTAGATCATCTGCAAATAGAATTAATTTGACATTATAGAAAATAATTTGACATTATTACAATATTATATTAAATGAGTAGATCTGAATAGCCAGGTTTTACTAAACCTCCGTCTCCTTCTCACCCCCTACTTCCATTTATGTTACAAGATTCATCATATGAGGATATTCACCATATTTCCACTTATTTCGGGTAGTTTGGAATTCTTGTACGGTACCACAAAAAAAATAATATCTTATTTTTTCACCTCTGGTTTTCCCATTCATTTTGTACTTAGTTATTTATTGAGATATGATTCAACACTTTTCGCAATAATATTCTGTTCCCGCAATAAAATACAATGGATAAATAATGCGGCCTGTAAATGCGTACAATATCACCCCTTAAAGCGAAAAGCATGCAAACGTCGACCCGCAAGATCAAGACCATTTAAAATAAAAGGTTAAAAGTATAATGAATAATTCATTCCACATTAAAATCAGCAATTTTTTCATTCTTTTCTCGCCCAATGAAATAATGAACCCAAAAGGATGAAAACACGAAAAAGAACAAAAGTGGTTAGATTTTTTTCCTCCCGGCCTTAAGCAGCGTAATGGTCAGTAAGTAACTTATCCAACAATAAGTTAGGAAATTACATGAAACGGATTTCTCCCCTCCTCCCTTTGCACATAAAGAACCGGATACGACTGTTTCATTTCCGTCGATTTTAGACAGATTTATTCTGGGATGTAAAATAAACGATCATCAGAGTAATGTCTGATCGATGAGGGCGACAAAACCTTTAAATGGATCATATTTACCTTTTCATTACAGGCATCAAAATAAATTTTCAAAAAACAATTACACATAATTTTCATTTCATCGAGATTATTTTGCCTTGACAACATGATAACATTTTGGACAACAGGGTCCATCATCAGGAAAGGTGATATAATAATTATGACGGTAACACGGCACAAAATCTAATAACAAATTATTATAAGCAATAATTAGTCGGATGAAATATCCATTCAAATTGAAAATATCCCCAGTGTAAAAATAAATACCGTGGACGGGAATTGAACCCGCACCTTTTTATGGTTTATTCCAACACTCCAAATAATTCAATATGTTCTAGTACTTCAATCAACAATTACTGCTTATTATTTTTTTTTCACCTGTAAACAACCAACTTTATTTTTTTAGGAAAGGCTTTGTTAGTGCTAAATTTCCTACTAGATGGCGTCGATACATATTATATCTTCATTTGGTGGTGAAATATTAGACTTGTAAAATATTATTATTTTTGTAATGAAAAACTAATGTTTATAAGACAAGGTTTTTTTATGCACAGCACAAAGGATCATAAATTAAAAAAGGCAATAATTTGCTTATAATAATAATTTGTTATCCTTTGTGTTATGCATAAAAAATCTTGTCTTATAAACATTTTTTTTATTTTTTTTATTTGGTACATTATTTTGTTACAATTTATGTTTTCCAGTAATGTAGGCCTCACTGGGTGGCTTGCCCGTGCTGAGGCCTTCATTTTATAATATGAAAATCTTATCTACATATTACATTTAAAGAGAAGATAGTAAATTTGAAAAGAAAATAATAAATTTAAAATTAAAAATAAAAATACATAATAATACATTTAAAATTAAAAAAATAATACAATGAAAATAATCTTGTGTGTTTGTGAGTGATGTGTGTTTATGTTGGTTTTGTGTGTTACGTGTAGGTTTTATTTTTATTTTATGCTATGACATTTTGGTAATATTGTCTTTTTTGTTGTTTAATCCATTTTGTAATTTTGTGTGTGAATTTATTTTTATTTTCCTCAATTTTAATTTCAATTTTTAGACTGTTGAAAGCTTTTATAGCATGGTATTGGTAGTGTCTTTGTCCAAATGTTGAATTTACTGTTGGAGTTTTAATGTTTTCTTTGTACGCTTGTCTAACTGGTCTGTTAGTGTTATTTTGTGTATGTTGAAATTTATTTTTTTTGTTAAAAATGTAGTTTAGTAGTGTTTTAACGTATAATTGGCGTATATCTAGTACGTCACAGCTGTTGAATATTTGGTCTGTATCGGTCAGTCTATGTTTTTTTAGTATTACCTTTAAGATCGTTTTCTGTGCGGTTTCTATGTAATTGATAGCCGAGTTTGTTGCTTCTCCCCAAGCAATAATTCCATATTCTATTATTGATTGGCAGAGTGCAAAATATATTGTTTTCAATTGTTTTATTTTATATATGTTTCTTATGTTAAGGAAAATGTGGATTGTTTTGAGAAGTTTATTTGTGATATGTTTGATGTGAGGTATCCATCTAAGGTTATGGTCAATTACGATTCCTAGATACTTTATTTGTTCTGTTTTTTCTAGAGGAGGGCAATCGCAGATGTTGGTGTTTAAACATTCGTGTATTTTTATGGTGTTTGTATTGTTTTTTGGCTGTCCCGTGCTATTTATACTGTATGTTGTGAATTTTGTCTTTGATATGTTAAGTGTAAGTATGTTTGAGTCTAGCCATGTTTTCACTTGCGAGATTCCCAAATTCGCTATGTTATATACATTATTCCAATCCTTAGATTTGAAAAGTAAAACTGTGTCATCAGCATAGCTAACTTTTTCACCGTCTATTTTCATGCTGCAAAGTTCATTTATGTAAATAGTAAAAAGAACGGGCCCTAGTATGCTTCCTTGTGGAACTCCATATGTAATCGGCAGTGGTTTACTAGTATGGTTGTTAATTTTGACTTGTTGAGTTCTGTTACTCATATAACTTTTAAATAGTTGAAGTTCCTTGCCTTTGATACCCATGTTTTTTTTTTTTTTTTTAGTTTATCATTAAAAAAAAAAAATCTAATAATACTTTTGGCCGTGAATATCTCAAATCACATCCTAAATATCAATGTTTATGTATATATTTTAGACAATATTCTGCCCATTTGGAGCGTATTATAATATTAATGTTCTTAAAAGTCTATTAACTAGGTATAAGGTAGTTCCCTTTTGATAGAATGCTAAGAGTCTGAGAAAACAAAGGAAGTAGGTATTTGATATTAATATTTCGTGACGTATTTAAGAGATATTTTGCAATCAGCTGAAAAGATTTTATGATTTTGATTGAGATAATATCGTACCTATTCGATTTTTTGGGATTTATAAATACCTTAACCAATAAAACTGGAGGTTTAAAATCAATAGTTCATTATTCATTAGTTAAGCCAGATTGATGGGGCAAAATATCGACTTTTTTCTTTGAGTTCAACTTAAATACATGGCAGTGTTATGATATTAACTCATTTATCTTGAATGTTTTCGATCGAAATAAATTTAAAAAAAAAACATGGAAACATCTTGGAGGAATAAATATTTCCTCCAAGGTAACCGTGATATTTAAATCATCAGAAATATTTAAAAATCTCTCTACCAGCCTTGCAGAAGAGCCTTCTAAATAGAAAAGGTTTTTTTCCATGAATTGAATATCGCATTGACCCTTTTAGAGAACGAATAGAAACCATTTTTCGCGGAAATGGGCATTAGAATCGCATATGTACGATGAAGACAGGAATATAGTTGATGGACATTTTATAAGTAATAGGCTTGCTTACTGAAATGGGATATCGGGGACAAATAGGCGAAACTAGTTGATACTTAAAATGTAATCATTTGTACCTAAGCATGACATATAAATATTAATTATTATCACACAAAAGAGATAATTTTTTGGGTAAACTGTATCTTCATGATTTTAATAGAAAAATAATACTTTTTTGTCCGAAATCGCTTTGACCGCGTGTTTACACTTTTTGATGGAGATACTTCTGGATTATGAATATTATTATCATATTTCGCGGATTGCGGGTTTGTATTCCTATTTTAATGTGGGCATATACCTACTATATAAGAACTATACTACATTACTACAATACTCTTTTGACAGTACAAACATATTTTGATCTACTCCTGTCAAAATTAAACATTTAAACTATTTACAGTGAATTATTACTCATTAATATTAATACACAAATATAATTATTACACGAATATTAACAAGCAGCACTTATTTACTAACGTAGCAGTATTTAGCATTGGAAGTGCTTGTGTACTGGGTCAACAAAAGCAATAACAAATCATCGACTCCCAACAGTGATAAGCAGTGAATAGTGAATTTTTAAACGTTTCACAATGGATGTGCAAAATTTCATCTCCAAAGCAGAAATAGCTGTCAATGCCTTAAATAAGGTACTTTTTGATCCGGCCAACAAATTTAATATGGATCAAATCTCTAAAATTTCCCCAATTGCATGTGAAATTTTTAGTGCCATAAGTACCATGTCTTCAGCTGTAGCATCCAAAACTGCTAATTTAGAAGGTGAACTGCGTGCATACAAGGATATTAGAGCAAATCCTTCTCAAAATAACTTTAGTATTTGCGAGGCAATTTCGAAAATGGATGAACAACAAGTGCGATCTAAAAATATTATTATTTGCAATGTGCCTGAAAGCATTAAGATGACAGAAGCTGGTAGGATCTTGGATGACCAGGCAGCTGTCACCAGTATAATCGGTGTAACCGACAATTCAGCAAATAAAAATATTTCTAAATTTTAAGGGGTTGGAAAATTTATTAAATGAGAAGCCTAGACCAATAAAAATTGAACTACAAAATTCAATACAGTCGAGAAATATTCTCAGCAAACGTAGTCTTCTCAAGAACAATGTCAGAATTTACCCCGACTCAACACCGGCGCAACAAAAATTTCTAAGCGATCTGAGGGTTCAGCTGGAGAAAAGGAAAGAAAACGGTGAAGATGTCACCATAAAATACATTAACTCCACCCCCCGAATCGTGCCAAATCGACCAAAAAACTAGGAAGTTACAAAAATATTCAAGCAATCCCACCTAACCCTACCAGAACTATAAAAATCTTTTATCAAAACATCCGCGGACTGCGATCAAAACTCGATGACCTACAAGCAGCTCTACCTTCTCATCATCATGACATCATTATACTTACGGAAACCTGACTAAACTCAGAAATCAAATCGACTGAACTCGGTCTTACTAACTACAAAGTATTTCGTTGCGACAGAAACGTCAGATCAAGTTCCAAGTCAAGAGGTGGAGGAGTTTTGATTGCAATAAAACAGAAGTTGTCAGCAAGAAAATTAACCACGAAACACAACAACATCGAACATCTTTTTGTGCAAATAACGAATCCTCTCGAGAAAATTATATTTGGAACGGCCTATCTACCACAATTTTCTGACCCTCAGTCATATAGAAACCACCGTGAAGACATCGAAACAATTTCATCAAAATATCCTCACTCAAAAATTGTTATTCTTGGGGATTATAACTTACCAAAATTAATATGGAAAGCAAATAACTGTGGTCTCATCATAAACAAAAGTGAAAACGTTCGTGCACGTGAAATTTTGGACATGGTAAACTTTCTAAACTTTCATCAACATAATTTTATATATAACAGTAACAATCGCTTATTAGACTAAGCTTTATCAAACTATCCTAAAATGTCTGTTGAACTCTCAAATGATCCACTTCTACCTATAGATAATCATCATCCTCTCCTATACATTAAATTAAATATGACATGTGATAATGAAAGGAAACCTTCACAAAGCTTCCTAAACTTTAAACGAACCGACTTCGACTCAATTAACTGCCATCTCTCAAATACAGACTGGTCTTTTTTATCCGATGAAAGCGTTGATGAATCGTTAGAAAAACTTTATTTATATTTTTCTAATACTATTGAATCCTATGTACCTTTTTACACACCGAGAAGCTATACCTACCCGCTTTGGTTTTCATCAGAGCGTACAGCCTCTCTTCAGCAAAAAAAGAGTCAACACAAAAAATTCAAACAAAGTAAATCCATAAATGATTATATAATCTTTAGCGAAACTAGGATAAAATGTTAAGATCTTTCCAAACAATGTTATAAAATGTACATAACCTCTGTCGAGGACACTGTCTTTAAATCCAAAAACCTTTGGAAATTTATTAAAAAAATGAAAAATGAAAACACAGACTACCCGCCAATAATGCAAATGGATGGAATCAGTGCAAACAATACACAGGATATTGTCAACCTTTTTTCGGACTTCTTCAAAAATGTATATGATGAAGATACTCCAGATGATAAAATACCTGAATACAAATTTAATATGACCACAAACTTAACAAACTGCCAAATCACACAAAAGTGTTGCGAACAAAAATTACTTTCCTTAGACACTGACAAATCCGCTGGCCCAGACAACATTCCACCAATATTCCTAAAAAAATGCTCTAATACTTTATCTAAATCACTCACATTACTATTAAACTGTCTCTTTTCCCTTGGACACTTTTCAGACCGCTGGAAATCTAGCTTCATTACACCGATCTACAAAAAAGGAGACGATACTGACATAGCTAATTATCGCCCCATTTGTATACAGTCAGTACTGCCAAAGCTTTTTGAATCATTGGTCCTTGATGAAATCTATCCCAAATTAATAAAATTAATTAATCAAAAACAGCACGGTTTTATCAAAGGAAGATCCACCGCAACTAACTTAACGGTATTTCAAAACTTCATTATACAATCATTTGCAGAAAATAAACAAGTCGACTGTATATATATAAAGAGACTTTTCGAAGGCATTCGACAAAGTATCCCATACTCTACTAATCCAAAAACTATTTGCTCTAGGAATAAGGGATAACATGCTAAAATGGTTTAGTAGCTAATTGTCGAATCGTAAACTGTTCGTTAAAATAAAATCTTGGATGTCGAAAGCTTTCCGGGCTACCAGTGGCCTACCGCAAGGTAGTCACCTTGGCCCGGTTTTGTTCCTCATTTTCATCAATGATATAATCAATTGCTTCAACGATGTCGAGGTATTGCTCTTTGCAGATGACATCAAACTATATAAAAAAATAACTGATATAAATCATTGCCATATACTACAGCCAAATATTAGTAAGTTTAGAGATTGGTGCGTTCAAAATAATTTATTTTTAAACGTAGTAAAGTGCAAAACCTTGACTTTCTTCAGAAAAAAATCCTGTTTCATTCGAATATTCCATCAATAAAATAGCTTTAGAAAGAGTCACGGAAATGAGAGATCTTGGAATTATTTTGGACGAAAAACTAAATTTCACCAATCATATCCATCAAATTGTGAACAAAGGTATGAAAACACTAGGCTTCGTATTAAGAACAACTAAAAACTTTAATTCTTTACAAGCCATTAAATTATTATACGTATCTCTAGTAAGAAGTCTAATTGAATATAACTCAGTAGTTTGGTCTCCATCTTACAAAATTCACATTAACAACATTGAGCGAATACAAAAAAAAAATTCTACGTTTTATAAATTTTATATTAAATATCCCTGTCGAAGACTTAAAATACATTTTTTATTAAATACTCTAAAAATACATACATTAGAAGATAGACGTAAAATTAACGATTTAACGTTCTTACTCAAAATACTTTACTCTAAATTCGACTGTTGTGAACTCCTGCAACTTATAAACATACATACACCTACAGTAACAACACGACAAAATACAATATTCTACAGCAGCACACATAAGCGTAACTATATTGCCCACTCTCCGATACAACGACTTCACATCATGGGAAATCATTACTTGGGTGATGTTGACATATTCAATACCAACTTGGCAAGTTTTGTGGATCATTTAAAACATTTATTTCAACAATACTCCTAAACACATCATGTAAACCTACAAATAGCTGTAATTTTCTGTTTTTGTTTCTTGTGTTTGTATGACTTGTTGCATAGCTTTTATCAAATGTAATTTTATTCTTATTTTTTATGTTTCAAAGTATCTGTCAAATTAAAATTATACTCCTTACCATGTAAAAGCCCTCTGGGCGTTAAATAAATAAATAGATTTTGAGATAGGTAAGGATTGAGGTGGGAAATAATTTAAAGAAAGCGAAAAATATAAACTTTTAATGTGGAATGATAGATTATTATTAGAATACAATACTTAAAAAGAGGACAAAGAGTGATTCTAAAGGTATCCTACGCATTCCTCTAATATCAGCTGTTAAATAATGTAAAAATTGTTTAAAAAGTGATAGAACTCTGTCCAAACGCCAAGAAAGAAGTGGTCGCTTAATGTGAAATTGGTAGAATAATAACACAGAACAAAAATGTTGCCATTACATTTTGTTAAGTAAACGAAGAAATAAACTGTTACGAAAGCTCAAACCTATTGATACATTCATAGAAAATGTTATTCCAAATAATTATTAATATCTGTACGGTGATGCGGTCGCTCGCACCACTCACGGGTCAAAGGAAAGGAATGGTTCCTCTCTCTACCGAATGAAAACCTGTGATCGCGATACAGGATTGCATTACACACTAAAGACAGAATATCACACAATGTTATT
This sequence comes from Hesperophylax consimilis, assembly GCF_061612785.1. Classification (NCBI taxonomy): domain Eukaryota; kingdom Metazoa; phylum Arthropoda; class Insecta; order Trichoptera; family Limnephilidae; genus Hesperophylax; species Hesperophylax consimilis. Next base: position 10,486,954 of record NC_142848.1, read on the forward strand.
GTACTCACCAGCAGCTTTGGTTATCTTGATGTTGATTTAAGTGGGGCCAGAACTGATGTGAAGATAGATTGGATCACAAGGCACATTACATACAAATCACAGCAACACAGGCACACTGCGATCGACACTTGCGATGATGATGTTTCTCCAGAGCGTTTATTGCGAACTAGACCAATACTGATTCAGAGCAATCAATATGTATATTGAACGTTTACAATACCCATCGAATATTCAATAATAAGGCCAAAAGTCCCTGCAGACTTGTCACTGGCAGCGACCGTACAATAATTGTAAAAGTAAAATGTTTAAATCATTGATCTTGAAATTGACGGGAAAGGAATAAAGCTTCCGTGGACCAAGGGCGTCACAAAACACTATTGGTGTACGAAATTTACGTGCAGAAACTTCAAACTACCAGTAAAAACTAATAACTTCAAAAAATGTTCATATTAAGTAAGATCTTGTATACGAATTCTACTCTGTGAAAATAGGCTATCTACCGTTTTAAGGATGGGTTATCTATTAGAAATTTAGTTTATGTCACTTGCGCGGTATCATTTAAGTACCCTTGAAATACCCCCACATAAAACTAGTATTCCACATCGCTTTGGTAGGAATTAAACGTTTCACTGGCCCATTATTACTCCATGCGAATAAATCACACTTATTTAAGGAACTGGAGCTGTTAATAGGAGGATTCATGAAAAATACCCCTTAATTGATATAAATCTGAATCTTTTGATAGGAAAAAAGAGCCCGAATTGTGAAAATCACCATTTTCCCGATTCCTTTGTTGGATCATAAGTTTACTGGGGCGCTTTTACTATCAGCAGTTTGCGGGATGATTGAACACGCAGTATTGAGGATGGAAAATAAAATATCAGTGGAATATGAAATAATACATTTATTTAATGGTAAGTAGATCGTTCGTAGGAATATTCTGTTTTTACCGGGTTCTAATTTGCCATACGTTATATTTATACCTTTTTAAGTTTTGATAAATGATGCGAAGATTGCAAAATACAACATGCATAGAACCAGTTCTATTCAAGAAATCTTGAAGCTTTTCTTAGGTTCTGTCAATTTTGAAAGGGATTCTATATGTCGGGAAAGGAAGGAGTAATCCTAGGCCTTGAAGAGGCCCATATCGTATCTAACACAATATATTTTTCATCTAAGCAATTAAATCTTTAAGTTCATCTATTTTAATTTTACTTTTATCGCTTTCAAAATTCTGGGAAAATAACAAAAGAGCGCGATTTTCTCTTATGCATTGTTATAGTAAGGTTGGCTGCGTAAGATTCATAAAAAAATCAACACCTTCAAAATTCAATGACCTGCGAGTATTCTGTATTATAGACATTCACTTACCTGATGTTTTTACATGGTTCAATAATGAAAGTTATTATTTTTTTGATGAGCAGCAATAATGGTATTTTTTACTAATCATTCAATCACAACAAATCACAAAAATAATACATTTTTTTACTCCGCAATGTTTGGGGGGTTAGGGTTGTCCCACACCATGGAGAATGTAAATACACATTTTTTACAATAAATCCACATAGAAAAAAATAATTTCCCTCCGGGCCTATGTCATCTTTGGGTGTGCTGTGTGAGGGTCATTCCAAGGAAAGGTAAGAGAGGTATTTAAGGGTAGAAAAAAGCTTTGAGGGATGGGTACGAATCTGGGGGTCAATGTGTTCAGGAGTGACGGACGTATGAATTCATCCCTCCCACCACGGTGGATCGAGAGAGTCCTGCTGAAGAGATCACATGGTCTCCCTCAACCAGGCTCTCCTGATCCAGCCCGCCACGTAGTAAATGGTCAGACGCATCCGCCGCCAAAACCTAGAAAAACCTCACCCCACGAACCCAGGCACCCCTCTAGGTCACCAAACATAGCGAACCACTTGCCTCTCAATTTGAAATGTATGCAGGTAATTAATAATGAAAAAGAGAAGAGCATAATAATAAAAGTGATAAATTAAAATTAACGTGATAAATTAACATTAACGTGATAAATTAACATTAACGTGATAAATTACAATTAACATTTGTTGCTATTGATCTATTGGATTGAAGATTATTGGGGCCAATACTTTCTCTATACTATACTTGAACCTGAACTCTGACGGGACATTTGTGTAGTTATTGAAACTAGCAGATAAAAACCCGCTGCTGCGGATTGTAAACGTCGACGGTTCTTTTTGAAATTAACAGAGGACGCCACTTCTATTAACAACAATCCCAAACTGTACAGAAAACTGTATTGAAACCAGGGAAGTTTTTTTTACATTTCTTTAGTGCGGATAGGTACATTTATTTTTATTTTAAGGCGCTTATATTTTTTTTATAAACAAATTGCAAATATGTTTTTGAGGTTGGCGGTAAGCCGAAAACGTAACCACTTTGCCACGGGGTAGCTGCGTGGTGATATTCGTAATCCCACTTCATTATTCCATGGTTGCCAGTTGCCTATCGCCAGTATGACAGCTTCGTATATTTTATTACATCAGGCCATATCTGTTCTGGGTTTAATGAAATAATTTTAATCAGAAGCAATTTATAATAACTGAAGATAATCCCATTAGTGTCCGGAGCTGCAAAGAAATTGAAACTGTCGTAAGATATTTAGGATTATATCAATAAAGTTGTTTGTTCTGGGAATTAATTTAAATCATCTTTATTCATATTTCATCGCGTAACCTTTATATTTCTAATTCGTTGATTGCCTTCGGAGAATGCTAAAATTATCTAAGAAAGAAAAAATAAACCCGTAAAATAATAGTTATTTTTACTATTTTTATTAATAGATGTATAAAAAAATAATTACATCTTAATTAATCATAAACTTATATATATATGTTTTTTGGCTGACTAAGTATTGAACCTTCCTATCCAGGGACTGATGGTAACATTATAGAAAGAAAGAAACAAATTATGAGATTATATAAGTTGACAGAATGAACAGTCATAAATTGATAGAATGTCTGCCGAGTTTCAGATCGATCGGTGAAATGTCGGGAAGTGGGATATTTTTCGCTTCTTAGATTTGAATTCATTCTTTTATGAGAACAAAAGTGAAATAAAAAAAAATGTATTTAAAAAAAGTAATCGCTATAATATTCAGGCTCATTACTTCTACGCATAATTACAAATAAATAACTAATTTATTTGAATGAAATAGAAAAACATTTGGTTTAACTAGAAATTTTCTCTTGATTAATTTAATTTTTCTTTGTCTATGGCTAAGAAGAAGAAAGGTCTGAGCATAAGATTGGCTACATATTTTTTTTTTTTAAACGGTATTTATTTCACCAGTAACCCAATTAGTAGCGGAAGCTTCTAAAATAGTTGATTGTACGTAGGTAGTACATTTAGAGCAGCGCGCTGTACATATAGTACCTCCTGGAACGAAGCCGCCAGTGTATCTATTTGTGGCAGGGAAGTTTCTCAAAATATATATTCTACACAACATCTTTTACTCGCCTCCTTACCAACCCTAATTTTTTTTTTCTAAATCGGTTGTTTATTCTCTTCGGTGATTATGAGTGATATTACTGATATAATATTGATGTGATAGCTTACCAGTAAACTCACCGAGTTAAAAAAACTAGACATGGAAAAATGTTTTGATGGATTTGTGTTGGGTGGCAGGTGTCGTATCGTGTATGTAGCGAGTGCTTTTCCTTGTGAAACCTTGACCTCAAAGGGGCAAAACGCGATCAACACGTGCACACTGCTGCCGATAGGCATTCTAATTCAGGTGATTACTATACGGAGTTCAGGGACACACCGATATACACTGTTTGTATCACAAGAGGATAGCGGCTTTATTATTTACATGATTATACAGTGTGTCCGGGTGTGCTAACTTCGGAGTAAGATTCTACATGCTTTTCGAAGTACGAACATAAATAACTCTTTTCGAAATTCCAATGTGTTAAGGTAGTTTAGGATAAAAAATTGAAGTGCTTGCATGGAAAAAATATGTTCTTCTATGAAAAAAAAAAATCTGGAAAAATGAAGTGTCAATCAAATACGTAATTTCTTTATTAATTTTTAACTTCTTTTTTTAACTTCCAGCTAGGAACACGCCAAGGAGCGCACGCACATCCGAACGCTTCCGACCTTTTCCGGACCTAGCCGATGGTGGCCACCAGCGGCCATTGGCCGAACTTAAAGATTCACTATTTTAGGACATAGTCTTTGCAACAGTATTATTGTACCTATACATTATCGTAATAAAATAAATGGTAATCTCAGACACTAAGTGTACCATATTGAATACTCGCAAGATCATTACACAAAAAAATATAAACAATCATAGGTAATTAAAGGAAATTACAGAAAATAGACATTGTAATTTCAAAATATTATTTTCTTTTTACTTCTACCATCATCTAGAATCACCTCCTGAATTGAGCGCTCTTGCACTTCCTCCCAGACACGTTGTATGGTATTACTATTCAATTAAAGTCTTCTAAATATTCATGACAAATAAATTATTTTATTCACCATATTTTAATTGTTTTTTCATTATTAATCGGCTTTAACGTGGCTCTTATGGTGCATAAATAAAATTAACTCACAATTTTGGAGGTGGGTCTGGGTACCGCCTCCCGGGAACTATTATCAATAACCAACACCTCTGTCATAGGTCACTCCAAGTGGTTGGCTACTTTTGGTGATTTAGCAGGGGTGCCCGGGTTTATCGGGTGAGGTGAGTTCGGTATGCGCCTGTCCACCAACTGCTTGGCGTGCCAGATCGGGAGAGGCTGATTTGGGGAGTCCCTTCGACCTCTCCAACTAGTCTTTCGTCCTATCCTATCCTAGATTCCTACCCCACTCTTATATCTTTTACCCTCTCAGAACTTTCTCTACTTACTTTTCTTAAAACACACCTTCCACACAGCATTCCAAAAGATGACATAGGCCCCGAGGAAAATTATTTTCCTCAGGGCCTCCTGTGTGGAGTTAATGTAAAAAATAAAAAAATAAAATATTTATTTACTCTTTAAGCTGTTGTTATTCGCTCGAGATCTGGGGTATTAAGAAAATAAATACATTCAGCGATGGAAATTTCCGGGTTTTATATTTTGGATTCGGCAGCGCTCTTTCAAACAGTCGTACCTCCGAATATTAATGATGTATCAAACGCATTACGCAATGCTACCCAAAGGCCGCAAAGCAGCTTTCTGACCATGGGAGGATAAGAAAGCTAGTATTTACATTGTATCCCTTCCCCAGCTGGCGAGTACTGAGCACAACGCGCGCCAGGACACAGTATTTACATGGTATCCCCTCCCCGGCTGGAGAGCACTGGGCACAACGCAAGCTGTATACACAATATTTACGTAACATCACCTCTCCTTTGCACAGGCGAAGCCAGGCCAAACACTGAACGGCGACGGCCAACCAATCACCGCAAAGCACTATAAACCTAGAAATATTTCTCTTTTCATATATAATTGCGCAAATCAATGTTAGATTTGCGTGAGTCTCGCCGCAATAATGCTAAATAAAAATATACAGGTTGAAAGGCTGTTATGCTATGTTGTAAAGTAATATTGAAATATTTTAACATTAATATTAAGTAGTTATAAGGATTTCCTCACAACAATGTCGGTCTGAGGACCCACTGATTCATATTGTACAATTTATTATAAAAACATTAAAAATGCTAGGGAAAAACAGTTTTCTTGAAATGAAGCGGCGTAAAGAGTACTATTGAATAAATAATTTCAATATTGACTATTAAAGTCATATGAAATAACACAAAGCTGCACAAAAATGTACCTCGTTTTCGTGGGGCGGTTCAGACGCGCGCACACCGATGTGTGCATGCTCCTGCTAGTCATATACTCGTATATACCGCGCGTAAAGCGATCTCAAGTCTCTCTCTTCCGACATCTACTCTGACCGCTTCACTCTGGACTGCTTCTCCCGCTGGAACTACTACAACCGCCTTTGACTTCTGATCTTGCGCTTCCTTGGACTACCTACTGCTCTCTTCTTGGATACACGACATCACAGCAACCGGAAAAGGCCCTGAACATAAAACAGCTCACCGACTAGAAGATTCATCACCCCTTATTTACAGTCAATCTAAAGTATTTGCGTCCGATACAAATATGGAAACATAAAAATAAACTGCTTATTATTTTTTAAAGCCAAATCATCGAATTAGTAGGTTTTAAGCCGTTGGCAGAAATTTTAAAATAAATTGAAAATAATGTGAAAAATGGTCTGCCCAAATTTAGGCAGCAATCGCTCGAGGCGTAGAGCAATGTTACCTAAGTATGGGTAGCCTACGTTTGACTGCTTTGTATACTTGTACATATATTCTTAAATGCTTACATTTATGTGTAAAAAAAACTGTGTATATATAAAACGGCAGTAAGTGCCAGGAATGAGGGCCTAATATGTGAAACGCCTTGTCCCCAGGTATTTCAAGAAGACTCAACCATTTGGTTAGATCAAACAGTACACATCTGTGTCTTTACATTTGGTTGGATCGAACAATACAGATATATGTCTTTACATTTGATTGGATCGAACAGTATACATCTCTTACTTTACATTTGGTTGGATCGAACAAAACGGATATATGTCTTTACATTTGATTGGATCGAACAGTACACATCTCTTACTTTACATTTGGTTGGATCGAACAGTACACATCTCTATCTTTACTTTTGGTATGGCTTTTGCTTTATCCGAATAATTCTATACGAGTACAACATATATGTTGAGTATATATTCATAAATGTATCCTTTTATTATTACGATTCTTGGCATGAGTCATCTCAAGCATTTTCTCGCAGCTTATCTTCCCGAGACATCCGAAACGTCTTTCATTTGTTTACCGCATTTTCTTCTGAAATCCTTTTATCATTTTATCCATCCACAGGGTCACATTGAATATTTAGCTAAAACTTGTCAAGGTTTCAAGTCTTAATTAACCAACAGATCAATTAATCAATTAATCAAGAGTGAAACTGCGGTATTTTAATATTTGCTTTTCATGTTTCGTTTAAGTATAAAAAATGTCTCTTTAATGAGCAGACTTTGAAGGCCTCCACGGTCGAGGGGCAAGGCTTTAGATAAGCAAGCCGAAGGTCATGGGTTCAAATCTCGGCGTATGCAAGTAATTTGTATTATTTCACAATTTATTCATTTAAAATAATATATGGTATACTTGCGGCACGTTCCAGAGTGAAAGATAATGACCACCATTTAAAATTGAAACATTTCTTTTAATAGCTTTAGACGTGTTTGGTGACCAGATCTGGATAGCCATGTACTCCCCCACCTTCCTCGTTCTTGTCTCCTTTGCTTCCCAACTTTATAACATACCCCAATTGGGGATGGAATAGTCTCACTGGATCCATACGGTTGAGAGCAGTTGGGACTCTTGTGCGGTGTTCACATAAAAATGACTTCTTCCAGTAGTCTGATCGAGCTCGGTGGAGATTGTGTATTTGGCAAGGGTGAGGTTAAAGCGGAGTATTGTTTTATATATATATATTTACTGGGAATTCATCCAAGAAAGCAAAGCGCTGGAATCAGATAACGGATATCCTGTTTGTATTCCTTTGTGGAGCTTAATCGGACCAGTCATAAATTGCGTCTAGGTCTCGGAGTAAAAAATATCTTCTCAATAAATTTGGGGTCGTTTGCCCAACTCAACCGAACATGTCGGCGTAAATAATCTCTGAGATTTATGAAGCGTTGTGAAATAATACACAAAAAAAATATTTATCTAAATAATAAAAACACACGGCAGTTAAATATTAATATTTTCTTTCAGTCGGGCAGGCCTTAAAAGTTTTAATACAGCATTTACCCCTTTGTGTTGTGTTGTCGGAAAGGGGTTCACGCTACGCTACTTTCGGAGGCAGCTTATGATAAAAACATAAGCTGTTTCCCTACCCTACATTATACATTTACTCTTTTTCGTAACGCAAAGTCACTCAATAGTCTTTATTTACAAAATAACCCCTTTGTTACTGGAATAATACTGTACGTAAACCAATATTCTTCACGTATTTTTGGAATAGTATTTATTTACTTATGATTGTTTATGGACAACATTTCATTTTTGTAAGGATAAAAACAATTAACAATGAAAACTCAGAATTTCGCAAAGTATTTTGGTCGGTTTTCTTGATTCCATTAGATTTATTTCTACGAAGGTTACCCAGGAATAAGTTCGTTAACGTTCGTCGCAAAGTAAAACTATTTACGGCTCAGGTAGAAAGCGAGTAGAAGCAGCTAGTTTTTTATGTAATTCTGAGCACAGCGGGATAGTTCCTAAATGGACACAGAGCTTTCTAAAAGTAGTCGATGTTACATCCAAAAATAATACCGACATTACTTTCTTTACATAACTTCAAGAATACTATGTTATTAAAACATAAACAATTTGATTACGGATACTTAACTTTGTAGTGTATTCCGGAATAGATGACGCTTTTACACTAAATGGTTAGTTAAAAAAGATTCAAAGTTAATACTCAAGTTCTGTGAAAGTCCTATTCAAGTTATGTTATTTACAAATTACTTTGTGACCATCGGCCCATGATGAAATAATTACAGAACTTGAATGGAACTTTCTGTATTATTTTTGGATCAATTATATACCACTAGTGCCACCTGTGAAAGTTAGATTATATTGTTTATGAAAGGTTGTCGCCTCTGCTATTTGTTTGTAATTAAGTCGCGTCGGCAAGTCCGATTCCTGTTTTGAGGACTGTCAATGTTTGTTGTCAACCGTCTTTTTTTATATAAATGGTTGGGTTTCCTTAAAAACTCTCTACTTCTCAAAAACAACCAAAGGTTTCACCTTTTCTAAAGAACAACAGGAACTGGCCTGTATCTAAAGTATTTACTGTAAAAAGTGCCTAGTCATATCATGTGATAGTGTATATTTATTGTCAAATAAAATGATTCAGTTTGCTCTCAAAAATAATGGAGTATAATTTAAAAGGAACCTAATTTATAACACTTTCACAGACCTTTTAATTTTTAAATATGTTCAAATCTATGAAACAACCCGTCCAGAACACTAAAATCATTTTTTCGATAAAACAGCAGCGGGGTTTGTCTTTTACAAATGATCTGTAAATAAATATAATATTTTAGTCAATTTTATCCAGTATTCAAAAGCTTATTTCAATAAGTGTTACAAGTTACAATCCTTAGCTACGAATCCGGAGGTAAATTTTATTTGATTATTTTCTATTACATTACAATATATAAATTTAAAATAGTAAGAAATTTGTTAAAAACTTTCAGTATCGCCCTGGTGAAGGACCAGCATTCATAGATAAACGACAAAAGCCAAGCATTGAGCATTTTGAAAAAATATTTTAAAGATAAAGTATCAAAAAAATGAACAGTAAATATTCTTCTTATGAAGCAACTTGTTCTCCAAATATAATATACATATCAAAAAAATAATAATAATAATGGTCTTTATTCCAGAAACTTATAACATCATGTTTTTACTTATATATTATAGTTACTAGTAGTACATTTTACTTATAATATTTATTTTCCTACTTCTTTTGATTCTATATGTATATTTATAATAATATAATACACATTCTTCTTCCAACCACAAGCTAATGCTTCTCTGGAAGAGTAGTATTAAATATTGTCGTTGTAAATTGTTAACCTTATTACTTATGTAGCAGAAGAATCCAGATTAATTCATTAATAATAAGCAGCTCAACGCTACGTACTTGCTACTTGCTACTTAGGTACGTACTCGCAGTCGAAATCAAAACAGAGCAACCTACGTACTACAAGCACCTACTTGTCTATTGACGACAATAATATCGTAAGTCCGTCTTTCACATTACGAGAACTCGCCAGAAGGTTCGAGTCTACCGCCTAGGCATAATTGCCGCGCCGTCGAAACTTCGTGAAACACACAGACTGTGCGAGTGCCTAGGATTTAGTTGCCATCCATCTACCTAATGTTGCCATCGGCCGTGTAGTATAAATATGCCCGACGCAGCGAGTCAGTCAGTCAGTTATTTATCAGCCGTCAGTATGAGGCTCAACGAGTGATCACCCGCGCTTCTCTTACTAGCGCGAAGGACAACTTACCCGGTTTCGCCCGTACCATCATGGACTCCATCGGGACGTCATCATAGCGCCTTGTCCAGATCGCCGTCCCTGGCAAGCGCTACTCGGATTACAAGCGCCCTGGTTCCAGCGTCTCTGACTAGCGCTTCTTCCACGCCACCATGACCACCACGAAGACACGCAGCATCCTCACTGGTCTACGCCGTTCCCGTTCTACCGCCTACAAGGTCCGCCGCACCTTCGGCTTCCGTCAGCACTGGAGTATTGATTCCCCAGATCGCCAGCGCCTGACCGCCATCGAGTCCGGTCCCAGCGCGCCGTCGCCAACTACCGCCTGGGCCACATCACCACAGCAACCGGAGTGTTCAACATTTGTCCAACATCATCTCTTCGTCACGGCAAATGACTCAATAAACACTATGACCTTCACCACACGCCTTTCATTTCGTGCCTCGATATGATCCCCAAACTTATATGTAGTTTTTCCTAAAATAAATAAAAGTACATGAATGCGAGCATTCGAAGATTTGCAACGTTGCTTGAATAGCCAGACAATTCCCACCTTCCTTTTCCCCATCTCTTTCCCATCCCCAATAACTTCAAACTCATAACATATCCCAATTGGAGATGCAATAATCTCCTGACTCCATAAAAAATATTTTTTTGTACAAAACTCACGTATTTTTTTGCGTTTTACGTAGATCAAAGCTTTGTTATGATCAAGTAATCATTACCTTTTGTTATTTGAACCAGCTGCATGCTACATTTTCAGTTAAAAGAGATGCAGAATTGTAATAAATCTCTAAAATGAACTTTATTTTCTGACGGTGGTGAGAGAGATCGACAGACTCGTGGCCGAGGGGTAAGACTCTCGACAAGAAATCCGAAGGTCGCGGATTCAAATTCCGGCATGAACAAGTAAATTTTATTTGACTAATCTGTGTTATATCACAATTTATTCATTTAAAATAATGTACAGGGTATCCGAGGGTACAGTGTGCTAACTTCGGGGATGTTTCGACATGATTTAAGAAGTAAAACGATCAATATTATAATATTTTAATGTAGTTTTTAGGTAAAAAAGATGAAATGTTTGTATGGGAAAATAAATATTCTTGGATGGAAAATTTTTTTTTGGATTCGAAAATGAACTTTGGAATTTCTAAAAAAGTTAAATATCTCTTTTACTTCTTACTACCATATAGAATCACCTCCCGAACTGTTTGCGTAATTTACCCCCGGACACTCTGTATAGTATACATGCGGCACGTTCCAGAGTGAAAGATACTCGCAGTATCGCCCTGGTGTAAGACCAAAATTCAGTATTGAAACGTAGCTTGCTTGCTGAAAAATTACAAATTTTTCAATGTTCAACTATCTTATAAAGCGACAACATGCATTTCCAATTTTAAATGTGAAAAAAGAATACCTTTTACTGTCTTACATATATCCTGAAATATAATTTAATCTATGGTCCACATTGTAATCAAGTAGTGCTGTTTTATAAGATTTTTTTAAAAATTATTTAATATATTTATGTACTCCTCTGTCATAAGTGCTTCATGGAATAAAGTTACACTTTGGGAAGCAGGTTCGCTACTATTTAGTTATTAGTTATTTTGTCGATGTGTTTGGTAACTTGGCAGGGGTACTTTGGTGCATGAGATGAGGTCAATCTGGGTCTTCAGCGTCGAATGCGTCTGTTTACCAACGGCGTGGTAGGCCGGATCAGGAGAGACTGGTTTCGGGAGTCTTTTTGACTTCTCCAACTATTCTGGATTCATAAGTCTGGCACTCTTGGACACATCGACCTCCAGATTCCTGCCCACCTTTCATACCCTTTTCCTAAAAAGACCTTCCACACAGCATACCCAAAGATGAAAAATTTCCTCAGGGCCAATGTAAAAAAAATGTTGAGCACTCTATTTCACTTTTAATTAAGCGATGCTTTTCAGTCACCGGTAAAACGTGTTAAATACAAGTTATAAAATCTTGTCATACAGTTCTAAAGTTCCGTGAGTGGTTCCATGTAATACTCGTATTCAAGGAAAACAGTTTCCAAGCAAAGTATTGAAAGCCGTCAAGTACTTGTAAGGTAAAATGAAGATAAAAGGTGAGTATAAGGGTTTTCTTTTTATGGCGAATTCATACCATACATTTTTACTGTCTTTTTATTCGTTGAACTGGTTGTAGGAAATAATTTCAACTTAGATACAACCCGTTGGGGACCCATAAACCTTCAAAGATTTAAACAGGGCAGTATTTTCATTAGAGCCACACTGGGTTCTTGTGTGTGTAGGTACCGTGTACATATACTACAAACACATGTTATTTTGTCGATGTGTTTGCAGGAAGGTTATAATTGTTTTGAAGGAATATTATTTTTTAGAATCTTCACGGTATTATTCAAGGTCTTGTACATGGTATCTTACTATATGCGAAATCCTTTTTTTCATGTGATACCAAATAGTATATTCTAAATTACGTGTCACATTTATTCGTGGATTGTTGAGAGCATTAATTTCTGTGTTCCCGATTGTTATCTCCGTCACCGACAACATTGACTGTTTTATCTCCCATCCTGCAGGACCAACTAGCCAATGGTCACGCCGGTGGGGAAAGCTATCCTGTTGCTAAATATAAATCACTTCGGATATATTTAACATCAATGTTTGAACAGAAAGCTTTGATGCCGCTCGTAAAAAACACGAATTTATGGCAGATAGTCTCGTTGTCAATGACAATGCATTCTATCAACTATGGTGGCAATCACGTACACACAAGTGTACATATACACATTTCTCTAAAATTGGATGACATTACAGAAGTTAATATAGAAATAAATGTTAGTCCTACTCGATCGGCACTTGGCGAGGTTGGTAAAGTTTTCGACTCCAGTTCCTGGGTCAATCATCCTCAATCAAACATAAATACTTTTTTTCAGGCATTTAAAAAAAGATGTATTGTAGTAAAACAAAACTTTGTTTTTACTGGTTGGTTTAAATCTATTATCTTTTCTTATAAATATTGTCCTCATAAACGAATAAAAATTGTGATTTTGTGCTATTTAAAAAATATATAAATAATAGAATTGATTTTTTTTCCTAACTGTCTTGGGTTATTGAGACTATAGCATCCCCAATCGGGGTATGATGTGAGGCTAAAAATTGTGGGGAGGGAAACCGGAAGAGTCTATACATATCTAGTCACCAAACACGTCTAAAGCCATTTCAAGCCATTTTTTAATTTTGAATAATGGTCTTACACCAGGGCGAAACTGAAAGTATTTTCCACTCTGGAATGTGCTGCAAGTACGCTGTATATTATTTTTAATTAATGAACTGTTAAATAACATAAATTATAATTTACTTGAACAAATTAATCAACAATTTTTTTTATTTTATTTTTATTTATTTTTTATTGAATGAATAGTTAATACATATCAACAAACAAGTCCTGCTAACCCAATTGAATTGGCTTGTCAACAGGTGCTTAAAGTTTAGTTACATATACATTTTAGAAATTATAATTTACATCTTACGAGTATATCTACAGATTCAACATTTTTTCATACAATTTTTCATAAATATTAACCCTAGATTCATAACCATTCGTCCCACAGACCGCACAAAACGTAAATTTGTTTCTAGTGTCTCGAGTGAAAGAGATTGAATGATGACCTCTCAAGTACCTTCCTAGATCGCTTGTTCATTAGTAACGCGGGTGCGTTTGCCTCGCAGTGAAGTCTTGTGGACGAGTTATAGACCTTTGAACGTCTGAGAGACGAATGTTTATGAATAGTGTAACTTTTGAAGAGACTGCAAGTTTTTATTGTTTGTTTTTGGGGTGTTATGCCGTGTTGCGCTAACTCCTTCTTTAGCCGACGTTTCGGACAGCGTTGCAGTGTCCATTATCAGGGCAGATCCGGTAGATCCGAAGATAACACACATCTTCGGATCTACCGGATCTGCCCTGATGATGGACACTGCAACGCTGTCCGAAACGTCGGCTAAAGAAGGAGTTAGCGCAACACGGCATAACACCCCAAAAACAAACAATAAAAATGCTTTTGGCCGTGAGAATCTAAAAAACTTACCAGACTGCAAGTTATTTTGAAAACATTGTTTTTGATGAGTTCTGTTATACAGAGTAAAAGTAAGTATATGATATTATTCTATATAAGTTATTATTTATAGTTACATCTTATTTTATCGTTCAAAATGTATTATTGTGTGTATTTTACATCAAATAATCTTTTTATTTTATTTTAGAATGGATGATCGGCAAATTGATGACTATTTGAATCGTTTATCTGATTCTGATGATGATGATTTTACCATTCAGCAAAAGGATGTAGAAATTAGTGATGTCGAAGATTATGTGGAATTAGATGAAATGGTCCCGACAGATTCCGACAGTGATAAAGACATGGTTACGTAAAAAACACGAAATGCCAACTTTGAAGAGATGCCTAAAAAGGAAAATCTCCGAAGTTTTAGATGAAATGCCTACCATTGCCTCACCTGATCTAAGTGGTACTCAAAAAAAGGTTTGTGGTTGTTGTGATTATAAAAAACGGCATATGACAAGGTTCCAATGCAAGCAATGCAAAAAGTATATGTGCATGGACCATCGCGGCTTCATGTGTGTTGAATGTAGCGATGAAATTTAATTTTAACTCGTTTATTATTTTTTTTGTTACCTAATTAAACATATTAAAGAGTGTCATACTTAATTTAAATATTTTATTTACAAGTACCCCAAAACTCGTCACTTAAATTTAGTCGTCTGTGAGACGAATGTTTATGAATAATGTTCCTCTTAGATAAGGTTATGAATCTAGGGTTAAAGTAATTTTTTTTTTCGAAAAAATAGTACTTGAGTAAATTAATCAAAAAAAAATTACTTCTACAAATTATTCAAAAAAAATTGATTTGAACCCGTGACCTTCGGCTTAATAATCGAGAGCCTTACTCCTTAGTTAACCGTTAGTTGTTAACGATGTCCATTTGAATTCTTCATTATTTGTTGCAAAGATAACATACATGGGAGATGATAACATTTACTAAATTATCATAATCTCAACTATTCCCAACCGTCTAGAGCCAGAGGGACTATGACATCCTCCCATAGGGAATAGTTGTGATGCTGGGGGTATTTTGGAGGTGAAAGGTAATGAAAAAGAGGAATGAGAGAAAGTACCTACCTGGCTATTCACATCTGGTGAACAAAACACGGCTTCAGCTATTTGTAGAATATTTAATTTCTGAAATGTTTGTCGGAGTGTTGGTCTTTCACCAGGGGGATACTGGGATTATCTACCAATCTGAGGAAATTAAAAGGATGGTCAATAAAGTATTTGATGTAGAAGCGAACAAATAAGAAACAGTTGTATGTTTTCTATTGATCAACCCAGTTCACACGATACGGAAAATGTCTGATAATTTTTTTAAGTGCGTGTTCTTGTGCCACGGTAAACGACAACACAACTCACACAATAATAGGTTCTCCACTGAATAAAACGTCGGTTCAATAGCAATATAGTGAAAATAAAAATACAAGATATATGGAAGATGAGAATAGTCAAGCTGTATTACGCAACAGTAATTTAGATGTGACGTTATATTTATGGCACTGAGAGCGGATCAATTTGCTTACTTATTGACTTTTAGTTGACTTATTTCTGGTACTATTGTACCTTCATATAGTTATTCTTTACAGTTCTTTGTTCATTTGCTCTCTACCTTACTTGATATTGAAATATATCAAACGGTATCTCTCCAATTCGCACAGAGATATCTTTATGCGATAGTTCAATGGAACCCTAAATTATTCCAATGTCAAACAAGAGGGTGTTCCAAAATCATTGATCTATTATTTTACAATGGGAGGCTGATAGGCTAAATGCTATATTCATCATCTCCCGGCTATTTAAGCAAATCTCTTGCCATACAATCGGCAAATAGGCCACAATAATATAGCGTGGTCTGTTACAGGCTTGAAAGCAAAACACTTATAAAAGTATAATAAATATTGCAAATCACCTTTTTATGAGTGTCGATAAAAGAACGGGTGTGAAAAAAGTGGTCATGGAACGATACTCGAATGGACTGACGCAGTACAATAAAGTGAAGAACAGTAGCGACAACATTCTCGATCTTATCCTGAGCAACATAAATGTGTGTGACGTGATGAGAAGCGAAGAACCACTGGTGAATGAAGACCAGCATCACCTGACGCTGGACATTTCCGCGCGACTATCAAGAGCGGTTCGGTGCAGACGAAGACCCCGCCAAAACGTTCGCCGCGCCCCCCGCGGGCCCCCGCCTTCGCTCCACAATTATAAATTCCACAGTGGTCATAGTGGGCCTCCAACTACAAACTATGCCGCTATTTAAGGGGCCGAAGACCGATAGGTCTCCCGGCCAAGGGGAGTCAAAATAAGGTGCTCCCATAGCCGCTGTGCCCACATGATGCACAGATGGGGCCTTAAAGAGTCGGCGATGTGTGAATGTGGTGCGGTGCAGACTACCAAACATGTGGTCAACGAATGCCCGCTCCATTCATTCCCCGGCGGGATTGATGAGGTCCACATGGCGACGCCTGAGGCCCTAAAATGGCTCGCAGATCTAGATGTCCCCCTCTGACCCCCCACCATACGAAAGAAGAAGAAGAATTCCACAAATTTAATTATAAGCGAGCAAACATAGAACTGTGCAATAATATTTTTTCGCATTTTGATTGGACATTCTTGTACACCATAAAATCTGTAGACGAAGCAGTGAAATATTTAAACAATGTACTGTTTAGTATTTTTGAATTATGTATACCCAATAACAAACCCAATATCACAAACGATGTATATCCGATATGGTTCAATAAGAGCATTATAGATAAACTGAAAAGAAAGGAATCGCTCCGAAAAAGATATCTATTGCACAAAAAGCAATCCGATTATCTGATATTTTCAGCGAGTAGATCCGAGCTAAAATCTGAAATCAATTTCGCTAAAAAACAATACATGAAAAATGTTCAGAATGGGATCAAAGACGACATAAAGTTTTTCTGGGACTATAATATTAGGTCACAAAAAGTTAACCTAACCTCACCAACATGCTTGATTGAGGAAAGCGTAACTTTTACTAACCCTGAGACAATTGTAAATAAGTTTGCTGACTATTTTTATTCCGTCTATAGTCAAGTAACCCCGAAACTTGAAACCAATTTCCCAACAGCATCACCCTGGAACGTTGGAGATATCTCACTCGGATTGACTAACATCCAGGAAATAGAAACTTGTATCCGGAATCTCCGACCTGATAAGGCTACTGGTTCGGACGGTATTCCTCCTTCAATAATTATAAAAATCTCTCCAAATATCTGTGTACCCCTTGCGTACATATTTAATCTCTGCATCATGTCTTCCACATTTCCACAGTGTTGGAAACTAACGAGAGTCAGCCCCATTCACAAAACTGATGAAAAGACTGACGTCAGAAATTATAGACCAGATGCAGTACTGTCAACAATTCCAAATTTTTTTGAAATGATTATCTGTGATAAAATCAGTCCACAAATCACGCCTTTCTTAAGAGGTAATCAACATGGCTTCTTACCGAATAAATCAACGGTAACCAACTTACTCTCTTTCTCTCGACGGGTAGCACAAGGCCTAGACTGTAGACATCAGACGGACGTAATCTACACGGACCTCGCAAAGGCATTTGACCGAGTAGATCACGATATTCTAATAAAAAAGATGCATAAAATAGGTTTTAATCAACCCTTACTGACATTTTTTGCGTCATATTTAAAAGATAGAAGTCAGTATGTAAATATAAATGGATACGACTCCCATAAGTTTGCAGCTCTGTCAGGAATTCCTCAAGGATCGAATCTCGGTCCCATGTTATTCCTTATTCTGATAGATGACATTCAGGATTGCATACGTCACAGCTCATGTCTACTATTCGCCGATGACATGAAACTGATGAAGGAAATAGAATCAGATTATGATTATTCGAAACTGCAGGCTGACCTCGATTCAATCATGATATGGTCGGTAGAAAATAAACTTAACTTCAATATTAAAAAATGCGTTGTTATGACTTATAGTCGTTCACAAAATCCGCTATTCTGCCAGTATAGAATGAATGGTGAAGTACTTACACGCGTAAACATCATCAAGGACGTTGGGGTAATCTTTGATCCAAAGCTGACATTTTCAAACCACATAGTCCAGCTTACCTCGGCTTGCTCCAAAACTCTTGGTTTTGTAATTAGAACTTGCAAACAATTCAATAACATAGAAGCAATGACCGCCATGTTTAACGGAGTGGTCAGAAGCAAGCTGGAGTACGCCAGTACTGTCTGGATACCTTATCAACTTAAATACATAAATATGATTGAACAAATTCAAAAAAAAATCCTAAGGTATGTTTACATGCGATCATACGGAATATATCCGAAATTCATGCATCACGTGGAACTGCTAAAGGAGACAAATTACCAAAGCCTGGAGGCCAGGCGTAATGCCGGACTCATGGTATTTGAATTAAAGTTACTAAAAAACCTTATCGATTGTCCATATCTCCTGTCATGCTGTGGCTTATTTGTTCCTGATAAATATTGTCGAAATCGTAGCCACGACCTATTCTGCATACCGCAGGGTCGGACAGATGTCATTGCCCAACATAGCATGACAAGAGCTAAATGCCCTACCAGCGGATATAGATGTGTTTAATATCATGTTTTAAAAAAAATATTTACATGTATTGTTAGTTATAGTAAAATTGTACCATAATTGGACTTACTTGTCTGTCGTACAATAAAAAAATAAATAAAAAATACTCGTAATTTAATATCTCGGTATCTACCTACCTTCTTATATAATTTTTAAGTGGCCTCTCAAATTTGGTTGAACTCGTACAAAAATATATTCTTGTATCTCAGTAATTGGGGTAACGAAATACCAATATTACTTTGGTTGTACATTTTTTTTATTATTTATCTTAATTAGTTTATCGCGGGCTTGATAAGTAATTGATTATAAAAAAATACCCTAAGGTGACTTTTATCGGTATTACGGCGCTGTACAAGTAATCAAATGTTCATACTTTTGTATTGTACCTTTTAATTTGTTTGAAAAATCTTGATGTTATCTAATAATGCTGACGCAACGTAAAATATTGAACGTGACATTGACATTTGAGGTCCAAAAATTAATATCTCAAGGCCTATTACGTATATCGCTACATTTTTTTCATCATTACATCATTCTTCATCTTAACGCTTTTGGGAAATCTTGTGAGATGGGTGGTGGAAGGAGTCTCTAAGATAAGTTACTTAAACAAAAAAAATAAATAAATATAAAAAAATAAAACTTTTTTCATATTTCATATTTAAACATCTTGTCATTTAAACAAATTACTTAGTTCAATGTTTTATTAAAATTGAAATTATACAACGTCTAATTATAAAAATAATATTGAAAAATCCAATGGATTATCCAACACCCCTAATTTTGAAGAATTTAAAGTATTAAAATTTAATGATCTTGTCCAAAAAAACATAATAACTCAAATAATAAAAGAAAAACAAAATTACAGCTTTTTAACTGAAAGAACACCTATTTCCAACACAAAAATGTAACACCGCTTTTGCTCAACATCATTACATCATGTTTAGCGAAAAAATACTTCTACAGCCTACAGGAAAATATCAGAACAATAGAAAATGATAAACACCTACTAAAAGCAATTAAAGAGAAGTTCAATGTGAAAATACCAAAATGATGAAACTATCTTTTTAATATTCTTAATCTTGATGCTCACCACTCTTCTAGACACCACTCTTCTATAGAAGAGGAACATTAAAAAATCAAAAGCAGTGAAAACTAATTGTATGAATTATTTTAGTTAACATTATCGATTATACTCTGTATTATTATTATACTGTAAATTGATTTATTATTTAATAAATACTTATTTAAAAAAAAAAAAAATTATTGTTCTACAAAATAACTAATCGCTTTAAATCAATTGAATTTCTTAGAAAAATCGAAAACTTGTATCATAAACACACACGTTAAACAAGAAAAGGGAATGAAATATGGCTCCCATTAGAAAAAAATTCCAGTGCCAACAGTAGTTGATGTATGGAGCAATAAAGATATTTGACGAATTACCGAAATAAATAAAATTTAAAAAAATCATGCCTGTTCAAATTTGAACTTAAATTTCAAAAATGTTATTAATTTATTCTTAAATATGTTTTTATTTTTAACTGTATGTATAAAGATTTTTTTGTATGTGAGTACCAAACCTTCTGTATCCAGTGAGAGTATGGCATCCCCAATTGGGGTGTGAAGCTGAAAATTGTGGGGATGGAAAGAGGAAGGTGGGATAGAACCTGTCTATTCAGATCTGGTCACCAAACAATGCTAAAGCCATTTCAAGCAACGTTTTAATTCTGAATAGTGATCTTACACCAGGGCGATACCGTGAGTATCTTCCATTCTGAATTGTATAAGGGCATATTATATAACTATGTACCTATTTAAAATACCACAAATAAAAAAAATATTGTATTAGACGCATCATAATATTTCATTTCATATGATGGTATTTGCGTTGAGTAATATTAGTAAAAACACCTTTTATGAGAAGAAAGAGCACGGCACAGCGTCTGCTCTCAATCGGGCAGAAAGCAATGGTCTGGAAGTAAGTAAAGAAGTATTCGATTGGCAAGAATTGAAGGCTGATTGGAGCCAAAGTACGATACTAGAATACTGATTAAATTAGGTGCTTATCAGCTCTTTCAATGAACTAACGGAAATTTAAACTTCATTTTGGATGGCTCAATCTTCAAGGGGTTGGTTCACTTCAATAATTATTCATTACTACGAAAGAACTCTTATTATAAAGCAAGTGTTTAACGTTAAAGGTTAAATAATTGAGGCAAGTGATTTGTAATTTTTCCAATGAGCCACAAATGAAGAGTTTTTTAAATCACGAAAAAAAACTCTCATTTATTCGGTGAAATATGTCATGATAATATTATATATTTGTGACATAAAACAAACAAAACTGATAGAAGATCAATAATATTAATAGAGTATAAGATATTCTTATTTAATTTTTATTTATTTATCTCTTCAGGCTGATTTGTTCGCTTTTGGGAACAACTCGTATGACCTCCCTTATTGTTGTGGTTACAAAATTGTCTGAGATTGAAAGAGAAAACATCACATATTATACTCAAATCTGCAAGTTAACCGAAGAACAATTAAAATGTGCACTTCTATTAAACAAAAGGTACTGACCGTAATTTGGAAAAACACTCGTGAGACTTTTTTTGTTATTTGTTTTTGGGGTGTTATGCCGTATTGCGCTAACTTCTTCATTACCCAACGTTTCAGACAACGTTACAGTGTCATCATCAGGGCATATGTGACACAGACACCCTGATGATGGACACTATAACGTTTTCCGAAACGTTGGCTAAAGAAAGAGTTAGCGCAACACGACATAACACCCCAAAAGCAAATAACAAAAATACTTTCGGCAGTGAAAATCTTAAATCATATTTGACTCATGAGACTTATTATTTATTCATTATTTTTATACAAAAATACAAAAAAACCGAGCTGACAAAAAAGATTTAAATACATTTATCTTAAAAAACAACTGAGTTTTTTTATAAATTTTTCGTTAAGATTAATTTTAGATACAAAAAACCTACAGCAAGCCATTTTAATTTTAATTTTACTTGAAATTGATATTGATTGGAAATGCTCCGAGCGTCTGCTAGAATATGGGTAAGGCCTGATGAGTTATTTATCATCAAAAACTATAACACAAATATAGACATGCATACTATAAAATAAGCATTAGACATTTATGAAATCGTTGTACAGTATTAAAAAGACAACAACCTTAGGTATATTGAAGTTAGAGATAATCTACCTCACTAGGTTTAACACTTAGCCCCTGGTTTAAACGATCATTCACGATGGAATTATTTTTATTGGAACAACATCATCAGATTTGTTGAGTGACCAAAATCATTATCTTTCCCTTTCTTCTCTCCCCCATTTCCTGTTAACCTTATAAAATATCCTCAATGGGATTCCTATTACTATGTCAGAGGCAGTTGAAGCACTTGTTCGATATTTTTTTTGTTTCACCTAATTCTATTTTTATTTAAAATGTTTGGAAACTTTACTAAAATGTTATCCCCTTTTCGTATATAAAGCCATTGTCCTTTGTCTAGTCAGTCTAGTGATATGATATTTTCATTGTGAAATGTTTATACTGAAAATGGGCTATTTTTTTGTCAGGCGGCCTTGCTCCAAGTTAAACGAGAGCCAAGAAAGGGAGCGGAAGAACATTTCGCATGAATATTTCAGTCGAACAACAAAAAAGTCGGGTAAACGAGCAAACACATGCTTCTTTAGGAGTCAAATAACGTCTTCAGTTAATGTCATCACATGTGATGGAAGAAAAGCTGGATTTCTCCTTATTACTGTTATGTATGGGAATTGAAATGTATTCCCTGATTTACTTACTGCGAAAGACATACGCCCAGCTAAAACACTGGAGCATCTCAAGCGAAAAGCTTTTATTGTTATTTTTATGTTCTGAAGCGAATGAAAATAACAATATTGACTTTCTTGTTTCTTCTTCATTTTAAAATTATCTTGTCTTTGAACTTCAAAGCATTATTAGAAAAAATAAACTTTAAAAATAATCAGGAATGTTTGAGCGAAATGAACAAGCAATATGAAAGAATAGCGAGAATCCGTCACGGCATTACATCGACCGTAGGCGTATTAAGCAAAGAGAGAATATTATAATTTTTCACTTTCATATTATAATATGTCCTTGCGCAGACCCATGAAAAATCAGGGGATATTAAAATAACAATTTTGATAGAGATAATTAAAATAATTTTCAATTCAATATTATGCTATAGGTTGGTATCACTACTTTTTTAAAATTGTTATTTGAAACCGAACAAGAGTCCCAACTGCTCCCAACCGTTTGGAGATAGTAAGACTATGGCATCACCTCATGGCATCACCTATGGTAGTGGGTAGGTAGTGGTTTGGGGAAGGAAATGGGGAAGAGGATGGTGGGAAAGTACCTGGCTATTCAGGTCTGGTAGCGTAACACGGCCAAAGCCATTTCAAGTAAAGTTTCAGTTCTGAATGGTGGTCTTACAACAGGGCGATACTGAGAGTATCTTTTACTCTGGAGCGTGCCGGAAATATACTATATATTATTTTTAAATGAGTAATTTCTGAGATAACACTTTTTTGAAGCACACCGGGATTTGAACCCGCGACTTCCCGCTTGCTAGTCTAGTGCCTTACCCCTAGATCAAGGAGGCAGTCATCACCCACGGATTCCTTAACACTTAATCGCAATTTTCACAGTCAGTTTTAGAAAATTAAACTTAAATTCCAAGTAAATCTGAGTTTTAGAGTTCATTGAATCAGAGTTACGGATACACGAAACCAAAATCAGTATTTTTGATTAGGAATCGATCTCATTCGTTCCGTTCATATTATTTTACTGTGCAGTGTTAACCTGGAGCGTCCTCCATATCTTCTTCAACCGTAATCTTCTTATCAAATCTATTATTATAATCATTCCCATTTCAATCTAATTATAGTTAATTCTTGTGTCGACTTGCATTCTCCATAAAATGATACCTACTGCTTTAACTGTTTCACGTTAAGGTAATTCTAAATTTCCCTATTCCATTATTTTTTTAAAGTACCATATTCCACATGCAGTGCATGGACTACGAAGGCTCAGTTTTTGCATCCTTTATTATTCTAATATTATGCAAAATTTGATTGCTTATACATGCAAATTATGAAATTGCAGGATGTTTTTAAGGATCTGGCGGCGTTAAATTTAACATAAAAAGTACCGTACTTTCAGTACCTCCGGATAAAATTTTATTAAAACATCATTTCAGACATAAATTTAGACGTTTAAATTATACTCGTTAGTAGGAACTTGTCAATTACATCACCATACAAAAACGTATGTGCTGTAACGTGGTATAATCTGGACAGTCATTAATATCAAAATTATTCAATGTATATTTATTTAACTTTTCATGTGTGATTCTAAATTAGCACAAACAACTACGTCCAAGCAAACCATGTTCAAAAGCATTAATGATTATTGGTCCTCGTATACAGGTAACTAACTATACATAACTTACTATGATGCCGTTCCCCAGGGGTAGGCAGAAAGGACGTACCGCTAAACAACTAGGTCTTGGCACTTACTCCTTGCCTCATTCACATTCATACATCGCATCATGTATTATTATGACGCTTGTGATGGAAAAACATCATCATAATCAGGTTCTTTGTTTGGGTCGTTAAAATAATGTTTGCGCATTTATATTAAAGCTGAACCTTTTGACAAACGTCACGTCATACTTACGAGATAAAATATTGCGTCAATTCACGGGAAGTTTTAAACATTAATTGAAAAAAATGGAACTTCTCCCCCAAAATAACTAACTAACTAAACATCACGCCGTTTCCCGAAGGGGTAGGCAGAGATAATGGCCTGGTCTTGGCACACTCTCCTTGCCTCATTCACATTCATTCATCGCTTCATACTTTCCTTCTATTATTCTGACTCTTGACATGGCCCGACTCAAGTGTCTACATCACTTGATCGTGCCATGTCTTCCTCGGGCGTCCTATTATCATCGCCTTCTGTTCTTCGTCCATTCGCTCTGCACGCCCAAACCATCTGAGCGCCCCTTTCTTAATTTATACATTACGCTTATACCAGCTGTACGGGACGTGTTTGCCTGCACAAGAAAAGGCTGTAAACGATAAGAACCGGCAGCACACATCAGCCATTAACCTGGGTAATGATTTAAGTAAAACACCGTAAGGAGTTCTATCCAAACCATCATAAAAAAATACGATTAAAACCAAAATTCACATTTTAACTACAAATATTGTACTGGTATACAGAACGTACAAAGGGGTGTAGCTTATAGGTACTTTCTATTTCTTACAAGCAACCCAATTGTTATGAGTAACCCATACCCATACTTACTTACATACATAGGTACATGTAGACATACCTATCCACTTGGCCGGAAGCTGATCACGCGCTTAAAACATGTCAACACATACCTACAGCTAATGGAAACGTTCATTGGAAGCATCACTATATATGGAACACTAAAAACATTGCACGTGGACTAAATGTTGCTCGCTTTGACCAATAAAAGCGCTCATTTTAAAGCACGACCAGGCTGGCTCCCGCCTACGCCCGCCCCCATCGCTGTTAACACGTGAGCTACTAATATACCTAATTCTATCTGCCACGTGATGCGGTATAGTGTAACATATAGAACTCTCCAGTTAACACAATTCAGAAGAAATAGTTAAACGTATTTCAATACAACTGGGTTTTAATACACAGATAGAAAACTGAGACAATCGGAATTCTTTTACCGATAATTTAAGATTGGAGCACATTGTGCATCATCGCGCCACACGATACAGCAAATGGCGAAGGCGACTGCTGCAGCAGTGGACAGTTCAATTGGTAACCAGAAGAAATTGGCCAGCCTTTAGATGATCAGCATCATTGGCTGATGCAGACGGTAGCACGGTCAGCTTCTAAGTTTTCAGCATCAATGGCTTATTCAGTCGGTAGCCAGGAAGAATTGGCCAGCCTCTGGGTTGTCAGCATCAATGGTGAATTCAGTCGGTAGCCAGGAAGAATTGGCCAGCCTCTAGGTTGTCAGCATCATTGGTGAATTCAGTCGGTAGCCAGGAAGAATTGGCCAGCCTCTAGGTTATCAACATAAATGGCTAGTTCAGTTGATAGCCAGGAAGAATTGGCCGGCCTCTAGGTTGTCAGCATCAATGGTTAATTCAGTTGGTAGCCAGGAAGAGTTGGCCAGCCTCTAGGTTGTCAACATTAATGGTGAATTTAGTCGGTAGCCAGGAAAAATTGGCCAGATTCTAGGTTATCAACATCAATGGCTAGTTCAGTTAGTAGCCAGGAAGAATTGGCCAGCCTCTAGGTTGTAAGCATCAATGGCTAATTCAGTTGGTAGCCAGGAAGAATTGGCCGGCCTCTAGGTTTTCCGCATCAATGGCTAGCAATCGGCAGCAGCAGAAATTGGCCAGTATTTAGGCGATTAACAGCGGTGGCCAGTTAAGTCGGTAGCCAGCAGGAATTCAGCGGCGGCATGGTCATTTGATTATAAGGGCCGGCACACGGAGACGCTCCATTATTGTAATGATGACAGATGCGTCTGGCTAAGCTGATAGAGTGCCTGCAGTAAACAGCTCGTCGCACATAGTTGTAATATTTTCAAATTATTGTACCGTGATGGAGGAACAGAAGTGAATACGGCTTTCAGTTGAAACTCAGGAATTTATGATTTTAAATTATAACAGATCGCGTTGTAACTGGAGGTGTTTAGTCCACTCGTGGTAATTGTTGAATGCCCAATACTGTGTTTTTTTTCTATTTATAATTTTTACTACAAGCGTTCTTGTGACGTCAATATCATCAAAACAACTTGTTTACCGTTCCACTCGCCGGTGTTTTTATGAGTCATCGTCAGCTTGCAAAACAACATACTTGTATATTGCGCGCCAATAATATTTCACCTAGTTACAGCCTTTGTATTATGATTTTGAAAATAGGGTTATCGAACTGTTTCATGTTCGATCCAGTCTTTTTGCCGCCTGGTAACAGATTGATGCATTTTTCAATTGGTAAATATTGTGATTTGGAAAAAGGGGTCATCAAACTTGCAGGTGTGCATCTTTTGTCGCAATTGATATTAAATGCAATAAAATCATTTTTCATGTTCGATACACTAAACTTCCATTCTTTGCGGATGTTCACATTATCAACACGATAATATGTAAGCCTCAGCACACATACGCCTCAGTGTCTCACTTCTGCAGCAGTCTACCTTCATCCTTCCTCTTCCAGTTCCACGCCTCAATTCCACACATCAGGGTAGGTACCAGTAATCCGTTATGGACTGCTAGCTTTGTTCCTTTGAACATTTTTTTGTTAGCATTTGCCCTTCTTTAAATATCTCTATCAGCTCTCCCATCTCTCTCGTCAGCATACTTCCCAAATATACAAACTGGTTAATAATCTTCTTCAAGTATTAAGATTTAATTAATTAGTGTTTGAGTGGTCCAATGCATTAGTTTTGTATCATCAAAAATTATAACGGTTTCAGACTGGGACTATTTTAAAAACTTGAATTGATTTTTAAAAAAAATTAACTCACCCGTAATGACACCTAATTTACAATTTATTTCGGTAGTAAGACCGCAACTTTTTTCAGAGAAAAAATAATAGCAAAGAAAACTGTTGTCTTGGTTAAAATCTTTTAAATTAAAAAGGCCTTTGGAGGGCATTTTAAAACTCATAAAAACATAATAAGCATTTAAATTCCCTCTCACTTTAGGGATTTTTGCCCCTCTCTGCGATGGAAATTTTCGGAATTTACGAACGAATAAATTAGCCTGTTTCTTAATTGGTACCGTTAACTGGGCAATTCATTAAAACTATCGAAGACATTTCCATACCTAGAAACAGTTTAATTTTAAATTACGAGCCCATGACTAGGCAAAGGTTGTTTCATGATTTGGAATAACGAGCAAAGGTGAATGAATCCACAGCGTGCTGGGAGTAGTAGCCGATTCTGACGCACGTTTGAAAATCATATCAAATGGATTTCTCCGGGTTACCAGATATTTATTTAATATCAACGGTATAAATATACCATAAACAATGATAACATGTCACAGTTAAATTCGTAGAAATATTTAAAACAAAGAATTACAAATATATGTGGCATTTGATTGTGAAATGACATTAGAGAGTAAGTAAGTAAGTAAACAAGAGATACAAGTACATAAGTTTCTATAGTGCAAATAAGGTAGCATTAGATTAAATTAATATTGATTGAAAAGATTTGATAGCATAGCCCTCTTGTACCTACCTTGCGTGCAGTTAAATAGATCTGCCACATCTGCGTATCTATTACTAACTTCATGCAACCTAGGTACAAGCGAGTGTTTGGAATACTCAGTCCTGATATTGTTGCATTTAAACAAAATTTTAGAACGAGTAGCTCTCGTGGGTATATGAAATTCAATGAGGTTAATTAAATCAGGACTGTCTATACTACCATTTACAATTTTGAACATAAATATTAAGTCGGATATAATTCTTCGATCTGAGAGTTTTAATAAATTTAGATTTTTCATCAAGTAATTATAATTTATATTTTCAATGGGAATACCGAGTTTAAAATTAATGTGTCTTAGGAATTTATGTTGAATTTTTTCGATTGAATCTGAATGTAATTTGTAGTGGGGAGACCAGATCGAGGAGTTATATTCGACTTGACTACGAACCAGGGATGTATACAAAATTTTTAATGTTGAAATATTCTTGAAACCTCTGGAATTTCGAAGAATGAAGCCTAGCATTTTCATTCCTTTATTATTAATATTATTTATATGCGATATAAAGTTTAATTTAGAGTCGAAAGTTATCCCGAGGTCATTAATTTCTTCGACAGAGGTAAGGATTGAGTTATTGAAGATATGTGTTATACAAGATACAATTTGTACAAATATTGGAATAAATATTTATTTATTTAATTTGCTTTTGCGTCCCTTACGCCCATAGATTATAAGAACTGAATATATTAAGTGATCTACCGCAAATTATAGTTTTAAAGCATGTAATAACATTAAACTGATCAACAGAAAATGAAACAATTTAGACTATATAGAATCAAAAACTCCTGGACCGATTTCCCTGAAAATTTCAAAGTTTGTTCTTATTAGTGCCAGAAGTGTTTAGGTAGTGGTTTGAACGATTCAAAATGTCAAAGATGACCGAGGAAGACATACCGCTTTATTTCTGCACTGAAACGGAGTAGAATTAAATATGATATAATGCACAGACATAGGAATTAATAGGCGAGGGGTAAAATCAACTGTTGAAGAACGAAGGGGGTAAGGCTGACTGTGATTCGTCAATAAATCAATCTGACAGTAAATAGGCATCTCGCATTAAAATATCACCATTTAGTTCTTAAAAGTAAAATCTGCTTTTGAATGAATAGACATTTTTACATGGGAGCGCAAATTACTCGCCACGTTATGAACTAATTTGCGAAGTCCAAATTCGGCAAAGTAAATTTCTTCTGTTTGCAGAGTCGTAGTTAGTTTCAGAGTATTTAGTTAAGACACTTTTACAAATGTTTCATAATTTACTTACCCCAGTAAACAACGATGAGCACACTTGAGAATCGCTACATTGTGATGTGATAGTATATGTTTATAAAACTGATCCATATAATACGGTGTGAATAAGCTTAAAATAAAGTAAAATAATGCTTACTTATGGAATGTAATACGACAATTGGGTTTATTCTCTTTTTCACATCTATTTTTACAAGTTTTCATATCACAAGTCAACATTTTTCCGTGTTATTTCGTAAAATGAACCGATGATGCCTCGACCATAGTTCGCACAAGAATGATGACGTCACGTTTTCAAATTTCACTTGAGGCCATACGCGAGCACAGCCGGCTCCAATGGAACCTGTATGGGGAGTGGGGATAATACGCTTTTAATCACTTAGGGCAGGTCTACTAATATTCATATGTCTATAATATAATGTCATTTTTCAATTGTAGTGTAGATTTCACAATACTAGATGAATAGAATGGTAAAAGAAGTCGGGGGCACCCGAGGAAGACATGGCATGTTGATATTTATCAAATACTTATGTGTGGTAAAATATGGCGTAATTTTTTAGTTATCAACGAAGTGTGTTGAGTTGAATTTACGATGTGGAATAGAATGATAGAAGAAGTCGAAGACGCCCGTCAGCATTTTAAATTCTTTACAAAAATATTATCTCCACTTTAAAAATGCACCCAATTTCCCGGCATACTAGCTCAAGATTCACAACCTCAAACACTCGCTCCAAACCATTCACAAACCCCAGCAATTCGGGGAGGGGTATACATCAGATAT
The DNA here is from genome assembly GCF_061612785.1 of Hesperophylax consimilis. Taxonomy (NCBI): domain Eukaryota; kingdom Metazoa; phylum Arthropoda; class Insecta; order Trichoptera; family Limnephilidae; genus Hesperophylax; species Hesperophylax consimilis. Next base: position 10,517,148 of record NC_142848.1, read on the forward strand.
ATATATCAATAAAATGCAATCATCATAAACTATTCATAAACAACTATGAAGTTTTTATGCATTGTTTGGAAAAGTATCAAGAACAATCAAATGCCTGTTCGGGTTACTTTTATTCGATCCAACAAGTCTTTGTAAATTCAAATTCCAGTGGGATCACAACATCTCTGTATTGGGGAAATTTATAATGGGAAAGAGAACGGTTGAAATGTACTTGAGGATTAATTTCTGGTCGCTAAGCAAAGCTATAGATTTAAGCAACGTTTTGATATAGATTAGTCGCCTCGCGTGATTATGAACGTATTTATTATTTACCCCACTGGAATTGATATAGATAAATATTTTATTTTATCTTTAATAGGTAACTTCAGAAAAAAATATTATCACTTTAAAACATATATTCATGTAGATATAGATCAACAAACCGCTAATTCTGAATACATTAAATAAGTTTTATTGCATGATTTTATAGGTAGAATTAAAAAATCGTTAGTTAAAAACGATTACAATCGTGATACACTCAAACGCCCTGTGATTGGTCAGCGTGTTCTGACAGCACTTCATGGGTTAGCAGGCCGCGTGCATTAAAAATTAGGACATTTTTGTGTCATTTCGCGTTGTGTATACTCACACACGGGTAACAACTGCGGCTCACAAATTATTCCAAAAAATTATATTTTTTGAAACCATGCCAAATATTTCAATTGTTTTTTGTTTTGTTTTCATACCTACCCGAGTGGGATGAACCTTACTGTTAATCGACAAAACCAAGGTACATATGACGTCACGCAAACCCTGTCAGGTTTCGATCCGTTTTGGCGGGCTATTAAAAATACCAAATTATTTTAACCATGAAATCAACATAAGTTGAATAGATGTATAATATACAATGTGTACTGTTTCCAATATAGCCTCCTTTATAATTTTATCTAACAAAATGATGCTGACAATATTGCTGGATTTCTAAAACTCGAGAAATAATAAACGTAGGTACTACAGCAAAACAATGTCGATAGGTACGTATATTATTACTAAAATTAGCTACAATAATTGTAAAATATGATAGCTTTTCGTTAAGGAATTATCGAGTCTTCTCTCTGTGCATTCCTTCGTTCGGTGAAATTCGTAATATTCTTTGAGAGAGGAACTTGAATCCACATTTTTCATAAATCCGATTACTGTAATCTCATCGGGGCTTTGCCGATATTCTGAATTACGCCAACCTTCCACAGATCTGCGCCTAGTTCCTTATTCCTTGTTCTTTGTCATAATATCGAATTTTTCCTGGGCGGAAACAAGACATTATCAATAATACTTACTAGCGTCACCCGGACTTTACGCAAAGTTTTTCGAAATCAGATGTAAATAGTGACCTTACTCTTGTTTTATTTTATAAAAATCAAATCTACGTCTCCCGCCCGGTGTCCGCCCGCCCGCCACAGACAATATTCTTTATATAAATAGATACATGTATAGATTACTTTTACCATCAACGAAACAGTTTGATCGATAAAACCCATACTTTAAAGATATTCAAATATCGAAATTATTACTTAATAGTTTATGAAAAAAATATAATTGTAATCGTAATTTTTTTTTGTCAATACCATACAAGTGTCTTAACTACTCCCAACCGTCTGGAGTCAGTGAGATTACGACTATGAGACTATATAAGTAGTGGAGAGGGAATCGAGATGGGGAAGAGGAAGGTGGAGGAGTACCTGGCTATTAAGATCTGGTCACCAAACACGGCCAAAGCCATTCCAAGCAACGTTTCAATTGTGAATGGGGGTATTACACCAGGATAATACTGAGAGTATTGTCCTGGAATACTCTGGAACGTGTCGCAAGCATACAATGTATTATTTTAAATGAAAAAAATGTGAGATAACACAAATTAATCGAGTAAAATTCACAATTTTTAATGATACACTAATATTTAAAAGACAATGTTTTTTTAGCATATCACAAAGGATAACAAATTATTATAAACCAATATTTATCCGCCTGAATTATCGAGAGATATTTTCAATTTTACTTTAATTATTCAGATTGTACGCAATATTTTGGTTCGAAATGAAACTTACTGTAGTATTCATGACGTGTGATAACTTTGTTAGTTTATAATCACTTACATTTGACGGCTGCTAACTACGGCGTGCACCAGTAAATTTGTGTCGTTTCTCACTTATTTAATTAAAAATATGTATGAGTACATACAGAGTGTATATATGTATTTTTTAAAGAAAGACAAATACCCGGGTTACGAATAACCTGACAATATTTCGGAGCCAACCGAGGTATTGATCTCATGACGCCTGGTTGGGACACAAACGCGATGTCAACTCAGCCACTGACAATATATAGTGGATACATAGTAGATAGATAGATACTCTAAAATGTAAGCCTTGTCTTTGGAAAAGATCTGAATATCCAAGCACTCCCTCACCTTTAAACTTTTCTCCACAACGTTTAGAGTCACAAAACACCCCGACTGGGGATACCATGATCACACTGGCTATAGACAGCTGGGAGCGGTTGGGACTCTTCTCTTCTCGGTATTCACATAAAAAAATTCAAAAACTCTCATATTAGAAATATTCTATCATCAGATTTCTTGCAAAAATCGTTTTCATGAATAGTCAATCCAGTCCAACGGGAATGTAATTTGGGATGAAAATGCGAGCTTGACGCATTCAAAGAATTCGCCAGTTCTATACTGAATAAAAATACGACAAAGCGGGTAAAGTCAAACAAATTCTTCACTCTCCAAAAACTAATCCATTCGAATCAATAAAATAACTATGGGTGCCTATTATATATATATATATACGAGGAGGTACCCAAAAGAAACCGAACTGATGTTACGGGGGGTTTAGTTTTTGTAATATCGGGTTCGGCCGGCAGAACCGCGTACAGCTACCTTTCCTCAGTCGGTATTCTAGGAACTGCGCATTTCCCAGCGCAGTGCTTGGCATACTGACTGAGTAAGTTTAGTTGTAAACGGTTCTACCGACAGAACACGGTATTACAAAAAGTAAGCCCCTGCAAAATCAGTTCGGTTTCTTTTGGGTACCCTCTCATATATCATTTTCAAATCAGTTTCCACGGAAAGTTTTGTAAATGATGAAAGTTTAAAGCAAAATATAACTGTTAATTCAAAATTTTCACAGACTTCCTCACTGGGGTTTTCTGTTGCCTGTAGTTTTGAATAGATTTTTGTATTTAGTTTCTTGTTGTCTTTACATTTTCTTCATCATTTTTGCATGTTGATTATTACTCCGTTCTCTTAGACATGTTTTTACTTTAGTTTTAAAAATATTATGTAGTATGATGTTATCAAACTTCAAAATTGTGCCCCTTCTTACTTTAAAACGACCAATTTAGAAGTACAGGTCAGTTTGAACGTTTGAAACCGCAATATGATAACAAAATCATTAATTTGATGACATTAACTTTCATAATTCTTCAGTCATCAACAGTGTTTAAATGCACATCATCCTTCATCACATCTCGTTTTAATGTTTGCGAATCAGATTTTTACGTGAAAATTTTCTTCTGAATGTCTTAAAAGAAATACGGAAAAGTTTTATAAATGTATACATTGAAACATTAGTAGATATTTAAAAAAAAAATCGAGGGAAATAATTTTTATTTAAGATTTTGAGATAGCGTACTTAAAATAAAAATTACATGAGTTCAAAAAAATCCTCTGACGTGACAAGAAATACTGAAAAATTTTGCTAAGGAATTAAAAAAAAACTTTTTGCTCTTTCAAATCGTATAAATTAGGAAATGAAAAAGTCTCAAGTACGCAGGACACCTAAGGACCTCTCAAACTCTAATTCTCTCGTCTCTCGAAGCAATCTTTAAAAATCATGCCAGATTTGACACCCTTAGTTTTTAATAATTACGGAGCTTCAATGAACCAGTGAGCCTTTTAAACTTTTGAGTCTCTCTTCAAAACCTTTTTCTGTTTGTTTTGTTTTTAACTGGTTGCATTGGTTGCGCTTGGTTGAAAAGCACTAGCGAAAATCTACGGCGAAATTATGCAGTTGCATCTTAATGCAATCCACGATGAGCCATCGCAGTAGGTACTTACCCCTATCTCAGGTGCCAATAATAAAAGAGGTTTATCTCGAAAGGTATTATGCAATGTGGTGCATTAAATAAAATTGCATCTAAATATGTTTGAATAATATTTTCTTACCAGTATTTCAATAAAATGTGACAGTGGTAAATGAATCTATAAGATAATCATTTTATTATGTTTATGGTTGTATTAAAGTTCTTCAGTCCGGCATACTATTGTGAAATACAGAAATGTTCCTACACATTTGGTTCAGGCATGGGTATAATTTAGGTATAAATTGAATTTTCTATATAAATACCGCAGCACGGGTATAGCATCCAGAGAGGCTACAACATCAAATAATGTGAAAAGGCATTGAATAAAAAAATAAAATAATCAATTTTTCAGCTTTTCCGAGCAATAATTTGACTTAACTTAAATCAAATCGGCTACCGTGGTCGAGGGATAAGTCTCTTGACTAGCAAGCTGGAGGTAAATTTTATTTGATTTATTTGTGTTATTTTACAATCTACTCACTAAACATAATATACCGTATATTAGCGGCACTATTAAGGATGGAAGATACTCTCAGTGCCACCCTGGGGTAAGACCATCATTCAGATTTGCAACGTTGCTTATAATGAGTTTTGCCATGTTTGGTGACAGGGCACTCCCACATCTCCCTTTTCCCAATTTCCTTCACCTCCGCACTATCTTCAGCTTTCTACCACAATTGGGGATTCTAGAATATAATGAATAGATATATGCAATGAGCACATTGTAAGCTAAGAGACAAGCGGCGAAACATGCGCCGACCTACTAGATTGGGAAGTTCTTCGATTCTTCCAGGCGTAAGTGTGCCCTATATAACAAGTCAGTCTTTGGTAATCAGTCAATCAAACCCGTTTATGCGTCCAGCATCAACTATTCAAACCGCAAGTATTATGACGAGTGTATCCGGCTTTGCCCTCGTTTTGAGCCCGCTATCATCTGCGTACCAGTCCAAGGTACCTTGGGCTTACTTCACACTGGAGTACCTGAAGACCCATGGTCTCTTCACCAGTGCTAAATACAACCTACAAGTTCAGTCTCCACCGACTTCATCGCCGTGATATAGATATGACCAAGATGCATGCTATCGTGATGCACATCAACTCCTACAGCGACATTTCCATCCATTGTCAGCAGCGACTGTGACTAATCTGGATATTATCTATATATCTTTTATTTTCTCGTCTCCTTACCATCCCATCTCATTGGCTCCATACAGTTAAGACTCTCGTGCGGTTGTACATTAAAAATAAATTGTCTGTGCGCACCGATGGTATCGCGAACACGTAGCAAACTGGTTCGAACTAGTTTGGAACACCCACCGGCAGTCCCTTCTTACCCCGCAGTCGCCTTACGATTATGCATGGAGGTTTTCTTTTTAGTACCGCTCAAGAGCCCCAACGACTCCCAAGTATGTAGCCAGTGAAACTATGGCATCCCCAATTGGAATAAAATCTAAAGACTTATAAAGATATTTTTAATATATTTCCAAAAAATAATTTTTTTTCTAGGTAAGGAATTTAAAAAAAAATAAGGCAATAAGCATTAATACTTTATAAACTTTCATACAGAAACATTAGTAGATATTTTAATGATAATAAAAAAATGAGGGTAACAATTGATAGCAAGCTTTTTTTCGGGATCACATAACTGAAATCGTTAATAAATCCTTCAAATTAATTGGTTTCATCACTAGAATCACTTCGGACTACAAAAACGTAAATACCCTTAGAATTCTTTACTACTCCTTGGTTCGCCCCCATCTTGAATATGCTTGTGTTATTTGGTCTCCTATTTATGCTGTCTACATTAGACGCATTGAATCTGTTCAACATCGATTCTTAAGAGGGATTGCTAGGAGGCTAGGATTAGAAAAAGGCAAATTAATACTCATATGATGAAATTGAACTAACTCTAAACCTCTCTCCTTTGGAAATCCGTCGGGAAAGAAATGACCTCATTTGCTTCTTCAAAATTATAAATGGTATTATTGATTCACCTATTCCACTGCAACTCATTCCCTTCAATATCCCCTTGCAAAGACTCAGAAATAATGAACTGCTCTTCCTCAACCATCATTCGACAAATGACGGATATTATTCACCATTGTCCAGAATGTGTAACCTGGTCAACTCAAGTCAAAACCTTAACTTTTTTGGGATAAGTCTGAATGATTTTTGCCAGTAGCTAAACAAGTGACGGAAAATTATAAGTGTCCTGTGGTCCTGACCCACGGCGTAGTCTTGACTTGATTCGACTTCTCACTTTATTTTCTTATATTATATCTGCCATATGTCTTTGCTTTCATGTACCTTTATCTACTCCTGTATTTTTCATTTTACTGTATTCGTGTTATTGTTTTGTAATTTGGACGATGTCCGATAATAAATAAATAACATCTTGTGAACCTGCAATAAAAAATACGTGCGGTTCATTTGAGTCCAAGAAAATCCTCCGACGTGACGAGAAATACTGCATAATTTTTATAAAGAATTTAGATTTCTATAATTCCTAATATTTTCACATAATTCGGAAATAGCGAAAAAATTTAGCAGTATTTATAGCGAAACCATTTCTAAAGACATCATGTATGGATTGTATGTCGTGTAAAGCGCCATTAGGCTTGTGTGACAGCCGGGTTTTTAGCGTCGTGGCGCCGTAATTTTGTAAAACTCTCCAAGCCCTCACAGCCATACCAGCTACGCATTACTCCAATATAATGCACTGGCTTACCAGTAAAATACAACCTCCTTGAGCGCCGTTCCCAAAAGCGTGTTGCTATTTTAGAGAATGTAAAATAGGTACTGTACTTGTTACTTACAACGAGCGACATTGACGAAAAATTATCAAATCTATCAGCGTTAAAAACTAGAATATGAGTTGAGTGATTGGCGTTCGAGTTGGAATTTTCTCGCCCTCATTAAAAAAAAATAAACTTCTGAATTTTAAAACGGAGATATTTACATTGATTATTGTGCTATATAGCCAATGAATTCAACTATATTTTACCGTTCATCCTATAACTTAAGGATTTATCAAAAAAAAAATCAAAATGCGCAAATTCTGCGAGTCCATATGAATCTAAGAGTGGCATATTATAGCGTGCGATCACTCAAGACGTTTTGCGAATTCGGTATAAAATGCCGAAAATCACTCGAGTGATTAAACAAAAAAAAAAAAATATATATATATATATATATATTTTGCTCCGAAGAAGATGAGGTTATGTGGGGTGAGTAGGAATCTATGGGTCAGTGTGTCTATGAGTGACAGGCGTATTAACTCATCCCTCTCACCATGAGCAAGAAGATGGTTTGAAAGAGTCTGGCTGGAGAGGTCAAAGGGTCTATCTTAACGGTGTATTCTGCCAATCGGCCCACCACGCAGTTTGTGGACAGACACAACCGCCGCTAAAATCTGGAAAAACCTCACCCCATGAATCTGAGCACTCTTGCTAAGTAGCTAAGCACACAGGGTGACCTATTATGGCAGAGACATCGATCAATAAAATCTCTACATCAATGGGCAGAGGCAATTAAAGGTTTTCGGTTCATCAATTAGTGTAATTGACTAGGAATTGAAAAATCTAGCTAAATATTTTATTTTATTTCAATATCGGAAACAAAATAATTCATAGTCATTTTAGCGTAGATGATTCTAAAATAACTCTTGGTTGTGTGTTTATGTTTAAAACGCAGATATTAATTTTAATAATTACAGGTTTTCAGTATATTCAAGGTACCTTATTACTTTTATGAGACGTGCCATGTTTGTCTACAAATTTTATATTCGTGTAATCCGGATTCACACAGCCATTACACTGTCCGCCAATTACACTAATTAAATTATGAGTTATTTTAAATTTCGTTAGTTTATTTACCTAATGTAACATTTCTGACACTATAAATTTGATCTTATAGAAACGTTTTTTTAATGTGAAACTGCACAAGTGTCCCGACATGCTTCCTACCGTCTGAAGCCAGTGAGACTATAGTATCCCCAATCGCGTATTTTATGAGGCTGATAGTAGTAGAGTGGGGAAGAAGATGGGGTAGAGGAAGGTTAGGAAGTACTTGGTTATTCAGATCTTGTCACCAAACACGGCCGAAGCCATTTCAATTAAAGTTTCGATTTTGAATGGTGGTCTTACACCAGGGTGATACCGAGAATATCTTCCACTCTGGAACGTGCTACAATTATATTATATATTATTTGAAATGATTAATTTGTGAAATAACATTAATAAATCAAATAAAATTTTCTTGCACACGTCGGGATTCGAACCCGCAATCTTCAGCTTGCTAGTCGAGAGTCTTACCCCTCGACCACGGAGGCCGTCGAATAAGACTTTTAAATAAATTAAGCCTACAACACAGGTTTTCTTTTCAAACCTTGCTTTCTAGTATGAAAAGTATAGAAAAATCACTGTGTGAAAAATAGAGTAAATGCTTGCAGACCAAATCTATTTGCTACATTTGATACCTACTCCAAAATCATGCGAGATAGCAGCCATATTCTCCGTTAGTGATGGGATTGGCCACAAACTATAATAATGTACTCCGACGCTCATGATGCGATGCGACGTGACGCAAAGCTGTACTCTGGAGAAAATTTCTAGCACATATTATAAGGTACTAGACGACTGACTAGATGAAAACATTTCGGTCGATTCGATTTGCAAAACATTTTAACATGGTGTATTTATTAGAAAACCGCAAAATAAAAATAAAAATTGATAAAATGAAGCCGAAATGTCAATTCAATTTCGGCCTGACGAATAAGAAAATTTAAAAAAAAATACTAGTCAATGTTATTACCTAATTTAATAAACACTAAAGAATTAATTTTCAGGTGTTATTAACTACTTCTAATGCAACATTTGGTCGACGTCATACCTACTATTATAATAATTTATTGTACTATGCAAATATCAATTAGAATACACATTGTCCATTATAAGGTTTTTTCTTTATCAACAATGTTAAAACTAGCATTTTTGAACTAACAACGCAATCAAAAGAATATTATGGAAGAAAACTTTGGGCAAAAACCTACATTATTATATGAGTGTAAAATACTTAAAAACAGCTTTACAACGTTTACAAGAACAACCATTAATTATTAAAGGACTAATGGATTATGGTAGCAAATTTCAGAGACATAAATGAACAAATAATTTATGAAATATTGAATTTGATGTGTCATATGAATTATGTACTCAGTTTTTACAATACGTAGTTGATATATAATGAAAACTTTTCCGTTTTAAAACTTATGCAGCCACAGTATTAAGCTAAATTCAAAATTGTTTTAAGGTGGTAAATATTTTGTCAAGATGCATGACAAAATGTTACATGAATTTAGAGCGTATGAAAAGCGATAATAATATGTATATAGTGTAAGGATTTGAAAATTTATGCAGCAATTTGTTGGAATATTTCCCTATAAAATGCACATCGGCGCGCTGCTGGAAACATGGCTGGGATATTTTGCATATTGCATTATTTTGCTACACCCCATTTCATATTTTTCAGATAAAAATTGGTTTGTTCGAAAGACGTGTGGAAATATTACCGATAAAGGAAAGATTTTTAGGTATCGGATATAACTTTACTAATAAAAAACGATAGTAAACATGATCTCAACTACCTTTAAAATTAAGTCTTGTATAGTACTAGCAAAATCTTCAATAGTTATCAGCTGTTAATCCTGAACAAATATTAAGTACGCCCAAAAATCGAATCTGGGAGCCACCTCTGGGCTGGAGCCCCGCAATACTTGAAAAACCTACTTGCTTCTGTACAAAAGAGGGCGGCTAACAGATTAACAGGTTAACAGATCGATTGCCATCTCTAATGAAATGCTGAGTCTGTTCTACTGGTATTTTAATGGGGCCTGCTCTAAGGAGCTAGCAGCATTGATCACCGGTGCACAGTAAATGTTGGATTCATGGGAAAGGGCCGCTTCTTAGAATCTTTTTTTTTAGAAATACTCAAATAATATAAGAAAAAAAACGTTTACTAAATATATTTCATCATTACAAGTACCTAAGTTACAAATTAGTAAGCAAAGTACGTATTTGAAAAAACGAATTCAATTTCTTATTATTATTTCCCACGTGTAAAATAAAATTCAGGTACATAAACTTTTCAACATTTGGTACTCAACAGAAAATCAATAGAAACATTTCATTTCCTACAAGAGCAACATGTTCCAAAATCCTGTTTAAATGTAACAATGCCTGGTTGAACATTTGTTTGTACCTAGATTACGTGAAGTTAGTGATAGATACGCAGATATAGCGGAGTTATTTAAACACACGGAAGGCTATATATATACTATCATATCTTTTCAATCAATTAATTTAACCTAAAGTCTAGTTACATTTTTGTATATACCTAACTATATCTCTTACATTTTTATCCTTCAAGAGCCGATATTCATGTTATATTATCAGATATCATTTTTACTATTTGATGCCACATTTAATAATTGTTATTTTAGTAGCTTACAATGACTGTGACGAACAATTATTAGTGTTGATCGCAAAATTTTAAATGTACCGTTGAAATTAAATAAATTTTAAAAAGTCTGATTTATATTCTACAACTGCTAATCCTGCACATATCTTAACAACACTTCAGGACTGGAGCCCCACGATACTTGATAAACATACTTGATTCTGTGCAAAGAGGGCGGCACGTATCCCTTGAAAATCCCTTGTTTACAGATCAATTTCCATCTCTAATGAGATGCTGAGTCTACTCTACTGGTATTTTAATAGAGTCTGCTCCAAGGAGCTAGCAGCATTGATGCCCGGTGCACAGTAAATGTTGGCTTCATGGGAACGGGGCTCTTCTTAGAATCGTTTTTGTTAGAAATACTAACGAATACGAGTACCTAAAGTAATAATAATAATATTTGGCTAATTTATATAGCGCCGTTTTCGTGAAAAATCCCCTCAAGGGCGATGTACAAATATTTTTCTTAAATAGTTAACACTAGAACTTACTTAAAACTAGTGACTTACGTCTGAGACTTATATCTAGAGACTTAGGACTAAGGCCTATAACTATTATCTTAAAAAATATATATTTACATATGTAGAAACTTATAACTAAAATTAAAATTAACAATCTAATTTTACAATCGCCAGAAGAAGGAGAAAGTTCTATTATATTAGGGTGTTTATAAAATTAGTTTTTATTTTTAGCTGGAAATATATCTTAAATGGATGAATGAAATTAATCTTCGATCTTTAACGCATTTAAATGATTCATCTGCCAACAATTAAACCGATTGACGTGTTATGTTCCCGCTGATATTGTCCATTGTCCATTGGTAGGCAAGTCAATAGCATTTTCATTTCATCAAATTAGTAAACAAAGTACGTATTTGTTAAAACGATTTCAAAGTGTGAGTAGTGCAATACGACCTTTTAACTCCTAGGCCCTAGTTAGGATGATGACATTGTTTACATTTGAGATAAAGTTGTGCTTTCTTCGGGCATACAAACACGCTCATGATACACTTACATACATAACGGTTTATCTCCCAGTGCAGACGACAGACACGCCAAACGCATTCCCAACATTCATACATTGTTGACATTTTCCGTTTAACGACTTGCTCTAGTGTTTAACAGCTTGGCCGTGGAACGACTCGCCGGCTTTTTCATTTCCCATAAAATAAAGAAAAATTCAAGAAATGCCATGTGGGAGTGTTTTGTTATCCACAAGTCTGACAAATCGGAGTAACCTTATATTACCAATACAAAACTGTGTTTCATCGTAATTTTAAACAAGTATATACGATATACGATATTATGCAAGTGCGAAAAGAAATGGGATGGAACCAAAAGGTATTAAGGCCCCTTCGTAAGCGTTCAAAGATGATTTATTTTATTTTATTTACTTAAGGAGAAATCACAGATACAGACAGTAATTAAAAGATAGTTTTATAAAACAATAACTTGAGAATTTGCCTGCATCCTAACTATTTGTCACTGGTCACGGATTTACTTGCTAGATAATAATTCAAAAATATTTTTTACATGTTAATAGGGAAAAGTATATAAGAAAATTATTTTGTGTATAGACAATTCACTATGTCAAATAAAAGATTACAAATATTTTTTTATACAAGCTTAGAGATAAATCATAATTAACATTGGACAGGAGTTTGTTTAAAAAAAAGTACTTAAAGAGTATAATGAATGGAATACTTACAAATTTTTCCTTTTTTTTATAGGAAAACACACTTCGATTTCCTACTAAAAGCAACATATGTATCAAAAAATATGACGGAATCTTTCAGGTTTTTATTATATAATTCGCACATTCTTCTGATTGAATCCCTGACACCAGCATCTGTGCGCGACCGGCTAATATGGAATAAGTCGTTAAGCCTAGTCGTTTTGGATAGTATTTTTTAGTTTATTAGATCGAGTAAGCCAGGACAGTCGATAAAGTTGTTACAGATTTTTTACAAGGTCATTAGGTCAAGGTATAGTTATATAGTTAGTTGGTTAGTAAGAGTGGAGACGTTATATTTCGAGAGCATATTTGTGTATCCCCGTTTAGGTGTGCTCATTCTGTGATTTGAAAGGGATATATTATGTAAATACGAATGCTAGAGGGAACGCACTAATATTAAAAAAACGATATTAATAAAACGAAAATAGTGAAAATATTTTATAAAACACGACTCATCTAAAATAGAGCAAAAATCTCCGACAAATGCTTTAGTTGCATTTAAAGTGTTTTTTTTTCATGCCTCTAACATATTAAATAACAGAACGGTGATTATAATCTTTTTCGGAGCTTACTTTGCGATTTGTTTCTATTGGGGGAATTACATATAATTAACGTTTCGGCATAAATGTACAGATATTATCTTCAAAAATAACTTTTTTTTGGAACTTAATAACTTAAACGAGAAACTTTGAAGAATTATAAATCGGCTGAAATTGGGTATGCGGGGACAAGTCGGTGAAAACATTCGGTTAATTAGTTTCCTTTCAAATCTGCATGGAAGGCATTTATCATGTGTATTATCATGTATTCAGTGATATTTCTTGGTGATGATCTGGCTTGTAAGCCACACAGACTATCAGGAAATAATTAATTGATTTAAATTGAAAAAATGGGTTGATTACAAAATTCACTCTGCAGGAAACGTAACAAATTACAATACAGCCACCAAATACATAAAAACAGAGAACTCACCGAATATATCACTCGCATTGAGTTTGGCAGCAATTACTTATTCTCAAGCTTAATCTCCAAATATGGCAGCGGACGGCAATCAGAACAATAAAACTTGCATTCGCACCATGAAATAATCTGTCACGACAAGCTCTCAAGAGAGTAGAATTTAGAAATAATATTGAATTTACATATTGTAATTCTAAAAGTACTGTCACTCACTTGTGACAAAAATATTTAAACTCAGAAGATGACAATCAGGACTGGTGGTGCCCTCTCTTGTCAAACAATATAATTTAGATGAATCCAGCTGCTTAATGCATAGATGACTGTAATTCATTATCACTCCTTGCAGAGCTAAATCTATGCGGGAATTCCCAGAGAGGTCTATAATATCACTATTTTTAATTTTAATGTTAAACTAATTTTAAGTCTAGTGCTTCTTCATTTCTCCTTTCTTATAATATATGCTTCCATTCAATAGCTTAAAACACTCCGCGTACCATCCCTTGATGGTAAAAAAGGTTTCTAAGACTTACAAATAAACAAATTCCTTAATAATAATGAGCCAATTATCAATAAACAAAAAATATTATCTTACAGTCCTATCTTAGACATGTTCCTTTTCACCGCCCCTTCTATCTTGTCCCCCACTCTTCACTAACACCTAGTCACGCCTCCACCCCTCACTTCAACACTGAGTAATATATTATGTTCACCCATTGTTTTGTAATGTTAAGTTAGTATACTTTGCCCTTAGGAAGGAACGGCAAGGAAGTTCCGAAATCGGTCGACGTATATAAAAAAATTTATATAATGGTTCAAAAAAAGTAAAATTGTTTCTTTAATAATTCTACCTAAATGTCAATTCAAAAATCAAGAACCGGTTCCAAAAGGAACCAATTCTTTTTCTGTCTCCGATAACTGGAACAGCGGTTATGGCCCATTTCGAATATCGACCATCTTTCGTATATGACGAACACTGATCTAATATTGTAGTCTGTCGTCCTGTAGAGATTTTGAATTGTAGTACATCGCATAGTCATTTCAAGCTGACTGCGACTTCTCTGCGGGGATTGTTATGCGAGTGAAAGATAAATCAGCAGAATGTATGCATTTTTTCGAGTTCATGGTTAAATAATTATAGAAACATTAGTAATCGCGGGCCGCGGGTTGGCCGGCCCTGTATTAGGTGAACGTAAAGCATAAAGGATTATAATATATAAGATAAGCTATAACGGCAATCTGGATGACCGCTGGCGTAAAATGTAGCTAATAAGCACCTACCACCTACAACCTACAACAGCATTAGTTACATCTCGATGTAACTAATGCGGTTTATGTTAACGCTTAAAGTTAAGCCGTCTATTTCCACGAACATTGAACGCCCTTTTATTTTTTTGCGGGTTGTCTGCAGACTGAAGTCAAAGTCATAAGTGTAATTATTTAGAGGTGAGCTATAAAAAAAGTGTTAATGGCTGCTACGTTTCAGAGTAAGATATTAGCAATTAAATGTATTTATATTGGCGTCAGTCAGATAACTTTTTTTTAAATAAAATGTGAAATAAATTACTTATTTATTATATTAATCATTTAAAATAAAATAAGGTATTTTTGCGGCGGTGACCGGATAAATCATCAAAATGATAATTCATAGCACTTTTAAAAAGTTATATAAAGTGATGAAACAAAAATTTTATTAACTGGGTTAAGTAGGTAAGGTTAGGTTAAGTTAGGTTTAAATTTTTTTTTTCATCGTTTCTAAAGACTTTATATCACTTTTCAAAGGTGTGTTGAATTGTCACTGTGTTGAGTTATCATGGAACCGTTTGCGGCATGTACCAGAGTGGAAGATATTCTCAGTTTCTCTCTGTGTAGGACCACTATTCAGAATTAAGGCGTTGCTTGAAATTGCTTTAGCCGTGTTTGATGATCGGATCTGAATAGACAGGTACTTCACCTCCCCACTACCTTCAGCCTCACCCCAAATGGGGATGCCATAATATCACTGGCTCCAGGTGGTTGGAAGCAGTTCGGACTCCTGTGCGGTATTGAGATTAAAAAATAATGGTTATTAAAAATTGTATAATCGAGGCTTAAGTTTCCGAAGCAAAACTGTATTTACGAATCGGGAAATAGATCTGCGATGTCAGGCGAGTATAAGCGAGACGGAGCGCTGGCCTGTTGAGCTTATGGTGTATAGATCTACGATTTCAGGCTAGTATAAGTGAGACGGAGCGCTGGCCTGTTGAGCTAATGGTTTATAGATCTACGATTTCAGGCTAGTATAAGTGAGACGGAGCGCTGGCCTGTTGAGCTAATGGTTTATAGATCTACGATTTCAGGCTAGTATAAGTGAGACGGAGCGCTGGCCTGTTGAGCTAATGGTTTATAGATCTACGATTTCAGGCTAGTATAAGTGAGACGGAGCGCTGGCCTGTTGAGCTACGGGATATAGATCTACGATTTCATGCTAGTATAAGTGAGACGGAGCGCTGGCCTGTTGAGCTAATGGTGTATAGATCTACGATTTCAGGCGAGTATAAGCGAGACGAAGCGCTGGCCTGTTGAGCTAATGGTGTATAGATCTACGATTTCAGGCGAGTATAAGCGAGACGGAGCGCTGGCCTGTTGAGCTAATGGTGTATAGATCTACGATTTCAGGCGAGTATAAGCGAGACGGAGCGCTGGCCTGTTGAGCTAATGGTTTATAGATCTACGATTTCAGGCCAGTATAAGTGAGACGGAGCGCTGGCCTGTTGAGCTAATTGGAAAATGTATTTCTATTCATTTGAATATTCCCTATTCTAATGAGAAAGAAGATATTTCGTTGAAGATATCGATTTAGCTATCATGTCCCACGTGATGCGTAGGTGAGGCATAAAATGTGACTTGTGTGACTGCAGTGTGGTCCTTTCCGACGAAGTATGTATACGACAATTATTACCTGCTTTATTTTTTTCTCTGGCTGGAGTGAAGAGGTTAAAAGGACTAACATTAATTAACATCACGTCATTTCCCCTGACCAGAGAAGAGGGACGTACAGCCATTCTTTACTGCCATGGTACACGGTCCTTGCCTCAATCACATTCATACATCATCCAATACATACTCTTCTGTGTTAATGACTGGCATGAACTAACTCAAATATATGATTCAATTTCTTCAGCGTCCTCGGTTACTACTATTCAATTTCGTGTCCTGTATATCGAAAGTTCTAAACATAAAGGGCATTGTTAATATTTGACTTGTTTTCAGGAGAGCAACAGTAAATTAATTAATTAATTTTTATTTTATTTTTTTATTTATAGTAATTTTTAGTCGATTTTCACATTTTCACTCCATGTATTTGAATTTCACTTTTTTTTCAGAAATGCATACATGAACGAATACATATCTTGGAAGCGGAACTAAACCCTCTTACAACTCCCGATCAATCTGAAGTCAAGCTCGTTGTCGATGAGAGTGCATTCTATTAATTTTGGTGACAATCACTTACATATGAAATCAAATAGCAATACAGTAGTTATAATATGAAATAAATGTCGTTCCTACCTGATCAGCATTTGGCGAGGTTGGTTGGAAGTTCCTGGGTAGGGTTCAATAGTAAATCAAAAAAAAAATAATTTATTAATATTAAAAATTAAAAATAAAATACCTACTTTTGATGCTTACATACAAAAAATGCATAAATAATTTTTTGTATTTCTTTGGCATTCACTATGTAACAATTTCTAGACATTTTTTGTTTTTAATGAGTTTTTATTATTCACAATGTATATTTATACGTATATTGTGTTACAAATGTATATTGTGAATAATAAAAACGCATTAAAAACAAAAAATGCTTAAATAATACCCAGGCAAAACTTTTGATAAAAATTTTAAATAAAATTGATTTTTATTTGTACTTTATGTAGCCTACTCAGTTACATTGAAATATGGATAAGATGATTATTTTACATTATATTGAATATACAAACACATTACAATAATTTACAAATGTAGATATTTCGAGGCTGATTGCGAAAAAATTAGAAATTTTTAACGAAAACTGCCCAACTCAATTGAGAAATTATTTCTCGTGTTTGAGTTGGGGAGTGTTGGGAGTCATTATGGTTTATAGGTTGTAAAATTTCACTAGTTGATGTATCTAAAAATTAACAAATAGTTATAAAACTAGATGATAAATTTGAAAACACAATAAAATTAAGAAAATAAGATATTTAATTACAAACTAAAAAATATAACTTAAATAATATAATAGTTATTAAACTTAGAAAAAATAAGATATAAAAATAAAAATGTACGTATTAGGTACGAAATAATAGAAGATTAGTACAGTACTGGTTGTAAATTGTTCAAAGACCGAGCTGGCAATCTTGTATGATAATGGATACTTAGTAAAATGCAACAACAATAAACGCATATTAGGAAGCGCATAAACTTAGAGGATATGTAAAAAAATATACGAGGTTTTTTTTTTTAAATGTTAAATTTTGTTTATATTTTTTTAATTAATCATTTATCAATTTTCCTAAATTTATAACGTGAATTTAGGAAAATTTAATCAATAAAAATTACAAATGAGTTCATATAAACAATTATTTGAAAAATGTTTCCAATGAAATTAAAACTTGTGATTACCGTTGGGTTTATCTAAAAGTTGTTTGATTTGTGATTTGAAAGTTTTGTAATTTTTTTCAGTTTTAATTTTATCCGGAAGGGCATTAAACAATTTTATACCTTGAAAAGTATAATGGTGTTGACCAGCACTAGTTTTACATTTAGGAATTTCTAAGTTACCACGTGATCTAGATCGGTTACTTATTTTTGTAGAAATTGTTGAATTGAAATGGTCTTTATGAATTTGTAACAGTGCATTCTTTTTTTAAAATTTTGTTTAAGCTAAGAACCCAAAACGAGTCAAACAGCTGCGTGGTTGGAAATATCGATGGTTTTCTTAGGATGACTTTCAAAATTAACCTCTGAACCTTTTCTACAGGTGAGAGGTTAGTTTTGAAAGTCCCCAACCGATTATACCATATTGTAATATGGATTGGGCAAGAGAAAAATATATTATTTTAATCATACTAGATGATAGGATTGTTCTTAATCAAATAAATATATATATTAGTTTTCTTACTCTAGTTATAGTATTTTTGATTTGCTCGCTCCATTTTAATTGACTGTCAACTATAACACTCAGATACTTAATGCTATTTTTTCCCGTTATGGGTGAACATTTCACATGATTACATTCTTTTTTTATTTTCACACTCGGCAGAGTGGATTTTAATTCGAACATTATTTTCGACGTTTTTTTCTTTGAATGAGAACGGGATAAAATATTTTTTCTCAATGTTTAGTGACAGGCAATTTTGGTCAAACCATATTTTTAGAGTGTTTATGTTGGAATTTGCTATCTTCGTTGTTTCCTCCCATGTTTTTCCCTTTGTTATCAGTACAGTGTCGTCTGCATACGATATGATATCTTCAACCATTGGGTGTGTGAACATTTTATTTACATAAATAGTAAAAAGGATTGGACCGATGACAGTTTTGTTTTAGTTTTTCTATTAGTTTGGAATGTGATATGCTATCGAATGCCTTGCGGAGGTCAATGAAGATACTAAGGCACTTTTCTCTATTATCTTACTTTTGCATGATTGTCGATGTTAGTTTAGCAATTGCATCTTGTGTGCTGAGATTGTCCCTAAAGCCAAATTGATGAAGACTCATTATCTTTTTGTCTTTTATGTAGTCGTTAAGTTGTTTCTTAACAATTTTTTCATAAGTTTTTGCTATGTTTGATGTAAGATCTATTGGACGATAATTAGAAATATTTTCTTCATCACCCGATTTAAAAATTGGGGTAACGATAGTTTTTTTATAATTATTTGGGAATACACCTTTTTTTAAACTGGTGTTAATTATATGAGCAATTGGTTTGCTGATTTCCTTATGTACGGCTTTCAATGTTGTAACCGTTATATTGCAAATGCTTTCAATGGAAGAGTAGTAAAAAGACCCAAGATGTAAAATGAATTAAAATATTAAAATTAAAACCTAGTCCCCCTCAGCACAGGATCTCCTAGTGAGGAGGACTATGAATATAATCAACATCTATTTTTTATATATATATTCTTATAAAAATTTAAAAAAATGTATAATATAGCTACTAAATAAAAAAAAAATAAAAATAAAAATTATGTACCATGTAAACATATTTTAAAAATAAAAAATAATTACAAAAAAAATATAAAAAATTGTCGTATCCAGGACTTGCTGATGCTCTTAGACTTATAATATTTTCAACATCTTTGTCAGTTACTGAAACAAAGGTTTGGAAACCTTCCCCAGAAAATGTGGTTTGTTCTGGTTGGTTAGTTTGTGTATTGTCAAGGATAATATTACGAGCAAGGTTTGTTCCGACATTTGCAAAATAATAATTAAAAACATAACCACATAGTTTTGGGTTTTTATCGGTATCAATGGTGATTCCCTGATATGAGATTTCCTTAGGTACTTTTCGATTTACCTATCTTGTTATTACACTTTTACATTATAGGGGAGAGTATGGTATATCGTACCACTTTGCACTTAACTCTCAATACTGTATGATTGAAATGGGTTAGAGAAGTGGAGTTAGGTTCAAATAAATACTTATTTCATTGGGTACGATATTTATTTAAATCATATTTTACAGGCATCTGGAATGTTTTCAAATTACAAGTTTTATGAAAAATGATTTTCGGTACGATTTAACGAACCGGTATGGTTAATCGTACCACCGGTATGGTAAATCGTACCTAGACCATTATTCCAATTTATATCGAAGTAAACATGGACATGTTTAGGGCATGCATGTGTCGCAAATGTCTGGGTCGCTGGTGCAAGCTGCATGCACCCATTTATGGCAACGAACGCACTGGATCCAGTCTCCTTTCGGTCCTGCCTTTTCAAAATAATTGCCAAAGCATAGGTGGCGTATGTTTTCTTCATCGTCATCATCAATATCCGTATCCGAATCATTCAAAACGACAATACTGTCAGCATCTTCACTATCACTACTACTGCAAGTTCGTCGAGCACACTTCTTACCCTTAATGGGTTTTTTTTATCAGTTTTAATAATCTTATTTTTCTTTTTTTCAATTTTTAATTTGGGAATTTTGACAGCTGAGCGTCTACCAGCAGCCACTTCTAGTCCTTTTTTATACGGACTTGCTGTTATTTCAGCAGCCTTTTGTGCCGTGCGCGTGTTCTTTTTTCCTTGGTTCTTTGGTATTGGAGAAATCTCAAGAATTGATAGTTGAAAAGATGTCGATGCGTTTGAATTTGTTTGCCCCAATTCAACTTTCTGAACTGCATCTGGTGGTGAAAAGGGAGACTCTGGTGAGGTCACTGGTGGTGGTGGTCGCAACAAAGGCTCTGACGAGATCTCTGGTGCTTGTTGTACTGAAATCTTTAATTTAAAACTAGAAAATAATTCACTTAAAAGACAACAAAAAAATTATGGTAAATCGTACCGGTACGATTTACCAGACCACTTGCGGTACGATTTAACAAACTCTGAGTTTTTATGAAAAAATGACAACAAAACATGTAAACGACGGTGACAAATATGATTTTACAATAGTAAATTGCAGAATATAAACATGCTAAATGAACTTAATTTGAGAAAAAACTAACATACCTACCTATGAACACGAAATCACCTTACGCAGGAGCCGAAGGAGATGAAGATTGTGAAAAAACAAAAATACTCCACTGCCAGCGCACACATGATCCAATACTAAATAAAAATGGCTGGACAACTATGACACTTCTAACAGTTGGCAGAGTATTTGCAGGATTAAAAAATAGTGACCCGTAGCAAAAATATCGAGGTGGTACGATTTACCGACCGGTACGATATACCATATTCTCCCCTATGCTAGTATGTAGATGTTTCACTTCGTGTAAATCATTTTCTATTACACCTTAAGCGGATAAAAGTATTGATTTTAGAGAATCTGAATTATCCATTCCGTATCCATCACATAGAAAATAAGAATAATTAAAAAAACCGTTTGGGGTAGATATTTCTCTTAAAACGCAGTTATGCCCTACATTTTTTTTTCAAATCTCCGGAATCAATAAAAATATTGCTGGTGCGTTTTGGTAAACTATAAATTTGATTCTAAGAAATCCAATGACCCAAAAAACTCATTTAAGCTAAAATGTCACTCGCAACCTTTTAGCTTACGACCGTTGATATTTCGTACCGGGTGATTGTAAGCGTCCCTGTCCTAATATTGCTCATCAAAAGCGGAATAACCTTTTATACGATGTGTAGGTAGGTATAACACTAAGACGACTTATAAAATAAGCAAAGGAGGCTTAAAGTTATATTTGTCTATGAAATGTGAAAGAACTCTACCTACACCATTCAGAGGAAATACAGGAGCAAAGCGTCGACCGCACACTCGGATTTACATCAAACCTTTTTTTGGCAGTCACCATAAGCGTTATTTTTAGAATCGTGTAAAATATTTGGTTTCATCATCCTACGCCATTTTGTCCGAGTTTCAAAGCCTGACTAACGGGAGGTTATGAAATTATTTATATTATTTGAACAAAACCAGTGGCGGCTTTATTTAAAGTGTGTTTGTGCGTTGAACTGAAGAAGTAAATAAATGAGAAAAATTTGTATTTTAATTACAAACCAAATCGTTTTTATAATTTTACTTGACTTTAAACAGCGCGTCACACAAATCCGCGCAAAAAAAACCACCCATTCCTTTGTAACAAGAAATTTAAAAAAAATTACGTAGGTGCGTCATGAATATCAGCACCTATGGGACCTCCCGTTGTATTTCTTAGGTTCATGCAAAATATACAAGTGGCGCTAGAGCGGTAGACCTGCAAACTGTGGGAATTTATAAACTGCATGAGTGCACAGCACCCATGAAATTTTTTTACACCAAATTTGTGCAAAATGGTATTTTGCAAGAATCAGCAGATTTTTTTTCTGTGATTATCTTATGTTTCTTGCATAAATTTTGATTTTCGTATTTTAATCTTTTTGAAAACAACATTTTTTTCTTTTTTTTTAAATAAAACAAACACTTTGTATTAAAGCACGAATATTTATTATTTTACACATCGACCGGTTTCGCTTCAACCAAGCTTCATCAGGATATAATAATAACTAAATACTAAGACAGAGTTGTTGATTATATATAGGTTGACAGACAGAGGAAGAAAGAATATAATTAGACAGAGACAACATTATTTGAAAGATATACAATAGACAATCAATAAGTGAAAGGGAGTCAACAATATAGATGTTATTACAAGTAAATTTACAAAAAATTAATGGTGATAGATTATATAGGTTTTTTGGCCTGATTAGGCACTTCCATGTTACATAAAAATAGTTGAGGTATTAAATTAGACAATTTGGAAGCTTTAGAAATTAGGGAATCATTAAAAACAAATATGTCGGAATTTTTACTTAATAACCAAATTAATTTATCTAATCAAAAAATACACCCTATAGCCCGATCTTTAACTTGTTTACGGCTATTCATCTCAGCCCATGATACTATATATTGTTGTTCTGTGATGTTTAATTAGTACCCACTATTATTATTATGTTTAATTTCTATGATAATGTAAAAAACCTTTATAATCATATATATTGTTGTCTCCCTTCCAGTTATTGATTACCCATTGTATATCTTTCAAATAATGTTATCTCTATCTAATTATATTCTTTCTCCCTCTATCTGTCAACCTATATATAACCAACAACTCTGTCTTAGTATTTAGTTATTATTATATCTTGATGAAGGTTGGTTGAAGCGAAACCGGTTGATGTGCAAATTAATAAATATTCGTGGTTAAATACAAAGTGTTTGTTTTATTTTAAAAAATACAATGTCTAACCACAAAGTGATTGCTTCTAATGAAAATTTTTTTTTTCTGTAACCACGTTTTGATCAATCGCCGAATTTTAAATTATTGCCAGGTGCAGTAATGTGATGAAATTGTTTTAGACATAAGGATAAAAATAGACGTAATATTATGGAAAAACCAGCATGAGGTTTATTCACAGATCTGAGGGAAATTTTTTCTCCTTTTTCTCCATGAGATACGCCACGAACCGCCGCTATTGATACCAATGACGGTTAATCTAGGCATCTCTAGCTGAATGCACCATCTATATGAGGCGTGGGACGGCAAACTTTAAAGCTTTCACCATATTTAATCAATACACTGATTTGACCTACGTTTCTATTAAAGTTAAAATTATTAATTATTACATATCTTTATGTGTGAATAATCCAAAAGCAAATAAAACCCAACGCGATGAAAGTATTTTATTGGAATAAGTTTTTGTGACTAACTCTCTATAACATCATCTCTATTGACTATTTTTATGAAGATCTTTTCATCTCACATCGTTGAGTGGGCATCATAACCTACACTATACGATTGTTTGTTGGTTTTACCAAGAAAACAAGTTTTTTCAATGCACCGTTCCCCGAAAAGGCACTAATTTTATTGTTTTGTGGATAGATTGGAACAGCCAAGATCTTCAAAACCTTTTCATTCACCTCTTCCACTGTCTCCGACTATTACAATACTCTAAGATAGGGATGTACACTAATACTAGCTCTGGATAATAAAAAAACTGTTCCACAGCATTTCACCTAAATATTGCCAATGTGAAACTCTTCAAAATCTAAATATAGGAATATAGGCATTATTTTAATGTTTTTTTAAAAGTTTTTATTAAAGGTAAACATATGTTTACAAGACAAGGTTTTTATGCAAATAACATAGGATAAAAAAAATTACTAGCCTGAACACAATATAAAATGATAAAATATTCCGAGAAAAAATAAATTCCGTCGGCGGCATTTATTTTTTATACTCATATAAAACTCGATACTCCTTCATATAAAATAAGCAACATTAAAAAATATCCCTAGCCTGTTGTGTAGAATATATTTACTGCCAAGGGCCATTTGAATATTTTAAATGTCAGGGCCAGGTTAAATGTATTAAATTAACCCCCCTCCCTAAATATGTGATGGCTGGAACCGCCGTTTGTCAAGAAGCATATACAAGAGGCACACACAGACACACACACACACACACACTCACACACCATGCAACTAGCATATTTCACACCTACATTTCCAAGAAATAGAAAAACTTAACAAATAACCCAACCTTACCTCTTTTCATTATGTTTTTCCATCATTCTGGGGTAAATAGTTGTATCTTGTACCAATTAATTTTAAACGGAGTGTTATTTCAATGATTCTGGCGTATTTAGAAGTGCCTACTAAGCGAAGTACAGAAATTTTACCAGTAGTTAATAATAATAATAATAATAATAATATTTGGATGGTTTGTATAGCGCCGTTTTTGTACAAAATCACCTCAAGGGCACTGTACAAATATGTAATACATTTATACAATGATCTATGTTAATACTAACTATATATGGAGATAATATATACTAAAATACTTACCTGGTAGTTCGCTAGAGATTAACACTTAATTAGTATTAACTAATTGTTTATTAGCGAAATTATTCCTTCCTCTCAAGAATAGTATATTTAATTTAATTTACAGCTTAAAAGGGTAAGTTTTTACACCTGAATTCTGTTGGACTTGTTATGGATCTTAGATCTGGAGGAAGTTTATTCAAAGCCTTCGGCCCAGATACTCTGAAAACGCGATCACCAAACTTAGTATTTGGCTTACGCTTAGGTTCCATCAGTCTGCCTACTAATGATGATGATACTGAGCTAAGAGTTGACTGCCTCAGACCAGTGTTTAGAGATGTAGGGTGGGGCCATTTCATTGATGGATTTAAACACCACCCAGCACAATTCTTACTGGATTCTTTCCTTGCACTTGAGCCAGCGAAGGTTACGAAGGTGTTCTGAAATGTACGAATATTTTGAAACCCTGGTTATGAGATCTTGTGTTTCTTCGTGCAATCATCATAGTTATAAGTCAGGATTATAAATTCTAACGCATATTGCAGACTTTCAATTTACTGGGTTCGGCTTAGCCGGGAAGTGGCTTATCAGGGACATTACAATTTTTTTTTTTTTTTTATAAAAATATCAATTTCAATGGTCATACCGAACCTACAACCTATCTCAGAGATTTCATAAGCGCTTTATGTACACAAGCTAAAGTTTCTCTGAAAAGGTTCCTGCCGGTAGTGTGAAGCATAAGTTTTATAAAAATAAACATGGCAGTTTTGAACTATTATTTTTTTCAGCAACACCTTTTTCTTTTAAACTTATTTTGAAGGTTATACTCATCGATGTAATATATCATTGAAGAATGAGATACTACTTATACATCTAAAAAAAACATGAAACAGTACAAGACACAGAAAAATAAAAAAAGATATCTGTCACAACTAGGATTCGAAGTATTATCTTCTTTTTGAATGCTTTGTTGTTTTTTTAATGCAATATTTGTGCAGCAAATACATTTTTTTGTATTATTTCACCCTAAATTCAAAGGATTTGTCTATGTTATGGAGAGTGAAGAACAGATTGAATTATTCTCCATTAGCTGACATATACGGGGTATTTTAACGATTTGGAGTAATGTTTTGAAGTTTTAAATTCTGTAATAAACATAGACTTTTCTCTATTTTCTATAAATATAATATGCAATTATTATGCATATAAGCCTTCCGGAAGAAATTATCATATTGATAATAAAAACTTTTTCAAAATCTGTTTTATAGTTTAGATTAACTAAGCGCTCAAAAAGACAGACGGATATTGACTTTATTTTATACTATTTAGAGATAATATGACTTATTAGCCATTAGCCCCATTAAGGTAATATTATTATTAAATTATACAATATGGTTTGATTTAAGAATATTTACTTATAAAATAATTAAATGGGTAATGTAAGTCATGTCTCAAAGGTGTTTGAGTAGTTAGAGTGTAGAATCTATGAGATGTATTTCAGATGTATGCACAGGGATAATAGTTTTTAAGGTATGGTGTTGTGTTTCAGCTTTTAAGTAATTGGGAAAAAGGTTGAAAGTTAGGTTAGGAGCTAGGTAGATGCTGATGTAGAATGTAATGAAGGTACATAGTATGCATTTTTCGAAAATTGTATGGTTGGATCGCCTTAATGTTTTCTAGTTTGTATAGTCACTTTTTTAATGCGCTTTGTTTAACAGGAAATCTGATAAAGTGGGATATATTTCAACATTTAGTAATTAAACATTTTCAGTTATTGTACATCTATCTATCATATGTAATACAACATCTTCAGTTATTGTATATCTATCTATTACATGTGATATAAAATCTTCCGTTATTGTTCATCTCTCTATCATATGAAATATAATATGTAAAATGTGTACACACTCAGAGAAAAATTAGTATTGTCGATTTATTGAAATTCGGTTAAAAAGCCATTTCCTAATAAACTACCACTTCTTTAATAATATATCGGAACTAGTGTTCATGCAGCTACGTTTATCATTATATTATATAATGACGAACTGCGAAAATATTAGAATTTTAATGAACACCTGTTCCGATATCGCCATAACACATTTGCTGTTTTGCTGATATTTTACTAGAAAATCTGTCAATTCATTTGCCTGTAGTTTCTTTATTAAGAGGAATACAAAAAAATTAAGAGATCTTAAATAAATTAGTAATTTTTTGCATCAATAAGTTTCCTCCTTGTATACATAACAGAAAGGGGTAGTCATAGGATGATGGTAATTTTGACTCAACAGGATTTAAGACATAAATTCGTCACACAATCGCGCCATAACTATACCACCGAATATACCTATTTATACAGTCACACTTACATAATTTAATATTTTGTTTCTCGCATATACTTATGTAATTTTATTTTTATTATTTCTTTCTTATGTTTCAAAACTGTCATTAAATTTGTACCACCCACATGAAAAGCCCTCTGGGCGTTAAATAAATAAATAAATTTAAAAAAAATAATAAAATATCGGCAAAAAGTTCATAATTGGCTTAGACTATATTCTTATATGTAAGTTAATATTAAAGATTTGCTGAAATTTTCACAAAAAAAATAAATAATAGTCATTACATATTTTCTAATCAATGCTGATGGATTTCCGATACCCCGGGAACAAAGCCGCTGCCTCTGGTTATGAGGTCGTAAACTGAATCAGACTTTGAAGGAGATTTGCAGAATTTAGTTGAGAGTTCCCTACTCCGTATTCCTATTGGCTTTTCCTAAATCAAGCCGACAAATTGTCGCGGGCTTAGCGGAGCTGCTAACTGGTAACTGCGGTAGCAGTGCGGTGCGGTGCCGACTGATTTCCTGAAACAATATGTCATGTGGATAACGGAACTAATTGTTTCACTTACAACAAAGGGCCTAACGAACTAGATTAGTCTTGCGAGGATTTCTCACATTTCAACGTTAATTAAAATTTATTGTACATTTTGGAGGAGGCCCACCACTTCCCCGCCCTGTTTTAGGTACTGATGGTACCCCTTCAGAGCTCTCGCAAGGACGCTAATTTTTTAAAAAACGAATCTACATTTAAAATTTCAAAACAAGACCTCCAAAATGTCCATGCATACGATGTTATTCGCAGTATGCAAGTGCTGTGTTTTAATAATTTTAGTAAGTTCTATTCTACTTGGTTAATATAATAAAAACACATTTACAAAATGTCAACAATAGGTAGAGAAGAATTAAAATAATACACAGCCACCTACAAAGAGAACAAAAAAGAAAAATGGTAAAGTATGCGCCTCTTTCTGTGGTGAAGGGGGTGTCGATACCCACTAACAGGCAGACCTAGGGAGAGAAAGCTGGGCGTTGGATTGGCTTCACGAGAATCAGGTTCCGCGCCCCTAAGCCAGGAAACCGGTTGTGCCTCGACGAGAAGTGTGAGTTGGGGTTGGGAATATCCCGAAGACCATGAGGAGAAAGCGTCGGAATACCTGGAGGCAGGGCGGAAGGTTGCCGATCCACGTTCGGCCCATCCTCAGTCCAGTTCCTGACCTCAGGGGAGGCGCTGCGAGCAGACGATGACACAGATCCCTCATCGTGATTTGATCTTGAAGTTTGATATGCACGGACGAGGTCTTCTGTCACCCCAGAGTTGGGGTACGCCGGACTGACACAAGAAAAATATAAGTTCAGTGCTACTACCAGCAAGCAGGTCACTCTATAGTAGAAAAGAAAGAACAAGATACAAAGCAGTCTATAAAAATAAAAGAAAATCTTAAAAAAATTATAAGCAAAATCAGTCTGTTACAAAATATCCAAAATAACCTGCAATAAGAGATAGAAAGTAAACATTAGATGCAAATAATAAACATTAGTATAATCAGGAACAGAAAATTTGTAGAATGCTAATTAATACAGTAAATAAACAGAAAGAAAAAGAAAAAAAAAACAGTTATAAATATGTACATGAAAACAATTGTCTCGTAGTCCATTGTTTCCAGGAGCAACACCTGGCGTTAAAGCTATCGATTTTAGTCTAGTACTCGACTCTAAGATCAGACCATCTCTCAACCCAGATCTTTGTATACTTCCTCAGACACTCGAAATTCACTTTGTTCGAGACGAGATCGGAGTTCCAAACCGGTCTCGTTGTTACTTCCAAACCGGCCAATAATTCATCTCTTGCATCCATCATAATCTCACAGTGCCACAAAATGTGCTCAGCGGTTTGATCAGAACTACCACACGCGCAGTTTGGATGTGGGGACAGGGAGAGTCTATGTAGTCTCCCCCTGAACTCACCATGTCCTGACAAAATTTGGGTCATGTGATGATCCAATTTAATGTGGGCTCCTTCCATTCTGATTTTAACTGATGGGAAGAAGGAGAAAGTCCATCTTCCCATATTCGACCTATCCCAGCGAGATTGCCACTCGTTGAGTGACAAATCACTCATTTGTCTAAGCAGTCCAGGAAGAGTCCCGACACCGCCTGGCGTAAGAGTTACGCCGAGATGGGTAGCGGGGAGTCCCCTGGTCAACTTTTTCTTCGTTAAAACCTCCCTAATTTCTAGATCGATTGGCAAAATACCGGCCAACACGGGCAAAGCGTCTGAAGCAACGGTTCTATAAGCACCGGAGAGCGCCAGCAAGGGGGTTCGCTGACCCCTCTTGAGAGCCGAGAGTATAAGCGAATTCCCCAAACGGTGCTCCCACACAGAGGCAGCATACGAGACTTGCGCCACGTATGTACCCCTATAAAGTAGTCGCAGCGCTGGGGATCGCAACCCCCACTCAGCTGTAGAGATTCTTCTCAGTTTCAAGAAGAGGGCCTGGGCCTTGCTGGAGACCTCTTTAACATGAGTTAAAAAGGAAGACGATCGATCTAGTGTTACACCAAGATATTTGACAGAGTCTGCAAATTGAATAGTGGAGGCTCCCATTCTGATGAAAGGATTTCTTCCTCTACTGAGGGTGCCTTTCATCAAGAGTCCCACGGTCTTTTGGGGGGCAAAGTTCAACTTGTTCCTCTCACCCCAACTGAGGATTGCTCGCAAACCTTCTTCAGCCTTTCTTTCCACTTCCCTTCTGCTGTCCCCCGAGACCAGATACAACTTTTATTGTTTAGAAATTTATTGTACAGAAAATTACAAAAAATATGACAATGTGTTCATTTATTAATTTACAATTAAACGATCTGAATTTTAATATAATTTGGGATTTCCCAGCCAAAAGTATCATAATGATTTACTTTTTTTTATTTATGTGAATTCCGCAAAAAGTTCCAACTGCTCCGATAACGAAAAATTTAAAACAAAAAACACACGCATCACACACAAATATTGGATGATAAGTGTATTACAAACGTTTACGTCACCTCAAGCTTTGTTATTTCCTTATACTATCACTATAAAATATATCAAATTTGTTCTGCATAAATTCTATGTAATATTTCTCCTTCAAATCAAGTAATCTCTTCTTTATAATTAATTTATTTATCACCCGTCTCGGAACAGACATTGTCTAGTGAGACGGGTAACTTACCAACCAACTTTGTCAAAAAACCTTTTTTTCAATGACCGGGTTGCCGGCAAACTATTAAATGTTTTTAAATAAAAAAATAATGAATAAAAAAATCACAATGTCTAGAAAAAACTGCGGTCGGAACCTTGGGTTCCATAAGATTTGTGACGGACTACGCTATATTACCGTTGTTTGACCTATTTCAGCACACAGCTTGCCATATATTCCCATTAGTAGTGTATGGTGAGCGATATGCTGAAATATGCCAAGCCATGATGCATATAGCGTAATGTGTCGCCTACCTAAAGGTGCACATTTTTATTCCTCTGTGATTTTCTAGATTTTAAAATTAAGCGCAGTGGTTTTTCTTTCTAACACCGCTCATATTTCTCACAACAGTAAGAGATTCGCAACGATTTCTCTGACACCGAGTTGTTCCCAAAAGAGACCAAATTAGGCTGATTAAATAACAAGTTTTTGTTTAAATTCCATTTGTTAAAAACAGCGATCCTTATTTTGTTTATGCATGAAATGATTACTTTTACGTTTCTTCAGTCAAATGTGTAAATAATTAACCTCAATACAAGTGTTCTATAGGGTTGATATTTTGTGAAAAATTATGCTGTATAATCTGTAAGAAGCAAAAAATGTAACATAATAAAATATGAAACTCTCACCCTTTACGAAGAAGACGAAGGAGAGGAAGGAAAGGAAAGAAAAGAGGAAGGTTGTGAAGTAAATACCTTGCTTTACAGACCACTAAAGACGGTTGAAGCCGTTTGGATTCATTCTGATGCAATGGGGTATTTTCACGAACTATGAAAACCGTTATAAATGAGTGGGAGATTTAAAATTCGTTTTTTCTGATTTTGATCATGATCACTGTTGTAAAAATATGTAGTTTTAATACTTTCATTCATAATTATTGTTTTTAAAAACGATATAAAATCACACATTTCGAAACTTTTCCAATCTGCTACAATCATTACGACAGAGAAAACGCCAATTTCTGGTAAGACGGCTGTCACCAACGTCGCCAAATTCACTAATAATAACGAACGTATCTTTTTGGCGGCAAATCGAAAATGGCACATTTTGCATCGTGAAATAATTTTTTTTCAAGAATTAATACAATGAAATTACCCTATTGTGATCACCATGGCGATACTTAAATAACACTTTGTAATCGTGCGGTAACATTATTTTTGTAGATAACTTTACCCACCTACCTATAAATATGGAAAATTGTGAAAAATAATATAAGTTAGAACGATGTTGAGTAAAGGAAAAGTTTTAATACAATAAACAGCGGAAAATAGAAAATAGTTGAACTGTGGAGCGAGCCGAGAACTTAAAATATAAATCCCATTTCAATGCCTATTTTGTTTTGTTTAAACGTAAATATACATTATTTCCATAATGTACATAAATAATGTGAAAAAGCAAATTTTCTTGTTATATTATTACAGAGTATTTCACTTTTATTATTCTTATTTACCAATATAGCGTCCACAATTTTATTGGAGAAAAAAGTATAACATTAAAAATGTATCAGATATATGTTGCAAACTAAAATTCTTCACAGAGTGAATTTATTCCAATTGTATGTGAGTTTATCATGTAATGAATTTACTCCAATTGCATGTGAGTTTATCATGAAATGAATTTATTCCAATTGAATGTCAGTTAATCATGTAATGAATTTATTCCAATTGATTGTGAGTTTATCGTGTAATGAATTGCATCTGCATTGTTTATGCAATTTTTAAATAATGTTGAAGAATTTAATAACTGAATTAGCTATTTTTAAACGAAAATTTGAAACAGAAAAATCAAAAAAAGTTACGGCCGCATCGTCGAGTAGAGCATCGTCCAGGCTAGGCGAAGTTCCTGGATTCAAGTCCTAGATGCGACCGTAGTCGTAGATATTCAAGTCGTATATAGGACTTAAATCCAGGAACTTCGCCTACCCAGGACGCTGCTCTACCAAATGCAACCAAATGCGGCCGTATCTTTTTTGAATTTTTCTGTTGCAAATTTTCATTTAAAAATTTGCTAAAATTATCTTCAGTAATCAAATATTACAATTTAAATCATTAAGTTTTTCAAAAATTTAAAATAATATGTCCAGATTGTAACACTGTAATAATACAACCCAATTTGGAAAAAATGAAATTTTTTCATTATTTTATTATATTTATATAAATATATTATCGGACAAAAAATCACATTTTTATGCCAAATATGCACAGGAATCGCTGGTTAAAATCATTGAAACACGTGCTTATACACCCTGTGTATTGGTATATACAATAATGGATATATATTTTCGGATATTCTGTGGTTGTGAATATAATCATTCAATGACGTGTATTATTTTATCCCAGTATAAAACGTTGATACGTTGGTGACATAAAATATGATGATCAGTGACTTGGATGATTTTTTTTTAAATAATCGCAATACATTTTTCATCCCCTTTCAGGATTTCCTCAGGATTCAGTCAGTCGGGGTCATATTTGGCTCAACAAGGTGCCTTCAGGTGCTTCTATCATTCTTAAGATCGCTAACCTGTCAAGGAAAACCTCTGCACAGGGTTAGATAAAAAAAAACTGATTAAATATTTTCTAGTTATCGAAAGCCTTTATGAAGCCAAGGGTTGTCATTTTTGTGAGACACCTATATTATATCAATCCGATTAACATTCTCGGACAAGAAAATATAGAGAGATATCCACATTTTTTTCTCAAAACGCCTAGGCATTTTCGAGTACGTTTTCCTTCAGTTCTTTATAATGACTAATTGGTCTGAAAGAGATAATGTTCTCGAAAGTATTTTCGCACGCCATAAAGCCTTAGATCAAATATAATAATATAATGGTGAAATATTCGAGGGTATTTTTTGGAAGAGCCCATTATTACGGTAAATAAAGCTCCGACCGTGGCGTAAGGGTGATATTCAAAACCCCTCAGATTTGAAAATGCCGCAAAACCTCCACGCTATCTCGCTAACGAGTTTTTCCCGATTTCCTCTAGCCTTAATATAATTTCCATTAAATATGTAAAACGAATCTTAAAATCTTCATTGAATCCCGAAAACAATGAAAGAGACGATGAAATAAAATATAGGCTAAAGTTTCCCGCGGACGGCTTTTATAATTCCCTGGATTTATGACTTGTTTCGCTTTGAATTCCAAATCCTCCCATATTCTAAATTTAACATTCTACTGCCTAACCGATTAGGCCCCCGGACGCGTATTTACAAAACCTTAACTCTCCATTTCAGTCGCGGTGATGACTGTAATGGAGAAGCTTTAGTTAAAGCAAAATCATTTTAAAAACCTATTCCATTACAGTTCACACACGGAGAAAAATGAGTACGGCTTTTTTTATAAAGACACTGTTAAAATTTGACTGCCGGATCATTTTCAAATAAAATATTAGTCATTCAGAATATAATTGAACGCGTGTTCACGCAAGTGCCCTTGTCCAAATAAATAAAATGGACGATATGTGAAACTATTATTATTTTGAACACGTTTTCCGACATCCTCATACCATATTTTTACTTTACTAATAGGTTGTTATGAAAAGTTTCAAATCATTTGTCGTATGCCTAAAGTACCATTTTAACCGGAAAACGAATAATTTGACCAGATTTTTAATAAATCAACAAAATTTCATATCGGTAAATTTTTTTCGTGCAGTCTTTATTTTACAAATAAGATTTTCAGATACATTAAGATAGCAAAGTATAGTCTAATGCAGTCTGCGTGTTAGGTTAGGTTTGCACAAAAAAAATCTTGTCTTTTAAGTCAGCGTCACTACTGATATGGTGTATGATTAATAAAAGCTATTCTATTACTGTGACATAAAAAGTGAAAGCTTTGTAAATACTCCCCCGGCTCAGCCGCTGTCCGTTGGCTTACAAACTGCGTTCTATTCCAGTAAGTTGATATACACTCTAGCGACTTTTGACATATTAGGTATGCCAAGTTTGCAAAAATTTTTGAGCGATCGCTAATATAATAATAATAACAATAATAAAAATAATAATTCCATTTTGGCTACTGGCATTATATCTAGATCTCTCATTCAAAATTTAGGTATATCAGATCTATCAAAAAGCACGCCATCAGTACCCAAAAGCAGCTGGATGTCGCTGCCGCCCTTGTGACCAAACTATCAGCCAGCACCAGCACCAGCACCAGCACCAGCACCGGCTCCAGCGCCAGCACCAACACCAGCACCAGCACCAGCACCAGCTCATCCAACACCTCATCCATCACACCCGGTCCCCATCCTCAACACGATGGCTCCAAGTCTATTGGCCTGCGCCCCAGAACAAATACTAAAAAATAAGTGTATTAAAAAAAATATGTTTATATTCGCAAAGCATTTATTTCTACCAATGAGTTGCTTTCATGCATTATTATCTATTTGGCTAATTAATGGCTAATTGGAAATAATTTTCTCCCAAGGAAATAATAATAAATTGTGTTGGGTAGGCAGATAATTAATTTTATTGCAAAATAACTTATCCAAATGCTACTTCCATAACCACATTAAGTCATTAAGGTATGTATAACCCATTGTAATTAATAACAACTAATTATATTGCATTTGGGTGGGTATTTCGATACTAGGAATTTGGCCTGCTTATTATTCTTATTTCGATAAAATTTTCTTAAACTCATTATATTTTATTATTTATTATCCTGTTTCTTCTATAACACGGGTATTTATCCCTTATGTTCTACACAAACCTATAGTATCAATTGTATATTATTATGCACTTGTGGCCATAATCTATTTACTTACCTCTTTATTATTTACTGTGCGCAATAATTAGAGACACATACCTATATTAATATATCAACAAAATAGTAATGACTGCACCCACAGACGTGAACTATAGTTCGCGGCGTCTCGGTACCTACATTTCATTTGTAATTTATAATATGATATGAAGATTTTCATTCATATTACGATGTTATAAATTGAATGTAAATCTATCTTTGTACTCTTTTTAACGCACGTGTACAGTTTTTATTGATACATTTAGCATTAAAATTAAGATTGCCTCTATCTGCTGTGACTTCTTTTTATGATTTGAAGTTTTATATATACCTATACCATTATATATTTTTAAACATATTGTCGCCTCCAATTAACTTCATATATACCTTTGTAATTTGTTATTGCTTTGAAAAATTTATATAGGTATGTGACGTATTGAACACTGCACATACCTACTAGAAATATTATTATATTTCACTATCCATAGATATAAAAATAATTTAAAAAATATGTTCATATATAAATGTATATGTACGTATCTCTTACCTGTTTATTATTTACTCAGCGCAACAGACACACAAAACATATATTAATTTACGTACTTTTATAAATAAGTGAACTCCACCGCAAACTATACACACAAACTTTTAACTTAGCGTCTCGGTACCTACATTTCGTTTACAATATGATATTATGAAGATTTACATTCGTATTGTGATATTATTATGTAAATGTAAGTCTTTCTACTCTATTTTTCATATTATGATGTTATTATATAAATGTAAGTCTATCTTTCAACTCTATTTTACGCACGTAAACAGTTTTTATTGATAAATTTAGTTTGCCTTTATCTGCTCTAACTTTTTTTTTTTATTGATTTGAAGTTTTATATATACCTGTACCATTATAATTTTTTTTAATCATATTGTCACCTTCTATTAACTTCATAGATGTCGTTGTAATTTGTAATTGATTTGAAAAAAAAGTATGTAGGTATATGACGTATTGAACTTTGCGTATATTAAAAATATTTCACCAATGATTAAAAAATATATAAACATATGTGTGTATGTGTTTGTATATGTATAATATTTACGTGTATTTCACAAGTAACTCACGACTCACATATACCAACAATTCACTTAGGTATCTATGATGTAATTTTAGACATGTTTATATATCCTATATATCTTATAAATTAATATTTTGTTTATGCTAAAAATATTTCTTTTAACATACAACCGTACTATTAAGATCATCGCGCACTTCTTGCATTTTTATTTTTATTTAACCTTCCGTTGAATATAGTAATTTATATGTTTTTTTTTTAAATTGGTTTTTTCTATTTCCTTATATTTTGTTATCTTCTTATATTGTTTATAATCATATGTTTTGTAATTCTATAATTCGTCGTGTAATCGACGTATTATTTATCCACAACCTTACACCATTCCCCCATTCCACTCTCACTCCCCCCCTCTTTCCTAACATGCTCTCCGTACTTGCTGCTCACATTTATATTTCACTATTTCACCAGTTTAGTATAACATCATGCGTGTCCTTCATAAAACTCTGCATTTATTATTTGTTTTTTTATCTCTTATCTTTACCAAAATTATTTACACTTATAGAAAAACTTACATAATTCACGATGATTACTATTATGTATCAAAACTGTAGAGGACTACGCACTAAAACAGACATATTTCACAATAATATTTTATTGAATGACGATTGTTACATATTCGGTATTTCTAAAACTTGGCTAATTAATTCTATTTTAGATCCGGAACTGGCACCAACAGAATTTTACAGCGTTTTCAGACGGGATAGATCAAATAACATTACAATTAATAGCATAAACAACCAAGAAGATTCTCGTCGAGGTGGTGGAGTGATGATCATAACACATAACAATCTTAACGCTTACCCTCGCGAAGAATTGGTCTGCAATGCTGAATGTATCTGGGTAACTATTCCCCCTTCTAACTATACCTCCAAACGCACTATCCATGTAGCCTGTGTTTATCTCCCACAGGGACAAGGGTATGAAACTGCACTCAATTCATTCCTTTGCTTACTTGCTAACGTAAAAGATCAACATCCCGATGACATTTTACTTGTAATTGGAGATTTTAATATGCCCACCGTAACATGGAATATACATAACAATGATTTACACTTGACACCTGAAAACTTGAACACAACTAGTTCCTCACTTGCTGACACAATCCATTATTCTGAATTAAAACAATATAATTACATAAAAAATGCAAATAACAGAATCCTGGATTTAGTTATCTGTAATGAGGAATGCCAAGTATATCGTGCATGCGATCCTCTTGTCAACGAAGACTCGCACCACCCATCACTCAAAATTATGCTAAAAATCGATATACTTCCTATTATTCACGCCCCACCTAAAAAAATTTATCAGTTTACAAAAGCTAATTACGAGCTAATCAACCAACATCTGTCAATGACAGACTGGTCATTTACTCAGGAAAATTCGGATATTGACGTAGTAGTCGATTCTTTCTACAACATTTTAAACAGTACCATCAACCAGTTTGTCCCTAAACGTATCATCAAAAAGAGAAAATTTCCAAACTGGTATTCAGCTTCTCTAATTAAAATCATTAAAGATAAACAAAAACTCCATCAAAAATGGAAATCCAATAATAATCCAGTAGACTACATAGAGTTTTCAATCAAACGTACCCAACAAAAAAACTTACAGAAGCATTGCTTTATTCAGTACATAAATTCAGTTGAATCTAATATTCTTATAAATAATAAACAACTTTGGAACTATGCTAAAAGCAAAAGTAAAACAAATGGCATCCCACAAATCATGCACCTTAAAGATGAGTCAGGCACCGGTGCTCAACAAGTGTGTCAACTTTTCTCTAAACACTTTCAGTCCACCTACGTTAATGATAAGGACACGAATGATCCCAGTATAGTCGATAGTTTTACCTATATGAATAATCATAACCCGATTGGGAACGTACAAATAAACAATTTTTTGATCAATAAATACCTGAAGAATTTAGACATTAGTAAGGGTGCTGGCAGTGATGGTATATCGCCATACTTTATCTCAAAATGTGCAAAAAATCTTTCATACCCCCTAACTAATATATTTAGAATGTCACTAAAAGCAGGAAAATTTCCTACAAAGTTTAAAGAAGCAACTATAATCCCTATTCATAAAACAGGTTCTAAAAGCAACATTGTAAACTACCGCCCAATCTCAATTCTAACTGTATTTAGTAAACCCTTTGAAAAAATTGTCTACGATCAAATTTATACAACAATTGTTCGCAACATACAAAACCAACAACACGGATTTCTACAAAAAAGATCGGTACTAACAAATTTGGTAAATTTCACGGAATATTTAACGAGCAATATGGACAATAGAAACCAAGTAGATGTAATCTACACTGATTACTCTAAGGCCTTCGATAAAGTAAACCATTTCATTTTAATTAAAAAATTAAGTCAAATAGGCATCCATGGTGATTTACTTCGGTGGCTCACTTCATACCTTCGGTGCAGACTTCAATGTGTATCAGTTGCGGGAACTAAGTCCAGTTTCTTTTCCGTGCCCTCCGGTGTACCTCAAGGTTCTCATTTAGGGCCATTATTATTTAATGTGTATATTTATGATATTCACAAATGTTTTTTACATGCCAATTACCTAGCATATGCAGACGATAAAAAAATCTACTTAGTTATCAAATCAATCGAAGATTGCATTAAACTTCAAGAGGATCTCAATCGTCTTTTAAACTACTGTGAATCAAATAAACTTGTAGTAAATACCTCAAAGTGCAATAAATTATCATTTACACGTAACAAAAATAAAATTTCCTTTGATTATACATTAAACGGGACACAAATCAAAGAAGTAGATTCTATCAGAGACCTTGGGGTAATACTGGATGTGAAATTAAACTTCATTCAACACACTGATGCAATCATCAACAAAGCCAACAAAATGCTAGGATTTATAATACGTTTAACGAAACCTTTCCGCAACCTTAAAACTCTATATTCCCTTTACACAGCGTTCATCCGTCCCCACCTAGAACACTGCACACCGATCTGGACTCCTTTTTACCAAGCCCACATTGAAAGAATCGAAAGAATTCAAAAAAATTTTTTTAAACACATTAATTATAAACAAAACTTACATTTCTCAAATTACGCCGATTCTATTAATTACCACAAATTCAACTCACTTCATACACGACGTTTGGTTTTTGACCAAATTTTATTATTTAAAATTCTTAACAATGGCCTCGACTCACCAGAGCTAATGAATTTAATAAATATTCATATTCCAACAAGATCAACACGGCAATCCCATTTGTTTCATTTACCTACATGTAGAACTAACTTTAGAAAAAATTCACCAATTCCACGTATATGTGCCCAATATAATACTAAATTTCAAAACATAGATATTTTTAGCAATACACTTCACAAATATCGAATAGAAGTAACTCGTACGATCGAAAATTAATACTATAGTATGGAATGTATCCAGAGCATCTCCTATCCTCATCCTAAATTCCTATTCCTCCCCTCCTCACCTAAAATATATATATATATTTTTTTTTTTTTTTTTTTTTTTTATGCAATAAAACTCCATCTCCAATCAATATTAATATAGGAGACTTTTTTGGCTTGACTGTTTTTAACATGTATATATTTATATTTGTATTTTATGTATAAGCTGTTTGTCTCTTACCTTTACCAATAAATAAATAAAAAATTTATATATTAGAATGCAAAAATCAGTCATTTTAAATACATGTAGGATTACGAAAGATTTTTTAAATACTTATATTGAGGGATCAGTAGGATTTATAAGTCCAATTAGAAGTTCTACCGAGCCGAACCCTCTGATATGAAAATATCTGGAGACGGTGAATTATTTTACCATTTGATCTCTGGTGATTCGACTTGTTGTTTTAGTATTATTTTGTATTTATTATGCTTATATAATGCACTTGCATAATGTAAATTGACTAAATGATCATTTGTGGAAGGGTTTAGTTTTTCCTGTGGGGATGATTTAACTCGGACATAAAGTCGGAAGAAATAAAATAATAACAATATAATAGTAATAATCACATAATGTGACAAATTTATAAAACCTAAAAATATGAGTTTAACGGTGAAATCTTTGTGATGTCATTGGCTTTAAAACTCCGTTGTCAGTTTTATATGTTTCCATATTAATATTTTGAGGAATGGTATTAATTATATAATATGGTAAATTTATATATACGACACCAATCGCTCGACTAGATTGAGCGAAAGAAAGTATTTTTTTTGTTTCGTTTATGTTTATGAACAAGTACTAACATTTAAAAAAATGCAGATATCTTTCTACATTATGTGATACGTAGAAGCTTTTCACGTTTTAAATATAGTTTTATAACAAAATAATATTATTTATAGGTAGTTATATGTTATTTTCTAAAATCTTTCAGAAAATGTTAGCCGATTTAACGGAAATTAAAAAGTTTAGGGATTTTAAAATTCCACGTCACACAGAACCTGCTTTTTTTCAACAAAATTGCTCAAACATCGCCATTAGTCATTCATGAAATCAGGTATAATCCCGTTATTTTATTGCCAAATTTTTAAAACATCAGTATTTATGTAAAACAATACCTTTAGGGCACAATGTATCGTGAGATTGCGTGTACAATTTTCAACAAAATATAGGTAACTCTCGCATAACTTTTGAATAGGGGTAACACAATGTATACATAGGTCGGTGTTATCATTATTATTGACCATCAATTACATTTAATGGCCAATAGTTATAACAACAAGTCTCGTCCCGAACCCACCCGTTGGTCGGTGTTATTGTGATGAAGGACAAGATCTAAGCCTTGATTCCCCTGGGTAAATAACGCAGGACAAATATTTGGCCAATAACCC
Source organism: Hesperophylax consimilis (assembly GCF_061612785.1). Taxonomy (NCBI): domain Eukaryota; kingdom Metazoa; phylum Arthropoda; class Insecta; order Trichoptera; family Limnephilidae; genus Hesperophylax; species Hesperophylax consimilis. The sequence goes on from NC_142848.1 coordinate 10,558,272, forward strand.
CAAGCCCTTGATATATGAGAGGTTTAACGTTCCCCTCAAGTACGCAGATTATCTATTTAGGATTCTGAATAAATACGTATTTCAGTGATAATAAAGTTAAAATTTTAGTGCCATGAATTTAATCGTATTTTCACAACATTTAAAATAATTGATGGGATACTTTGTTCCAAGCAAAATATCGATAGTTGACACTCGTGGCGATACTACCCGAGAGGGCCAGAAAGCATACAGTGGACTATCTCGATATAAACGCTTTAGCAAGCTCCGTCCCATGTCAGTTTTTTTTGTCTCTGAGTCAAGGAAAATGAGGACCGAGTACGATTACGACGACTTAAAATAAATCAAGCAACAACTACGCAATTACGAGAGAGAAGATATATTAGCACTCGGATTCACCGAAAGAACTGATTAGACTAATAGTTTTTTTAAACCTTAACCTCACACGGTGTCACATAAATATTATGTGACTAGTGCAGTCCTTGCCTATTTGGGTTATTTTGTCTATGGTGTTTTTTTTTAAGTTTAGCAATTTTTTGGGGAAGACAAATAGTTTTTTGTTTATGGTCACTTCCTCCCGGACAACCATGGGCTGGCTGCACGCAAATTATTCACTCACCATGGAGGTGTTTTAATCTGAGTAAATCATGTGAATACAAGTTGTTTTTATCTTTAAAAAGGGCGAGGGGTGTTTTTTCCTAACACGAATAGTTCGTGTAGGTTTTTATTTTTAGCGGAGGTTATGTGAATCCCATTTTTTCGGTGTTGGCAGGTGGCCATTTTTGTGGAAATTGTTTTTTGGACTTGAAATTGTAAAGAAATTGTTCCTGGTTGTCGCTAAAATATTATGCCTGTTTAACCCCGCGTCGCAAAGTCACAGATTGTTGTTGGTTCCTCCGAAGTCCGTTAGTCTTGGAGACTGGTTGGACCACGTGCTTCTTGGATGGAGATTCTTGAGACGCTCTTTGGAGGTGTAGCGCCCTCCTCCCCAAAGTGAAGTATGACCTAGGTTCCCAGGATTCCACGCCGACCCCGGTTGATCCGTGGTCCCGTCACGGGTCCGTTCCCCTCTACCAGAACCAGCCTGAGGCAAGAGACGCTCTTGAAGGTGTAGCGCCCTTCCTCCCCAAAGTGAAGGATGACCTAGGTTCCCTGGATTCCACGCCGTCCCCGGTTGATCCGTGGTCCCGTTCCAGGTCCGTTCCCCTCTACCAGAATCAAGTTTTCGTTCGCCATCCGTTGTTTTCCTACGTTATTCGGCTACGTTTAGTTAGCATAGTGTGTTCAGGAGTCCATCTGGTATGTTTATGTTTTGTATTCTTAATGTTACTTTGGTATAACTTTGAACTCACATGTTTTGTTCTTTTGATGGTTACATTATAGTTTTACAAAGTTCATCTTTTTTTATTTACTGATTTCCTACCTATTTGACAGAAAACTAATCCTATAATCCTGAGCTGTGGTCTCTGCTCTGCCGTATAAATTCCACTACTTTGATCCTGATTATCTCACCATTACAACGGGAGGCCCCAAGGAAAGTAACTTTCCTCAGGGCCTATGTCATTTATTTAGATTATTTAGATGCTGTGTGGGGTCTTTTATAAGGAAAAGAAGGAGAGAAAGCACTGGAAGGTAAAATGTATAAGGGATGGATAGAAATCTAAGGATCAGTGTGTCCAGAAGTGACGGACGAATAAATATATCCCTCTCACTGCAGCGCTAGGCGATGGGTCAAGAGACCAGTTGGAGAGGTCTCCCCAAACCAGCCTCTCCCGATCTGGCACGCCACGCAGCTGGTGGGCAGGCGTATCCTGTACACACCTCACCCGATGAACCTGGACACTAGGGTGGAGTGACGTTGTATGGGACTTTTTTTTTTAAAGATGCCAGTACTGTAATAGCAAAAAAAAGTTGCCTTTATATAACACCTCTTTCGTCTAAAAAAATCAACTCGATCGAAACATTCCTTTATACAACAACCAGCACATTTATATTTAGAAAAAAATTGTATGAAAAAAGTCGCTGAAAACTCTGCCAAGTATTATAAACAAGCAATATTCATAGCAAAAATACAATTTTATTAGGGGTTTTATAGCTAATAAGGTGCATAACACATCTGAAAATAAAAATAAAATTACCATAGTTTCAAGGCGGGGTCTATTTTTGGTTTTTTGAAGAGGATTATTGATTTTTATTGTTTTTTTCGTGTTTTTGAGAAACATGTTTTTTTATTAAATAAAATACTTTAACAAAGAGAATTTTTTTAAACATTATCGAAGTTTTATAATATTTATCGTGTTTTGAAATGAGATTTGGTGTGAAATTCAGGCATTATATGCCTAGATTTTATTGTCGCCCGAATGAATCCATCTCTTGCTTCAGGCCCAACTGTAGACAACGATGCCTGGGTAACTAATTTGATGCACCTCTCGACTGCTTGAGTGTGGCAGGGAAATCTGGGAAATTCAATACTGTCCTTTTCTTCACCGAAATTATTTATCATTTTGACTAGGCCATCATTACTGATTTCGGATAGTATCGGTGGCGGTGTAACTTCGCATTCATGCCAGTTGATAATATCGTAATATTTACTTGCTGAAAAGTTTATTGTTGGAATAATAAAGTCTCTAACAACAGATGGACTCGGACATCTATCTCGCGCCTTTAATATTCGTCTCAAACCCAATTCTCTTACAATAAGGTTGTCATCCATTATCATGGATAGTAGCAGATTTTCCGGGTGGCAAAAATAGGCGTTTCTTTGAATTACTGGATTAATCATAGGTATCTCGTAGATCGGTGCTCAAATATCGGGTGAGTTTTATTATAGTCATGTAATGCCCCATCTTTACACGACGGGTGCCTTTTTATCTCAAACCATGTCGGAGCATATGCTTTAACAACATATTCAGCAAGAATTTTTAGGTTCACTGAAGGGTTAGTTGTTCCTATATATAATCGAAGTATTGAGTTTGCTGTCGTCAACCAGTGTGAGTGACAAATACTACCTGGATGACGGTTTGCTAAATTTGGTGGGCAGTGACCTGTTGTAACTGCAAAACATATTTCGTACAAGTATTTTTGGTCCGTGCTCAAATTTTTCAATTCCTCTGCGTTGAGTTTGTGCATCTCAAAGTGTATTGGTGAATAATTTATAACGGTGTTTTCAGAGCTGCTTGAAAGAAGTTTTCCAATAGGTCCTGAAAACCCTTTAGGTCCTGTTGTAGCACCATCTAAGTGTTGAAACAAGTGGCGAAGGGGAAGTTCGTTTGCATGCAGCTGACAGATAAACCATTGTAACGGATGACCTAATTCCAATTCCATGAATCTAATAGTTCCATTTCTTTTGCCTGTATTGACAGCAGTCCCATCACATCCAATCGCTGATAAATCATTCAAATTAAAACCGTTCACTTTTAAATGGTGTAACATGCTCTTTGCGATGTTTTTGCCAGTTCCTGATGATGGTGTAACATGTCCAACATATTGAGACCCCGGCTCAGATAAAATGGAATAATGTTCTTCTGAAATCGTTCTCCGATGATATCTATCCCCTATTTTTTCCTGAGACAGTGTTTTATCCTTCCTTCCATCGAAATATAGACCTCGAATTTTTGTTGACTCCGACGACATCTGCCATGTTTTTATTAAAGAAGTGCGACACGTTTGTCTAGCTCGTCTGAGTTTGCTCCTATCAATCACCATTTTAGAGTCGTCTTCGGTTACTATGCCAAAATCTTGTAATGTAGCACTTGCAACAGCTGATGCCGACCTGTCTGACAAACCATACTGATCGCAGATTCTGGCCAAAGTGGGGAGTTTTAACATCATACGGGAATTTTCTGGAGGTTGCGAAGAATGTGAAGAAAATTATTGGTTTTCATCAAAAAAGGGTTGACGTGGTTTTGTCGCTGATGCTGTAGATGAGCTGACCTTCGAAGCAAGTTCAGATAAACGAGCTTGCATCCTCATTTTCCGATGTAATTTTTGTTGTTGTGTCGGTGTCTATTGCTCCCAGCATCATTTTTCTCGAGGATCTTTGGTCTTCAAGGAATGCTTGTTCTTTGGTGGGTACCTTGCGCGTCTTTTCGCAGGAACACATATTCAGATTGTTACATTTGCATGAAGCAATATCGAAAAGTTTATTCATTTTGATTTTATAAGAATTTAACTTAACATAATAATGCACACTTTTTTTGGCCAATTTTTATGTTTTAAGTATTCGTTATAATGATCTTGGATCAGTTTCATCACTCGACTGTGTGAAACAATGGGAATAGAAGCGCGCTTCCAAATTCCTTCAACAATTGCAGATATAACACTTTTTATTTCGAATACTGACGGTTTTTTTGTAGAGTTAAGATTACGCTCATATCGTAAGAACAAATAATGTTTAATCACTTCTGAGACAGTAGGTAACACTTGAGAGTTCATTTCAGTTGGTGCCCCGAATATTGGATATAAAATTTTGCTTCTCGTGTAATTTGCATTCATTTTCACAACAATTATATGTGTTAAAATTTAATCGGACAAGGATTCTAACACGTCTACGGTCAGCGGTAGCCGAAACGAAACTAGATGCAAGTCGCATCTAGTTTCTGCGACGAAACAATAGGAGCGAAATTATCCCCCCCCCACCTCCACAGCGCTCACAAACTCACTAGTTTAAGAGCAATTTATGCAGTGTTTTTTTTTTATAAAACATGTAATGTTCAATAAGGTAAATGCAATTGAAATTAATGGATATTATTTTATATTTTTCAGACTGTAATCAGATTTTGGGAAAAAAAGGCTAAATTTACGTTTTTTACGTTACGAAATCGCTAGGTTGTTGAATGAAGACATAAGTTTAGATTTTTTTAAGTATTTTTACGAGAATATGAATGACATGAAGCATCTTTTGGCAGCTATTACAATACCGAGATTTGATTTTTGCAATGTCACTCCACTCTACTGGACACCCCCGCTAAATCAATAAACGTAACCAACCACTTGGAGTGACATATGGCAAAGGTTTTGGTTATTCAATAAATGGTTCCCGGGCGGTGGTACCCATACCCGCCTCCCACATTGAAATTTGAAAAGTTACATACATTTTTGAAAGAATATTCCAAATATTGCTACATATCACTATACAATAGGGTGTATCGATTTTAAACCTTTTTTTTTGTTTTCAAATTCCAATTTGAAAAAAAGTTGCTACTAGGTACCACAACTTACCACAAAAAATTTTAGATTTTTAAAAAAATGTTTAGGTCTCCCGCACATGGCCTAAAGTTTTAATTTTTTTCAAAAAATATCAATTTTTTTTAAATTTAAAAAAATTAAATCGTAACTTTTGTGTTTATTCCAAGTTAAAAAAACACTAATATTAGGGCATAAAAATAAGTAAGAAACGATTTTTATTTATAAAAAATGGATCTTAGGTCTCCCGCACAAGCCCTAAAGTTTGTTAATTTTGATGAACTTTCGTAATTTTGTGTACATATATGAACCATGTTTTTTTTAAAGTTTAAACCACCGGAATTAACTGTACTGTTCTTACAGAAGGCATAAAATGAGACAATATATAATACATAATTCATATATACATATAGTAAAATATATACCACATATTATATACTATATATATATAATATGTTTTATACCTGAAAAAAGATAGTTGGAAGGTGTAAATTGTATGAGAAAGGTGTTGAAAGTAAGTAATGTTATTTGCTATAACTGTTGTTTATTACAAAAGTATAAAAGGTTGTAACATGTCATAAAATGAAGTATAATAACTAAGTACAAAATGTTTCTGATTACTTTCCATACGACATGAGTGGCAGTTTTCTTGTTCTACTGCAAATTTACTGACTTGTTTAAGTATTCGTCCTTTCATCTTGGCTTCAAAACCTCAAATCAAAGTTATGTATAGTATTTACATAGGCCTAGTGAAAATTTTATAAATATTATTACAGTTTCCGTTTGATAGATTCCCCAATCTTAACAAACGGACTGCAATCTTTAGAGCACAGGCGTCAGGTAGGTATGCTGTCCTTGTTCTATCGGTATTACAATGGAAGATGCTCTGAGGAACTAGCGTCATTGATCCCTTCGGCACCGGTGCGTAGTCGGGATACACGCCAAACGCGCGCCCAACATTTGTACACAGTTGACACTTGTCACATGAGAACGGGTCGCTTCTATGATTCGTTCTTAAGTTCAACAGCTCGGCTGTGGAACGAACTGCCGGCCTCTGTGTTTCCTCCCTCCTACAACATGGGACTCTTCAAGACCCATGTTCACTCCTTCCTCTCCACAAAAAGACCCTCCACACAGCATCCCCAAAGATGACATAGGCCCTGAGGGAAATTATTTTCTTCAGGGCCTCCTGTGTGGAGTAAATATATAAAAAAAAAAAAAAAAAAAATACTGTCTTCTATATGAAATTGAAATTTCATTTGGGAACTGTAATAATATTTATATAATTTTCACTAGGCGTATGTAAATACTATACATAACATTGATTTGAGGTTTTGAAGCCAAGATGAAAGGACGAATACTTAAACAAGTCAGTAAATTTGCAGTAGAACAAGAAAACTGTCACTCATGTCGTATGGAAAGTAATCAGAAACATTTTGTACTTAGTTATTATACTACATTTTACGACATGTTACAACCTTTTATACTTTTGTAATAAACAACAGTTATAGCAAATAACATTAGTTACTTTCAACACCTTTCTCATACGATTTACACCGTCCAACTATCTTTTTTCAGGTATAAAACATATTATATATTTAGTATATATGTGGTATATATTTTGACTATATGTATATATGTATATATGAATTATGTATTATATATTGTCTCATTTTATGCCTTCTGTAAGAAAAGTACAATTAATTCCGGTGGTTTAAACTTTAAAAAATCATGGTTCATATATGTACACAAAATTACGAAAGTTCATCAAAATTAACGAACCTTAAGGCTTGTGCGGGAGACCTAAAATCCATTTTTTATAAATAAAAATCGTTTCTTACTTATTTTTATGCCCTAATATTACTGTTTTTCAACTTGGAATAAACACAAAAGTTACGATTTAATTTTTTTAAATTTAAAAAAAATTTATATTTTTGAAAAACATTAAAACTTTAGGCCTTGTGCGGGAGACCTAAACATTTTTTTTAAAAATCCAATTTTTTTTGTCGTAAGTTGTGGTACCTAGTAGCAACTTTTTTTCAACTTGGAATTTGAAAACAAAAAAAAAAAGTTAAAAATCGATACACCCTACTATACAACAACGCTTTCAAAATTTTAAATAATCTTCTTAATCAATTGCAATTTATTTATTTATTTATTTATTATTACACGCCCTAATGGGCTTTTACATACTACAAAGTTTAATAGTAGAGAATCACAGTTATTATAAATTCTACAAAATTAAAACAATAAAGAAAACATAAGACAACGAAAAATGAAAAAAATATTAAATGTTACAACAAAAGCATATAATAAAATAAGATACATTGGTAAAAATGATAAGAAGTCTCACATAAATAGATATTCAAAATAAAAATAAATATATTGTCAAAGAAAATTAAAAAAAAATAATAATTTTAATTTATTTGGAAAAGGAACATTTTCTTTGCGAGTAAGCTGACCACCACCTTTAGGTAAAAACGAAATAATCGTGGAGAAATGCCCAGAAATTAACTTCGTAATGTTTTTTCAACTTTATCTTCACACAGAAATACAGTGCATATATCATCTTTGGAGATCTTTTTGAGATGAAGTAGGAATCATCATGCACAGGACAAATGAGTATTGCTAATTTATTAGGAATCTTTTCAAATTATCAATTATAAAAAAAGGGAATGCAAGCTGCTTCCTGATAAACTTTTAGTAAATTAGTTATACTATCGAAAACGTTTTCGTGCACCTGCGTTTGTCTTAATAATATATAATGACGTAATGCTAAAATGTAAGGATTTTTTTGAACACGTGTCCCGATATCGCAAAAATTTATAGGTAGATTATTAGGCAGTTAATTTATTCGTTAAAGGCCTGCAGTCCCGTTTAAAACCGGATAACCACTAATTATTTGATGAGATTCTTAATAAATTAGCACTTCTTATTTTTCTCCGTGTTATAGAAGAGAATAAACAAAGAGACCAGCAAATATTTACACAGCGAAGCCATTGAATTCAAGAACTAGTCGTAAAAACGACCCATCGACGTTACAAAACTTGTTTTTATTGCGGTTTTACCATCAGATATTATAAAAAAGATAACATTATAATGGATTATGCACCATGTAATGCCCAATTTAACTATCCTATCATGCATAACATACTTTTTTATATATAAAAATAATTCATACACGTGATCCCAGCTATGGGACGTACCAGGCAATCAGAGCAGCTTAAAAGAACAAGAGAAAGCTATAACGCTAATTTGAACGATTTAATTTGATTAATTCGCCTAGTTGTACCAAACCCGGTGCCGGTGTGGGATAATCTGTGTAGGGTCAGGAGATATTTATGATAAAATGTTTGCAGTAACGCTGTTGTGGGATTATTTAAAAACATAAATAATGAAAATAGATGAGTATTTGCTTACATAGAAATCGCTTTTATAAAAAACATTATTTTGGATACAGACGCCTTTCTGTCGGAGTTTATTTAGTATCTAGAAATTTTAACGTAAACACAACAATACTTTTCTTCATATTATTAACCACAGCTTCCTAAAGGTACGGTTAATGAAATGATGTGGAAAACATTTTTTCTAGACGCTTATATTCCCCATTCTCCATGCCATATTTCTACATTAGATATTCTCCGGGTTCCCATGAAAACACATTAGTAAACAGAATAAAAACAACACACAAACTGTTTTTTTAATAGAAGCGCTGATACACACTTTACAAAATGTTATTAAGTAATCTTTGTTTAAATAGCCATACGGTTAATAAACTCATGTCTTTATTTTATAATGTAAATTAGCAAAAATTTTTGTTGAGAAATCGCAAAAAATGATTCAGGTGCCAAATATGTGATTTTATACATTTATTTAAATACAAATACGCGTTATGTTAGTAAAATATAGCACGTTCTTGGTTTCTTGATTGAAATCAAATAACGAAACGCATAAAAAAAGAATAGCAACAACAAATATGTTTGAATGAATGAAATAGCAACATATTTCATAGCTAAATGGAGTAGTTCAATGAAAATGTATTGAGTACGGGTGAAACAGCTATACTATTATTAACGCCCCTCGTACCTGCGTGCGTTTCTCGCGACAACAGTTGCGAGCTTAAGCGGCCCACTGATGGGCGAGCAAGTCCGCGGCATGCATGATGTTAATGGCGAGCGACGAGCATTTTTGCATTGATGCCCGCCGGATAAATCGCGTGACATCATGGTCAGACTGCTCGCCGCAGACATGCTCGCCGGTCATCAGGCCACTTTTCTCCGCGTTCTCCACGAACAAACGAGCGAGCATAATAGTGGAATACGACGTAAAATCACCAGGGTTACATGTGCATCTGTGTTCGCTGTCACACTTTATTTTATTCGAAAAGCATTGTGAAATAATAAGTGTATTTATTGAAATAGTAAGTGATTTTTGAGTACTAGCGAATGGAAAGAAATTCCATTTGGTTTTTCCTCGAGAGTAATTTTTGCACATCTTAAAAGCACAGGAAGTCAATTTGTTCACAAAAAAAGAGCCTCGTAACGTGTTTGTGGCAGCTTGACAGACTGACGGACTTATATGCAATACTAAACGCAATAACTCACAAATTGGTCCACTGGACCTAGTTCAGTGAAACCAGGCAGTCTCAGTAACCTGTATTCCCTTTTAAATTGTCTAAGATTGTATATGTCCTTTTTTTGTTTTAACAGATTACTTTAACAGTAGTCGATTTTAACCATAAAATATAAACACATATTGAAAAGTAATAATATATTTACAATATACGTTGGGAATAGGTTTTTCATGACAATCTTGGAATAATCCTGTTTTGCAACCAAATGTTTTCGAAAAGCTGATTATGAAACGCCATATAACTAAAATCAAATACTTTATTTCATACAAATCGAGTAGCGACTATTTTTTCACGTGACCGAGTGCTCTATTTCTATTGGCTGAAATAATTTAATAAGCCTGTTTTGGTTACATTAGACGGAATGAGACGAGTTTACAAGAAACAGTCATTGTTTCATGAATTCTTGATTTTGTTCTCTTGAATGAATGCATTAATACAAGAACAAACAAATTAACGAATGAAATGGAATATTGATTTTTTAAATGATAAACTAATGTTTATAAGACAAGGTTTTATGTATAGCATAAAGTATAATAAATAATTATAATCAATAATTAGTCGCCTGAAATATCAATACAACTTGAAAATATCTCCCGAGTAAAAATAAATACCGCCAACGGGAATTGAACCCGTACCTTCTGATGTCCGGTCAGGTGCTCTGAAACCACTGAGCTATATCGGCTTATTTCCAACCCGCCAAATGATTCAATATGTACTAGTATCTCAATCAACAATTACTGCTTATTATATTTTTTCCACCTGTAAACAACCAACTTTATTTATGTAGGAAAGGCTTTTTTAGTGCTAAATTTCTCACTAGATAACGTCTCAGTAGACGAATAAAAATATTTTTTAATTAATCCATTAATAAAAATGGATGTATTGTGCTTTTAAAACGTTCTTTTAACTTGTTGATTTTTTAGAGTTATTTTTCTTGTAGCTTTCAAAACATCGTATTTTAAGAATATTGTGTGTAAATATATTTAGAAAAATATTGCATTTACTGGCAAAATTTGATAAAAATTGGAATAAGTCAGTTTTGAAAAAATAACCCTCCTATCATGTATTTTATTATGGGATATACAGTGCAGAGCCTGGAGCTACGAGTATAGCGACTACAACATCTGCAAGAGGGAAATGTATTGAGGTGGAATGAGATTGGAGAGTGTAACAAGGTGAAAAAAGTACGTGTTGTACAACCTTCAGAAGATAATAAAATCTAGTACAATATTTATTTATGTATTGTTTCGTCACAATTAAAACTAATTGTTTTCCTTTTATTATGAAACGAACTAACAAAAATGAACTAACAACAAAATGTAGAAAGAAGAAACCGATATAACCATTACCATTCATTATGTAATTAGTTCACAACTTTTTCATTAACATCATTGTTCATAACGATCAAGAAATAAAATCCATAAATAAAATTGGTTATATAAAAAATATTTGCAAGAAATTAATTAATTTATAAGTTCTCGTACATGGTAAATGAATGAATATACATAAAAACGGCCATATTAAAAAAAATCAAATTAGATTAACTGAAAAAATTGAATAGTACAGGTATAAAAAAGAAACTTTTTTAGGAATATCAAATAGTGTTGGAATTTTGAATTTGTTTACGAAATAAATGGACTTTAGCTCCCTCACATTAGGGAGGGTTAAGGCGATGCCATACGTAGTAATTCAAAATCATGTGTTTTTGGTTTGAAAATTTGTGTCGCGTAGAAATGTTTCAGATGTTTTTATTAAATATTGCGAGTAGAATACATCTTGGTCTTTGAAACAATCGAGTATTTTTTAGATACATCTTTTTATAAGCCCAGAAAAAAATAATGTAAAGGCCTATGAAAACTGCTTTAAAGTTCAAAATCTCCTACTTACGAACCCATTTTCGGTTATGATTTTATTGTATAATGTGGAAAATCAAGGTCTTTATAAAATGATCGAAAAACATTTAAATATTTGTGCCTGAACATCCACAAAATAAAATAAAAGGCACTTTTTGGCCATGTTTTTTTCTTGCATAAATCAAAACAGGCGGATGGTGTTAAGCGGAAATTTAAACCTTATCGCCATTTACTTAAGGGTTGTTATTGATAGCGGCTCAATTTAAAATATTACACGACGTAGTGCATCGCCTTAAGAAAAACGTTCTGAGAATTCTCTGCATGTGGGATTGCTAACAATATCCTAGGCTCCAAGCGACGATTTTTTTTCAGGGCATGTTCAGACATGACTTCTTGCAGCACCAAATAGAGGTATATCCGTCACCCACTTATTCGAACTGCTATAAGTTGAGAAAATTTAATATTTCACCAAAGAGATATTTAAAATTGGAAAATCTTTGATTCTTGAAAGTATCTCTCATCATTTACACGATCTTCACTGAAGCCTGATTTTTTTTTTGTTTTACGTAGGTACCTACCGTAAGCATTTGTAAACTTTTTTTTTTTGCAAATATTATAATAAATTACACATAATATGTTATACATTTTTTTAAATTACTAATGTAGGTACAAGAAATATAAAAACTAAATTATTTATTTGACCTTATTTAATACATCTATGCAGTTTCATTTTGATTCTTGTGAATGAATTAATAAATTAATCTTGGAAAAAAAACCAGCTTCCTGAAATCCGATCGAGCTGCAACTCGCAAGATAGGCTCGTTGTAAATTATAAATAAATAATTTGAAAATGCATCTATTGGTGGCAATGACGTTCACACGAATATGTATTTCCCTGAAAATGGATGAAACTACAGCAGTTAATATACGAAATAAATGTCGGTTCTACCTTATCGCGATTTAGCTCAGTTGTTAGTGCGGTTGACTCTAGTCCCTTGAGATGAAGATTTAATCTTTAGTATAACCAAAAAAATGTTTATTTTAAATACATCTATTACTAAAAAATACTCATCTGTTAAAAGTATTGTTACCACCTTTTAGATTCAACTCTTTGCTTGATCAAAATGCTTATCGTCACCTTAAAGCAATAGTGGGATATCTTGAAAAATGCTGTTCTGAGATAATAGGACTTTTAGGTTTGCGTGAGCTCTAGCAGCATCAAATTAACTAATCTCGCAGATTAATGATATAGTATAAGAGAGGTAAATTATTTAACATCAACACAAAATTGTAATAATAGAAAAATAATTAATTTTTTAATACTAATTTTGACAAAGTATACGTAAATCTGGAAATATCTCACTGTTGCGTGGAGTGTTTGGTAATCATCTCAAATTATCTCAGTGTAGCATAGTAATAATATTACGAGTTTAGATGGATAAATGAATTAATAATTGTTCCTCGGGAGATTTTTTCAATGTGTACGACTGTTTCAGGCTAATAATTGCTTTAAATAATTAATAATTGCTTAAAATAATTAATAATTCTTATTTCTGCATGTTTTTCCATGATGTTTATAATCATAAATACATTTTCAACAGTACACACCCATTCACTCCTATAGTTTGTCAATACGACAATTGACGATAGTAAGGTGGAATAAAAATGAAAAAAATATATATTTGTGCTTATAAATTTATTTATGAGAAGCCTTATATAATGTATGTAACAAAAATAACAGAAAAACCTTAAGAATAAAAGTATGTAACAAAATTAACAGAAAACCAAGAATAAAAAGTAGGTATGTATCAAAAATAACAGAAAACCTTTAGAATAAAAAGTATGTAATTTTTTTTACAGAAAACTTTAAGAACAAAAAAATAAAACAAATATGTGTTGATTCCCTGGAAACCTACAATGAACCTTCATCGTTATTTTCTTCTTGTACATCGCTGTCTGTATTAGCAGTATTAATTAATTCAAAACAAATGATGAGGTTTTTTTGGTATAACACCACATTGGCAAACAAATAAGAAATCACGATTTTTATTCGGTGGAATTGTAGGTGGAACTGTATAAGCTGGTCCAAGAATTATACTATTCTCATTCCGAACATTCTTTAGTCGCTCTCTCACATTAATGCTCTGATTAAATGGATCCTCGGTGTAGGTGCTTTTGTATTTGATAACTAACGATTCGTCTTTAGTGATCTGTAAAATCTTAACTTTATTCCAAATACATTTATTTTTGTCCATGTTTATTGAGAAATTTTTTCCAGTCTTCTCACATACCTTCTTCCAGTCAATGAAGTCCGTTGTTTCCATTTCTGTTAACTTATAACGAGGTTCATTCTTCTTGGAACACTTTATGATCATCGCTAACTCCGTTGGAATAAATATTAGGCCTTGTTTTAAAACCCTGACCTTTTCTCTGTCGATGCAATAATGAATGGAATCTCCTTTGTTCTCTGAGTGCCCAACAATTAGGTATATATGGGTAATGATTTGAATATCAAGTGTTCATAGTGCATACATGTACATAGAAAATAAATAAAATTGTTTCTATTCTGTGCCACACAGTTATCAGAATAAAAGATCACTTCCCGTTTCCCTTGGCAAAGGTCTTTTAAAAATGTGTACACGCAGGTAGATATTTCAACTGCGCATCTTTTAGCTACACCCTCATGCCGCATGTAACAATGGCCCTGTCGTGTTTGGAATTGTAAATACAGAAGTTATAACGTTTAACTTGCTCTTATAAAAAAATAGATATATTGCCATTTGGCAACGGCATAACAGCTTGAAAGTCATAAATGGCAACTACAGTATCATCAGTGGTCTTGGTAATGTTTTTTATCTTTTTCTTGTCGTGATAGATTCTGAATGTGTTCAGAATATTATTATTTTTTCTAATATCTCATTTGCAGTACTATAGTTGTATTATACACAAAATCCACAAAGGTTCTTTATGGTTAAAAAAATATATATTGAATTTGGTATTGAATTGTATGTAGAGTGTGTAACATAGAGATTACCTACCGAGACACACTTCTATTTGTACAAATTGTACATCTTTTGGATATTTGGAGATCCGAGATGATCCTGCACGATAATAGTGCGATTCCACTCTACTAAAGCTGTTGATGTGATTCATAACACCATCAACTAATCATCTTTTTGCAGGAAGCTGTCTGTTTTCTTTTTTAATGGAGTGCTTATGGTATTATTGCTTATATCTAAGGTTGCCATAAAAAAATCTTACACATACGTATGTTATGTCCATCTCTCTCAAAATAATAACCACTATTAACTAGCATTCATGGAATCATAAATATTAAAATCAACTTCCAAAACAGATTCAGAACATTTGTATTTACAATTAGTACACAGTACAGTACTTAATTTGTTTTGCTCAACCTATTTTTCCTGACTTTGCTACATACTCCTGACCAGTATTCACCTTCAGTTTATTTATGTTTTTCTTCCAAGATCACCCAACTTGTTGAAAACTATAGAGCTACAATGAGACAATAAATTTATTTCAGTATTTTAAACGACCTTTTGAAAGCAACAGTGGGACAACATCAATATCTCAGTATTGCTCTGAGTGACCGAACATTTCAATACTGAGATTTTACTTGTAACACTGGCAATTTTTTTTTTACAAAATATCCCAGTAATGCATCATGTAGAGCTCAAAATTTTACATCGAACTGCATACTTATCTCAAAAGTGTATTTTTCGAAGATATCCCACTATTGCTTTAAGGTGACGTTATGTAAAATTAGACTTAAATATATGTTTTAATTTCATCCCGTCCCAAAATGAGTTTTGCAAAGCATCATGATTGCAGTACGTTAGTCCCAGCGAGAGATCGTACGTGACGTCATCGATCTAGAATCGTCTGTCTTTTTAAGGAAGAGGACAACCGTCGATGACTAGTTCAGCAAGAAATTAAAAAGGCTTGAGTTTTTTTTTCAATCTTTTCAAGATATCCTTGAAATTATAAATAAAAATTTTATTACGAACCCAAATATATTTTTTTAGTTGCTTAGTCGTTTTTTAACATATCACAGCAATGATATTCCTTAAACATTTCGTCAGTGGCGGTTTTCTATGAAAACTACGTCGTTTGAGACTTGCTTGGATTATAATATTATTACAGTTTAAACAGCGCATCACTACTTCGTAGTATTTGCCCCTACAAATAAACATCGCGCTACGAACTACTCCACCGTAAAAAAAAATCATCAACCGGAACACAGCGCGGCGGTCCTTGTTTGTGAATCTAGGAAAGCAGAGATTTATTTATTTATTTTATTTATAATGTACACAACAGAAAGAGCATTAATAGAAAAAATATAAAGTAAATACAAATAATAAATGCCAATGATATGTTGTAATAGTGCCTACGTAAAAAAAATATTGCAGAAAATTAAGTTCGGGTGAAGTGAAAGAGATTTGAGAAATTTTGTAAAGTTAAATTTGGCATGTGGATGTGAAGTTATAATACTGACACACATTTGCAGAAGAAGTTAGAAGAATAAGGGAAAGATAAGATTGATTCTATTGAAAGGAATATGGAAAGTTTCGGGGTTTCTTAGTAGGCGGTGACTGGTAACGGTGATTTAAGCTAAAAAAATATGGATTATTATGTTAATTCAGCAGTTATTTATTTAAAAATATAATTTTTAAATACTTCATTATACATGGCGAATTCCATTTTCTCCTTTGCTATTTTAAATTTTATTTGGAGAAATATTAACATTTTTCCCTTTTTACCTACACCTATGTATTTGTGGCTGCCTTAAAATAATATATTATCAGATAACCTACTTTTTTTTAATCGCTTTAATTTTGAACTCTTAATGATTAAGACCATGAACCGGCACTGTTTATTAAAATGATTTTTAGAATTGTAGAACCATCTGCCCTAATAATGGTCACTGAACTTTCTGAAACGTTGGCAAAAGGACGGCATTATTATGCAAAAATCAATCATCATAATAATTTAAACAAAAAGAATTCAAAAAATTTCCTAACGTATGATGAATGATAAAAAAATATATTCAGCGGCGATTTGAACGTTTGTAGCGCTCCCCGGTTATTGGCATAAAGCGGGAGCTCAACGCTTGAGATTACTTATTCCAGAAATTTTACAGATAGGTACAGAGAGCACGGAACATTTTAAGTACGCGGTTACTCCCACCTCGCAACTCCCCTACCTGTTTGTCGACCCACTGCATCACGTTTCACGAAGGGATTCATGGGAAGGTTTAGCAAAATGTTGTTTTATCTCTTGACTAAATTACCATTTAAAAAATCTGTTGCAATAAAAGTGCATTGTGTAAATAAATAATAAGTAGGGAGTAATACACGATTTTAATTATATCTTTAAAGAGGTAAACTATGAGAGGACGCGGTTGATTCCTAACACCTCATTGTTCAGAGAAAAAGAACTTGGTTCTACCTCTTCCTATAAACACCTGTAATGCAACATTTAAATGCCCCGCACCAAAGAGAGTATTACAAAATAAAGCATCGGTACTCACGGCAGTTAAATAAAACAGTTAGTGGAATATCACCGGCACTTCTGAACATTCATCATCTCCCTTCAAAGATACTACTTGAGATAAATATGCACTTTTCTACGGCGGATTCAGCGAACTGTAACAGCCTTGCTAGATCATTATAAGACTAGAAGTAATTGAAACTGACGTCGATTAGGTCGAACTGAACAACCGAGAAAAAGGTCTATTTCAACTGACAGCAGACTGCGGTAACACTTTTGTGTGAATCTAAACATAGTGTTTCGAATCTAACTCTGCAATTTGTGGAGAACAAAACAAACCCATCAGGAAACAAGAAAACCATTTGTCATGTGTGTGTCTATGTGACTGAAGTACTTTCAATTTTGTCCTATTTCTGGTGAAATTGATCACTCATTCTCATACATCGAAAATTCTTGCGCAGATAATCGATTTAATTGATCTTTCTAAGGTAGTCTGTAGTCCTCATGTAAATTGGCGAAATTGGCTATGAAATAATTTAACCCTTATTCATATCTATATAAATATATGGATTTTGATAGCGTTTCCATTATAATTTAGATAATTTCTTCCGTTAACGTTCAGAAAACGCTATCAAAATCCATTGCGTAGTTTAGAAGAACTATGCGCACAAACAGACAGACGCGGAGGACCTCTTTATTTTATACTATTTAGAGATTATACTAGCTTATGTGTACCCAGCGTTGCTTGACTTGTCTCTACTATCTGTAAATATAATGAGCATTTCTTATATATATATAAACCTTTCGGAAGAAATTCTCTAAATGATAGTGAAAACCCTATCAAAAAGCGCACAAACAGACTTTATTGTAGTGTCATAGAGATTTTTCTATGTTTCCGTAAAATGTGTAATACCTAAAAGAATTCGCGAACATACAGTAATTACAACACGAATATTAACAAACCTTTTTTAATCAATATATTATTATCAGATGAATGGAAAGAATTCAAATAAAAGGGTTTTTTAAAACGAACAATCACATTAGTATGCTTTGTGTTAGATTTTAATTTGTTTTGTTTCACATAAGGTTGAATAAACACATTAAAAACAGTATAAGATGAAATAATCAATTAGAAGGCAACCTCATGAATTCCAGAATAATTGGTGTTTATTTTGTCGTATTTTGATTTCAAACATATCTGTTTCAAAGCTTAGCGGAAATCGTTATTTTCCTTCAACGTTGAGAAACAATTTTCCTTTTTACTGGATTAATTAAACATGACCGTTGAGGAATTCTCCCCCCCTTCCCTCCCCTTCATACACCCTCGTCAAAAGCTTGTATAAAAACCTGTATTTTTCTTTTGACGCTTAAATTAATTCAATGATCGTATAGCTGCAATTTGATAGATAACCTTCGTCTGGTCAACTCTCCTGGAGGTCTAGCACTGACGATCGATAAAGCCCTATGCCAATAAGAAATTGACAAAAACCGTCATTTATGCTCAGTTAGTGATTATTGCGAACACGGTCATAACATGATTAGGACAGTCGGTACTTTTAGGCCGCCCTACAAAGTGTCGGCTGTTAATATGCACAAATGTTTGGATAACGTCGTTCATTATTCAAAATAACTTGCTTATTAACGAAGTGGGTAGGGGGTGATCTACCTAAGCTCTTAGAACTGAAAAAACTTTATACACGATCCAGAGACTTAATTAATTCATCAAGAAAAAAACTCGTTAGTTATGACAAATGACCTCATGAACTAATTAACTCTCTTTTAGGGTCGAAAATACATGCGAACTGCCAATCTTTAAAAAAGGTAATATTTAGTTTAGAAATTGTCAATTTATTAGTTAGTTTAGTTTATTCAATGTATCTGCGCGTTCAACACGCTCTTCTGTCCTGTTCAGGGTGGATAAATGTAAAACGAACTCTAAGCAAAATTCTTACCTGAACAGACTACGCAATAATTACAATAGCGTATTATCCAAGGTGGATATTTTCGGTTGCGAACATACCAAATACAATAGGTACATAAAAAAATATTTCTCTAATGGTTTGTGAAAAATTTTATGTGTTTATTGTTTATATTTCTATTATGATTTGATTTAAATGTGTTTTTTTGTAAATTATTCGTTTTATGTAATCTTTTGTTTCGATTTTTTTTAATTCATATTCTGTCTCAGTAGAGGTAAAGTCTCAAGAAGGAAATCCATAATTGTTTTTATTTTGGCTATAAAATACTCATGTACAAACTGAAATAAATGTATACTAACGATTTCCCGAAAATTAATAGTAGTCGACGGACTTTTAGGAATGTCAATACATAAAAGGATGCGCTAGTGTTGCCAATCGAATTCTAATTTATTGCGTTATCGAAATCGGTCTGCTTATTAACAGCGTAACCGTGCTCAGGAAATTTGTATAAAATTATCGGTAGTTACGCCTATCAATCCAATATTGTAGAAGTATAGTATGTTACTGCGCTAGATCCCTGATCGGGTACAGTAGGATTGGTGTACCATGTTTTGCAAGTAATGACAAACTCTCTGAAGAGAGACCACGTACTTAATCGAATGATTACTAATAATGACATTAAACTGAGTTCAATGACTATAAATAATTCTCTTTCTGTAGGGCTTTGTATATTGTCTGGAACTAACTTTTTTCTTCCAATATGTTTCCCCTCTCCCGCTTCCCCGTTCTTCAGTCTCGTAAACTCCAAACATTCCCCGAAATGGAGCTGCCACTATCCCAATTTCCTTCAATAGCCTCTCAATTTGTTCTCTTGTAAGATAATCACATACGCAAACGAGTCTGACAGATTTCATTATTAGAAAGAAAGAAGTTTGAAAAATATGAATGAATGTGATTAACTGTTGCTTACTTATGAATTTAGTTTTAGTGTACCGAAATAAAGATATCATCATGATTTCTTTTGAGTGTCTGCTTGTTACTCTGTTTCAATGAACTCCAGATCTCCGATTTACTTTGAAATTAAAAGTCACTTTCAAAATTAACCTGATTATAATAAAGCGATAAATTATGAAAGTAGGTACATACCTACGTGAAAAATATTATTTTAATATCAATCCTCTAATTATAATATCCCGTAATTATTCGCGGGCCTGTGCCAGTACTTTTACATAACATTCCTACTGTAGCGTCGAGAAAAATCTAGATTAACTAATTAATAATAAACCGCTCGACCTACTTAGTACCTACTCCCGAATTCTGTACCTGCAGTCCAAATCGCATCGTAAACAAAGCAACCTACGTACTTCAAGCACCTACTTGTCTATCGACGACAATAACATCGTAAGTCCGTCTTTCACATTACGAGAACTCGCCAGAAGGTTCGAGTCTACGGCCTATGCATAATTGACGCGCTGTCGAAGGTTCCTGAAACATACAGTCTGTGCGATTGCCTAGGATTTAGTTGCCATCCACCTACCTACTGCTGCCGTCGGCCGTGTAGTATAAATATGTCCAACGCAGCGAGTCAGTCAGTCAGTCATCATTCTGCCGCCAACGATTTACTAATCTCACGAGTGACAATCGGTGCGCCCCCGCGCCCCCACGAAGGAGAAGATACCCGGCTTCGCCCGTACCACCATGGACTTCAGCGGGACATCATCATAGCGCCTTGTCCAGATCGCCGTTCCTGGCAAGCGCTACTCGGATTACAAGAGCCCTGGTTCCAGTGTCTCTGACCAGCGCTTCTTCTACGCTACCATGACCACCACGAGGGCATGCAGCATCCTCACTGGTCCACGCCGCTCCCGTTCAACCGCCTACAAGGTCCGCCGCACTTTCGGCCTTCCCGTCAGCACTGGAGTGCCTGAAGACCTACGTTCTTCGCCAGTGCCTGACAGTCATCGTGTCCAGATCACCAGCGCCCGGCGTCGACTCACTGACCCGCGCCTGACCAGCACATCATCGCAGCAACCGGAATATTCTACATCTGTCCTACGTCATCTCCTCGTCACGGCAACTGACTCAATAAACACAGTGACCTTCACGACACGCCTTTTATTCCGTGCCTTCCACCTGATTCCGAAACTACTAATAAACGTGTTTTAAATTTTACACAACTCATTAATAACACTTTACCACAGAACAGTTAATATACTGAATTCCACAAGTTATTATTTGTTTGGCATGTCCATTAATAATTTTTACGTCGACCAATTCAATTTATCCACAAACGCAACGTTTTTTCAATGCAACTCAATAAATCAGGTATCATTAAAAATCCCGGCCAAAAAGCTTCAATCAAATATTTTGAATTGAAAAAAAACGTTTGGGGAAATCAAAAAAACATATTTTTTCAGAAATTATTTCAGAAAAAGATTCGGCTCCTTGTATGAATTGCCCCGGCAAGGCTGAGGTACTGGATTCAAATCCTAAATGCGACCGAATCTTTTTCTGTTTGGAATTTTTGTTTGAGAGTCAGGCAAATATTGTTCTCAATGAAAAAAAAAATGTTTTTAAATATCCATAATTATACACAGAATATAATTATATACAGAATACACAGTTATCCATAATTATACACATTGCAAGTGGGTAATTTATAATTATAATTACAATACGGTTTTTGAATGAGTTTATTATACCTACGGATATTGCAAGATTTTCGAATTTGTATTTTTCAAATGGTAGTTGTAAATAATGTTCCTTGTAGCTACCTAACAAGAGTTTGTTATAGAAATTATGTGATATTCAGAGTGAATTTATTAGTCGTACTTCAATATAAACACTCAATCTAAATATGGTATTTAAGTTCCATTTCTTTCACAGAATTGGATCAATTCATCAAGTATAAAAAAATCGTGTTCAAGATGCGTGAAAGTTCTATTCCAGTAATGTTATTACTTCAGTTTAATTTCGTTAATTCTTTCCTCTACTCTTTGAAATACCCTGTCATTTTCTGGAATGGGATGTGTCGTTTGATACGTATCGGTACGATCGATTCCTATTTACACGAAAGGGAAAACCTTTGAGGAAAGCCAGGCTGCCCAATAGATGGTTCCTTCTCTTCCTCAGATTCTCCAATCGTCGTAACATCATGTGAACCTCCTACCCATAGAAGTTCGTTAGATGCGATTTCAAATTTTAGGCCAAAATATTATAGTGATTTATTTTTCGTATATTATGCCGTGTTATCTCTTTCTTTAGCCAACATTTTGGACAGAATTACAGTGTCTAGTCAAAGATTGTTTTTTTTTTCTAGAATCTTGAAGTGTTGAATCATTTAAATGTACTGAATTAAAAGTTACTGTTCTTTGTACAAATACAACAGCGTCATTGCGCCTCACATTTTTTAATTCGTATTGGTATTTGTACCTGGCTATCAAAGACTTTTAGAGTCCTTGTATTTTCTCGATAGGGAAATATTTGTTACCTAAAAACCCTACTAAAATTATATGTTTTGGAGCATCATATTCTAAAGTTTCAGCATCACCAGCAGCTAACCGCTGCTATATACTATATACGTATATGTGCGTGTTATTTTTAGTGACGAACATTCAGCTGTGCCTTATTTTTTTGGGAATTCCTTACGCATTTACAATTTTTTTTTTTTGATTTTATGGATTCATTCGTAATCTTACTTAACTATAACTAGCTAGGGCTTATAACAATACCCTTTCATGTGTCTAACTAACTAGTACTGCGGCTCATTTGGCCTTATTACTAGTACCTTCTGATTTTTGTATTTACTTTGCTGATTTTACTTTACATTAATGTGTTTTACGAGGAAAAATTCTTTACTGACCTTAATAAAAACCTAGTAAAAACGACAGGGAAAAGAAAAACCATAAGTTCTGAACTTTTTACCCTTCAATTCCATTATGGTTTATTGAATGTAAATATTTCATTTTTCATCTTGGGCTGCGTCCTTTTAGCTTTAGTGGTCCTGCTGCACCTACGTCCTACATAAATGTGTTTACTTGCATATCTACCTGTTGGGAGAAAACAGTTTATGAAATGTTACATTTTTTAATGAAAACAGTACCTAAATTCCAAAAAGGATACGTTATTCTTCTTCGCTGTCATTTCATGGAATTTCATTATGAGGTGTTTGGGCATTCTATGTTTATATGAATTATAATTCCCCAGCGCTTTAACTAACGGATTATCCGGATTTAGAGTGTTGTTAAATCGTGACGTGAGTTGGTAAGCGTGCTCCCTGTATTGGGGTGAAGTGTGTGCTCATCTATGTAGATGCGATACCGTGTTGCCAGCTCCAATTCTCTAAGAGCTGGTATTACAGTGTAATTTTAAATGGTTTTCGTGTTTCGGTTTTATTGGAACCGTCAATTACCGGATACCTAGAATTACTGAGTTTAGCCCCGTCGTTTTTGTTAATATTATTAGGATTTTTATACATTTCAATGGCCTCATTTATTGGGCAAGCTCCGTGCGTTTTGGGTCTTCCTGCGACTTCTGCGACAAATCTGAAGTAATGGGCGGTTTCAATTAAATGCTCGGTATTTGTAGAGTTGTCAGGATGGCTGAGTATACAGACTCAAAAGGTTTCTGATATCCTTTTGGAAATCATCCGTACTGTCTGCCCTTCATACACTTTTTCACATCCGTACAGCTGAGTTTATAAACGCCATCTGTCTCCAGAAAAACAGTCTCTGTCTCTCTGAAGACAGTCTTGATGCTTTCTTTTCTCAGTATCTGGAAATTCTGTCTGTCACGTTGTGAACATATGACAAGAAAGCGCAGCCTTTTGGCTCTTGTTTAATCTGTATTCGTTTGGGGTAGGTTTGGCTATTACGAATTGTTTTATCTGTTTTGTTTGAAGTCATATAATAGGTCAGATAATGTTATTATTTATGGGGGGCATTTAGTTGAGAGAATAAACTTTTTTAACTGTGTTGTAGAAAATAAAGAATCTATTTGTTATTCAAACTCTTTCACTCCTTACTCCTTTTCTAAGGTACTAGCATAATAAGTTACTCGGAAGCTCAATGATTCATTCTTCTTTTCAAAATGAAAAATTGACATGAAATGAGATTTCACGGAGCGCTTTTTATACCATTAATGCAATAGACCTATGGCAAGAATGTAGTAGTTAAAATGCAATTTTCCTTACATTTTTCACCCTTGACAATTGGCAGATACACCTGGTCAAAAATAATTTGGGAAACATTTTTATTCGATTTTTTTTGATGCGGTTAGTTCAAACGTTTTATTTTTTTCATCGCAGTGACCGAAAAATATATTGGTGCATTGTATTCGTATAATTATTAGAACGTTTCGCAGTATTTAATTGAAGCATGTACCATGAGTAAAGTTCGTTTGCTCTTTGTGGGAGTATCCATAAATAAAAATTTCAATTCATTTTGGAGGATGCATGCGTTTTTTAATTTTTTTATTAGAATACATAATTTTTTTTTAAAAAGGGGCAAAAGTTATTTCATAAAGTTGTTGTATCATTTTTTTCAATTGGCGTCAAATGCCATTGTGCTACGACATTTATGTTGTAGACAGATAGAGAATTAGTTGACAACAAGCCATGGAGTGATACCCATCTGAAGAAGTTGGAATTATTGTTACTGCTTATTTGGTAAAATTTTGGTCTGTTGTTTTGTTATTGGGCAGAAGTAATTTCGTTATTTGAATTGGCTGCCAATTTATTAGAAATTATAAAAAATTGGGCGCATGAGATGCATAATTGCTCACGCACATGATGTAGGACGACGAAGAAAACGACGATGAAATTCACGCTGCGAAAAACAACTGACCGGAAATTGGTCAAACAAGCATTAACAATAATTCTTCCTTACTCAGATGTATATCTTTCCATTACTTTTTGTCAACTAATTCTGTCTTCAACATAAATGTCAAAACACAATTAAATTTGACTAAATGTTCATAAATTATAGCACTTTCACATCACGAAATTACTTTTTCCCCATCTTGTATATGGAAAATTACGGCACATATTGAACTGGAGATTATTATTATCATCGATAAAAGAACATTATTACCATCGATATTTGAAAGTGTCACAATTTAAAAAGCAAAACAAGGTTCTATCAAGAGAATGATTGAAAGCAAAGTTTTGGATAATAATGTTACGTTGAGCTTACATTAGAACTCACTGTAATTAATTACAAAAAATAGGGTTTGGATGTCTAGACTTTGAGTATAAATCATCAACATGCCTGTGAAAAATGTGTTCATAAGGCCTCTTCATTTTTTTAGACTCGCTTACATTGTAGAAACAACATTTATTATTGTGTTTTTAATTATGAGGCGGTCGAGGGATGAGGCTCTCGAATAGTAAGCTGGAGGTCACGGGTTCAAATCCCGGTGAACGCATGTTCTTTTTATTTGATTATTTCGTATTAATTCAAAAATTACTCATTTAAAATAGTAAATAGTATATTTACGACACGTTCCAGAGTGGAATATTCTCTCAGTATCGCCTTGGTGTATGACCGCCATTCACAATTGAAACGTTGCTTGATGTAGCTTTGGCCGTGTTTAGTGACAAGATCTGAATAGCCAGGTACTCATTATGACATACCCAATTGAGATGGTTGGGAGCAGTTAGAACTCTTGTGAGGTTTCACATAATAAATAAAAAATCAATCAAGTAAATTAAAATATGTATATATTTAACCGACGGAATAACTGACCGAATTATGGCTAATTAGTGCATGAGATTCGCACCCTGGCGTCAAGGGTTCATTTATCTGTTAGCGGAGTTCCTTTTGTAGGAATAAGTTTAAAAATATCGTTAAAATATTCGCACGCTAAAATGATGGATAATTTTCTACTAAAAAAAAAATTAAGGAAACCACCAAAAAATTTATTTCTTTACATCTTTGAATTTGGAAAATGTTTATTACCTTACCGTTCGTATCAAAATATACCGATCAAACGAATCAAATGAACTAAAGGATAGCGATATTCTGCAAACCTATTTATAGGAAAATAATTCACAAGAAATTAACTCCACATGAACTAGCACAAGGATGAAAACGGCAGCTGAAATAAATGATGGGTACCCATGTGAGTATCAGAAAACCTGACCACTATAAAAATATATCGCAATAGCTTAAAGGTGATAGTGGAGGCATATAGAAAAAATATACATTTCTATATACAAAGTGCAATGCACCAAACAAACAATAATCACCTTACCTCAGAAACCAAAACAACAACCATTAAACTAACTACATATTCATCAAACTACCACTGGCGCATCTACATCGACATTTATACAGGATGTTAAGGGATGTACTTGACTTACTTTAACTGGTAATTTCTGACACTCTTTAGAGTTAAAAATGTAAATGAAAATTTTGTTCTCCGGTGATTTTTTTGATTTTTTTTTTCAAAGTTTTTTTTTTTTTTTCTTAAATGAATATTTTTTTAATTCTTCTACATATCGCAGCGTGGTAACTCAGACAGGTAACATTTTAACCCTATCGATCCTAGCTATCCAATTTTCTAATAAAAAAAAAAAAACATCAAAAATGAAACCGGAGACCGAACTTTTATATTCGTTTTTTACTTTAAATATTGTCTGGAACCACTGGTTAAAGATAGTCATGAAAGTCCATTATCATTCAGTATATGTATTTTTATAACTATTTTTCTATATAATAGCTCCACAGAGGAGGACCCGAGAAGAATAGTTTTTAACAGCGAAAGATAAAAACTTTTTTTTGTGTATTGTTGATATGTACCCATTTCATACAATATTGACAGCTCGGTCTTTGAAAAATTTACAACCAGTTCTGTACCTACCTTCTATTATTTTTTACCTAATAAGTAAATTTGTATATGTTATGTTTTCTAAGTTTAATAACTATTTTATTATTTAAGTAATATTTTTATAAGTTTGTAATTAACTTTCTTATTTTCTTAATATCATTGTGTAATTAAATTTACCATCTAGGTTCATAAATATTTATTAATTTTTGGCTTCATCAATTAATGAAATTTTACATCTTATAAACCATAATGTCGCCACTCCCCAACTTAAATACGAGAAATAATTTCTCAATTGAGTTGGGCAGTTTCGTTAAAAAATATTTTTTTTTCGCGATCATCCTTGAAATATCTACATTCGTAAATTATTGTAATGTATTTGTATTTTTAATAAAAATTAAAAAAATTATGTACATACCTCTCAACAAATGGCGTTAGAATGTATACTTCAAAAATTAGAATATTTAGTTTATGTATTTCTAAGATGTGTCCATAGGAGGCAGTAATACCACGTGACAGAGACAACATTTCGGACGAACGTTACAGGCGAACATCTCAGTCGTCGTTTCTTTCCGCTTCAGAATAACTTCCTATTGAACATTTAAGAGAGACATTTATTGTAAATACCTCACGATTATTAACAAACTCGTTATCTCAGACGAACCGAAGAAATTATTGAAATCTCCCTATCGAGTTTATTGCAAAAAAGAAGAGAATAAATAGTACACTACACTATGTAACCATATTATATGTAGACCAGCTATAATATCCATTGCAAATCGAAGAACTACCATTAAAGGTTTTTTTAGTACTATTAGAGTGTCCACAGAGTGCCGCATGTCAGAATACAGGCGGCGCACGATATTCCTGGAATTGATTCAATTTGTACCTGCGTACAGGCGACCGCAGGCAGCTGACGCGACAGAAAAATACTGGCTCGAGCGGACTGAAGCCAAGTGGGGGGACAATTTCCTATGTGTTTTTGTAGCGTGAGTGACGGCTGAGCCTACCGCTCTTTCCACAGCCACTCGTGTTCAAATAATTAATGTAATTGCTTATTGACTTTCTACACCGAGAAATACTATTAATCTCTTATTTTTGCAGCGATATTTTGTAATTGACTTTCTGGAACTGTTTTTTACTGAACTGTGATTAAAAACTTCTTTTCATACCTATAAAATGGATGACAAATTTACGTTTTATAAATTTTGCAAAATTCAATAACTCTGACTTTTTCTCTACCACGTAATTTCACCACATGTTTAGATAGAGAAGTTGAAATTTTTCAAAACTCGCTTTCAGCGACATTCTATACTTGCGTTTTAATTGTCGTGAACCTTTTAAGCTCGTCGTCTCACTGGCTTAGTAGCGGTAAGGAATCGACAAAAACCGGAGACCCTTCGCAGGAAAATCCCAAAATGGCGGCGCTGCAAACTGTAGTGAACGTTACTTTTCTGTGCACGGTTTTCAGTTTTTGTCGATTCCTTTCCGTTATTGCGCCAGTAAATAGTGCAAAGATGGCTTAATACGCACTTACTATTATTATTTCACAGTCTTAGCTTTTGATTAACATGTCAGTGTGAAGAGGGCGACTGGTATTGATGGAGGGCTAAGTGAGACGAGAAGTTTAACTCATGACGCCTCGAAATTTGTCAACTAATCCACTAACCGGTCCACCCTAATCAAAACATAATCATAATATGGTATGTAACAGTCGTCAATCTATAATAGAACACTGAATCATTTTTTGGGGAGGAGCAACAATCTCAGCTATCGGTCATATGGAAATCGCACAAAAACCTATCTTAAATATAAAACTTAAAAAAACATAGAATGAGGGACACAGAAAAAATATTCAACATGTTTGACGTACTAGACATGTGCCAGGTATTCATAAAAACAGTACATAACCAAGTTTTTTTTACCAAAATTACAAATTTCAACAAACAAACTGACCTAAAAACTCTGACGGAAAACATAAACCTTGGACTAAGATAGACAGATACCCTGTAAAATAATGCAACAATCTTTTATCATACAAAAATGAGGAAAACCAAAAAAAGTTAAGATACAAAAATAAAAGATAATTTAAAGAACAAAATTGAAGACGTATAAGAATAAAACATATGAAGGTAATACAATCCATTTCAATACAAACTTTATTAAATACGACCGTACCTCGTAATAATTGTCGTTTTTTAATGCATTTATCATAATTTATATTATTTTTGACGTTATACTATTTCTTTATTTAAATTTATTATTCCATATTACCATTCTATTTAATCTTATTAAATTGTAAACTATGGGCCTCAGAACGAGCAAAGTACCCAGTGAGGCCCACATTATCATTTGACGCAGGAACGGCAAAAGGGCCTGATCGACTATTTGGTCAAAAATGAGTTATATGTACTGTTTTGATCAGACAAATATTCTTATCAAAACTGTATGATTAATTCATTTTTGATTAAATTGTCGCTTACCCCCTTTTGCCATTCCGGCATATAAATAATGTTAATTGATATAACAATACACAATTGATATAATATTATTATATCAATTAATTTAAAATATATACCTACTCGATATTTTAATATTTTAAATTATTTCGATATAATGTTTTCACTTTGTAAAGTCCGTGAAAAACCTGAAATACATATGACGCGAGCATTTCACATAATATACCTACAGGCGTTTCAGTGTTTCCATTTATTTCATCAAATTTAATGGGTAATAATAAAATAAACAACATTTGAAGAAGTGTTTTAAAAGCACAATATATATATAAATGCAAATTTATATGTAGCTGAGTGCATTAAATGGCAAATGGGGTTATTCCACACAAATTAAGATTAAAATTTCATCATATATTAAAATATATTTTTATCTATTAGTTGAAAATCTCATACCACCACCACAGTAAGCGGAAAATGTTGTGTAAGGCAGTCGAGCAATTAACCACGCTACGCCTGGGTGGGACACAGACGCGATCGCAACTCAGTCAATTACCGGACTTTATTTATAACATAAGGTATCTATGGATAGGTAAATGGAAGGTGCTCCGAGGAACAAGCGTCATTGATCCCTTCGGCACCCGTGCGTAATCGGAAAACACGTCAAACGCGCGCCCAACATATATGTATGGACACTGTAGACATTTGTCACATGCGAACGGGTCACTTCTACCAATACATTAGTTTCTTCAAGACCCGTGTTCTCTCCTTGCTCTTCTCAAAAAGACCATACACACAGCATCCCAATAGATGACAGCAAATTATTTTCTTCATGGCCTACTGTGATGAGTTAATGTAAAAAATCATAGCTTCATGCTTCGGCGAAGCTTAGCGCTAAGAAATGATTGACATTATGAATAACAGAAAATGAGCTTTAGATAAATTGAAGCTTTTTCCATCGTTTCCCTTGAGTATAATTAAAATAAAGTTATCGATTGCTCAATAAAGAATATAAATGAAAACTACCAAAAAAAGTATTTTTCAATAGAAATTTGTGATGGTATAAAAGTAAAATCTTTAAAAAATACGATATTGTGGCTTAGATTATTTGTGACAATTTCTCTCCATTAATATTTTTTTCTTTCTTAAAAAAATGTTCACAAAATAAATAAATGCCACTTCGGCGCTTGAAAACGAGCGTTTTTAGTCTCCGTTTGTCAAGCGATTTTAATGCCTATTACCTATTTTCGTGGCGAAATAAGGTGTACTGGACACCTACGCCAGTGACATCGACTGTAAATGCCAGTTTCCTCTCGGGGGTACCTTGGGTAAGGATTTGCAAAGAAACACAACTTGCGAATGTCGTCGGACAACTGACTGGTTGTGCCAGTTGTTTTTAATATTATTTGTGAATACACTTCTTGTGCCGCTAGTGTTTCGAATTTACGTGGATTAATTTGCTGATAAGTATCACTCAGCAGATTCATTAATTTCACAATTTTCACAAATCTTGAATCGTCCTCGTGAATGGTGTTTCCGGGGCTCCATACGCCTTCGAACAATAATGCGGCATCATTAATTTCACTTTCCATCAGCGCCATATTATGTGCCTGGTTATCGACCTCTTTCCTTGCGAGTCGTTTCTTTTCTTTTACATTACTTAGTGACAGTGTTTTTTCAAAATATTCTTCATTTTTATGAAGCTGCCGCACAAAGGTTGTCTCCGGTATATCCTCAGGCAGTAGTGTGAGGGTGGACTTCAAGCCACCCTGACGAGTTGCACTCTGTGCATTTTCAATATATTCATTTTTATGAAGATGCCGCACAGGGGTTAACGGTAGCTGTGGCTTTTCTATCACAGCCGTGGAATCTTCTGGCGGATCCTGAGACGAAAACGGTGTCTCCGGTGTATCCTCAGGCAGTAGTGTGAAGGTGGACTTCCAGCCACCCTGACGAGTTGCACCGTGTGCATTTTCATTTTCTTCATTTTCATGAAGCATCTGCTCAGAGGCCGACGGTAACTGTGTAACTTTCATCACATCCATGGATACCTCTGGTATAATCTGCTGAGGCGAGAACGATGTCTTCTGTTTTTCCTCAGATGCTACTAGATGGGGGAGCAACGAGACGCTACAAAGGTAAGCTGCCATCATTACACCCATTTTCTGTGCAGCCTCGTCTTGTTGATTATGGAAGCGCTGTATAGACTCTTCTTGTAGATGCCGGAAGCGCCATTTGCACTCTTTTTGCTCGTCTTGATTAAGCCGGAAGCGCCGAGTAGATTCTTCTAGTAGGCGGTGGAAACTTCGTGCAGATTCTTCTTGCCCACGATAGAATGACCGCTTTTGTCTACGAAGCTCTGCCCTCAACGGTCTAGCGATTGTGTCTATAAATTGTGAGTTACCGCTGTCGTCATGTGACTTCACTAATCCTCCCCTGGATGTAGGTGTTTCGTCACCTTTCCAGAAGCGCAGTGATGGTGTACACTCTTTTTCTCGGCTTTGTAAGTACCGAATCTCTTCCTGTTGACGTTGTAAGCGCCAATCTTCTTCTAATTGGCGTTGTAAGCGCCAATTCTCCTCCTGTAGTGCTAACTGTTTCCCAAGAAGAGCGTGAGTTGCCGCTATCTTCGGGTGCCGGCACTAATCCTCTCCTGGAAGCAGGTGCTTCGGCGCCATTCCAGAAGCGCAGTGACGGTGTCATGTTTCCTGATTTCTGAGGAAAATCCGGCTCGAAGGACCATAAACATATATAACATATTTTTAACCTATCACTTCGCAAAAATATCTTTCCGGAAATGTGGAAACTAACGAAAGTAACGCCTATACATAAAAAAGGAATAAAGTCAGAAATAGATAATTACAGACCTGTAGCTGTGTTGTCAGCACCCGCAAAACTTTTAGAAACCATAATTTATTCACAGATATATAACCAAACAAAATACGCACTCATCGAAAATCAGCACGGATTTCGTCCCACACTGTCACCTTCAACGAATCTTATGAATCTCATTACCTATATTAATAATTCATTTGAAAATTTTGTACCTGTTGATGTGATTTATACAGACTTCGAGAAAGCATTTGATAAAGTCGACCATGATATTTTATTAAAAAAATTAAGTGACATCGGATTCTCTCAGAATTTCCTCGCTTTTGTGGCTAGCTACTTACGCAATCGTCGTCAGTATGTCAGTTACGGACACCATATCTCTCACGAATACAAAACTAACTCCGGGATTCCCCAGGGATCGAATCTAGGACCCCTTCTCTTTCTCTTATTCATCAATGACATTGGCAACACTATAAACCCCTCAAAATATCTCCTTTTTGCTGACGATATAAAACTTTTCAAAGCAATCAAAAGTTACATCGATTCCATTCTTCTGCAGAACGATCTTGATTCTCTTGTCAAATGGTCGGAACTGAACAACTTACCCTTCAGTATTCAAAAATGCAGTGTCGTTACATTTACAAGGTCCAAAGATACATTCCTGTTCCCCTACCACATTAATAAACATGAATTAATACGTAAAAATGAGATTCGAGACCTTGGCGTAATTTTTGAAGCAAATCTCTCTTTCAAATCCCATATATCTGATATTGTCTCCCGTGCCAACAAAATGCTTGGATTTGTTCTTCGTAATTCAAGATCATTTACCAACGGAATCGCAATCCGAAGAACGTATGAAGCACTTGTTCGCAGTATCTTGGAATATAGCTCCATTATTTGGGCCCCTTCTGAGCAAAACCATATTCTCGAAATAGAAAAAGTACAAAAGAGATTCATGCGTTACCTATATATGAGGGAATATATGTACTACCCTTTCCTGTATCCATCCTTATTCTTAGCAGGAATGCTCGATCTTAATACATTAGAAGCCCGCCGAAAAATATTTTTAGGAAAAC
Organism: Hesperophylax consimilis; assembly: GCF_061612785.1. NCBI lineage: Eukaryota > Metazoa > Arthropoda > Insecta > Trichoptera > Limnephilidae > Hesperophylax > Hesperophylax consimilis. Next base: position 10,591,554 of record NC_142848.1, read on the forward strand.
ATTTTTTTAAGATAATCTCTGGAACTATACATAATCCACCTATTTTGAAAGAGATTAACTTATATGTCCCAGACAAGTATACTCGTGGAAGGTCCCATACCCTTTTTTATGCTCCAAAAGCGAGGACTTCTGCCTATCAGAACGCCCCAGTCAACAGAGCGACTGAACTGCTCAACGAGTCTGCATTGACCATCGACATTTTTAACGTAACCTACAGGCAGTTTAACAATTATCTTTTGACGTATGTCACAAAGTAGTGAAACTGACCTTTTTATGTGTTTTGCTATACTTTTTGTCTAATTTGTAATCTTCTCCATAATGTATTGGTGAATAACCGTTTTACGGAGAACATGAAAAATAAATAAATAAATAAATAATAAATAAATGTACTGGACACCTACGCCAGTGACATTGACTGTAAATGCCGGTTTCCTATCGGGGGTACCTTGGGTAAGGATTTGCAAAGAAACACAACTTGCGAATGTCGTCGGACAACTGACTGGTTGTGCCAGTTGTTTGGATATTTATTGAGTTCAAATTCAATACGTGTTAATGTACAGCAATTATATTTCTTATCTCTAAACAGGATGCATGAGAGCATTATGGAACCAAGAAAAAAAACCAAATTTTAATTACTACGGTTAAATCCCATTTTACACATGATACGTGTCCGGTGATAAGCTTCAAAGGGGATTTGGCGTCGTTAAATGCGTGATAACAGTAAATATTCATTTCCTTCAGTATTTTAATAATTATGTACGTACATCCACCTGCTGACCGGTACATAAGGCATTCTAAGAATATATATATTTTCGGTTTGTAGCTTCCTCTTATTGATACTTGCTATGTTGTTTATATAACAATAACACGTTCACCGCACCCTCCCTCATCTGTTCCACTCCCTCTTCATGCACCTACCCTCACCCATTCATCGCATACACTACCGCAAATTATATGCCCTAAACGGAGCGCCGCGAGCTTTTCAGACGGAAACTTACTTTTTTACATACGGAGCGATACAACATCCAGGACATGCGAAAAACCGAAGGTTTACTCCCATTTTTAAATTTATCGTTGGCTTGGCTTGCTTTTTACAAAATCACGGGTAAACAATTAAAAACCGAAACCAGGGAGGCGTGCCAACAAAAAATGCGTTCCGAAAACCAATTTTGTGCTTGAATAAAGAAATGAATATTAGATTATGTAAATTTGCCAAACTTCAACGGTTATGATTTTTTTTTATGCAAACCTTAAATCAACTCATTCGGTTGACCGAGCAAAGAATCGCTATTTCTTACTTTCTTCTTCAAAGGAAACAAAACGGATAGCTAACTTCTTGGATTTGTGTTTTTGATTAAAAATATTGTATTCTACCTACGGATAAAGTAAAATGAAAGCTTGGTGTAAGAAATGCAAGCGTTTTTAATGCGCCTACAAAGCCTGTGCAGTGAAAAATGAACAATAATGGTAAATGCGTTTGATATTTAGAAAAATGAACAATGATGGTGAATGCGTTTGATATTTATAAAAATGAACAATAATGGTAAATGCGTTTGATATTTATAAAAATGAACAATAATGGTAAATGCGTTTGATATTTAGAAAAATGATCAATGATGGTGAATGCGTTTGATATTTAGAAAAATGAACAATAATGGTGAATGCGTTTGATATTTAGAAAAATGAACAATAATGGTAAATGCGTTTGATATTTAGAAAAATGAACAATAATGGTGAATGCGTTTGATATTTATAAAAATGAACAATGATGGTAAATGCGTTTGATATTTAGAAAAATGAACAATAATGGTAAATGCGTTTGATATTTATAAAAATGAACAATAATGGTAAATGCGTTTGATATTTAGAAAAATGAACAATGATGGTGAATGCGTTTGATATTTAGAAAAATGAACAATAATGGTGAATGCGTTTGATATTTAGAAAAATGAACAATGATGGTGAATGCGTTTGATATTTATAAAAATGAACAATAATGGTGAATGCGTTTGATATTTATAAAAATGAACAATAATGGTAAATGCGTTTGATATTTATAAAAATGAACAATAATGGTAAATGCGTTTGATATTTAGAAAAATGAACAATGATGGTGAATGCGTTTGATATTTAGAAAAATGAACAATAATGGTAAATGCGTTTGATATTTAGAAAAATGAACAATAATGGTGAATGCGTTTGATATTTATAAAAATGAACAATAATGGTAAATGCGTTTGATATTTAGAAAAATGAACAATGATGGTGAATGCGTTTGATATTTATAAAAATGAACAATAATGGTAAATGCGTTTGATATTTATAAAAATGAACAATAATGGTAAATGCGTTTGATATTTAGAAAAATGAACAATGATGGTGAATGCGTTTGATATTTAGAAAAATGAACAATAATGGTAAATGCGTTTGATATTTAGAAAAATGAACAATGATGGTGAATGCGTTTGATATTTAGAAAAATGAACAATAATGGTAAATGCGTTTGATATTTAGAAAAATGAACAATAATGGTGAATGCGTTTGATATTTATAAAAATGAACAATAATGGTAAATGCGTTTGATATTTAGAAAAATGAACAATAATGGTAAATGCGTTTGATATTTATAAAAATGAACAATAATGGTAAATGCGTTTGATATTTAGAAAAATGAACAATGATGGTGAATGCGTTTGATATTTAGAAAAATGAACAATAATGGTAAATGCGTTTGATATTTAGAAAAATGAACAATGATGGTGAATGCGTTTGATATTTATAAAAATGAACAATAATGGTAAATGCGTTTGATATTTATAAAAATGAACAATAATGGTAAATGCGTTTGATATTTAGAAAAATGAACAATGATGGTGAATGCATTTGATATTTAGAAAAATGAACAATAATGGTAAATGCGTTTGATATTTAGAAAAATGAACAATAATGGTGAATGCGTTTGATATTTATAAAAATGAACAATAATGGTAAATGCGTTTGATATTTAGAAAAATGAACAATGATGGTGAATGCGTTTGATATTTATAAAAATGAACAATAATGGTAAATGCGTTTGATATTTATAAAAATGAACAATAATGGTAAATGCGTTTGATATTTAGAAAAATGAACAATGATGGTGAATGCGTTTGATATTTAGAAAAATGAACAATAATGGTAAATGCGTTTGATATTTAGAAAAATGAACAATGATGGTGAATGCGTTTGATATTTAGAAAAATGAACAATAATGGTAAATGCGTTTGATATTTAGAAAAATGAACAATAATGGTGAATGCGTTTGATATTTATAAAAATGAACAATAATGGTAAATGCGTTTGATATTTAGAAAAATGAACAATGATGGTGAATGCGTTTGATATTTATAAAAATGAACAATAATGGTAAATGCGTTTGATATTTATAAAAATGAACAATAATGGTAAATGCGTTTGATATTTAGAAAAATGAACAATGATGGTGAATGCGTTTGATATTTAGAAAAATGAACAATAGTGGTAAATGCGTTTGATATTTATAAAAAAAATTATGGACCCCGCAATGTTTCGCTATTTCTAATGTCTTTTTCGGCCATCTCCGACTTCTTTCACCATTCACATGTATACCACAATGTCACTGTTAAAAATTTCATCTCATTCCTTTGCAGAGATATTGAGTTAAATATTCCTCGGGCGTTCCCGACCGCTTGTACTATTCAAAGCAGCCTCTAAACACTCCTGGAACTAATAAAATCAAACTTCGAAATTTTTAGCGTTGAATTTTTTACGAGAATATTTATAAGAAATCCACAAAGATGACGTTTTAATGGTTGGTCCTCTTCGATATCCAAAAATAATTATAAATATGAGTGATACTTAGTATTTTTATCGCATAAATTTATGTTGCATTATATCAATTCAAAACCCAAAAAAATCGTAAAAAGATGGTTACATTTACAGAAATTATTCGCACGCAAGTATTGAAATAACCAAAACTAATATCATAATAACCTAACTTGGACAAGTTTTTCAATCTTCCCCGATGTTAATAGTTTTTATGTAGTGATTCAGTTGAAATGTTGTGTTGTTTTATTGGTGGACGTGAATGGACGTTTTAGAAGTAAACTGAGAACCAAATTTTATTTTATTTTTTTGGTGATCTTTAAATCAATATTTTTAAATCCATTCATACTACCAAACATCCGCGGAATTTTATTTATTGTCTTATAAAGAAGATTATTGAATACAATCGTGCTTTCCGATACAAGAACACTAAAGCAGAGATCTGATCGTGTACTTTGATCAATAACTAGCCGGACTATAACAAAGTATTCTAATACTTGGATGTAACTAATGGTGCTCAATACGGCAACTTCAAGTGATCGAAATGAACTTTTAAATGCATCTTGAAAATTCAAAAGGCCCAACCACTGACCAAACGATTCTCGAGGCTGATATATTGTTTAATGTGCTGCGGAGTTAACTGATGAATTATTTTGAGTCTAAATTTTGTTTATTATAAAAGTGTTATTTGTAATATAAGCGATCAGGGTGAAACTAACTGGCTTTGTTTTTTTTAATGATAAACTAATGTTTATATGACGAGGTTTTTTATGCAAAAAAGTTGGTTGTTTACATATGAAAAAATATTATAAGCAGAAATTGTTAATTGAAGTACTAGTACATATTGAATTATTAGACGGTATGGAAATAAGCCGACATAGCTCAGTGGTGCAGAACACCTGACTGGACATCAAGCGGATTCAATTTCCGTCGGCGGCATTTATTTTTACTCGGGAGATATTTTCATTAATTTGTATGGATATTTCAGAGGAGTAATTATTGCTTATAATAATTTGTTAAGTGACTTTGGATATCTTATAATATTTTCGATAAGTGATCAAAACACAGACTTCAGTACGATGCATATTGAACTTTAAAGAAAGATTGTTTAAAGTGAAATATGAAACCACGCTAAGACCATTCAGTGCATGTGTAGTTTTTTGTGATTATGGGTTCTATTAAGTCGGTACACGTTAAATGACTACTATTTCATTATTGAATATTACAGTACCTTTAACGCTTTTGAATCAACCCTTATTTGATCAATTCTGTAAACAAGTAGATAATAAAATCGGCAATTTGTCACCGGTTGAGAAATAAAGGCATTAAGGGGATAATCAGGTGTCGTTATTCACCATAAGCGGTCAAACAGGCTTTAATTACCCCATGTATCATCTCGGAACTATATTTCAAGCCGTAATTTACAGTTCAGAGGATAAACAAAGACTCTAAACAAAGGAAAATTTCCACATTTATGCTAAAATAATAACTTGTTAAGGTATAAAGAATAGAGATGTGGGAAGATGAGAGGTAGAAGAAGCCACGGACTCCAGAGGAAGACATGGCACAAACAAATTGACAAAATACTTGAATCCGCCCATGCCAAGAGTCAGGACAAAAGAAACGTAGGATACCTGGAGAAAACTTACTGATATGAAATATTGCTAATTTATCAAAAATCTGGTCTAATAATTTTTATTCCGTATTTTAACGAATAAAATTTTTACTAAGTAAAACAGGAATGTGTTATGAAGATGTCGGAACACGTGTTGATAAAAATTCTAAAATTGTCGCATCTCGTCACTGTATTTATCAGGAATAGCGCATCTACATGAACACGTGTTCCGATATATTCTGAATGGAGTAATATTTTGTAATTTTAGTAATATTTTTGGAAATGGCTTGCTATAACGTTTTAACAGGATTTTAATAAATCAATGTATTAGTCGATTGAAGCAAGGAGTGGGTGCTAAGACTGAGTTGTTTGGTTGTCAATCTTCTCTGCCTACCTACCCCTGTGGAGAAACGACGTGATGGTTAAATAGTTAGTTATGTACTGCCTCCTTCACTTTTATACTTACGTGTACCTCAAATTTGTTTTCTTCTCTGCAATGTCTTAGTGCATAACTGTTTTATGGAGAAAATGAATAAATATTTTTTTTTTAAATAACATTTAACATTAATAAATATCGTAATCTGTAAATCGTAAGGTTATTTATTGTATGAGATTTGTGGCATCGGCCGTGTTGCTTTTACTCCTATTGAGTCATATTTTCGAAAAGCCTTGTTTACATGTTCTACTTAATTTGATTTAATCGTGAGTTATTATTGTATGACGTTTGTTGCATCAGCCGTGTTGCGTTGACCACTATTGAGTCATCTTTTTGTAAAACATTGCTTACGTGTTCTAACTAATTTGATTTAATCGTGAGTTATTATTGTATGACGTTTGTTGCATCAGCCGTGTTGCGTTGACCACTATTGAGTCATCTTTTTGTAAAACATTGCTTACGTGTTCTAACTAATTTGATTTAATCGTGAGTTATTATTGTATGACGTTTGTTGCATCAGCCGTGTTGCGTTGACTCTTATTGAGTCATCTTTTTGTAAAACATTACTTACGTGTTCTACCTAATTTGATTTAATCGTAAGGTATTATTGTATGACTTTGTGGCATCAGCCGTGTTGCGTTTACTTCAATTGAGTCATCTTTTTAAAAAGCCTTATTTACGTATTCTACTTAATTTGCTTTACATTAAGTGTGGAGGTAAGTGTGTGAGAAATAGTAAGTATACATACGAATCCAGTTGATGTTTTATATTATCATGTTAATAACTGTCTGTATCTGTCTTTCTTACTTAAATAAAAATACTAGATTTGATTACCAGTTAAATCGGTAATAAGCTTTTTGACACAACAGCCATTCATGTAATTTAGATAACTAAATGCACATAGATAGGTACATTAGTGTTATCAATTTGGTAAATTTAAGATTTGGAAACAGAATAATGTAGAAATAAATAACTATCAGTCTTTGAGACACCAGTAAACCATTTTGTAAAAAACGCTTTTGCCTCATTGTTTCGCCTCTAAACAATAAGGGTAGAAAAGATATATTGTGTTGGTTGTAGGTTGGTGACTTTTTGCGAAAGTTTATCACGGGTTATGGAGGGGTGTGATAAGGTGCGTTGGGTTGGGATGGGGTGGAATGGGGTGGGATGGGAGAGTATAGTGTGTGCGGATAGACGGGGAAGGGAAGGAGGAGTGGTTTATTCTATTAACCCCTCAGGCAGCCGAGAAACCCGAAGAACATTAATTTAAAAGCTAAATTATTCCATGAAATATTTCAAGTGTAATTCGACGTTAAATTTCCTAACATTAATAGAAGATAGTTTAATTAAATTAAGAGATTACATTTGAATATTCTGATCTTTCGTGTTTCTGCGTAGGGCTTTATTTATTTTGATATAAATTTTTAATGTTTAACTTATAGCCAATCACAACAATCTTGATTAAGCAATGTAACAATTTATGAGTAATTATATGAAAATGAAATACTTTTCATACACCAGTTTTAATTTATAATAATTTACATGTTTCAAAGCCAATGGCTTTTTCGTCAAGATAATGAAAATTAACCGAAAATTTGTTTTTTTTCATTATCCTGTCGAAGAAACCATTGGCTTTGAAATATGTAGATAATTATTAATTAAAATTGGTATATAAAAATTACTTCATTTTCATATAACTCAAATTGCGCCACAAAGTAAATATGAAACTATTGATGAAAAAAGATGTCTCATTTAAATGGACAAAGCTTTCTATGGAAACAATCCGTGAGCAGAAAATATTTGCGTTGACTTTCAGACAAAAAGAGCTCCAAAAATTTATTCTCGTCAGATCTCACACGATTGCTACCCATATTTAGGTATCATCGTCCCAGCGACTTGTGCGATGGACGCATAAATAAATGTAGACATTTTTTTCAAATTTAATTGTAATTAAAAATTTTGCAATCTTTTAAAACCTACGAATTTGTCTTTTGTAATGTGATTTTTTTTTTGAGTGCCACCAATTTCAAAACAAAATGCCCAGAACTCTCCATAGCTCAACGTATTAAGTTTCTAAATACCCCATTGCTCGTCTAGGAGTTTTTTGTTTTGTTTTTGTGGTTAATTAATATTTAGCTTTATACTTAATTTATCGCTGTATTTGATATATAATGATGCTGATTTTTTTTTTAAATATGTTGATATGCAGTCTTGATAAATGGATATAAAAACTTCCGTAGATACGAAAAATTATTGTAAGGGAAATAATCAAAGACCAAAATATTTAGTAAATTATTTATTTAACTGACTTGTACGCACATAAGTTTCATTCTTTCATTCTTCGTATATAATTTATAAATTGAAAATCTTTTTTACATAGTTTTCTTTTTTCAAATAAATATAATAATTAAAGTTTTATTTAAATTAAATGATTTATATGAATTTGTTTGATTGTTGTTTTCATTCGTATTTATTCCAATTCCACAAATGAAATAATGTTAAACTTAATTAATTTTTAACAATTCCAATATCGTTATAACTTTCTTTGGCGATTACCTAAATATTTTTTTTATAATTTTCTCATCATATTTACAATAAATAAATTTAATAAAACTTTATCATAACATTTTTTTATATTGTCTACAATTTAATTTAATAATTATTATCTGTACAACTGAGTATATGTCCTCATTTTAATTAGTAAGTAATTAGGTATGTATACTAAATCCCTATTCCATTATTTTAACATTAATACCAAAACAGATATACTTTCTTAACAAATGCTATTTTTGCCTCGTTACCATGACTTTGTAACAATTTCAAAAACAATAATATAGAATTTACTGGTTCCCAAAATCATTGAAGTCACAGGATTTAAAATTATTTTCAGGTATAGTGTGATATAAAATCAATATTCGACCTAAAATTCTAAGCTAGATTTTATAACAAAGTATAATTTATGGCTGGTAACTGATATTATCATTCTTTAAAATAAAATAAAATGTAAAGATTGTAAGAAAACGAACTTTTTCTTAATAAATATAAATAGTCCAAAAATCTCACCCTGGGGACAAATCAAAACCTACGCATTTATGGAAGAGTGATGAGAAAATACATATTTTAGCGTAATATTCTGTAGTGCAAGGTTGGAACAGATTTTCTGAATTTTTATATTTTTTTGTTTATTTCGTGATGCCAATCGTCTCAGATTCCAAAATGACGGTCAAAACTGAATATATTTTTTGTTGTTGTTTTTTTTCGTGTTATTTTTCGTGTTATTTTTCACTTTACATTTCAAATAATTTCGAATCACAAACATAGTTAAAATATCGCTCATGTAATGCAACAGAACTACAAGTTCAAAAATCGCATTTTTTTTTTTTAAATGGAGAAATATCCGTGAATTCACCCACCTTGTTGGATTAAAAGACAACGTTTGATATTCATCTAATTTTACAGTTATTGTTAAACGTTCAATGAAACTATTTACAACTTTATTCCAATAGTTAACATCTTCAGACTGGTCGGATAACTGACCAGACTTACAATGAACTTGATTAAAACCGGTTCAGTCTGAAAAAAAATACAATAGAAATAAAGTTTTAAATTGGTTTCACGATGGAATTCTACCAAGTACCCTAAATAATTAACACTTAGAAAAATATCCTTGCCTTATTAAGAAACATGCAACGTAAACAATCAGTTTTGAAAGATTTGAAATGTTATTATTTAGTCACTTGGAAACACTATTATTATTAATAAACTTTTTATTCACAACATTAATAAAGAATTTCTTTACTCCCTCAAGAGTGATTCAAAAAGTTCCACTGACAAAATTCACTAACAAACAAGCTTTTGAAGCTTTCGTTAAATATTTTTATTTGAGCGTCATATTTGCACAATACTGTCATGTATAATATTATTATTTTATTTTGTTTGTACATACAAAAAATAACACATTTTTAGAACTACAGAATACTATTGTTTTTTGTTCATGAGACATCCATAGCCAATTTGGCGATAATAATGATGGTGGTGAAGTTGATAGCCGCAAGCTTGCAACTCGCGCTAGAGCTCGTGATTGAAACGTTTCTCCTCGAAATAACAGCCATCTTGTCGCCTGAAACAAAATAAAACATATCCTTTAGATCTGCTCTGTGTCTAGCTGGTACCCCCGTACAATATTCACCGTCACTATATGGTGAGATAATCTGGACGTAAAATAAAATTTTCAGTGGTGAGGTGAAACGAAGAAAATTTTATAAAATTCTCTCTTAACAAAACCATAAAATATTTACGACATCTAATGAGTTGAATTTCCATATTATTAGACGGTTAGCGCGGCTATATATTTTTCATAGCGCGGTAATGATAGGCACATATCTTCCTAATTACATTATTAATCTTATGTGGTTTGTTTCTAACGAGATTTTCAGTTCATTTATTACTCACTAAACGAAAATAACGCTCTTCGGTGTTTCCTTGACAACTCACTTAGTGGTTAATATACCTTCTCACCTATAATCTTGAAATTATATTTTTTTTAAATATTTCCCATATTACGGGAAATATCACTTCCCATATCACCAAATGTTTAAATACCGACCAAAAACATTCTAGAAGAAGTTAAACTGATAAGTATAACAAAATATCTTCGGGGATGTGGTGAGGAGACAAATGAAATAGGTAAGTTGTGGGGTCCAGCGTTTATTTGAGTAATTAGCCCAGTTGTGAGATGACTTGGGACCAATGAGACTGGACTTGTGGACGTGTTCATCACTGGGGATGACGATGAGTCTTCCTGTTCCTCCAGTGTAAAGCACGATAGTCGAAGGTATAATTGACCTTGTCGGCCCGGCCCAGCCCGGCGAAGATATCGCAGGGCCGAAGTGCAGACCGGCAAAAATGTCCAAAGCCAAGGCGCTAATTATAATCCCGCGGAGTTGATGATTATCCGTAAGCTCTCGTTTAAGGTCCGAGCAATGCCAGGCGTAGTAAGTAGGTCCGCAGCCCGTAGCTGCGCGGTAATGTAAGGCTGATTATTGACTGACTAATTACTTCTCGATGCGCCGTTATATAGGCGCGCGTGCATCGAGAATCTTCCGGCGAGTAGGTAGATGCGCCGTACCAACGGTGCTTCGTTAGAGGGTTCTAATACGATGCGTTTTGCATGGGCGAACATTCCCGAATATTCTAGTACGCATCGCTACATATCCATTGGGACATGACATATTGACATGGTTGTTTTATTTTTAGTTTTTACAAATGTTGTGTTCCCTATATTAATTCCCTATTATTAATTCTAAACATATAATTTAATTTGCAGTTTAACCATATTTACAGTACTATATAAAAAACTAAATTGAATTCATTTATATTTTCTGTTTCGTAAACTATCATTTTACCAAATAAAATAATACATAAAACTAAGAAAAATAAATCTCAAACGAAATATTTATTTATAGTATGTTTCTACAGATGTTCGTGAGAACAATCCAGCTACGAAAACTCAGTTAATACACATACAAATACAAAAATTTACTCAGACATAGGATTCATTATTTTGCATACATCTAAATAAATATTCGAGAAACAAAAACAAAACAAATATAATTACAAAATTATATAAAAGCTTACCAAACTATAAATAGGTAATACGAAAAAGGCAAGAGGTAAATAGAGATACAAATAGTGTAATGTTATTAGGGCAACATATTTTTTTGTAACAGTGGACTTTTTTTCTGAATCCGACAAAAATTATCGATGAAAATGTCTACTTCAGCACACCCTATCTTATTACACAGTCGATACATTTAAGTCAGAAAGCTAAAATAGGCGATATTATTTTTAAATGTATTCTGGTGAAAATTGCTATGGCGTCTTAAACAATGGAAATTGGGAACATAAATATCAATACATAATGCAGTACCAAGACAGCCGTGAATAATTTTGTAAAAATATATTCGATTAGTCAAATGATTTTTAATTTGTGATGAATTAATCTTCAAGTAATCAACTTATTATATTAATATCAATATAACTTTTGTCGATAGTTGGTATTTTTCGTTAACAAATCAATTTATATTGTTAATTAAGTAAATATAAGTTTACGAATTCAACGTAATAAAAAGCTTGTTAGCCGTGTATTGGATTCATGGGAAAATTTAAGATTTATAATTTATTTGAGTTAAGAATCTTTTTCACAAACTTTTTTTTTATTCAAATAATATTTTTTGTGTAAATTCTTTTAAAGATGCGAGATAGAATAAGTTTTTAAATTGTGTTTAAATGAACTGATTAGGACTGCCGGTATTTTCTGAATTTTAATAAGTGGAACAATTTTAAAGGTTATACTGAAAATAAATGTACGAATAAGGTCAACGAAATATTAAACAGACTAACAAAGAAGAAAGTCTTCGAAAAACAACAGAATTTTCAACGCTAATGAGTCCATTCAAGAAAAACATTAAAAATGTGTTAACTTATTCAAGGACACCTTTTCATGAAAAGAAAATACACTGTCACGATTTTTACTTTGTAGTGAGGACAAGAAAAATCCCTATAAATTCAATGTTTTCTAGGTGAGGCGTTTTAAGGCGCCGATATTTGTACAACGCACAGGACAGGGAAACTATATCACTAACCTTTTCAATTCAATTCAATTTGTTTATTCCTTTAAAAACATTACAAAATTAAATTTTATTTCGTTTTTAAGTACATTTGTAAAATGGTATTACATAATAGTTAGCGGTGTATAAACTATACCAGCATCAATAGAGCTTGCTTTTTAAAGGCAGCTTCACCGATGCTAAATATGTCGATATCCGAATTAATTCTGTTCAACAGCAAGACTGCTCTCCCCACCGGCATGACCATTGGCAAGTTGGTCCTGCAGGACGGGAGATAAAACAGTCTATGCTGTCGGTGACGGAGATAACCATCAGGAACATAGAGACTAATACTCTCCATGATAGTCGGATTTTCAAACCATCCACGAATCAGTTTGAAGAAGTGTGATACAATATGTACATCTCTTCTGACCCGTAGATGGATCATACCGAGCATGCCCAAGAGAAAGTCAGTAGGATAGAGCCACGGGTAGTAGCCATACTCCCTTAGGTAGAGGAATCTCAGAAATTTCTTCTGCACTTTCTCCAACATAAGGGAATACTTCACCTGATGTGGGCTCCAAACCACCGACCCACTCTCAAGCCTACTCCTAACCAACGCAATGTATAGCACTTGGAGAACCCGGGTGTCTCTAAAATTCATCGCAGTGCGTAGGACGAAGCCCAGCATTTTCAGTGAAGCACTACACGTCATTTCGATATGAGTATGAAATGTCAGCCTACTATCAAACATGATGCCAAGATCTTTCATAGTAGAGACACGTTTTAAACTTCGGGCATTCATGGTATACCGGTAAAACCAAGTATGACGTGCCCGTGTGAAAGAAAGAATGAAACATTTAGAAACATTGAATTCGATCCGATTCCGTTTACTCCAGTCAACAATTCTATTAATGTCCGATTGGAGTCGAATGCAGTCTTCTAAAGTTTTAATTTCCAAGAATAGTTTTAGGTCATCAGCAAAAAGAAGTGACCTGGAATGCAGAATATTTTCTGTAATATCGTTAATAAAAATCAGAAAGAGGAGCGGTCCTAAATGAGAGCCCTGTGGAACGCCTGAGAGCACAAGGAATAATTTTGACAAGAATATTCCATGAGATACAAATTGCTTTCTTCCATTAAAATAGCTTGCAAAGAATATGAGAAACCTTCTGAGTAACGTTGTGAGGCAGTTCAAAGATCGGGCTGTAGAAAAAGAATTGTTTGTGGGCTTTGAAGAGGTCCGGATTACAAGTAGGAGAATGGACAGTAAATCTAACTTCGGTAACATCAACTGTAAACTGGTGTTCCACTGGTGTCGTCCAGTTTCACGCTTGTGAAAAGGGGAAAAATGCTGCTGACTCATTCAACCAGTCTCCATTAAAATATTTGTAAAACAGACTCGGCATACTAACATTGCGCCTGTGCATTATATATGAAAACCGGTATATTAACAATGGGTTATCAATTAGGCGAAGCGCTTTCCTTTTCATAGAATCAATCAAGTTTATTAAGTGTTTGGTAACTCCAGCCCAGAGGTGGATTCCAAACTCAACTGTTAAACGTATCCAAGTTAGCAGCTGGTCACTATTGAAGGATCTGCTATCCTTATAAAAGAAGCCTGATTTACTCGGGCTTCTGTGTTGGCCCATGAACTTCTCTTAAATACTTACCGAAAGCATTTCAATGGATCCTTTATTAGGAAGGTTTTTCCCATTAAATTGCACAAGAGAGCGATTGACTCCCATTTTTTTAGATCAGACCGGCTTTGGTTTTGGCTCCTTCTCACTACCCTTTTAGCAAAATGTTACCTTCGGTAACGAAGATGTAGATGCTGACTAGCTGGATGTTGCTAGCGCTGCAGGGGTAGTTTGTAGAGTTCATATACCGCGCCGCGCCGGATGGTCATGCACGACTGGCTCTACTCTAGCAAGTGCTAGCTGGAATGAGGGTAAGTGTTTGTTTGTTTGCTTGCTACATTTAGTAACGAAGCATAGATGCTGACTGGCTGGATGTTGCTAGCGCTGCAGGGGTAGTTTGTAGAGTCCATATACCGCGCCGCGCCGGATGGTCATGCACGACTGGCTCTACTCTAGCAAGTGCTAGCTGGAATAAGGGTAAGTGTTTGTTTGTTTGCATGCTACCTTCAGTAACGAAGACGTAAATGCTGGCCGGCTCGGTGTTGCTAGCGCTGTAGGTGTAGTTGCCAGAGTCCGTGTCCTGCGCTCTCCGGATTGTCAGGTGCCACTAGCTCTACTGTATAAAGTGCTAGCTAGAATGAGGGTAAGTGTTTGTTTGTTTGCATGCTACCTTCAGTAACGAAGACGTAGATGCTGGCCGGCTCAGTGTTGCTAGCGCTGCAGGTGTAGTTGCCAGAGTCCGTGTCCCGCGCCCCCCGGATGGTCAGGCGCGATTGGCTCTTGGGCCCTGGCTCCGTCTCCACAGTGATGCCGCCGCGTGCCGTGTCGTAGTTGATCATCCGCTCGTTGTGGTACCAAAACACGTACTGTGGTGGTAGAGGACTCTATGTAAAGGAAAATAAATAATCGTTAGATTTATTATTAAGTGGTTATGGGTACAGTTTCCTTATTTAGCAATCATTTTATATTTTTGATAAATTAAATTTATTTATCAAATTATAGTGTTTCAATTGACACCTGCTATTTTTAAATTATTTAAAAATGAAGTTTTAATATCACTAACAATTTTATTTGGATACCATCATTACTAAGGTCAGCAGATCTAGATGTTAGTAATCGTCTAATCGAACTTTCTAGGTCAAATTGAGCCGTTTACTATGATCGCTCTTTTAGTGTAACAGGCCCGCTCATCTGGAATAAACTTCCTTCCTTAAATTCTGGAGATTAGTAGAGCTCTTACTTTTGAATTTGGCTGAATTTATACGGGCTTAAAAAACAAAATTATTTAAAAAAATCTTACAATTCATAAATCTTAACTTCTTTGCAATATTTTTAATAAGCAATATTCTAAAACTTCCGGTAATTGTTTGGTTTCGGTTGCCTCCTTATTGTACCTTTTTAAAATGTCTGCTCAGAAGATTTTCATTTCTGAGCACAAACTGCCTCCTGTTTTATATTATGTTTTAGTTTTAATATTATTGTTTTTTCTGTCCTGCTGTTATTTTTATTCTAAGTTTTGTCATCACTTTGTTTAAATAGTTTATTTAGTGTTATAATATTAGATCTGTATTGGGTAAGGCACTAATACTGAATTACCGTTTTTAAGTTTGTTATAGTTAAGCGCACTGAATAGTATAGTTAAGAGCAAGTGAAATGACACTAAAATGCAATTATTTAAGGAGAGAACTTGGTTTCAGAAAACAAGTTTCAAGTGCGGCGTTTGCCTAACAAACCATTGTCTTGTTAATTTAGCCAAATACAATAATTGTTAATGTTGTTCATTCATTAATTTCTAGGCCCAATGGCCTAGTGGTTAGAGGCATTGTCTCGGGAACACAGAGATCCTGGGTTCGATTCTCAGTTGAAACCGTTACATTTTTATTTTTCTGTGTCTTGTTCTGTTTCATGTTTCTTTTAGATTGATTAGTTTTATATTCTAATACTGAATCATAAACCTTCATTTTGGGCATAAAAATCAATCGTTGAATTCCTTTGTATCTTTCTGGCAGGCCCGCTATTAGTGGTCTTTTAAAATTTGATAATAACCGTGCCAAAATCATCAATGACCTCGGCATATTTCACAATATATTTTCATTGCCCCACGCTCTTGGAATCTGATAGAATTTACATAAATAAATTACTTAGTTCTAAAAACAACTTCGTTTCACTTAAAATTACCGTTTCTGCGAAGATCCCTGGCTTGTTCGCTTGACAGAGAAGTTATGGCAGTTCAAGGCTTTCAATTAATGATTTTACTATCGAATGTACAATTCGTTTGCCGACTTTCTCCAATTCGATAATTTAAGTAATCTGCTTTCAGGGCCAAAGTAACGACAGTGATGTTTTCCAAAAAAAAAGTACATAATACACATTACTTTTGTAGTTAATATCTTTTTGTGTATTAAAATTGACTTCATAATATGTGTATAAGTTAAGCATTTTTGAAATTGAAAATACACAATTGAAGTTACCTTTGTCACATGTTCTTTTCCATCAAAGCACCGTTATGATTTTTTTACATTTGAGTGGTCGTTGCATGTCAAGAATTCAGGGGTGCTAAATATTTATTGCCACCACACAGTATAATACGTACATACGAGTAAAAAATCTATTCTGGATGCCTTCTTCGTGTTTTCTTGCATACAAAAGTATCATCAAATTTTCTTTTTTTATAATTTTCAATTTTAAATTGTGTCCAGAAGCAAAATTTATTGTAAAAGAAGCTAAATATAATACGAAGACACATCATTTTGTAAAGCATGAGACATTAGAAGTTGTTATGCCAGTGATGTTAGTACGTACATTTATTAGTTAGATAGCGCTGGCAACACGTGAGTGCGCGCGCATTTCAGAATCCGAATAGTTCCGATCAATTCCGGACCTAGCCGATCGAGGCTTCGAGGCGACACTTGCCAAGTGGAAGTTCTAAGAATAGCTTAGTTACTCACTAGAATAGGAAGTCAGTCCTAGAACAGTACTTTTGTATTTCTTATCGTAAATAAAACTCGTAATCTCGACGAACTGTTTATAATAATATTAAAGACTCCCACGATTCTCTTCACAAAGGAATCTGATTATTTAGCCGTAATTTAAGGAAATTAATGAAGTGAAACATTATTTTTTTGACTTGGATTATCGCATAGCGCATAAAATTTTTGAAAATTGTATAAAATGTTCGTACAGATGTAATATTTCTATATTTATTTTGTTATATTTTTTTAAGTTTGAAGCATGAAAATCCAAACCATTTATAAATACAAATACACTTTTATGAAATATATAAAAAAACGAGTTATATGGTTTATCGCTGTAACTCATCAAAAATACTGACATCTTGTGCTTTCTTCTACCCCACGCAATAGAATATTCTATACATTATATGGCTTACAAAAAGATCCAACTCTATTATAGTCATTGACATTTACATGTTAAATAAAGTAATGTTTTTGTTCACATCACATCAAATCCATTCAAACATCGTATTATATTCATAGAACGTTTTTTCACAAAAACATGATATTTCTTTGTTATAAAAATAGGTTTAATTTCATTTAATACCGAGTGAACGGATATAATACAATATAACTTGCTTGAATAACTAACGCTTTTCATTTGTATGGAAGCGAATAAAGCAATTTGGTACTTAGCATAATAATATTTTTTGCATTCATTATACGTAATTTATTTCTAAGGAATGCTAAACAAAATACGTTTCATCGGAATGATATTTGCTTTTACAAAGCACTAGTGCAGACCCGTGAAAATCTGAAAAATCACGATAAGAATTACTCTCAGGAAAACACATTTCAAATATATAATGCATAATAACAAAATAAATTTCTTGTAAAAAATTATTATTATAGGTACCTTGATACTTCATCAATTTATCGCTTTGTGATAATCAGTTCCAATTTTTGGAAATGACACTTCTAAGTTCTAGAGTTCAGTGAAACATAGTTACGGACAGACACAACCGAAATTTGTATTAACGATGATGGAGGGATGATTAATTTTGCATCCATACCGAGTGAAAAACAATTAACTTCAGCTTAAGACGAGACAATGCCCTAAAATAAAGTTAGAATCTTAATGATGTAAGAAAAGCAGCTGTGCATAAAAATATGCCCTGTTTTATACAAATTACTTATACCCGACTCTACTTGATCCCACTCTAGAAATATTTGATATTTTAGTAATTCGTTCATCAGAAATAGTTAAAATTTGAGCTTCGAGCAAACCCCGTTATTAGAGTCTTATGTCGCCTTTGAGTAATAAAACACGCAATTTAAGGGCCTATTTTTAGGGCCTCAAATTCTCCGAAACAACGCGTCCTTGGAAATTAATTACTAATTCTTATAAGATTCCGAACGCCATTAAAAAAAGGAATCCACCAGATTTTTTAATTATCTTAAAAAATATATACCTAGATAATAAAACGACAAAAAAATGAGTTTTCACTAAACTTTGTAACAAAATGCATTTGTTTTGTTTTCGTTGTCAGTAATTTTAGTTATAAAAAACAAAAGAAGAGCAAGTATTATTTATTTTTAAATTTGCTTTAAAAAAATATGTTATTTTATTTCATCTACATAGTAAAATTTGTAAACGTAAATAGATTCATTAGAAAACAGACGTAAAACAAACGGTTAATAATAAAAAAAAACCTTTACTCTGTGCAAAAACGGACGGTCCGATTGATAAATTCCACTATCTCAACAAGCAGATTTCAAACTTCAGAGTACTTCTGTACTTATTCTACCGGTATTACAATGGAAGATGATCCGAGGAACTAGCGTCATTGATTCCTTCGGCACCGGTGTGTACTCGAGAAACATGCCAAGCGCGCGCCCAACATATCATTATGCACACTGTTTATACTTGTCACATGAAAACAGGTCGCTTCTACGACTCGTTCTTGAATTCAACAGCTTGGCTGTGGAACGATTGGCCGGCTTCTGTATTTTTCCCTCCTACATCAAAGGTCTCTTCAAACCCATGTTCATTCCGTCCACTTCTCAAAAAGACCATCCACATGGCATCTCCAGAGATGACATAGGCCTCGAGGGAAATTATTTTCCTCAGAGCCTCCTGTGTGGAGTTAATGTAATAAAAAAACTTGACGTAATGTTTATCGTTAATTTGAAGAGTTTCGTTGACCATATAAAATACTTAATCCAGTCCTATTCATTTTATTTGTTTATTTTTGTAATAACTTAATGAGTAAAACCTCATATTTTAATATTTAGTTTATTCGAAGTATGATACATTTAAATATGACCGAAGGAGATGGGGTCCTATTAGCTCAGTGGTAGAGCGGTGTCCCGGCAAGGCAAGGGTCCTGGGTTCTGGGTTCTGATTCTGGGTCCTAAATATGACCGTATCTTTTTGTCCTAGACTTGCAAAAAAGTCAATAGATGTCGCACATTAAAATAAAAATAAGATATGTTTATCTAAAGACACTGTCTAGATTACATTTAGTTCAGGTTGAATCTTGCCATCATACATAAAGATAGTTGCCCATAAAAATGTGCGGTTAGAAAAATGAAGACACTGTCGGTAGTTCCTATTCGAAGTATGATACAATTAAATATGACCGAAGGAGATAGGGTCCCATTATCTCAGTGGTAGAGCGGTGATCCGGCAAGGCAAGGGTAATGGGTTCGAGTCCTAGATGTGACCGTATCTATTTCTGATTCTTCTGTTTCAGATTTTCGTTTAGGAATCGCTTATATTGTCTTCAATAATTAAACATTTTATTTGTCCTTATCACTTTTTGTTTTTGTTTTTTTGTAATTATTGTAATTATTTAAATATCCGCCTAGTTATGCTTCACCTTTATTTATCTTTATAAAACATGGTCCTCCTTTGGTTTGACTCCTCAAAGAATACACACTTCGATTTTACATTATTTTATCTCGTGATGGAGTTAATGGGATCTTCTCATGAAAGGAGCCATACGTATAAATGAATTTAAAGCCCATACAGTGTATACAGGGTTTCGTAGCTTGTGGAAGAATATTTCAACAATATCGGGGAACACATTCCATATATTTTCCTCTTCCCCCTTCCCTACTAAATAGTAATTGGTAGGAATCAAATAAGCCGAGAAGTTATCCGCCCTATTATCTTTGTCAACGAGTTTTAACATAACATTTTATTGGGTTATATTCGTATGTTCAGCCATTCCGGCGCTATCTCTATCGGAGAGGAACATTCCGCCGTGGATATGTTCGTGTCTCTTGCTAAAACCTATTTTGTGCAAAAACATCAGTTTGTCGACTTTGTATGATATTTTATTTAAGGCTCTTTACTAAGCGTTCAAAAACAAGAAGGAAATAGTTTGAAAGGGAAATAATATGTAAAAGCGCATGTTAGAAAGAGCGCGCTAACGCAAAAAATAATAAAACACGACTTATTTTAGATAGAACTTCTTTAAAAAATAATCAGATTTTTTTGTGAATTGAATAAATATCCAAGAGACTTAAAATCAAAATGTATTTCCATAAATTAAACTTGATAAGAATGGAAAAATTCATGTGTGTAATTACTTTTTTGGATCGATAAATGTATAGATTATCTTCAAATATAACAATTTATAATAAGCTGTAATTATTCGCCTGAAATACGCATACAAATTGAAAAATTTATTTTTTTATTTTATTTTCAGAGCAACATATAATATTTTGACGAGCATCGTTAAAAACTATTATTTTCTTTAACGGTAACGTATAAAACGGATATGTGTTATTATCCACTTGTTCACGTTTAATTCAATTACGTTAAACTGTTTGCTCTTGTTAATTGGGTAGTTAAAAAACATAAAATATAATTTTACAATAATATTTTCCTCACTTTTTGTAGAGAGCTAACACTAAAATTGTGGCACCTTTTACGTGTCAGAATAAAAATTTGCCAAATTTTAAAATGATACTCTTCGAATACAGAGAAACTTACGAGCTACGTAGCTGTGATGCTAAAACGAGTCGCCTACTGATATGCTACTCTTTAAAACTGGTTTCCGTAGACGGCGCTACCCCAATAATACTGAACTTAAAAGAGTTAATGCGATGTTAAGTGAGTGATGGAGATAGTACTGATCTTCTTTATCTTTATTACAAGAATAAAATTTCATTTTTGAGAGGCGGGTTTGCGTACCGCCGCCCCGGGATCCATTTATTGGATAAGCAACATCTATGTCAAAGGTAATCCTAAGTGATTTAGCAGGGGTGCCCAGGATCATCGGGTGAGGTGTGTTCAAGATGCGCCTGCCCACCAGCGTTCCAGATCGAAAAAGGCTGTTTTGGGGAGACTCCTTAACCACTTCAACTGGTCTCTTGACCAGTGGCGGCTCGTGATTTTTCGGTTACTTTTGTGCTAATATTACAAAAAATGGCATTATTGATGTTGACGAAGATTTTAAGATAATTTCTTGAAAATCTTCATACAAATATAGATTTTGCGAAAAAACATATAAAAATCGTTTAAAGCTATAACAACATCAGAAATGCCATTTTTTATAATATTAGCACTCTAGTACAACCAAAAGTCACGAGCCGCCACTGCTCTTAACCCATCGCCTTGAACCTCAGTGAGAGAGATATATAACCCCAAAAGTGATGATGATGATGATGAGAGAGATATATTCACATGTCCGTCACTCCTGGACACACTGATCCTTAAATTCCCACCCAATCTTCATACCGTTTATCTTCCAAGAAATATGATTTAGTTCACCCATGCAACGAAATAAATATTAACTGTAAGACATTTGTCCTACCACTTTACAATGATGTCAAACTGACTTTTTCTGCAACCTCAATTCACATATTATCCGCTAAATCCGTTCTCACGTTTTCCGGTAAATTATAGTCACATACAGATAAATATATACCTACCTTCAGAACAAATTTAACCTTCAAATCATGCTCGGACACCATTTCTGTCAAATGAGTAGTTGATGCGTATTCAACTAGCTTAGCGCGCTGCCAGCACCGTCAGAAGCATGCAACTGACGTCAAACCCACTGATACGTACACAAACACCAGCAAAACAGAATACTCACAAACGTATGCTACGCGACCAAAATTCTAGTTGCATGTAAGAATTTCCGTATCCGAACGGCCTAAATAGTAGTAAAACCAAACCAATTTTTAAATTATAAAATGAACTGTGTCAATTATGTATTTTGTAATGTCTCACAGTATTAATTCAACACTAATTTTTAAGTATGTTGCGCTGACCTCAGAAGAGATAGACGTGCCCTCACATGAAATCCAGGTATCATTTACGAGCTGGAGACAAAGCACGTGATCATATTTTTGGCACCGTGAGGGTTCGAGAATGATTTGAATAATCGATGACATCAGTCATTTGTTGAACACCGAAGAGCACACATTAAAATAACCAAACTCTGCGCAGAAAATAAAAGTTCACCTTGTAAGAGAACGGTTTGCAGCGCAGTCCAGTGTTTGACTTTTCTACGCAGGATCTGAATGTCTGTTCTTGAATCGCCTGGCAATATGAGACTTAAATTGAGTGCGGTGGGTAAAATGAAAGACATTTGTAAAAGTGTCTTACTAAATAGTGTAACAAAATATGAAATTTAGGAAACAAGCCCGAACTTTTATTTACCCGATTTCGTATGTGTAGTTGCGTTTTTTTACGCACCCAGTAATTTGCGCGTCATTATAAAAAGAACCAGTAATTTGTAAGCAGATTTTATTTTCAAGGTCCCTGTATTGTATACTGTCAGGTTCCTTTGTTGACAAATCATTGACAGAAACACGCCCACGCCATAACCTATGCTCCTCGTCACTTGGTTTGTTAGCCTCGCCCTTACAGGCATCTCTGTATATTCCTCTGTAGTTGGTAACCATTTTCATCATCGATGAAGTCTGTAAGACATTGTAATGATATGCCCTTTCTACTTCAAACTTTTTCCTTCTCTTCTTTCTACGATAAATTTTCCTTAAGTCCCGTAGGTAACTTTTCCATAAGGCTTTGGTTATATATATATCCGGGGTAGGAAGGTCCTCCCTGCCGTCTTTTCTTTATTTCACACCCCTTCAAGTGTGTACATCCTAGCTTGTCTACGTGACGTACGACCTTGAACGTACTCATTTCACGTGAAGGTTCAGTATAAAAAGGCTTCACCGAACGTTGTGTTGGTTTTTTGTTTCTCGGTTTAGAAACCTAGTTATCTATGTATGTGTGGTATCCCTTGGTTCTTTTGAGATAGAGTGAGTTGAATCCATTACCGCTGTGTTTTAAAACCATTTTATAAACCTTATCTTCTAAGTCGCCTGCTCCCCCCCCCCACTAGCTACTCGATTCTACCTATCGTAGGGTAATGTGAATATAATAAAGTGTTAGATTTTATATATGTGATATACATACGATAAATTTATGGTGTTAGTTGTCGGCGCCATCCATGTATATATTTTGGGAGGGGAAGGAGAGGAAAGGAAATGAATTTTTTTCAAGCTAAGATTGACTCCTCCTCTTACCAAACAAAACTGATGGATGATAATTTGAGCAAGGCGATCGATATCTGCGTGTCTGGATATCACAACCGGCCGGGTCTCCCCTTGTTCCAAATCGGCAACCGTCACGCCAGAATAAAGAAAACCAGGTCTCATCACCAATTTCAGAATTGCCCCAATCTCATACACCTCCAGGATAACCTACTTTACTGAGTGTAGAAGGGGAAAGCCATGACATCCCTTGTCACGAATCTAGTCGCGAAAATGTGACACGTAAGGTCCTAAGTTACGTGCCACCTCTAAAAAACGTTGTAACTCCCACGCCGTCGGGGATTTACATCCCTTTCTAGGTCAATACATAGATCACACACGACGATCTTGTCGACATTTAGCCTGCTTTTTAACGATAGGTTGTGTGCCTACCCATTCAGCCAATTATCATGTGAGATATATGTAAGGTCTACTCGAAATGCCAAATTTAGGATGAGGACTGTCTGTATTTTAATATTCGGTTCTAGTAATTATTTTATGAGGTTACTAGCATCCTCGTGTATTAGGTATGGGTAACTCCTACTGAATACCTATCCTCTCAGGTAGGTATAAACGGATAATTGGTTTGATTTTTGCATTTAATTTAAAAAGGCTGCCTACCTCTCGAAAGGTACTGCCTACCTTTCGACTTTAGATTTGTTTTTGTGCATCCCAATTCGTAACTTAGAAAGTCAAACAAAAGATGAAAAGTATTTAATTAGAAAGTCAAATAACAGAAGAAAAGTTTTCATTTTGTTCCGTCTGGTTGCATCCGATCGCTTTCAATTCGGGACGGCATACGCTAGCAAAACTTCCCCCTTTGACTGACTGTACACCGTGCCTCTCGGCCTATATATGAAAAGGTCATTGGCCTGTCTCTCACTCACAGCTGATTGACAATCCGTCTAGGGTATTCCTTTTAATGATAACATTGTTTGGGCGGCAGGTGTCGTAAACTTAGTTGTATCCGTCTTTTAAAAGGGGTCCTCTGGAATTTAATAAATAATATAAAAAAACTCACCCAGTTAGTCACCTCTCATTCTCAGCGTGAAGCTTACCTGGTTACACTATATAGCTAAATCACTTTAATTTTCGACCTCCTCCCTACGCTTATAAAAGGGTAATTAAATATTCCTGTAAATAAAATTGTACCTCCCTAATCTGTCAGGATTCGAACCCACAGTTAATGATATATTTGTTTCTCTGGTTTTCGGTCTCCGTGGATAAATGCCATCTCGCCAAATCAATAACCTAGCCCGATTAAACACTTCCCGCCTTTAAGTACATTCACTCTGTTTTAAAAACGCAATCATTATTTTTATTATTTTCATGTTTTTAAGACAAGCAATCTAGTTCGAACTGTATACGAAATCACGTTTAAATCAACACAACTTTATAACACAATCGCGATTGCACAACACCTGGCGCCCCTGAGGTGGGTTTTTACAAAACGGCGCTCTACAAATTATCCAATTATTATTATTGTCATTATTATTAATTGTTTTCTCACTGAGTCGAACCACTTTCACTTCACACAAACACCGGATCAATAATCTTTCACTTTAATTCAATATTCCGCAATATTCTCTAATACCATTTGAATTCAATAATTAACTGTAATTTCAAACAACACTTCTGATTTGTATCCATTTCTCGGGGCTGTCAATGCACCCAAGTTCAAGACTCGACTGTCCCTCCGGTCTCTCCTTTCCCGTGGGAATCTGTTTACTCCAGGCCTGTCTATCAATAAATCTTCCGTCGTTGTCTAAACAAAAAATTTTTTTGAGCACGTTCGTTTATTATTTATCGTTTATTTTTGTGGATATTCAAAACATCACAACATATAAAAATACAGTTTTTTCATAAAAAAAATGTCTTAGTTTCAATGGAAAACTAGAAGAGTTTAATTTAGAGTATTTACAGCAAATCATTCACTAAATAAAAAGTGACCTAACGTTGTTTTTTCTTATAAATGTTCAGTATGTGCACCTTAAGTTATTCGGCACATATCCAAGCTAAAGTCCAATTCTTCCCACACTTTGGTTAACAAGTCCGGAGTAATGGAAAAAATAGCTTTTTCAATTCTGTGTCTCAATTCTCGCAAATAATTAGGTAGCGGCGGAAGGTAGACACGATCTTTTATAAAGCCCAGAGGAAAAAAAATGCTTTGCGTTATGTCAGGTGAACGCAGAAGCCAGCGAAAAAGAAATCTGTTATCTGTCATCTCAACCATTACGACCAATCCAACGATCAGGGACTTCGACGTTCAACCACTCTTGTACAGAAAGATTCCAACGAGGAGGGCTCCATCCTGTTGCCAAATAAAGTTAAATGTTTCCCCTCTACTTATTGGGTAAAGAGCGATTTTTCAACATATCCAGATAAACCACCCCTGTTACGGTAGCTTCAGCGAAAAAGAATGGTCCGCACACTTGACGCAGTGCAAAAAACGTTTAATTTTGGTGAACCTCATTGGTGTTCTAAAAGTTCACGATGATGTTCTGACCCCCAAATACGAAAATTGTGGGTATTTACTGTCCCATTTAAATAAAAATTTGACTCATCGGTGAATATCACACGTTCAAGAAGTCATCTTCCCGACCAACACTTGACTTAAAAATTTGAAAACAAAAACCATTGTAATTGGGACATTGTTTTATGGACATCCTGTATTATGCTATCGAAGATATTTCCAAGGAGTTTCTTTAACAATAAATACAAACCAGTGATTTTTCAAAGTTGTCTATACATTAAGACACATGACATTGTATGTTTTGTCAAAAGCAACAAGATTGATATTGAACAAACCTTGTCTCCAGCTCTCTGTTTAAATCGCTTCTGGCAAATTTCCGACATTGAAAAGGCAAATCAAAACGCTCATTATTGTGCGCCCTTTGACATTATTTTATTTTTATCATTTCGTACATCAGTCGGTTGCAGATATTCAAGATTGTGACGTATCAATCTCTCGCACAGACCACCATTGTACGACGGATGTCAACAATACGTTTCCAGAGAATTAATAAGAAAATAATATTCTTCAGATTGAGAAAGTCTGAGAATTCTATCTAATTTAGAGGTCTTACTCGTGTTCACTCGTACTTACATAATATGAAATCCAACATTTACCAGACCCCGGAATAAGGAAAAAATAGTACTCTTGATTAATAATGCAAATTCGTTAGGATTTTTCTCGCTAACAACGGGCTATCAATTATGATTTTACTTAGCTTGAAGTGGAAGATATTCTCAGTATTGTCCTGGTGAAGACCACCATTCTGAATTTAAACGTAGAATAATCGTTTTTTCCGTTTTGATAACCAGATCTGAATAGCTAGTTACCTCGCTAAGCTGCTCTTCACTATCTCATTCCATCTTCACTGCCTCCATCCTAACTATATAATATAGTATCTCTGGCTGTTGGGACTATAGTGCCGTATTTCCAAAAAATAGCTAAATCTTTATTCAAATTCACATTTTACTGTAAATATGAAAATATTGTAAAATCAGTTCAAAAAATGCTAAGACTTTTATCTTTCAAATATGGTCTACATAACTATCTTAGATCATACGACGTACGTCTTGAATACTCTTCAAATTAGAAGTTCGAAATTAAGATGTTTCCAATTCCCATTGTTTAAGACCCCACATCATGTTTCACGTGAATAAATTCAAAAATAACATCGTCTGTTTTAGACCTCTGACCCAAATGTGTCGACTATATAATAAGATCAATGTGTTGAAGTAGACATTTTCGTCAATAATTCATACGAATTCAGAAAAAAATTGTTAGGCTATTGCTAAAAAATATTTTGGGCTGATTATATTATGTATTACTAGCGTCTCTATTTGTGTCTCTTAAATTTTTATACAATTTATTATTAGAGTGAGCTTTCATAAAACTTTATGTGAAATGTATGTATTTTTATTTTTATTTGTTTCATATATAAATCTTTATTCAGATATATGAAAATTAATGTATTCTTTGTCCAGGTAGATTTTTGTAATTGTTTTACCTATTTGTGAAATAACTGAGTTGTAAAGTTGTTCGTCTGTAAAAACTCAGCATAAATAAACAAATACATCGCCTCATATAAATGACGTGCTGTTTAATTTTTATTTTTTTATATTATAGAAACGAACAGTACATGATTTACAGTGATGAAACAATGTACAGGAATTAGATATTTTATGTTGGGAACCTATGATATGTTTCATTGTAATGTCTGGTAAGTGGTATGTTTATATTCTTACTCTTGACTCAAGTAAAGTAAATAAGCTAATAAAACATGATCCGTATTTCCGATGAACTCCTGACGAGTTTATCAAATAATACGCCTGATGAATAAATGGCTTCTAAGAGATTAATTAAAATTTTCTCATTTGAAAGTAACATTTATATTGTAAAGAAAAGACCTTCACGTTATGTATTATTTTAAGTGGATACAAGATTACACTGTCAATTATAAGTATGAAACGGAAATGCTAATATTAAATGTAGAAAATGTCAGTAAATACCACCCTGTGCGTGGATATTATAGCAATATTAATATAATTAAATATTTAAAAATAAAATCAGATACTTGAGTCGGGCCATTTCAAGAGTCAGAACAATAGAAGAGTATGTATGAGACGATGTATGAATGTGAATGAGGCAAGGAGTGTGTGCCAAGACCGAGTTGTTTAGCGGTCCGTCCTCTCTGCCTACCCCTGCGGGGAAACGGCGTGATGGTTAGTTAGTTAGTTAGTTAAAAATAAAATCTAAAGTATAATATAAAGTCCGTGGTCGATGGGTAAGACTAGCAAGCGGAATGTCGTGTCTTATAATCACGGCGTGCGCAAGTAAATTTTAAGTGATTAATTCGTATTATTTCACATTTTACACATTTAAAATAAAAGATTACTTGCGGTAAGTTCAAGAGTGGAAGACACAATCATTATCGCCCTGGTGTTAGACCATCATCCAGAATTAAAACATTGCTTGAAATGGCTTTGGCAGTGTTTGGTGACCAGAATTGAATAGTTAGGTACTCATTCACCTTCCTTTTCTCAATCTCTTTCCCCTCCTTATAACTTTCAGTCTCACAACATACCCCAAAAGTGGATGCCATAGTTTCATTATCTCCAGACGCTTGGGAACCGTTCGGATTCTTGTGCGGTATTCACATTATTATTTATTTTAAACGTAAATCTTCCCTAGTGAATCAGTATAGCTCATCAGCAATTTTTGGTCACACTTATACAATATAATATGATAACAGTATATATTTTTACGTGCAAAACATTCCACGTGTTCTTCGCAATATATTATATCATCTGAATAATAAGGCGCATCGTGCATATAAAGTTTGTTCTTAAAGTTTATGAATCCAATCATACACAATACGATGCAGCTGCCGCCTGTCCTATGCGGGGGATGCACCCTTTGTTCAGTTTCTATTCAGTTGCTCTGCAAGCGCAATATGTGCGAATAATGGAATTCTTCCAACTACCTTAGACTACGAATGTAAATTTAATATTATTAGGGGCGCGGGGTACGCCGAGACGTCGCACAGTGTTTCGCTAAGGTGTTTGTGTGGTCAAAATTTATATAAAATAGCTAAAATTCACATCATGTCTTTGAAATTCCCATAAACAAAAATATCATCAACGATAAAAAAATTAAGGTTGTTAAAAGTAACATCCCAAACCGATGCAAACCTGAAATTTAGCCTATTAACTATTGGGGAAAAGACCGAATTAAGCAAGCACTAAGTTAAAGTTTAATATTTTCATTATTTACAAGCGGTTTGTGCTATGAGTTGGCGGAGTCTCCGGCGTCTCTGACTTCTTCCACCATTCACTATTGTATGCCACAATGTTAGTGTTAAAAACAACATTACATCAACTTCAATTCGACTCCGTATCTCATTCCGGTGTATTCGAATCACTGCGTTAGAAGTATTCCTCAGGCGTCCCCGATTTCTTATACCATTCGAACCTCTAAACACTTCTGGCACTAATAAGAAAAAAATTTGAATTTTTCAGCGATATCGATGAAGAACACTTATATTTTTACTAACATGGATTTTTACTTTAAAAAACAAACAAAATATTGGTACGCAGGTTCCTATTAAAAACTTTCCATGTAGGATCCTACTAAATCTTTAATATAAATTTAACATACATTCAAGGGTAGTAATCATAGACATATGAATATTAGTAGACCTGCCCTAAGTGATTAAAAGCGTATTATTCCCCACTCCCCATACCGGTTCCATTGGAGCCGGCTGGGCTCGCGTATGGCCTCAAGTGAATTTAAAAAACGTGACGTCATCATTCTTGTGCGAACTATGGTCGAGGCATCATCGGTTCATTTTACGAAATAACACGGCAAAATGGTGACTTGTGTTATGAAAACTTGTAAAAATAGATGTGAAAAAGAGAATAAACCCAATTGTCGTATTACATTCCATATATAAGCATTATTTTACTTACTTTTATTTTAAGCATATTCACATCGTATAATATGGATCAGTTGTAGAAACATATACTATCACATCGAGATACATCTGAACACAAAGTTGGTTGGTTGCTGGTAAGTAAATATGAACATTTATAAAAGTGTCTTAACTAAATACGTAAATGAAATATTCGACTCTGAAAATAGAAGAAATTTAATTTGCCGAATTTGGACTTCGCAAATTTGTTCATAACGTTGCGAGTAATTTGCGCTCCCATGTAAAAATGTCTATTCATTCAATAGCAGATTTTACTTTTAAGAACTAAATGGTGATATTATAATGCGAGATGCCTATTTACTGTCAGATTGATTTATTGACGAATCACAGTCAGCTTTCCTCTCTGCGTCCCGAAACTCTTGTTTTAACCCCTCGTCCTTAACTTCTCGTCTATTATATTCATATGTCTGTGGTAGTAATCCACTTTCAAGAATTTTTCTGGCCGATAAGTAGCTGAAATTTTGCAACCTCTCACTACAATTTAAAATAATTACCAATATTTGGTGTAATATGTTGAATTCCGGAAGGACCCAGCGAGATAAAGTATTGCTCCATATTTTCGAGACTGTTTAAATAAAATAAAATTTAAAAAGTGTAAGAATATATAATTTTTTTAAAGAAAATATATGTTTAAAAATAAAAGCCAAAGACGTACGAATAAAATAAATCATATTAAGTTTGACCCACGATTACGTTCTAGCTGTTGCTCAAAAGTTAACTTAATAATATTTAAAATAATTCTCACAGAATTTTTTTATTCATAAAAAGTTTCTATTTAAATATATCGGCGAAATTCACGATGTCCCGTTGGTCCTAGCGGATGAAAACATGGTGCGTCGAGGCGCCGGCGGCCGCGGGCACGTCCCAGCGTCTCGACGTCCGACCCGTGCCGTGAACTCAGATGCCGAGATTACCTCGCGAGCTTTATTGCCTCTGTTACAGTGGTGGGACTTCAACTTTGACAATCTTAGAAATAAATCTAACAACTGTTAAAAATCTTTCGCAAATTATGAAAACACGTATATTCGCATTTACTATAAAATAATTGCATTATGTGTGCTTAGACTGATCGAAGCCGGTGCTAACCCGTGGTGCTAATATTGCAGAAATCCCTAGATTTTTATGCGAGATTTCAAAATCTGATTAAAAAAATTATGAAAACTACCTCTACAAAAAGAAGTTTTTTATCCCGTTGTAAGTATTTTTGGCATGGATTATTCCATTTTAAAAATATATATTTAAGTTAAATAAAGAATCCACACCAACCATTTTTTTTTTAAATATATATAAATATATTTTAAAAAAGTCTAAACCTTTTTGCAATATTTTTTGACAAAACTTGAAGATTCACTTATTTACCAACCTTCCCCTTCCCCTATTGAGGAACCATAGTCCGACTGGCTCCGATCAGCTTGGACTCTTTTGCTCTAATCATAAAGTATTTAATATTGTATCGTTTTGTACTTTGGTGTATTTATTTATTTACGCCTTAGTGTGATTTTACAGCTGTGTTAATAATTTAATGAGATTAAGTATCAAATTAACATTTACAGTGTAAAATATAAAATTAAATATAATAAATATAAAATCTAAAAATTATAGAAAAATGTGTTTTGACTGCGGAGTGGTAAACTCGTAAAGTTCAAAAAGTAAAATTAAAGTAGAGTTTTATGAATATTTTGTTTCATCACTAATACGGAATCTTAAGGTTCCGCAGTAAGCGTTCAAATATGATTTGAGAGATATAGAGAAGAGGGAGTGCGTTAATATAAAAAAAAATTATCGAAAATGGTGAAAAAAATTAATAAAACAGACTCGTCTGAAATAGAGCAAAAATCTCTCGACGGCTGAAGTTGCATTTGAAGATCACTGTGAATATTTTTATACCTGTACAATAACAGAACAAATCGTGTTTTAATAATTTTCGGAGTTTATTTTGCGATTTTTTATTCTATGGAGGTAATTTCATATAATTACCGTTTCGACTTTAAAAATGAATAGATATTATCTTCAAAAATAACAAATATTTTTTAAGATCTTAAAAACTTTAAGGGTTAAAGAGAAATATATTATAAATCGGTAGAAATTCGAAAAAAGGGGGCTTGAACATGTCTACAACATTCCCAATTCTTTTACTTTCGACCTGGACAACTTTACCAATTCTCTTGACCTGAAAGTTTACAGAATCGGGAAAAGGGATACTAATAAACCGAGGGGTGTAAAAGTCGAGTTCCCTGAGTCTAAATGGCCGAAAATCTTACTCGGTAAAAAACACTCGCTGAAGAATAACATCCGCATGTACCCTGATCAATCAGTTGCTCAAAGGAACTATCAAAATAATTTGCGAATCGAACTAAAAAATAGGCAATCATCGGGTGAGCAAGACATTACAATCAAGTACATTAATAATCACCCAACAATTGTAAAATTAAATCCAAAAAACTGACCCACAAACTAATAATATATTATCAAAATGTAAGAGGACTGAGAACGAAACTTCAAGAACTAAAATGTACATTACCAACGATGAATTACGAAATTTATGCTCTTACTGAAACATGGCTAAATGCTGGCATAAATGATCAAGAACTGGGATTTTTAGATCATTTCATTTACAGAAACGACAGATGTCAAAGTTCCAGCAATAAAACAAGAGGTGGCGGCGTACTATTGTCAGTATCAACCAAACTGAATTCGAAGAAACTGAAACTGAAATGCCTTCACAAACATCTTGAACAAGTGTTTGTTATGGTTTCCTTAAAAAATGAAAAACTTATAATCGGTTGCACATATATACCACCATCCTCCGGCCTGCAAACATATAAGGAGCACCACCTTGAAGTTGAAACTATGCGAAGAAAATTTCCTGATGCTACATTTATTCTGATGGGTGACTACAACCTCCCAAATATTGTATGGGACATTGAGAACATCGCGTCCTCGAGTCCGGACAACATCAATCATGGCTCCCATGAAATTATAGAAATGTCGAACTTTTTAAATCTGCATCAGAAAAACCATGTGTACAACATCAATTCTCGTCTTCTCGATCTTGTCTTTACAAATTCTTCTAATGTTAATGTGTATGCCTCTGATGAAATGATTCTTCCATTCGATAAATACCACCCCCCTCTAATAATCAATTACCTCAATACTTATGTTAAGGTAATTGACCCCACGATTGTCAAGCGTAATTTTGAAAAAGCAGATTACCCAAAGATTATAGAATTTTTATCTACTTATAATTGGACTTATGATCTCACTTGTAAAAGCTCAAATTTAAATGAGGCCTTAGAATACTTTTACAATGTAATTTATCAAGCAATCGATAGATTTGTACCCCTACAAAAATATTACACTTCTAAATTCCCTAAATGGTTCGATTCTGAACTAATTAATCTAACGTACGATAAAAAAATTGCCCACGAACGTTATAAAATAAATAGAACGCTAGATAATTATATCGCATTCTCCATTCTGCGTAAAGATTGTACTAGGCAATCGAAAGTATGTTTCAAGAAATACACCAACAATGTTGAAAATTCTATTTTAACAAATATTAATAAATTTTGGAATTACGCTAACTCCTTTCGGAAAAATAACTCTAACTTTCCCGGTACAATGTTTTATGGGAAAAAAGTGGGTCATGACAAAAACGATATTGTAAATTTATTTGCAGATTTCTTCAAGAGTGTATATGTTGAAGACAATGACAACATATTATCTGATAAACCCCAATTTACCGAAAGCTCACTCAACTTGCATAACATCCATGTGGTAGTAGATGATGTTGTGACTTTTATCAAACAGCTGGATACCAGGTCAAATTCGGGGCCAGATATGATTCCCACAATATTACTTAAAAACTGTATTCATGTTCTAGCTCTTCCTATTACTATAATTTTCAATTTATCCTTATCTACAGGTTGTTTTCCTGAAATTTGGAAAAGTAGCTTTATAACACCTATTTTTAAAAAAGGAGATGAATGTCAAATTGAAAATTATAGACCCATATGTATTATGTCATCACTACCTAAACTTTTAGAAAAGATTATATTAAGTAAAATCATGCATCAAATTAAACCAATTATATCAACATTTCAACATGGTTTTATGCCAGACAGATCTACGTCATCTAACTTATTGCTTTACAAAAATTTTATTTCTAATGCACTGTCCAAGGGTCTTCAAGTTGATACAATTTATACTGACTTTAGCAAAGCCTTTGATACTGTTTCTCATCGCATTTTAATGGAAAAATTAGAACACTTGGGAATAAACGGCAACTTTCTCGAATGGCTTAGAAGTTACTTATCATACAGAAAATTATCTGTAAAAATTACCTCCACAACTTCTTACACTTTTTTTGCCTTAAGTGGGGTCCCCCAAGGTTCCCACCTAGGACCAATTCTTTTCCTACTATTTATTAATGACATTTCACTAATTTTCGATAATATTTACTTTCTTCTATTCGCCGATGATCTAAAGATGTTTAAATCGATCGGTAATTCTTCTGATTGTTTAACTCTACAAATGAACTTAAATAAACTTTATGAATGGTGCATCGTAAACAAATTACATCTTAATATCAACAAATGCCAAACGATCAGTTTCCATAGATCTAAAACCCCTTTATTATTCGACTACTCAATTAACAATGCCAATCTAAAAAGAGTTTTTGAATTCAATGACTTTGGAGTTATATTTGACTCCAAATTACGCTTCTTGAATCACATTAATAGCATTACCAGTAAGGGATTACAAATGCTTGGATTTATTCTCAGAATCGCTAAAGACTTTAATAACATAAAAACTATAAAATTACTGTACTCGTCTCTGGTTAGAAGTCAGGTTGAATACAATGCAACCATTTGGTGTCCTCATTTCAACTCTCATTGTTTACAAATTGAAAAAATTCAAAATAAATTTTTACGTTTTATTAATTTCAAAATTGGTATTCCTATTATTGAAATCAATTATGTCAATTTACGCAGTAAACTTAACTTATTGAAATTATCTGAAAGGCGAAAAATATTTGATCTTCTTTTATTATATAAAATTGTGCATTCAAGGTTAGACTGCCCTGACACTATAAACTTGCTATCTTTACATATACCTCCAAAATATACTAGACGGAATATTTTATTCTACAACAATAACTTCGCCACGAATTCTGTGTTAGAAAGAATACATAGGTTGGGCAATGAACTAAGTGATGTCGCTGACATATTTAATTTAAACTTTAATACATTTAAAGCCAAATTAGTCTACCACTTTTTAAATGTAAATAATGTATAAGAAATCATTATATTTTATTTCGATTTTCTATTGTTTGTTTTATACTGTTGCTAAAAATGAAATTTGTAATTTTTATGTACTTAACCCTTTCGTCCCGGAAAGAAAAAAATCACATTGGATCCGAAGCGGGGTCACTCAGTCCCCCAATTTGTTTTGCTTATTAAAAGGTGTTAATGACATAATTCGATGAAATTTGTTTTGGTTATAATTAGAGGGAAGTATATATTACATATTTCAGTAGTCATTATCAAAATCGTTTCATAAATAAAGTCATAATTAATGTTCTAATGAATTTAGACCATAACGCATATGTTTTCAAAGAAAACAGAGAAGGCGGGTACGTAGCAAGCATCGCGCCTCGTTTCCGAATCTCGACTGCCGATTGGCGATTAAGCGTCGACGTGGGTGGCTAGTTTCTTGCATAGGATGGTCTGTAAATGATGAATATATTTTTTTATTATATATTTTTTAAACAAATCTACCACTACTAAACTGGTTACGGATGTTATTGCGAATATTATAGCATATTTAGATATTAATGAAGGTATTAAATTCTTTATTCTCCTAATTTATGATTTGATATATTATATTTACATTTAGGATCAAATCGTAGTGTTTACCTTACGATAAATGATGGGTTCGTTTGAAGGTATATTACGGGCGTAAAATTGACAATTAAAAAAATATATATATACATATTTATATATTCAGTTAAAAGTTTTTCATTTAAGGACACTTATATTTTTAACGGTGAACGGTTTTGAACCGCAGATGACACCAAATCAACGCGATCATCTGGGAACGCGTCCTTCTGTCAAGGTTCGAAATAAAACGGATTAAAACAGTGAAAAAACAAGGTATTTTAAAACTGTTATAGTTATATTTTATTGTAACCTCAGAAATACCTGTTTTTGGTGTTTTTTTCTGTGAATATCCCACAAGAGTCCCAACTGCTCCTAACCATGAATGTGATTTGTTCCGCGGCACACCAAATAAAAATGCCTTAAAAAAGTAAATGTACTTTATTGATATGAATAAAGGAAATCATAATCTATATCTAATCATTTCATGAAATAAATATGAATCTCGAACCAAATTTACAACTTATGTAAAGATGCCATAATAAGCTGCGAAAATATGCAGTTAGATACCGAGATGGAAATTCCGACCCTTATTTCATTAATAAAATCAAACGACTAAATTGCAAAATTTAATATCTAACTAATCACGCCGTTTCCCCGCAGGGGTAGGCAGAGAGGACGGATCGCCAAAAAAACTCGGTCTTGGTACACACTTCTTGCCTCATTCACATTCATACATCATCTCATACATACTCTTCTATTATTTTGACTCTTGACATGTCCCGACTCGAGTATCTGATTCACTTGATCATACCATGTCTTCCTCGAGCGTCCCCGACTTCTGGTACCATTCGCATTTGCATCAAATATCCTCCTTACACTTCGATCTTCACTCATTCGCTCTACATGCCCAAACCATCTAAGCGTCCCTTTCTTAATCTTACTCATTACGCTTACATCAGCCTTGCACTCTTTACGGATCTCCACATTCCTCATTCAAATTTAATATCGTATAGAATAAATGTTTTACACCCCTTTAAGAGTATTTAAAAAACACCATTGCCAAAGTTTAAAATGTACTTACCAGTCTGAAGATGTAACAGAGAGAAACTGGTTCGGTCTCACAGATTATAATTATTTACGATAAAGTTAGGAATCATAAACTAAAACACAATTATTGCTAACACACGTTTGCGATAAACTTTTTAAAACCATACTGTACTTTTTTCAAACTCCTTGTTTACACTTTCCTTCAAAATTTGAATATAAAATAAATGTCTTTGTCTGGTCCATGTGTTTTTCATGTGAGAAATAGAGACAGATATAATTTTAATCTTGTTCATAAAATTTGTGACACACACCGGATGTATTCCAGACAGGCCGACATCTTGGCCCGGCAAAAGAACATCTTAGTATAGCAAAAGGACATACGAAATATGCAGTGTAAGCGACCGGAATTTAGCCCTTTCTGTATAACTTCGAAATTAGTAGCTACAGTTAGTATTGTCCATTTATGCCGACGCCCATATTTCAACTAGTGGTCAATCATTTAAGTGTTGCGAAAAGGTAAAAAGTAATGGTAGGAAAGCAAACGTGACTCAAATATTACGACACCGCCCTTTCTATTAAAATGCAACTTTTACGGTCGAGTTCGTATCTCGCGGGATCTCGCCACCTGCATAGCTAGGCGAATATTTTTAATGGAAGGGATACGAGCGGGGCAACTACAGCAATGTTACTGAGCTGAAGTGAGACGGAAGGGGGAGTAAATTTCCAGAATTTGTTGTAAATTATTTAATATCTAAAGAAATATAAATGCGATATGTTTTTTTCAAATGTAGATCGATAACTGAATAGTTTTTCTAGGATTACCTAAATTAAAGAGTATGTGGTGTAAAAAACAACTGAGATAAAACATAAAACACTCTTTTGTGTACCAGTGTTCCCCCTGTTCGGTGCGCGAGTGTTAAAAGCCCAATAGGGCGTCAATAAATAAATAAATAAAATAATTCAGTCGATTAATAGGTGGGTGAGCCTGAAAATTTGTTTTAAAATCGTATTTCTGGTCGGTACACATCATTTTACTTTGACGAAAATTTCAGGACTGCAATACCAACATTTTGCTAGAGAGAAGAATGGCAGGGATGTTTACATCTATTATTTGCAACGTAATTAATTATTCTATCAGAACACCAGATCGAAAACAACTCATCGGACAACTAAATAAAGTCAAAATGTTTGAGATGCTGAAAAAGTTTATGGTTTGGTCATAATAATTTTTTGAAAAAAAAAATTGGATTCTCGGATTCTCGGTGGGGCGGACACTTCACCCTATTATATCACCGCACAGATCTTTCAAATTAAATCTTGTGAAATATTGTAATTATGTGTGTAATTCATTTTACAAAAGATTACAATTTAATGCAATTCATAATGATTTTTAAAAAACTCTCCATCTTATTAAAAAAGCTCTTTCAAATATGAATACAAGGAGAACATTTCGTTGGGTAAAATTATATTTATATAACAGAACACAATTAAGGCTTATTAATGGATACAAATCAAATCCCCTATATCAACTTCTGGTGTACCACAGGGGTAAAATCTAGGTCTCCAGCTTTTGTACATTCATATATCACCTTGGTTCAAAATCAAACTGTTGTGATAGCTTTTTTTGCGACGATCTTAAAATTTTACATAAAAATAAAATCTTTTTTCAATAATTAACTGCTTTAAAATGACATCGAAACACTAAATAACAAGTATACGACATGCACTTGAATGTAGACAAATGTTACATTTTAAACTTTACTCGAATTAAAAAAGATTTTTTAATAATATCGTGTGCAAAAGCAGATATTATTTTCGATAAAATCAAGGTACCTATTGCTAAAAAAATAAGTAACAAATCTTCAGCTAATAATATTTTCTATATATTACTTGTAGCTCCTTTTGTACGAGTATATCTTTGTTTCTTGCCTCTATTTTGAAATATTTTTAATTTGAGTGACTTTTTTTATTATTTTGTATTTTCATGACGATATCATGTATCATCATAAGTAGTTTTTTGTAATTTTATGTAGGTACCTATTTGTACACTTACCTCCGTTACTTAAAAACGCGGTATAAATATTACGCTGCGCATAAGGTCAAAACAATCAGAAAAATATTAACTTATTAATATGGCGTTTGTTTGGTTAAAACCGTTTTAAACCAGGCTCAATGCCGGCTTTACTATACCAACGTTAATCAATCAATAAGATGGTAACTGTATTTATAACTGGATTAAAACCAGCATGATGAAATAAATTATGTACCTTCGTATCTAATCATGAAAAAATCCTTGTATTTATTTCATGTGATCTTTGGGTCTTTATATTGAGCACTTGTTACTGTTTAGTTAGTTTATTTAGAATTGATATACAGGAGACATTTTAGAGATATTAGCTTGCTGGCTGACAATACACACACTGTTTTACAATAGATGACAATAATAACAGTGATGGCATTAACATCATTAACATAGTGATGTGACAGTATTATCGTGTTTAAAAGTTTGCATTACCTTACTGAAACGGGCGCAAAATTATAATTATTAAAAATAATCCCGGCCGCGTAGGTACACAGTTCCGCCACTGCTCCGCATGCGTTGCTTCGCATATCTCGCTTTCCCCTTCAATAAGAAGTGTTTTTTCATTTCTTTGGTCACCGGCAGTGGCCGCTGGGGAGACGTTCATACCACCCGCCACGTGGGGAACTTGACGCATATTCAAATCACGTGACTCAGCTATATCTCTCACTCACATCCTATCCCCCACCGTCGGGTTAGGATGTTACAAATTACGACCGCGTTATGGCTGGCGATTGTCAAGAGAAGAAAATTTACTAACCGACGTGAAATTACGTTCAACAGAACAGTTTTCGACCTTTCATTTGTATTATTATTTGTTACTATAATTTTTAATATGTTTAAGCTAAAGCTTTACCGGTTTGACATAAAAATTTTAAATTTTATAAACCCTCTTTTAAATATTTTCCCACTAAACTGGTCTTTTCCGTCTAACAATATTGTAATTCCTAATTCTGAAAAACTCCGTCCACTCTTACCCATCCCCACTTCTTCCACTGTTCAATTGTAATCTATGTTTAATTTTTGACTGTAGTATATACTTATTCCTGATGAGGTGAACATTATTCATGAAACATGTAGAGGTTATATATATTGAAGTGATGTAAACAAAGTTATTTGTGTTTTAATATAATAAATATTGTCATAACAAA
This sequence comes from Hesperophylax consimilis, assembly GCF_061612785.1. Lineage (NCBI taxonomy): Eukaryota > Metazoa > Arthropoda > Insecta > Trichoptera > Limnephilidae > Hesperophylax > Hesperophylax consimilis. The sequence goes on from NC_142848.1 coordinate 10,631,868, forward strand.
TTGATAAGCTTTCTTAAGAAATTTTCTTTGAAAAAAAAAATTTAAGATTGGAGTACAACATAGAATTTCGTTTAATTTTATTTCAATACAATTTGATAACTAAACAATAATCTTTTTTCTCTGAAAATTCCTCTTTCAAATAGTAAAAAATTGGAAGAATGCCCTTGGAGTCTTGCTTATTTTATTTCAGTTAAATTCAAAGCTGAAAAGCTTATAGTAAAATATTCAAAATCAAAGCTTTTTGAGTTCAAATAGATTCAACTGCTGTTTGGAAACGAATTTCTGTTTAAAAGATTAAAAAAATGTATTCTTTGGTAAGCATAGTTGATTATCGAAAACCCGATGAAAAGATCAATAAAAGATTATGCTTACCCTTAAAATGGGATATTGTAATTGATGAGTATTTTTGAAAGCTGTATAAAAAAAACTTATCCTATTTTTTAATCCAATACTACTCCGCAACATGATATCCAAAGCTGGGCTGGTTGCATTCTCATGAATTTGTAAATATTATCTGAAAACACAGCACTGTTTCATGTCAGATAAATGTACGATATTCCAGGTATTTATTACGAGAAGACTTACTTAAGAACCCATGGCGGTTTTTCGGTAATGAAAAAGATAATAATTATAGCATGATTGAGCATTTTTCCGAGCAAACAATTATTAAGTTAGGAAGCTTTGCTTGCAAAATAGCGGATAAGTTGGTAATTGGATGATGAATCAGCATTCCCTGCAGATGGCGGCGGTAAGCCGCGTCTTAATTATTTGCAACCATATTCATGCGGCACCGGCCTAATTAGATTCAATGCTGATAATTGAAAAAGTTAACACACCGTGTTTCACATTCCTTTAACGAAACTTCAGGGCAAAACATTGAACTTATAAAAACGATTAATTACCCTCTTTACTTGCTTCCGGTTGACAGTTTGTATGAACAATATGTACATTCGATATTATTCTCCATATGTATTGCAAACACGTGTTATGATAGGTGTTATTAGCACGTAAGTAACGTGTAACTCTTTCAAAATATTTTTGTTTTTTCTATAATATTTTTTTAAATCTATTTAGTGTTTTTTTTTCAATTGTTTCTGGCTCGGAATAAAACTCTTCTATAACGTAAATGAAATATCGGGTGGCAAAGGTATTTTTTCTGAATACTTTTTTTTTAAATATAAATCTAATTTCTTATAATAGATTTAGAAATGTTGATAGTTCGAGGCTAATTGCAAAAAAGATTATTTTTTTTTAACGAAATTGCCCACGTCAATTGAAAAATATTTCTCGTGTTTGAATTGAATACTTATATCTAGAATATTCTCATTCTTTCCAATAAGTGTTTTGGGGAAAAATTATTTCAGATTTTTTTATTATAAATCTGATTTATTATATTATATTTTCAATACTATGTCAGCTTAACAATTATATTATTTGTTTTTAGTTTAACGTACATTCACACTGATTATAGGTTCTTATAATATTAGTTTAATAATCTAGCTATTTTCATAATAAAGGTTTTTTTATTTTTTATGTGACACCTCACAAGAGTGTCCCTGCTTGTGCAGTGTACAGACAGGGGAACTATGTCACCACCCGGTTGGGCGGCGTTGTGAGGCGGAATAAGGTATGGGCTGTAGGAAGAGATTTGTTAATGCGAGCCTTGAAGAGGCTCGGATTATAGGAGGGAGGAAAAACAGATGCTGGTAGCTCATTACACATACGAGCCGACTTACACAAAAACGAGTCGTAAAAACGGCCCGTTCTCATGAAGCCAACATCATCCGTAAACGGGTGTTCAGTTCGTGTCCGTCGAGGTTCGCGCACGTGCACCGGTGCATCAGGAATCAATGCTGGTTGTCTGTACTTACTCACTTCCTTCCACGTTTAACATTTCACATCCTCTCAATAACTGTCAATTGTTATAATCAGTAGTTGTGGAACGTTAAACAAAGGAACAAGCAGTGTTATCGTTATCAAAACTCATTATAGCGGCTATCACAAAATAGAAAAGAAGGGCGGAAATGGTACGGAGAGTTTTGGGAAATTTCGATTGACAAGATGCACAAATTGATTCCATGGTTAGATGAGTAAGAGATTCGTGTTCATTTGGAATCCTGTGAGGAGGAAAAAAAAAGATTTAGCTGAAAAACACGAACTCACATTCTCGATGATGCAGACGAGGTTGATGACGCTGCCGGTGTCCACATGATGCTCCCCGGAGCCCAGGATGAAGGCCTCGGGAATGACGATGTTCAAGTTCACGTTGTGCGACAGAATTCCCGCCCCCGTTGATATCTGCGTACGTAAAAAATAAACATGCATTATTAACTTATTTTTTAAAACGCGATAACTTCATCCGCAATACCTTCCTACCCGATAAAATAAGAAAAGGTCACAGTGAATTCTTCCGATGGAGAGGTTTCGCGCGCTCCCGCCACCTCCAGTTTGTTTGGGATCCGCGCGGTCATCCGTTGTTTGACTATGCAGAACAATACCGCCGCAAATGTCCATCGGAAGCTCGTGGAAGTTTATGGGGATTCGTATAAATTTAGTTTGAATTTTGTTTTATTTTGAAAACCAACAGTTATAATATTTTATAATGTAAAATACAACCAATAATAGGTTTCCACTAATGTATCTTAATAATTTAGTGAATTATAATTTTAATTTCTGCAGATCTCATTGGTTTGAGCAGAAACCATTGCAATTAAAGCCCAGGTGCATATGAGGTGAGCTTTATGTTACTCATGCGGTAATAATACGTATAAATGTTTGATTGTTGAAATTATTTCTAAAATTGAATATATTCTATATTCCTTTGCTTCTAGTGCCCTCTTTTATTGCAAGTAAGATCTCAACAGACAATAATCTAAGTCTGAAAATATAGCTAAATAAGATTTTTTTATAAATTTGAATATAATGAAATTAAAATTAAAAAATATACATAAATGATGTAATAAATATACGAGTATTTAACCAATAGAAGGCGATATTTTTCATCATAGAAATTACTTAAGAAGCGTCTTACTTTATTCTACCAGTTACTAGTTAAATATTCAGCCTCAAGAAAAGAAACAAAGACTTGGAATTTAATCTCCTATGGTAGCTCTACGAACTTCTGTCTAAAATCCTAACAAATTTTTTTTCAGTTCATTTGAATATCCCGTAGAGACATTAAAAGAATGAAATAAAACCTTATAATCTGTATTTCTTTTGTCGACTATGAGATAACTTTTTTGCGTCACTGGGCTATCGAAACAAGCCTCCTGATCCTGAGAAGATGTTAGATAATTTGCACATTAGCGTGGGGCGCTTACATTTCCAGCGAGGAATTAGGCAAATGCGTTGTTTTGGGAAGTGATCAAAAATTGTAAAATATATTTTCGGCTATTCGACCTGCTTTAATAAACATAATTACATGAACACGTGTTTAACTCCAAGTTTGTTTAATTGAGAGAAAAACAAGAATAAGTCAATTTAATAAAGTTCTATTTTTTCATAATTAAAAATGATTCAAATTTATTAAATGTTGTGTTTAATATTCAACAACATCAAAATATGGTAGGCAAATCATGATTTTTTTTTATAGAAATCAACGTTCATAAAGATGAGAAAAAAATGTTGTAACACCCGTATAACAACCTTTAGTCCTCCTGGGAACGGGAATACCTACTGAGGAGAACTGTCAATAAACTACTTTACTTTGTATTGATAATAATAAATAAAATATCCTGTGATTCCCGGTGCTTCCTGACATCTGGTTTGGCGTTCAAAGCTATTTTAAAACAAACTATTTGAACTTATCTAATGAAACAAGCATAACGTAATAGAAAAATTAAATAATTTGCATATATTAAATACAACATTTATTATAGCTACCCCATCCTTCTCTCTGCATTAAATTTGGCAGGAAACGATATATCACAAACATTATTATCAATTTATCTATCCGTTTATTTTTTTCCTCAGACCACCAAAAGAATTTTTTTAAGTAGATAATAAAAGTATTAAGTACATGTCATACAGTTTTTCATGTTAACTTTGCAGGAAACAGGCTCTTCTTACTTTGATTATAGTTTCTACGAATGGTCAGTGACAGAAAGTTGGGCAGTTGAAATAATTAATAAAATTTTATATCTACTAGCCGACGTTGCTGAGGATTTATTCTTAGGAAAAATATATATACCACGGCAAATAGATGTTTATTTTTCTCAGGAAAAAGATATATACCACGGCAAATAGATGTTTATTTTTCTTAGGAAAAAGATATATACCACGGCAAATAGATGTTTATTTTTCTTAGGAAAAAGATATATACCACGGCAAATAGATGTTTATTTTTCTTAGGAAAAAGATATATACCACGGCAAATAGATGTTTATTTTTCTCTAGGCTTTTTTAAGATGTACAATTCCGTAGTACATTATTTTGATTTATGTTATAAGGTTTAGCCAGCGATAGCAATGTAAGCACCCAAAAATATTATCTTACTGATTGATTACAAAACATCGAATTTTCGCTACTTTCTATAAATATAAAATGCATAACCTTCCTAAATATCAAAAAATGCTGGTGAAAATCCTAACGAAATTCGTTGCAAAGCTTAGAAGAACGAAGCGCACAAAGATGGGTTATTTAGAGATTGAAAAAAAACATAATCGAATAAATAATAAACAATATCTAAACGATAAAAAACAATTTCTAAACCCATAAGGAAATTAAAAACAGATTATTTTATTATTTCATATTATGGAGCTTAAGAAATTTTGGCAATCAATGGTTTACAATAACATTTGACAAGAATAACTTGGGTGAAATGTAATTTTCGTTCTTTGGTAAATTATAATATAAAGGTCAAAATCTCAAACTATTCACAATGATGAGAACGGTTATAAAGAACGGAATAAATACTAACAAAATAAATACCAAAGGAGAAACAATTCGAAGTTCGTGCGCGGTGAATACTTGGTTGAATGAAAATATTTTCGTTTTTTTAATGAAAAAACAATCTATCACTGCCAAGACATTATTTTGGTTTCCTTGAACCGACTGTTGTCAAGGCGACGACTTTTTCCACGGTGGAATAATGATCAGTTATCTTGTCATAACAAACGTAAAGAGATTTAAATTGAAAGGGACAAAACATATCCACCCTTTTCAGCGACTAAGAGAAAGGAACTCGCAAAGGAATACTAATATTTTCCTTGGCGAGTTCATTTTCCTCGGTCGCTGAAAAGGGTACATTCGTATGTTTGTCTTCTCCAATTTAAATCTCTTTATATTAAACAACGCAGACGTCTCTAGGACTGAAACCATCCGAGCATTCACAGAACTTATGCACAAAGACAAACGATCATTTGCGGATAAGACAATATTATAATGACACGTGTAATAATTCTTACCCGGGATTTTAGGATTTTAAAATAGAAAAGAAATACCATTATTTGTTCATTATTTCTTGAAATATTTACTTTATTGTTTTCCAACCGACTCGTCAATAAAATCGTCGTATTTGGAAATAAATTCCATCGAAAATTGCCAGGCCTTCGTTAAGATATAATGAAATTGTACCTAATATTTTGTTAACGTTCAAAATAATCTCTATCTGTGTAATATTTTTCACATTATTTAAGACTTTGTTTATTGTAGACTTTATTTATAGTGAGTTTGAGTTTGGTCGCGTGTATTTTTATATTGCTGCACACCCCTAAGGCCGCGGCACCGACGAAATGGTAATGGAAAATCATTCCTCGCTTTTAATTAAAGGCCAAATTTATTTATCACTTTGCAAGAATTTGAAGTGATACAGTTTACGTAAAACATCATTTCGGGAAATAAAAGCTGACGCAAAATTCTCCACCGTCTCCGGGTAAACAGCCGCTTCACAAAGAAGAAATCACTTATGCAAATTCAATATTTGAAATGCCAGCGCGAATTCAAATTACAGAGTATGTTTCCCTTAAAGGTATTCCTCGTTGCGTGATATAATGACGGCTCCCGTGCGAGCTTATTATATCCAGAACATGACGTCATATTTAAAGTTCGTAATCCTTCCCGACTTCGTTTTGCTTCGATTAAAGTCCTGTATCAAATTCCAGGAGCTCAAGTCTACGGGCTCAATTGACTCCCCACTTTCCCAAAGTTCACTGTTCACTTTTCACCCACCGTCTTTGTTACCGTGCTGCTATTATTTTGAGCGATTTCCTATTTCTAAACCCCCTATAAAACCCCTTCATTCTCAAATTTCTCATTAACAGGTCATAAATATTTATAGTTGTATTATTTTATTTTCCATCAATATTGTTCTTTCTTCCAGTCGTGAAGAGAATAATATAATATGGGTAATACCAATGGATTAAAATTCAAGCGATATTGCAATAGTCTGAAGTCAAATATACGAATATCATAATTTATTGAATTGGAAAATTCAGGCATAAGTGTCTTTCTACCGTTTTAACATTTTGAGATATCTATTTTTGATAATAACTACGTCCACTACGATTTTTGACAATTCATAGTGGAATTCTGTTATAACTAATGATGGATATTGGAGCAGGAACTTGGCAAATGCTTCTAATTTTTTGTTCATTACAATGTTAGGATTTACTGTTTTAGTTTTGTTATGAAACACTACAGTAAAATTCTTGCATACCATCCCTTCTAATCCCTGCCCCCTCACCCAAATTTTCTGTATATAAATCATTGATTAAAGAATAATTGTACCAGTCTAAAGATGTCAATAATAAGCTCAAACCGGTAACATTTAAAAATTAAATTAAGTGGAAAAAAGTTTAAAATTGTTAAAAATATCAAAAATTTAATGTTTTTAAATGGTTTAACTATTAAGTTATCATTAGTAGTTATGTATTTCCTGAAATTTCTACATGCTTCTTATATTCTATATTTCCAACAACACAGTTATTTAATTAAAGTTATTTTATCTCTTTAAGGGTTCTCAGTCTAAATAATATATTCAAAAAGAACTCATTGTTACAAACTCATAAACATCATTTCAATCCTACAATAACATTTCCAAAAATAAGTAACCAATCAAGATCACGTGGCAATTTAGAAATCCCTAAATTTAAAATGAGCGCTTCTCAACACCATTATTCTTATCAAGGTATAATTTTTTTTAATGCACTTCCATATAAAATCGAATCTGAAAAAAATTATAAAGCCTTTAAATGACAAATAAAACAACTTCTTAATCAACCAATTAATAATTATAAGTTTTAATTTGATTTTTTACATATCCACTGATTACAAGTACATATTAGTAGTAATTGATCAATTTCAAATTTTAGTGGTACATACTCAGTATATAATTAACTATTTCATAACATTAATTAACATTAATTACCATATCCTCTAATATTATATCAGCATTCGAGCCACAAACAGATTATTGTCGCAATTTATTATGTACCTCCGCTTGCAATACTATCAGCTCTGTTTACTCCAAATGAATAAAATAACTCCATGTACTTATACCACCTACTACCTACTTATTAATCGAAATGTAATAATATTATTTTTATTTTATTTTTATTCTTAAATTAATGTTCAATGTAAATAAATATATTCTTATATTTATTTACATTTACTATGTATCTAATTTAGTAACATCTATTGTGGTCTATTTTCATTATCTATACTTTTGTTATCATGCTTTATACATTTTGTTTATTTCTTACTTTGTAAATAAAAACTTTCTTTCTTTTCTTTACCCAATATAATATATTGTAATGGCACTACTCCCCAAATCAAACACGAGAAACGTTTTTCTCTATTGAATTGGGTAGTTACGTTAAAAAGAAAACATTTTTATAGTAATTTTTTTTTTTTTAATTTAACATATTTATGTTTTTATATAAAAGAAATATATTTTTAAATAAAAAAAAAATAAAAAATATTATTTTTAGCAATTACCGCCTTAACGTTTAGGGGGTAATAACTAGGACTCTGGCACAATTTTAACTTCGGCATATTCAAAGAGCAGTGAAGCGCAAAAAAAAATAACATGACTGATTGAACGCCGCGCCGCTTGAATTAACTACGTGATCTTACGAAAATTCCCATTATTTCCCCTCTTCCCAATAACAAACACATTTACCCTATATATATTACCAATGAGTTACTCTCTATTGCACCATCTATCATCATTATCGGCGATACAACCCTTTGTGAGTTCTACAGTCTTGAAGAGCCTATTTATAAATCTCCTGAGGTCACCATCCAGTTCGGAAAAAGCCTAAAAATGCGGTTTTTATCTCCTAGCTATCCAACTACGTAAACGGAGATTTTTTAACACCTTTTTGTCCTGCAGGCTTTCTTTGGTAGTAGACTATCATTATATTTTATCCACCAGCTGGCTTAGTTGCATTATTATCTTTTCATCGTCCTTCTTCAACCGGAGCAAAAGGATTAGGTATCTCTCTCTCTCTCTCTCTCTCTCTATCTGCGTATTTTCTGAGATCATTAGCAGAGATTCAAGCTTACAAAAAAAAATTCTGTCAATGGATTGACAATATTAGTTATTTGAATGAAGTATCAGTAAGAATTCACCGCTCTCCCGGGAACCTGCGCCATGCGCAACACAAGCAATTTATTTTCTTCTGGCTCTTATTATCGTACAAAAGTTTCTGTGAAACTCAGTGGGTAGGTAATATTATGTCAGTTATGAAAATAAAGACAACGAACAAAGCGCCTTCCTCTCCGCTGACCTCTGTAACAACCCACCGATAACTTCTGCCTGGAGATTTTCCTTACTGAATAGACAAAGGGCTCTGATCGAAGATAATAATGTTTTAATTTAATTTGGACTCTGGAAATTGGATAACCTGTAAATAATTAGTGAAAACCTTAAAACAACAATTTAAAGACTTTCGGTAAAACAATATTATTTGTACTAACTTTTAGTATTACGCATAATAATAAATTATTGATCCATTACACTTAGTAAATATTCAGCCAAACAATTATTATGATATTGTTGAATTATATTTCTTTATTTGTGCTAACATGTGTGTTGTCATATAAACATTTGCCATATTATTTAATATCAATCCGGAAAATATTAATAAGGTAACATATGAAACTTCTAAATTATAATTATATTGGCATATTTTACCAAAAATCGATAGTAGGAAGATGAGCGTACATAGGAAAAAAAACAGACAAACATAGAAGTCGGTTATAATTAAATAGATCGGTTATAATTAATAAATATAGAGAAAACTTTAAACAGATTTTTACAAAACATTTAAAAAAAAAAAAAAAGTTTTATTTATTAA